>NC_054467.1:216987055-217667555 GCF_017639515.1 Carcharodon carcharias | reverse complement strand
TTCTACATTTTTTTTTAAAGATTTCCAGGATTCACGTTTTAAAAATAAATCTATTCATGGAAAGGTTATTTGGTGAGGGCATAGATGACATCAATCCAAACAATTTTTTTCTTCTTGGCTGGCGATTGATCAGAACTAATTGGCTGACATTTGCTGACTGCAAGCTGTCAAATCCGACCCATGAAATTACTTAAATTTGCTGATGAAAAATTCACTCTCCCAATGAAAATTGCTGTTCAATCACAACTGTTGAGCTGGTGTAACGGGTCAGTTTCTGACCAGTTAAAGATGCAATTAGAGTAATGACAAATGGCTTCATAAGCCTGCCCTTGGAGTGACAGTGTTACCTATTGCAGTAGACAAATATTTAAAAAAAGAAATCACTCAAAAAATACAAGCAAAGGGAAAAAAAATACAAGCAAACGTAGGAACAAAGCAAATGTCAGAAACAATTTCTCCAATTTGAACAGAAAAATACTAACACTTTGTTGGGCTTACCAAAGTTGGGGATCAGAATTTGCTGAAGTAGTAAATACTAACGATGTATGTATTCATAATAGTTAATTGACAAGAGGAAGAACAATTTGCTGGATAATGGAGGGAGTAAGGGAGATCAATCACAGAGCAAGAGATCGCAAAGAACAACTAGTTGTATTGTGCATTTGAATCTCTTGCCAATTTTTATATAACTGATTTCCTGATATGCCTGCAATGATGTCATCATAAGTGCTAATCCCCCCAACCCTGCCATGTAAGATCATCACAGTTCCAGGTTATGTTGTGCATTGATACTTGACATCTGGACCCACAGTCACGGTTGGCACAGAACTAAACCAGAAGTGGAGTTAACCTCCTTCCCCTCTCTTTTGGCCACCCCCAATGGAATCAGTGTCCAACTGATGCAGTGTATGCAGGGCTGCGCTGTAACAACATGGTCTAGATAGTGATTATGAAATGCTGAAGCTTTGCTTGGATGGTTTATGGTATCACCTGGAATCTTGGATTAAATTACTGGATTGCACTTCCTTCAGTTACGCATGTTCGTTATCAGACAGACAATAATCAATTTTTCTCTCAGTAGTTAATTGTATTTCTTTTCTCAGTTTACAAATACTTGGAGTTTTTGGGAATACTATGTAATAAGCTGAAATTATCTACTTATGGAGATAAATAAAAAGAAAAACACTGGCTTCAGCCTGTGTCCACACTGCTGCTAATAACTCTTACTTGAATTTAATGCACATCAATTATTAAATAACAAAAGATTGAAGGAAACATGTTAATTTAGGCATCTTAAGCACAGAAAAAGAAAATAAACATTTACTATATTAAAGCATTCAGAAAGCAGTCAGTGTTTGAAGAGTTAACAGGGATATGCTATGCAATTAAGGGGGTGTTTAACATGATTATGAACAGGAAATTGATGCACTGAAAATATGCTCAGAAGGGACATGCAGGTATCAGATGCCATTATGCAAGATTGACCACAATTTAAAAAAAACATTTGGTGTATGCGTGACTGATAGTAGATCTATATATAAATGAATTAAGAAAGAACACAGGGTAGTTTTTTCACACAGCAACCATCAGCTTAGACTTGGGGCTTTTGACAAACATTGAACGCAGTAAGGAAGCTCTTATGTATGCATGATTTAATCTGCAACTAATTAATATGCAAATGTATTCATATGTTAGTTACTAAATTAAAAATGCGATGCAGACCTTATGGTGATTCTTTAGCTGTAATCCACTTCCCCCTCCAAAATAAAGGTAGTTAAAATGTTCAAATAAGTTATTCATACCTTCAGCATACTTTTCAGTGCAGCATAACTTGTTGCATTAAAAGACATGAATACATATTTAAACATTAAAGAAAATTACAGTTCAAAATAATAGGGAAAAAAGTGCTGTGGACCACTGTGATGAAAATCCTCGAGATGCTGTGCCAATTAACAACCTGGAACACACCAACATTCTGTTAACGAAGCAAAATAATTCCCTCTCCCAGAAAGACATTTATTTGTCACAACATGAATGTAAGATCGCAGAAGTACAGCTACAAGACAAGTAGCCTATTTTCACCATTAGATTTATATATAATAGCACATACATACATGCAAATATATACATGAAAAACTTTGCAAATATGTACATGTATTTTTTCAGACACACACACACGTATATATTTCAAAATTATCCCTATTCACAAAGTGTACATACATAAACAAATCCTAAATCTAGTGGACTGTTTCATTTGAAATAAAATAGTACCCTTTTAATCACCTACAATAAGTTGCATTGAAAATCTGTGCAAGTGTCAAACTTGAACAACTGTATCATTACTTTTTGATCTCAATAAAAACAATGGCTAGTTTTTTTTTTAACGTGCATGGATAGAATAAAGCAACACTACAGTTACTTGTGGAAATTCATGAACCAATTGTGGGCAGAGTTACATAGGCTTTCCAGCATGAAATATTGTCATGAATTTAAAAGGCAATACAGGGGAAGTTAGGAACTGCCTCTTCTGATTTCCTCCTTTCCAGAGAGGAATGCAGTTTTTAATTGATGCATCTTTCCAAGACAATCTTTATAAGCAAGGTACAAAATTACAACTTCAAATGTTGCCTCAATATCACTGCGATGTTAATAGATATTTAATTCACTGTAAACTTGCAAAATCTTCCATAGTTTAAATATAATCTAATAGACACTCAGGTTATCAGGGTGTAACTTGATCAAGGGGTTCAGATGTGGTCATGAACAGGACAACATCATTAATAGTTAACATTCCTTCTTCTGCCTGTGCCCAAAGCTAAAAAATAGGGTTAAAATACCTCCTCATAAATTATATGCATGCATTTTGTATGTAAAGATAATTTTACTTCTTGCTGAGAACATATAGGTATACTATTGTTTTTTAAGGAAGTTGCATACAACATATTTTTGACAAGTACAAATATTCAAATTGCAATTTTCAAACCATTTTAGGGATACATGCTTCAAGGCACACCAGGATTTGGGGAGGGAGGTTTGAGTATAATTAGGCTGCACATTGTTTCTATCCAAATTTAATTCATTAATGAATTAACTGTAAATCATTAAAAAACATATTTAAAAAAACTAGTAAGAACTTCCATAATATTTTCAAAATCTATCAATTTGTTCCACTTTTCCCATGTTAAGCTACTGGCAGATTTCCTAAGAATACTATGACACATTAACCTGATTACAAAAATGTTGAAAGCAAAAAGAGCAAAAAATGATGATTGAGAATTGGAAAATAAACGAAAAATTAGGGGAGCCTTGAGAAACTGGTAGAAAAAGGAAAATAATCTGCTGCGCTTTTCAGTACTAAATGTGCACAACTACATGACAGTGTTTCCTAAATATGAGTAGCGGTAATTCAGCATTTATAAATCTGAGCAGGGAAATTAATATTTACAATTTTCTTGATAATTTAGCCATCCAGGCAGGTTGAGTGCTCCTATTTATAGAGTGCTGTGATACACTGAAAGCCCTGGTACTTCAAGCGGATTCATTGGCCAGTCATCCTACTGATACTGTATTGTTGTCTTGTTAAATGCTTTTCAAAAAACATTATCCCCAAACGATTATCTCTAGAATAGTGATGGTTAGCACTACTGACGAGATAACTACTGAAAAAAAAAAGTTTCTTTTAAATAAAAAGTCAGAAATCTCACCAATCATTTACCTATTCACCTTCTGAAGATTCAGTGGATTTCTTTTTTGGGGTGGGAAAAAAATAGACACCACATGCTACCAGGGTATCTCAGAAGAAATGTCTCATTTATCTCAGATGTTTGACGACCTTTCCAGGGAGCTGAATCCACTACAGTTCTAAGTAGACCCTTTGGCATTGCTGGAAGCCCACTCTCACACAATGGGCTATGGCAGGCTTGTAACTGCACACGAACATACAGCAACATATTGCCAAAGCCGGATGGGCTTTAAAGTGGATTTTACTATGCGTTTTGGTAGAAATTAGCCCATCAACCTTAAAATCTAAATCAACATAGCATTAAAAAGAGAAATTTGATGCCTTCAATTCATATTTTAAGGCTGAACACACTCAGACATAACAGAAAACTGTATATAATCCCAACCATCTGAGTTAACAGGAAACAACTAGAACCAGACACAAACTACACAGAACTAAATTTCAGAAATAAATATGTTTTTCCTTCTTCACCATTTCACTAAAAAACTTTCAGAAATGGTCCTTGATGCAAAAATGCCACAATAGAGTTGTCACCCTCTAAATTCCATCAATATTTTGCAGCCAGATCTCTGCCCTTTGGGGAACAGGAGCGCCGTTGCAGGGGTGGAGTTTGACTGTTGCTCTAGCTGCCCAGCAAGGAGATGATCATCTTTTTAGCTTTGTTCCTCAGCGTTTCAACCATTTGTTTTAAATTTTATTACTGAAAAATTCCAAGGTTTTATGATCTAACTTGTGTATAAAAGTATCCATTCTGTAAGTCCAGCCATCTTTTTATTTATTTTTTTAAAAAGAGCATTTTTGGTAGTGATAATTTAAAGGAATACTTAAGCAATTATAGCACTTGAAGAAACTCTAGATTTTCAAGTCTTATTCTGAGATAAATTTCTGAAGTACTAAAACCAATTTGAAAATGCACGCATACTTATTACAATATAAAATTTGAGGCTCATTGAGCATTCTTTAATAGAAACGAAAATGGAATTATAAAACCTTGGGAAGCCCTGAGTCTAGATCCAATGTGTCTTTTCAAGAGAACTAGGTAAGCTTGGAGAAATATTATCTGAAAATAATGCTATCAAATGCCTCAGTGCAGGACAGCAGCAACATTACCACAACTGACTTTTGTCTCGAGTAACAACAGGTAAGCTTGGGATTTATTTACTCTTTTCCAACAAGAATAAGTTTTAAGTTTTTATTTGGGACATCCAATCAAGAATATCAAGAGCAAAAATAGAGATAGCAAAAGGAGCAGGCAATTCAACACATTCTTCATTCTTAAACAATAAACAAGTCTAGATGCAAAATGACATGTTCAAAGATTTGAACATAATAAATGATGTGCAAAAGTGGACAAAATATTTATAAAAATGGTCAAGTAATACTGCTAGATCAGAACATGCTGTATCTAAAAAAAAACCCTCACACCACTCCACCCTGCACCCACCTAACCCCCAACCCTACAGCCTCACTAATAATCCTGACAACAGTGAACTACAAAACAGTGAAAAATGTACTGGAAAGATATTTTGGATAACTAGGGAAAATTAAAAACAGAAAATATTGGAAAAATTAGCAACTGAGTCAGCACAGAGCTGCAACAACAATTTGCACTTATACAACATCTTTTTGGCAGTAAAACATTTTACAAAAACTAAGATAGCTTATGATTCATTTATCAGAAACCAAAACTTTAATTTAGGTTTATCTTTCATGTGTTGACTTGCTTGCTCATTAGAGTACTTTATGTTGTATATATTTCCAGCATTTATATTTTTAGCCAAAACCACAGATATGCTGTAAAAGGGCAAGATTGATAAAAATCCACAATACATTAGGGTATTTTTGAATATAAAAGTTTAAAAAATTAACTAAAACATCTCAGAAAAAGCCTTTAGCATAGATCCTTTTACTATACTTGTCCCATAATACAAAGACACACTGTATTAAATAGCAACTCAAAACCACCAGGGTTGCAAATTATTTTAAAAATTGCGAAGATCTGGAATAATACAATTAATCACCAAAAATTAAACCCACATCATGGACATACAGAAAACCATTAATGATTTGGAATAAACTTCCCCACTGACAAACAAAATATCACTAATATGTAACCTGTTGTGGATATGTCAACAGTTTTGATTCATGAGTGACTCAAAGAAAATAGTTGAGATGGTATGGCAATCAAACGAAAAATTCCAATTGCTTATCAAAAATATCTCATCACATTCCTGACTAACCAAAATCACATATCTCATTAAAATGATCTTAAAATTGAAAAGCACAACAAAGAATTGAAAAGGTTGAAAACTGCAAAGACAGGAATATTCCCTACACTCTCCTCGGTTCTTCGATTTTGCTTAGGAAGGTTCCAGCTCATGATGCAGTTCAGGTCCATAGGAACTGGCAAGCCTCTGGTGCACCATGTTAGCCTAGTCAGAGAGTATCAGCAAGCTGTTCAACTGTGGGCATTACACATATTTCCAACAGGAACATAAGACAACCTATCATATCCCCAGCCTAGCCCAGGACACTCATAGTGCAGCCACCATCATGTCAGCTGAGAGCTGCTAATTTTGCAGATTCTCCTGGTCTGGCCAGGTTTCTTTTCCATTCATTCACAGAATGTGGGCATCACGGGCACATCTTAATTTTCCTATTTGTGGCTTGGTCTGTTAGACCATGTCAGAGTCAACTGAATTGTTCTGGGTTTGGAGTCACACATATCAGACTGGGGAAGGACGGCAGACCTTCTGCTTGAAAGGACAATAGTGAATCAGATGAGGTTTTATGACAATCCGGTTGCTATTTGGTAGCCATTACTGGGTCTAGCTTTTTATTCCAGATTTATTTATTACCTGAATTTTAATTCACCAGCTGCCATGGTAGCATTTGAACTCACTCCTTTGGGTTATTATTTTAGGTCTTTGGATTACTAATCCAGCTACATATCTACAATACTATAATGCTACCATTTTCTGCATTTCCTCTGGTGCATGTTCATGCCCAGAACCAAGGAAGTAACAGGGGAGTTTTAATCTGTTGAGGATATAAATAATAGCCCACAATTTTTACGTTGGAAAGAAATATTGGGAGAGGAAGGAAAGGGAAAAGCAGAAAGAACAGTTTTGTGAAATTGTACTTTAAAAAAAAATAAAATCTATATAATCCTTCACAGGATGTGGAACGAATGTCACTGGCATAGCCAGCATTTATTGCACATCCCTAATATCCCTTGAGGTGGTGGCAGTGAGCAGTCTTTTTGAACAGCTGCAGTTAAGTGTGATGAAGTACTCCCACTGTACTATTCGGGAGGCAGTTCCTGGATTTGGACCAGCAAGGATGGATGAAGGAAAATTGACCTAGGTCTGAGTCGGGAAGGTATGTGACTTGGAGTGGGGGGGTGGGGGGGGTAGGTATCTTTGAGGTGGTGGTGCCCACTGCCTTTGTCCTTCTAGATGGTAGAGTTCACAGGTTTGGAAGGTGCTGTTGAGATGACTTGACGAATTGCTACAATGCATCTTGTATATGGTACACATTGCAGACATAGTGCATCAAGTGGACTATACAAGATGGTGTTAAACTTAATGAGTGTTGTTGGAGTTGCGCTCACCCATGCAAGTGGAGAGAACTCAATCACACTCCTGGTTTGTGCCTTGCAGATGGCTTTGGGTGTCTGGAGGTGAGTCACTTGCCACAGAATACCCAACCTCTGACCTGCTCTTGTAGCCACAATATTTGTGTAGCAGGACCAGTTTAGTCAATAGTGACCTCCAGGATATTAATGGTGGAGGACTTACATACGAACTAAGAGCAGGAGTAGGCCACTCGCCCCTTTGAGCCTGCTCCACCATTCAATAAGATCATGGCTGATCCGATTTTAACCTCCCATTCTTGCCTACCCTTGATAAACTTTCACCCACCCCCACGCCCCACCCCTTATCAAGAATCTATCTACCTCTGCCTTATAGACATTCAATGGTTGAACGTCAAGGGGAGCTGGTTAAAATATCTCTTGTTGAAGATAGTCATTGCCTGACACTTGTGTGTCGCAACCATGACTTGCCATTTATCGGTCCAAGCCTGAATGTTGTCTAGCTCTGGCTACATGTGGGCAAAAACTGGTTCATTATCTGAGGAATTCTAAATGGAGGTAAATGTGGTGCAATCGTCAGTGAACATCTTCTCTTCTGACTTTATGATGGAGGGAAAAACAGTAATTTGGCAGAGCAAACCATCTGCCCTTCACAGAACCAGTCAATGTTCATTTCAGTTTCTTTAATAGATTTTGAAATCAATGAAAATCAATTGATCAACTTTAAATTAGCATTGCATGCTAATTGCTGCAAAGTGGCTACTTTCCAATTAAAGTACTCGTAGATGTGGAAAATGATCAATTTTCTATTCAAAGCATTGATAAGCTTTCATTTTACCCTCACAATATTTTGAAATTTCTCTAACACCTAACCATTGTAATGGAGGAAATCATGTAATAGTACAGGTAATCAAATGTTACAGGTTCAAAATTGAAATACTAAACCAGGGAATGTTACAACTATATCATACTATCACCTAATTGGCATTCAAGGTCTTCTATCCTAGAGATGCCTCATACTTTGTTGTGTTAACAAGCACCTCAACATCACCATACCTGTAAATGCAAATGGTATACAACTTATTCTGTATTAATGCAAATATCAGAATTATGGAAGAACAAACTTGCATTTATATAGTGCCTTATCATGTCCATAGTATGTTTTCTAGCATACAGGTTTTTTAAAATTAGTGCAAGAGATCACGGAAATGGAAACTCGAGTTATGCTAAACATAAGTTGCTCTTAAAATTTTGTGACGATTACATCGATTTCAGCCAAATTACATCAAAATAACCAGTGCCACTGGGTGGAAAACTCAGACCAAGATCTTTTTCTGTAATTGTCTTAAAAAAAGAGTAGGTTATATCCAACTCCCCTTTAGAAAAACAAGAAATATATAAGATTGTTCAGGATGAAAAAAAAGTTAAGAATCACTTTTGATAGCTTAACTCTACCAGCTCAGCATCTTTCAGTCCCTTTTTTGCAGCAACACATTTAGCCTTCCAGTAACTCATTCCACAAAATATCTAACTCATTATGTTGAAAAGTTCTGCCCTTTTCGCTCTTAGTTTCCTTGTTTTTGAACTCTCTCTGGTATTTGAACTTTTCATTATGGTGAACAGGCTTCCTGATTAACCTTGTTAATCCCCTTCAAAATCTTGAAGATTTTTATTAGGTACGACCAAGTCTCCTCACTGAATTGACACATATTTTCATTGAAATGTTGAAAAAGACAGCACTGAAGTTGCATAATGATTTCTGTATATTACAAATCAGCAATTACCACAAATCAATTGTAAAAGCTGTTGAAACATTTATTAAGTTAAATTTTAAGAGGTGATGACGCAAAATACCTTTTACTGGTGACCATAGAATAGTTAGTAACTAAACAAATATGCCCAAGATGTGAAAGCATTCTCAGTGATGAACAAAGGATCTTGTCAAGAAATATATTTTGTGTCTCTACCACAAAGTATTTCAGATAATCACCTTCAAAATCTAACTTGTAATGTTGAAAAGTTCTGCCCTTTTTGCTCTTAGTTTAATCACCTGCATCAAATTTTTCTTTCCTCCCACCCCAGTTGTTTCAATGGTACTTTACTGATCTCCATTTTACACAAGAATTTTGCTTTGCAACACAACTATCAAATACTTTCTTTGCAAAGAAACATAAAAACACAGATAACAAAGCAGAATATATCAACTGATCAGGTTGTTTTACTTTATTTCCAATGTGTTGAGGTAACTAATAGTTATTTGGTTCTCACACTGACTTGCCTGTTAAGTGTAGAAAAGTTTTAGTTAAAGCAGTACATTTCAACAATTTGGGAACTTTAGCATTCCTATTGAAGCTTAAAAGGAGTTGAATTCTAACAGGATCATCGTGAGATACAGGGACAAAAGCCTGCATGGGATAGTTGGACAAATGATAACAAAATTTTATGATTTTATTATTTGCAATTGGTATCGCTCATCATGTGTGAATTTATTCTAAAATAAATAGACAATGAGCCGTGGCAACAGTACCCATTAGCAGTGATTTGGTCATTCCGCTGCTAGTCATATCAGGATGACTTTTAGATCTGTGTAACCAATGAAAAAATATCAGCTTGTCAAGTCTGAATCTTGAAAAAAAAGCTTGCAGATGGCAAAATCTGCCAAGTGAGGAACTTTCGCATGTAGTGGTTTTGTGATATTTTTCCTCTACAAGATGTAAAAAAAAGTACACTAAACTACAATGTACACAACACATTCAAACTTAAAATGCCACTCATAAATTATTCCGTGCAGAACCCAATGAAAGATGCTATGCAGAAAAAACTGGGAGGTAAACTCAAATTCTGAGAGCAAGATGATTTAGTTCTCGGGAGGAGGGGTGGAGTGAAATCTGAGCTTAAGAAAATGTTCTAATCACATGTAATTTCTCCATAGAGCCACTTCCACAAATGTTTTTTTTTCACTTAATTGCCTGAACTGTCTTCATATGTGAATCAAGCAAAATCAACTGGGTAGGATGAAAGAACTTTTCTCATTCCTGCATTCCAATGCTCTAATGTAACTTCCACATGAAACAAGTATTAAAAACTATCCACCAGTTTCACTGAAGCAATCTTTATGATCTGGTTTTACTATCAGAAACAGCACCATCTGTATGATAGCCTTTGAGGATTATAAACAATCATGTCAATATTGTACTGGCATTTGGAATCAACCATATAGGAAGTTGATTAATAGTTTTCTTTTTTACATCTGCACCTTAATAACTGAGCAGGGGATTTCATTAGTTGTCAATTTGACTCTCTAATAAAATCCACTGCTTCATAAAAAATGTGCTTCAAACAAGTTCACTGTTGCTTACCTGGGCAACTAAGCTTTCACCCCTTTTTGAATTATAAGCTTACAATTTAAGTAGCGAAGCCATAGTTGAAATACTGTGGGCAATTCAGGGCAACTCTCTTCAAAATATTCAGAAAGGAGTGATAAGAATGATTCTGGTCCATGGGATGTGAAGCTGAGAAACACTCAAAAGAACTAAGCTGGCTTTCACTGTGGAAGAGAAGGTTGAGGGGGACCAGTTCTTTAGAAATGATGAGAGGCATAGAAAATGTAGAGGTAAGGAGACAATTTAATTAAGTCAGTAAGTCCAGAACTAAGACAAGGGTGCAACATTAAGAAGCCTTTGAGTTAAGGTTGGAGAATAAAATAAATTCTTCATTGACCTCAGCTAAAGTAGTAAATATGTGACACATTCAGTAACTGGTGCATCAATTAACTCCATCAGACTAAGCCACAAAGGTGATGGAAGGTTCCTGATTCAATCCACTGTCTTTACTGAGTTAGTTGATCTCAGCCAAGGTTGGGGTACAACAACTGTAGTACTCTTGTGATAGCAAAAAGAAAGACACCTGCTACAAATGTGTGTGACATTTGAGCGAGAGAAGTTATCGATAATGTTTGCACACTTGGGTAATGTAGAGGAAGGCACCTTACATCTGTGAAACTGTTTTCCAGCAAGGAATCAATGCTTACAATGTATTTTCCCTGTGGTACCTAAAATTATGGTAAAAATTCAAACTCGAGGTACTAACTACAAATGGACAATATCCAGGCTTGGGCTGACAAGTGGCAAGTAACATTGGTTCCACACAAGTGCCAGGCAATGACTATCACCAACAAGAGAGAATCTAACCATCACCCCTCGATATTCAATGGCATTACCATCACTGAATCACCCACTATCAACATCCTGGGGGTTACTATTGTCCAGAAACTGAACTGGAGTAGCCATATAAATACTGTGGCTACAAGAACAGGTCAGAGGCTAGGAATCTGTGACGAGTAGCTCCGCAAAGCCTGTCCACTATCTACAAAGCACAAGTCGGGGTTGTGATGGAATACTCTCCACTTGCCTGGATGAGTGCAGCTCCAACAACACTCAAGAAACTCGACACCATCCAGGACAAAGCAACTCGCTCAATTGGCATCCCATCCACAAACATGGTGTACCCGCACGACATGGGCTGCAGCGGTTCAAGAAGGCAGCTCATCAGTACCTTCTCAAAGGCAATGAGAGATGGGCAATAAATGCTAGCCTAGCCAGCGACACCCACATCCCTGGAATGAATAAAAAATTACCATAAAACAATGTGTCTTAGTGATAAAAGTACTTAAAAAAAGACAATTTCATATCTTAAGGATGCAATCTAATGAAGAGCTAGTTTAACTTAGTCAGTAGCACTTTGGCCTGAGCCAGAAGGTGATGTGTTTAAATTCTAGGATTTGAGTACATAGCCTAAGATCCAGATCTTCCCGTCCCTGGATCATTGGAGACCGGGTGTTTACTTTATTTATTTCATGGGACGTTGGCTTCTCTGGCTAGGCCAGCATTTATTGCTCATCCATAATTGCCCTTGAGAAGCTGGTGGTGAGCTGCCTTCTTGCATTGCTGAAGTCCCTGTGATGTAGGTACTGTGTTGTAAGGAAGGGAGTTCCAGGATTTTGACCCAGCTACAGTGGCAGAATGGTAATATATCTCCAAAGTCAGGATGGTGAGTGCCTTGGAGGGGAACTTCCAGGTGGTGGTGCTCCCATCTATTTACTGCCCTCGCCCTTCTTGCCACTTGTCAGCCCAAGCCTGGATATTGTCCAGGTCTTGCTGCATTTGGACATGAATTGCTTCAGTATCTGATGAGTCATGAATGATGCTGAACATTGTGCAATCATCAGTGAACATCCCCATTTCTTACGATGGAAGTAAGATCATTGGTGGAGCAGCTGAAGATAGTTGGACCTAGGACACTATCCCGAGGAACCCCTGCAGTGATGTCCTGGAGCTGAGATGACTGACCTCCAACAACCACAATCATCTTCCTTTGTGCTAGGTATGACTCCAACAGCTTTCCCCATGATTCCCATTGACTCTAGTTTTGCTAGGGCTCCTTGGAGCTACACACGGTCAACTGCTGCCTTGATGTCAAGGGCAGTCACTCTCACCTCACCTCTGGTGTTCAGCTTTTTTGTCCATGTTTGAACCAAGGCTGTAATTAGGTCAGAAGCTGAGTGACCCTGGCGGAACTCAAACTAAGCGTCAGTGAGCAGGTTATTGGTAAGCAAGTGCTGCTTCACAGCACTGTTAATGACCCCTTCCATTACTTTACTGATGATCGAGACTAGACTGATGGTAATTGGCCGGGTTGCATTTGTCCTGTTTTTTGTGTACAGGACATACCTGGGCAATTTTCCACATTTCCGAGTAGATGGTAGTGTTGTACCTGTACTGGAACAGCTTGGTTAGGGGCGTGGCAAATTCTGGAGCACAAGCTTTCAGTGCTATTGCTGGAATATTGTCAAAGCCCATAGCCTTTGCAGTATCCAGTGCCTTCAGCCATTTCTTGATATCATGCGGGGTGAATTGAATTAGCTGCAGACTGGCATCTGTGATGCTCGAGACCTCCAGAAAAGGCCGAGATGAATCATCCACTTGGCACTTCAGGGTGAAGATTGTAGCAAATGCTTCAGCCTTATCTTTTGCACTGATGTGCTGGGCTCCCCCATCATTGAGGATGGGGATATTTGTGCAGCCGCATCTCCATTGAGTTGTTTAATTGTTCACCAACATTCATGCCTGGATGTGGCAGGACTGCAGAGCTTAGATCTGCTCCATTGGTTGTGGAATTGTTTAGACCTGTCAATCACTTGCTGCTTATGCTGTTTGGCATGCAAGTAGTCCTGTGCTGGTTGACACTTCATATTTAGGTATGCCTGGTGCTGCTCCTGGTAACTCTTCATTGAACCAGGGTTGATCCCTTCACTTGGTAGTAATGGTAGAGTGAGGGATATGCCGGGCCATGAGGTTAAAGATTGTGTTCGATTACAATTCTGCTGCTGATGATGACCCACAGCACCTTATGGATGCCCAATCTTGAGTTGCTGGATCTGTTCGAAATCTATCCCACTTAGTACGGTGGTAGTGCCACGCAACACGATGGAGGGTATCCTCAATGTAAAGACAGGAATTTGTCTCCAGAAGGATTGTGCTGTGGTCACTCCCACCAATACTGTATGACTGAAGATGCAAATCGGGACCCTGCGAAAGTCCTGACCCATTGACTAGATAGAAATTGCCCGGAAGTTGAACTTCTGATGGACAAAAAATCCCCCTGCTCTTCAGGACCCTCTGAAAAAGTTTCTGACTGAGTTAGACTCAGAGACTTCAGCCGGTTTCAACTTACTTACCCAGTTACCCAGGAAACGTTGGACAGAAAAATCCTAGTCAAAACCTGGGTAACTATGCAACTGACCTCCCCCCATCACCCACTGTTTGCAACTTTTATTTCTCAGATCTACTCCCCACCTCCCCCCCCATCACTAACTCTCCCCTTGATCCCACCTGACTCCTCCCCAACCCACCTCACCAATCTACCACCCTGCCCAGCTGCTACCCCACCCACCTACACACCTACACACTGAGAAGTTAAACTCCTATCAAATACAGCAGTTAGTGCTGTAAAAAGTGGGCATGGCTGCTGTGCTGATTCTCTTTGTTGCTCTCTCCATGAGTTCTTATGCTGAGAGAGTTCTGCAGGATCCTCTATTTGGGGGTTTAGTCAGAAAAATTATATGCAGGTAAGTGGGTATTTTTGTCTGATCAGTGCCAGACAAAGGGGTTCTCTCCAGCTGTCCAAACAACCTACCACTCTTAGAATCCTATGAGTCTGAGCAATCAATAGCACAAAAACATCTAATCTCAATGCTGTTTCTGTGATATTGCTACGTGTAAAATGGCTGCTGGACTTGACTACATAAACTGTATCTGCATGTACGTTATATGTGAAATACTTTGGGCCATCTCTGAGATGTAATAGGCCCAATGCAGATGTAATTTTCTTCTTTTTGACTCACAATGCAGTCCATTCATGATATTTCAACCTGACTTTATAGATGTGTCTGGACCACGTAGATATTTATATAATCCACAAAAGTAATATTTGCATAAGGATTTTGGATAAAATCTTTTTGTCATTGTAACTTTGTTCACCTGATAAATAAGGTAATGCAGACTTCAAAGGACACAAATGTCCTCTCAGGTGTACATAAAAGATCCCACAGCACTTTTTCGAATAACAATAGGAAAGTTATCACCGGTGTCCAGGCCAATATTTATACCTCAATCAATGTAACAAAAAACAGATTATCTGGTTTTCCTCACATTGGTATTTGTGCAGTTTGCTATGAGCAAACTAGCTGCTCTGTTCCCTACATTACAACAGTGACCACACTTCAAAAGTATTTATTTGGCTATAAAACACTTTGGGATGCACAGTGGTCATGAAAGGCGCTTATATACTGTATGCATCAGAAAATTACCAGCAAGCGATTATAGAAAAAAAAAGTTTTAATTCACCATCCCACAATTGCAGATTAGAATAACACTCAAAGGGCTTGGGATAATTTATTCTTTTATGTGATATGGGCGTTACTGGCAAGATGAGTATTTGTTGCCCATCCCTCATTACCATTGAACTGAGTGGATTGTTGGGCCATTTCAGAGGGCAGTTAAGAGTCAACCACATTGTTGAGAATCTGGAGTCACATGTAGGCCAGACCAGGAATGGAGATGGAGCTACAATACTACAATTATCTGGCCTTGGGGGCACGGGATCACTGAAGTCACCCTATTATGTACATAGTGGATACACAGAATATATCTGTTCAAGTATTTTTGTCAAGGATCATAATCATGAGTAATGATTTGCTCAGGGATCACTCTTCTTTTGAATCCTAGCTCCTCTAGCATCCCAGAGCCCAGTGGGCTATAAATCAAGATGCGCAGATAATTAGAGTAGATCTGCTCAAGTTTACAGGAAAACGGGATAGAGAATTATGCTGTAGGAGACCACTGACCATTTTACGAGTACGTAATGCTACTGAAGGCCTTTGAAATGTGGATGCTAAGTGTACGCTTAAAATTCCATATACAGATCATAAGACAAATGATGATATACTTGAAATTACAAGAGTAAAAAGGATTGTAAAAAGTGACATCCAAAAAAAAGTCAGTATTGCACCCATTTGATTGGAGCTGAAAAGCTGCAGAGATCTCAACTAGAGAGCGAAGAGCAGAGTAGTAGAAAGAGAGGTCGACCTAGGTGTAGTTGGTTGATGGAGGTCAGAGTGGTTGCAGACGAGCTACAGTGAGAATGCCACTAGGCAGACAAGCATGGCATACCTGGTAGGAGTACAAGCAGAGAGAGTGAGAGAGAGATGATACTGAAGGGCATATAAACAACACCTAACTTTATTTTATGCACTTCCAGAATTCTTTGGATTGTACTTCACTCCCCTACAACATACTCAGAGCCATTGGACATACTCCAAGACCCATAGAGAACAAGGATAACTGGCTCACACTATGTCAGATGATAGATTTGGACTTAAACTCTGTTAGAGGAAAAAGGTTGAAAGATCATCTTTAATATGTTGTGGTTAACATTGTTGTTTTTCTTTAAACTTAATACACAATCAACATTCGTGGTCCTCAAGTTAAGAGCTATGATTGGAAGGAACAGTTTGTCTCAAAAAATATCTAGGGGGGATAAAATCCCATTGAAATTTCTTGAATAAGGACAAAGGTTGTGAAGAGATTAAAAATTACTGTGTTCACGAAGTACAAACTGAATAAAGCATGTTATCCTTGGAAGCAACATGTCGGTACTGATTAATCTCTTCAACCTTTGCTGCTCAACCTCTTTGGAGACACCGAAGGAACTTCAATTCACATGAAAAGATCCATGATCCTTAATGAACTGAAAGGCATTTGCTGAGCTGAACCGGTTCATTCTATACCTGTTACCCAACCCTCTTGATCATTTGGTACAAAAAGCTAGATGTCTGTTACTAGGATTTCACTGCATGTACTTTACAGAAGTAATTATTGTATATTGCTGTGTTTCCTTACAAAGTTGATGGGTTATCTTGAATTCAACTGAGATAATTGGGCATGATGGCTCCTGAGCATCAATGAAAGTAATCATTGCAGGATTTGTAATAAGCATTGCAGGATATGTAATGTAGGATACGATACTGTGGTTTTATTGAACTTACATTGAAAATTGGCATGAATGTTTGCTGACGCTTTTCTGAGGTTAGCTAGCCTGTACAAAATTCTTAAATAGAAGATTGCAGATGACTTGTGAAAAAATTGTTCTATGGGCTTATTAGTTTTCTCTCATTTGTTTTATGTCCTTTAATTGGACGGCAAACACTGATACTTGAATAACATTACGATCACTGAATGCCCCACTATCAACATCCTGGGGCGTTACCATTGACTAGAAACGGAACTGGACTAGCCATATAAATACTGTGGCTACAAGAGTAGGCCAGAGGCTAGGAATCCTGCAACAAGTAACTCACCTCCTGACTCCCCAAAGCCTGTCTACCATCTACAAGCAGAAGTCTGATGTAATACTCCCCACTTGCCTGGATGAGTGCAGCTCCCACAATACTCAAGAAGCTTGACACCTTCCAGGACAAAGCAGCTTGCTTGATTGGCACCACATCCACAAACAATCACTCCCTCCACCACCGATGTACAGTAGCAGCAGTGTGTACCACCTACAAGATGCACTGCAGGAACTCACAAGGGCTTCTTAGACAGCACCTTCCAAACCCACAACAACTACCATCTAGAAGGACAAGGGCAGCAGATAGATGGGAACACCACCACCTGGGAGTTCCCCTCCAAGTTAATCACCATCCTGATTTGGAGATATATCGCCATTCCTTCACCGTGGCTGGGTCAAAATCCTGGAACTCCCTTCCTAACAGCACTGTGGGTGTACCTACAGCACATGAGCAGCAGTGGTTCAAGAAGGCAGCTCACCACCACCTTCTGAAGAAATTAGGGATGGGCAATAAATACTGGCCCAGCCAGCAAAGTCCACACCCCATGAGTGAATGAAAAAAAAGCAGCAACCATTTGCTTAGTACCAATGGTACTATTAGATGGTCATATTTTTGTTCCTTCTACTCTAAGTATATCTTTACACATAATGTTAAACTTACCCAGTTGAGTCAGAACAAGACAATACGAAAAATGGAGACTACTAGATTCTTCCTCACAAGCTAACAGACAGGAATACAAGGTAGGTTATTTGAAATTAGTGAGAATCCATGTGGACCTTGATCCTTCCATAAATAATTATTCAGCAGTGTGCATACCTAAGCATTTTGATATTTTGGGATTTTATGTACTTAACATTGTTTCATCTTGTGTTCGGGGTCTAGATGGGGTTTTTTAAAGGTGTGCCTGTTACCCTTTGAATGCTACCTTAGACTTTAATCATGAAAACCATCTCTGTTTATTTACAGATCTATGCATCTCAGTACCCTGCACAAGGTTGTACTTATGCTTCTCACCAGATCTCAGCTACTTAATCATGTGGGATTGCATCATAGCTACTTCAGCAGTCATATCAGTATCAGGTACTCCTAATGTTAACCGTTTACTGTACATCTCCCCCAAGTCTCAATCCCAACTATGTACATCCTCCTATGTCTCCCTGCAAAAGTCCCAGACTTCCCAGTTAATTTCTGTGGTGCCATGACCAACCTCCCTGATCTGGCCCTTATTTAATTTTGAGGTTGAGAGTGAAGTGCAGTCTTTCTTTATTCGATACGAGTGTCTTCCACCTGGGTGTTTGTAGATTTTCTACTCGTTTCTGGTTCCTTGTCTCGATTCAGGTCTAAATAGTATGTCTAAGGTTCCATTCTTTCCCAATGATATCAATGCTCTTTGGCTACTTCTGATATTTCCCTGGTCCATCTAATTCTATAAGATCACGATTATCTGAGGTAATGTTAGGTTGTAGTGTTTGTTGTAGAGCTGGTAATTATGTTCATAGCTACCTTCCCATCAGTAGTTCTGATGGCAAGAATCTGTTTCTATAGTTAAGGGTTAAGTTAATATATTTGCTCTTTTTCATTAATTCCTTGATTGTTCAAACTCCCCTTTCTGTTTCTCTGTTCGACTGAGAATATCTAGGCGAACTAATCCCATTCATAAAACTATATTCCTGCTCAAACTGAGGCCTATTGCTTGACACCACACATCCAGGATGCCACATATCTCAAGTTCTTTTTAGTGACGTAATGACTGCCTCTGCTGTGGTGCTGTGCAGTCTATTCACATCAAACCATCTGGAGTAGATGACAATGATGAAAATTTTGTCTTTAAGTTCAAACAAATCCACTCCCAGGTGCTGCTATGGCCCTGAAGGAAAAGTGGAGGGTACCTGTGGAGAGGTTTACTCTGCTGTTGATTTATTGCATACACAAATACATGATTAACTCTTCAATGGAGTGACTGATGCCTGGCCACCAGACTGGCTGCTGGGCTCTTGCTTGGCATTTTGCTATTCCCAAGTAACCTTGTTGTATTTTTTGTGGAGAATGTTCAAAGTGTTTTAGGGGTGACTAGTCTGTTGGTAAAAACTAAGAAACCATCAATGATTGTGAGATGTTTTCTCTGTTTGAAGTATTGACAAAGTACTGGGTTGTTAGGAGCATAATCCGGCCATTCGTTCTGGCAATACACTTTTATTTGGATGCATTTGTCATCCTGTGGTTGTGCTTGCTTAATCTCTTTTAATATCTTTCCTGTAACTGGTAAGTGTTTAGTAATGAGCGAAGTATATGCTTCCACTTCCTCATAAAATTTAAATCTTCCTGTTTGACTTCCTGACTGTTATTCTTGGTAATGCATCTTCTGTCGCCTGGTACTTCTCTTGAACCTACTCAGTAACTGAATTGTACCTCATGAAACTCAGTCTAAAACGTTGAATTCTAGGTGGCATTTTTGCAATTTCATTTAAGTTAAGGAGAGTAACCAAAAGGTTGTGGCCGGTTTCAATTTTAAATCTTAATTCCATGACATAATCAAAGAACTTCTCACAGGCCCATGTGGCTGCTAATGTTCTTTCTCAATGGTTGCATATCTCTTCTTGGTGTCTGTGAGAGATCTTGAGGCATAACAAACTGATCTTCATGCCCATCTTTTTGAACTTGAAACAGCACTGCACCCAAACCTGTAGATGATGGGCCCACTGCTACAATTGTTGGCAATTCTGGATTTTAGTGCACTAGAATTTCTGGCGAAATTAGATCTTTGATTTTGCCAAAAGTATTTTGTTGGTCCATGTTCCAGTACCACTTTGTATGACTTTATCTTCACAATTACCAAAACGGCATGTTAATTTCCACCAGGTTTGGTAGGAATTTGCCTACTTGGTTGACCATCCCAAGGAATCTTTGTAATTCTGTGATGGTTCTAGGCTGTGGGAACTCTCTAATCATCTTGGTTTTGTGCCCTAAGAATTTTATCATAGGCTTTGCAAATTCACATTTGCCATTCAATGCCAAAACTGCTTCTTGTAGAACGTTGAGAACTGCTCTTACTTGACGGTCATGTTCTTCCCTCAATGAACCATATACAAAAATGTTGTCCATATGGCATTTCACTTCTTCCATGCCTTCTGGGGTCTGAGACATCGTTCTTTGGAATATCTCAGGTGAAGAACCAATTCTGAATGATAACCTTAAAACAATAATGACCAAATTAGGTGATAAACACAGTTAACAACCTGAATTCTTTACTCAGAAGCAACTGCCCAAAGCTGCTGTTTGCATCCAATTTTGTGAAATTGGCGAGATTTTTATCCAGTGATGCCATTGTGTGAATCTTGTGCTCCACTGACTTGTTTAATTGAGTGAGCTCCATGCAAATTCTAATTGAACCATTAGACTTTGGTATTGTGGCCATTCCAGAACACCACTTTGCCAGCTTGGTTACTGGAGAGATGACCCCTTGTTGTAACATGTGTTCAATCTTGCTCTTGACTTTGTCAACGAGTGGGTGAGGTTCCTTCCTCACTGTGAAGAGACATATAGGCATATCATCCATCCTTAGGGTTACCTGATATTCTGTCTTCAACTTTCCTAAGCCTGAAAATAGGGATGGAAATTCATTTCTGAATACATTACTGGGCTGCACATCAGTAATTTCATCAACCTTGTAAATCAGCCTGCTTGCTTTTCTGCTCAATAATGATAACTCCTGGTTCTGTATAACATACAGGGGTTCAAATCATTTCTTTATCCTTGTATCTTAATCTTGCCAATTGTTGGCCTATTACTTTCAGTATAGTCCCTCCTGGACCTTGAAACTGAATGGAGGATTGCTACAATGTGATATTTTTAAGCCAACTTCATCAGATAATACAGAAACACTTATGCCACCATCTAGCTTGTATTCTGTGGGGCAACCATCTAATTCTAATTTAGTGCTCCCATAATTATTTTCTGTTGCATTAACTTCTCCTAGGAAGGTTATTTGATCTTTCTGCAGCTCTTCAGCTTCTTGGATTTGACTTGATTTGTTATTTGCTCTTTCACTCTGTAAGCTACTTGTATTATAGATCAGCAGACAATTTAAAAACATCCTAGCTTTGACAGTTGCGGCACCCTGCTCCCTCTGTTGGGCATTATTCCCTCTTGGGTAGGGTTTTGCCGCCAAACACCCGCACCCCACCCCCCAACCCCCAACCCAGCTTATATTTCACCCCTTTCCTATTTTTACTTAGTTCTGTTGAAGGGTCATGAGGACTCGAAACGTCAAATGTGCTCTTCTCCACCGATGCTGCCAGACCTGCTGAGTTTTTCCAAGTATTTCTGTTTCTGTTTTTGTTGTAGAGCATTTCAAGATTGTGGCTGGCGGGCTCTTCCCCGATTTCACAGGCTTTTCCTTCGATGCACTCTTTTCCATCCGACGTACTGAATAGCCTCACTCACTCTTTCTCAAGGGACATCACTTTCCCCATGAACAACCATTATGCTTTTCTCCCTAAGTGCGGTCTGCTGTGCTATTTGTACTGGCTTTGTGAGAGTTACATTTTTCCTTGTTTGTAAGAGATCTATAAGGTCTCATCGAAGACACCAACTACTATACAATTGCATATTAATTCATCTCTAAGGATTCCATAGTCACAATTTTCTCCTAGCCTTTACAGGTCATTTTTGAATGAATCCATGCATTCACCAGGTTTTTGTTTCCTCCTGCTAAATTTTGCTCCTTCAATGATTGCATTTTTTGAACAATAAAGTACACATTGAATGCCTGGAAGACTTTATCGTTATGAGCTTGAAGCCTCATTGAATCCCTGTCTCACTATTATATGATCTGCAATAGCCCTTACTGCATAGAGTAAAGTACTGACCTGATCCTTCTTCTGCAAACCTGGAGTTTTTATAGACCTGGAGAAGCTCTTCTTCCAACTGTTCCACTGTTGAGCTTGTTGCGAGCCTTCAGTGCTTTGGAAAAGCTCTGAGAGTGGCAATGTTGAATCCATGCTTGTCCTAAGCTCTGAATCTTTGCTGCTTTAGTTGTTTGGCTTATAGATAGTGATCTCTACTCACTGCAGTCTGGACTCTCAGCCTGTGCGCCAGCCTGCATCCACTGCACCCACAATGCTCCATCTCAGGTGAGTCTTCAATCTTTTATTTTCTTATCCTTTTCCCAAGAATTGGTAGATCTTTCAGGTCTGAAATCTTCACATGGAGCTTTTCTGTGTCTTTTACACTCTGCCCGCTGCTACCATGTTTCGTCTTGCATTCGGGCCTAGATGCAGTTTCTTTAACGTTTGCCTGTTACCCTAAGAATGCCACCATTGACCGTTATCTGTAAAAACCATTCTTGTTTATTTACAGGTCTACGTACATCTCACGAGGTTGTACCTTTGCTTCCCACCAGATCTCAATTACTTAATCATGTGACATTCTATCATATTTACATTAGCAGTTACATTAGTACCTGGTTCTCATGATGTTAACCCTTCATTGTACATCGCCCCCCAAGCCTTTATCGTAACTATATACATCCTCCTACAAACATGGGCCTCACAAGCTACAAACAAAATTTAAATTCAGGCTCCAATTAATCAGCAGATATCTTGGCTGTTGGTACTATCAAATCTTCAGCTCTAATTTAGCTTTCATCGCCGATGGGACAGCATTAATAAGAACAATCCTGTGCAAACCTCAAGGTCTATTAAATTTGAACCAGGCAAACTGAGGTGTAAGGGATATCATAAAGTAGAATTGAGTTGCATGGATTCTGTGGTATGCGCAGCTAGGTTTTATTTATGGGACAGAGTTTGGACACCTCTGTGTAGGGAGGTAGCTGTATTTTCAGTTGTTAAAATCCTGTTGACTATAACATTGCTCATTGTGAAATAGGTCCTTCAAGAAAGGACCTTAAAGCAAATTCTGCATTACTTGGTTTGTTAATTACGACAATAATATAGAAGTGGCATATCCAGTTTATTCTATTACTAAGATGACTTTACAATATCTAATTGATAAGATCGGAGTTATTAAATGGGTACTGCACTGAAAAATGTATTGGATAACTTAGTTTCCAATGATGTGTTTTGAAAATGTAGTTCTAATAGGATTATAAACTTCCCAATATCCAGATACCAATGACGCTACAATTGTACAGGGCATTGGTTAGGACATTCCTGGAGTACTGGGTGCAGTTTTCATCTCTTTACCTAGGTGGGACATACTTGCCCTAGGGCGTTTTAATGAATTATCACTAGACTTGTTCCTGGGATGAGGTGAGATCGAGTAGAATAAGCCCATATTCCCTAGAGTTTAGAAGAATGAGAGATGATCTAATTGAAACATATAAAATTCTTAATGGGGTTGACAGGGTAGATGCTGAGAAGATGCTTCCCCTGGCTGGGAAATCTTGAACATAAGGTCACAGTTTCAGAATGATGGGTTAGCCATTTAGGACTGAGATGAGAAATTTCTCTACTCAAAAGGTTGTGAATCTTTGGAGTTCTCTACCCCATGAGAGAGAGCTTTGGATGCTCAGTTGTTGAGTATATTCAAGACAGAGGTCAATGGTTTTTGGGTACTAAGGGAGCATGGGGACAGCATGGGAAGGAGGAGTTGAAGTATATCAGTCATGATCTTTCTGAAAGGCAGAACAGGTGCAAAGGGCCAAATGGCCTACTTTAGCTCCAATTATGTTCTTATGTTCTTATCCCATGAAGACATTTAGAATATACTGGATTTGATACTGAACTTGTTAACAGAAGGAAATGACGTGCTTGTCATTTCAATTCCGTACAATGGGTATGCAAAATTTCTACTAATGCTGTGAGCAGGAGCTGTGGAAGTAGAGCATTTCCATTGAGAACTTTTCCATCATACTATTTTTTATTGAAGAGCTTAACAAAATGCCAAACACCAATCTCCTCAACAAGACTAAAATGGTAGGCAAGGAAATAAATGCAAGTCTTAAGTAATTATCAGGTGAAAGCATGATTGTGTTTTAAAAGCTGGAAGCGTTTAAAAGGGAGGGGAGAGTGGGTGAGGTGACACTGCTTGGGTCTTGGTCAAACAAGTTAAAGTAGAGGCAGTGCTACTATGATTTCACCATGCTGATGTTATAGAGAGGACAAAGAGAACATAACAGTATATTTGGAACCTAGGAATAAGACAGGAAAGTTCTGAGCAGAAATGACCACAGTTGTATTAATAAAACAGAAACAGACAAGAAAGATCACGGCAGAATGAAAAATCGGCGGGGTGGGGGGGGTGGGGTGGCGGGGGAAAGGAGTATATGTCAGATTACAAGGTTTGCTCTTTGTAACTCATCGAGGAGTACAGACATGCTCAGAAAGCCACTTCAGATATGTGAGCAGTATTTAAACCTTGGGCAGACTTTGATTTAAAAGATCCTTAATATTTTATGTAAAGTCCAGTAATCATTAACAAAAGAATTAACAGAAGGCTTTTTTGCATAAACTTTAAAGATTAAAAAACAAATATCAAAAAGCATTTTAAAAAAGACTACCACAGATTATATTGAATTCATTTATTTATTCTGGGGGGACTGTGAATTTTTAAAACATTTCTAATGCTATGTGACAGTAAATCCTCAAGAACCATTAATGCTAAAACGGAAAACAGTTTACATCACCTGGGCTAATTCCTGCTCATAAACAACAGAAGGATCTTTGAACACTTTTTCAAGCTAAGTTACTCAGAAAAGCTAGATGAAGAGATTTTTTTCCAGATAGTTCAGTAATCCATCTGACAGCAAACAGCAAGACCTGTGATCTTAAATCACGCCTGTGTCAGCAGCAGATTAACTGCACTATGATGTACTACGATATACTTATGGGGAAATACATCTGCTCAGCCATCTCCAACGTAAAGATTAAAGTTCACAAGTTCTGTTGTGACATTAACCCTTTCCCATGCAACTTCCCCAATGCTAGTCTTTTAATTCTGGCCATTATTTTTAGGTTTCCCTCCCTAGTTCACAGTTAACATCGCATCTAACAATTTACAGTTGTAATATTGTTCAAATATAAAAACGTAACAAATGTAAATCGCCACATGAAGTAATTTGTGGTTAATACTCCCACTTCTGAATGCATAATTAAAGGCATGTTTAGTTTGCAGAACTGTGTTCAGTCAAAAGGTTGCTGATGTTGTGTGTGTGCCCAGTTTAGATTGGCGAGGGTGGATTCAAAGCACAAGCAGTAAAATAGAATCAGCTGTACCCAAAGTTGCTTTTATGACTTTATTTTTTTTAATCACATGTCTTTCCTGATATTGGAGGAAACTCTGTAGGTCAGCTGAGCAAAAAAAGAAATAAAAACCTGGGCTACAGAGTTCCCAACACCCATTTGTATTTGATGTTGGCAGCACTTCGGCTTTGCCTCCAGAAAGGATTCAAAAATCCACCTTGGGAAAGGGATCTTAGTGCCTTCATAGATGTCAAATCAGTTCTGAACCACTGCATTTGTGTTGTGCTAATCAAGTTGCTAAATTTCTGTTAAGTTAATGGAGTGGACAGGGAAATCATCACTGCCAAAGCCAACAGTTATTACCCATCTATTCCTTAGAAGATGGTGCTGGACCTTTCTCAAGAACCATTGCGTTATTCACTATAACAATTTGATAAAACTGAGTGACATACTCAGCCACTTCACATGATACTTAAGAGCTAACCACATTGATGCAGGACTGAAATCACACAGAAGCCAAACAAGGAAAAGAGCCATAGTTTCTTTCCTGAAGGACATCAATGAACCAGCTGTGTTTTTATGGCAATCTGGCAGTTTTACGGTCACTTCATGAACCAGTATTATGTTTCCAGGTTTTCTCTAAAACTGTGCTCAAACTGCTACAGGATCAGTCCATGCCTCGGGATTACTTATCCTGTAAAATAGCCACGACGTTACTCTCACAGAAATCTAGTTATTTCTTATTTTTCATGAGATCATAAGAAATAGAGACAGAAGTAGGCCATTTGGCCCATCGAGCCTGCTCCACCATTCAATAAGATCATGGCTGATCTTGACTGTATTCTAACTTCACTTCCCTGCCTATCCCTCATAACCCTTGGCTCCCTTGTCAATCAAAAATATGCCTAACTCAGCCTTGAATACATTTAATGACTCAATCTCCATTGCTCTCCATGGAAAAAATCAACAGTCCTCTAAGAAAAAACGACTCCTCCTCATCTCCATCTTAATGGGAGACCCCTTATTTTTTTAAACTGTGCCCCCTAGTTCTATGTTACCCCATGAGAGGAAACATCGTCCCAGCATCTACCTTGTGAAATTCCCTCAGAATCTTAAGTGTTTCTAAACTCCAATGAGCACAAGCCCAACCTGCTTAAACTTCCCTCATAAGACAATCCCTTCACCCTAGCCCCTGTTTAAATTAGATCTTGCATGGGATTTGGTAAGAGAACAGGAGAGACAATAATGTAAAAGTCTCCATGACACCACAACATTAGGCAAGAAAGAGTAAGGAGAGCACAGAGTCCTCTGGACTAAAATATCTGTTCCCAAAAGTTTGATCACACTTAGGGACAGAAATGGTTAAAACAGTTCTTATTTTTCTACATCCATTATAAAATCCACAACTGGTGGTGTAGAATAAAGAAATCTGCATTATTCATTGACCAGGGTGACTTCAGCCAAGTAGCTAAACTCTTTAGCTTTGATTAGCTGAAACTTTTCACCTTAACCAAACTTGCTAAACTCAATTAACCCAGAGTGAAAATGGAAGTTGATGGTAGTGGTATTTTTGATTTATTGCTATCCAGTGTAATTATCTTCCCTTGCATTGTGAAAGTACCATAATGTTCAATGTTAGGATGATTGTTTCCTACAATATAGACCTACATTAGAAAATATAATGAAATTAGAGATAAGCAACAAATTATTATGCAGATAAGTGCCATGACTTGGGTATTCAAAAATATAATTGCATATCCACAATGAGGTACTTCTATAATTATGCAGGTATTCACTTGGACCATTTCAGTATTTTTAATGGCTATATTTCTCACATAATGCACCATTTTTGTTAAGCCCATACTAATGAATCTAGCCACCAAGAGGTGTGTGTTAGCAGTCAGGAGGAGCTCTCGGTTCCACTGGGTGGCTACCCAGGCAAGGTGACCAAGTTTGGTGAAATAATCCTTTGGATCGAGGGGAAAATGGATACTTTCTTCCCCGTTCAATTTCCTCCTCTCTTATGTTTGTGATGAGTTGTGACTGTACACCCAATTTAATCAATACATCTTGAGGCAAAGAACTGTTTAAGATAAATTCTTTACATCAAAATACCATCAAACACATCAGTTTTTTTTTGTGTAGTGCCTGACATCTCGATTGCAATGGTCTATTTGAAGAAGCTGTTAAAACTTGTTTCTGGCTGGTGTACCAGGGAAATGATAAGAGTCACAAAATGTGGTTGTATATGACAAGGTTTTCACTGGCTGTCTCACTGAATGGAAAGAGTGATAGTATGTTCTTATGGCTGTCTTCAAGAATTATGTCATCCTGAGACAGATTCTTTTTTTGACAGCTGCAGATCCACCACCTTTTGTTGCGCACACTGATATCTCAGTAGATCATTTATCTGAGTTCAAATTCGACCTAAACTGATCTGATGATAATGGCCTCCCCCTCTCTACCTAGTGAAGTGTATCTGGTCAGTTTTAACTTAATTCTCCAGTGCTGTTGGCTAAAGCCGAAAAGTACCCAACCTTTGACACAAATTCGACTGTGGTAAAGGGTGCTCTTCTGAGGTTGGAGATTAAGGAAAATTAGGCAGCGTTACTCTGTAACTGGCCTAAGGTTTATTGCTAGGTGCCTAAAATTTCAATTGCTCTAATTCCCTGATAGACATTCCTCACATTGATAGGTAACCCAAAATAATAACGGCACTTGTCCTTTTCCAGGCAAGTGAAATTAAATTTAGAAGGTGGGGGGGGGGGCGGGGGGGTGGCACCCAGTAAACCCTGTCTGGTTTGCCTGAGGGCTAATGGGGGTGGGGAGGTGGATCCCTCGTTCTAAGGCACTCATTGCCTGATCAAGGGATCTGGCATCAGGAAGGGTGGGGGGCAGGGGGGTTTACAGCCACCAATGGAATGCTATTCTTTAATGCGAGAGGGATTGAATACGAAAGTAAGGATGACATGCTTCAGTTATACAGGGCATCGGTGAGACCTCACCTCGAATACTGTGTGTAGTTTTGATCTCCTTATTTAAGGAAGGATGTAAATGCATTGGAGGCAGTTCAAAGGAGGTTTAGTAGATTGATACCTGGAGTGAGTGGATTGTCTTATAGGAAAGGTTTGGCAGACTGGGCTTGTTTCCACTGGAGTTTAGAAGAGTGAGGGATGATTTGATTGAAGTATCCAAGATCCTGAACGGCCTTGACAAGGTAGACGTCGGAAGGATGTTTCCTCTTGAGTCCAGAACTAGGGAGCACTGTTTTAAAATTAGGACTCGCCCTTTTAGGACAGAGATGAGGAGAATTTTTTTCTCTCAGAGGGTTGTGCGACTTTGGAACTCTCTGCCTCAGAAGGTGGTGGAGGCAGGGTCATTGAATATTTTTAAGGCAGAGGTAGATAGATTCTTGTTAGGCAAGGGAATCAAAGGTTATCGGGGGTAGATGGAAATGTGGAAATTGATACACAAGATGATCAGCCATGATCTTATTGAATGGTGCAGCAAGTTCGAGGGGCCATATGGTCTACTCCTGTTCCTATTTCTTATGTCCTTATGTTATGTTCATCCCCTGCCCTTTCCTCCAACACTGTTTCCCCACTCTCGCTGGCAACACCTTCCCTGTGATGCCCATCCTGCCCTCACTTACCTTTCTCCAGGGATCCCACAATGAACCCTGTGAAGGCCAAATGTATTATTGTCAGGATGCACCTTTCCTGGTGGCACTGCTGGTGATGGAGAGCTGACAGCCTCTGATTGGTCAACAGCTCTTAGGATTTCTGTCCTCCCAGAAGCCCCAATGGCAGGGGCTCAATCTCCTGGGGGCTCCTGGGGATTGGGTAGGCAGAGGGTGTCGCACAGTTTCAATGGCACATGTAGGGCCCAACGCTGTCCTCAACAAATGCTACCTATGAACTCTTTCTCTCTCCACAGATGCTGCCTGACCTGCTGAGTATTTCCAGCATTTTTTGTTTTTATTTTACATTTAAGTAACCTCTTTCAAAAAGGGAGAAAGTGATAAACTACGTAATTATAGACCAGTTATCCTAATAACAGGGAAGTGTTTCTGTAAAAAGCAAGTTTACATCATACATTGTTGCGAAAATAACGCAGTGTATTGAAGGAAATACAACAGGGTTTGCACATGGATTCTCTCAAAAAGGTGTTTCACAAGTTACAATGTAGGAGGCTTCTGGACAAAAATAAAAACATGCAGTATTAAGGAGATAAACAACAGAAAAGAAGTTCTATTGGTTAATGAGTGCTTTCGGACAGGAGGAATTTGAAGAGTGCTGTCACCCAACACTCCCATATTTGATTGGGTTTAGGGTATAACAAACATAATATTGAAATTCCTAAGTGAACAAAAATAGGAAGGGTGTTTAATTGGGAAAAGGACTTCAAATGGCTTCAAGAATATTTAGACAGGTTGCTAGATTGGAATGATATTAGATTAAATTTAATGTGCAGGATTTAAGATGATAGGAAGAATAGATAAAATTTACACTAAACAGGAAAAGGATCCAGGAATCTCATGGGTTCAGATACGCACATTACTAAAGGTAGGGGGAAAATTTGAAAAACTACGGAGAATATGGGGTCATTGGTTTTAGAAATAAAAGGAAGTAGTATAAAGGCAAAGAAGTAATGGTTGGTTAGACTGCAGTGAGAATATGGCATCCAGTTTTGAGCATACTACCTTAAAGAGCAGAAAGATTTGCTGTAGTGCCTTCTACAACCTCTGGAAATCACAAAGCATGTTAGAACCACTGACTCACTTTTGAAGCACTGTCATTGTTGTGATATAGGAAACATGCCAGGCAAATCATCAACAGCAAGATTCAAACAGAAATGTGGTAAACGACAGATTGCCTGTTTGATAAATCATGCCAGGACACTAGGGAGAGCTCCCCTGCTCTCATTCAAAATAATACATGGGATCTTTTACATCCTTAGTTTAACATATTTTCTGAAAGACAGCACCAATGACAGTGCAGCACTCCCACAGTACTGCAATAGACTGTTAGCCTAGATTTTGTGCTCAAGGCCAGAATTTTTCAGTTGGCGGGCTTGGCGGGAGCAGGCAGGGATGGTCAGGAACCCGTCCGCCAGCCGCAATCGGGTGCACACCGTGATTTTATGCAGGCAGGCCAATTAAGGCCTGCCCAACTTAATTCGCGGCTCCCGAGATCAGTGGGAAGAGGTAGGTGGTGGCAGGAGGCCAATGTCTACTGGGTACAATGACGAGCCAGCGGCCTATTCAAAAGCAGCGCAGGCAGCCGTCCTAAGGGTGCCACTGAGTCCGGTCATCCGTCACTGAGTTTGGTCATCTGCAATGGACAATGCTGTCAGACAGTGGTCGGCCCCGAGGTTTTCCGATGAGTGCCTCGATGCTCTCTTCGAGGAGGTGGCAGCACGCTGGGATATCCTTGTCCCAGGGTACAGGAGGAGGAGGAGGAGGAGGAGGAGGAGCCGCACCCCCCCCCCCAACCATCTAACAAAACATGCCTGGGAGGAGCTGGCATCATGCGTCAGCTCCCACAGTGTAGTGAGATGTACATATGTGCAGTGCCGCAAACGGTTTGATGATCTCCTGCGATCAGGAAGGGTGAGTAACGTGTTGGCATGGGTCACTTGGCACAGTAGTTAGGTTGGCAACCACCCTCCCTGCCGCCGTCACAACTCAGAATTGTGTTTTTCCATTCATTCATTGACGGGATGTGGGCTTCGCTGGCTGAGCCAGCATTTATTGCCCATCCCTAGTTGCCTGTGAGAAGGTGGTGGTGAGCTGCCACCTTGAACTGCTGCAGTCCATGTGGTGTAGGTACACCCACAGAGCTGTTAGGGAGGGAGTTCCAGGATTTGGACCCAGCGACAGTGATATATTTCCAAGTCAGGATGGTGAGTGGCTTGGAGGGGAACTTCCAGGTGGTGGTTTTCCCATCTGCTGCCCTTGTCCTTCTAGATGGTAGTGGTTGTGGGTTTGGAAATTCCTAGAGTGTGAGTGGCAAATGTCAGGGAGGTAGCTTCTGGGCAAGGGGATGAGCCCTGGCTGCTTGGACTGAGTGTATTGCGGCTCCAGGGTCACGAAACGGATGAGCCCTGCAAGGCTGCAATGTCAATGCAGGAAAAGGGTGGACTATTCAATACTCCTCTCTCCTTTCAGCAGAAGACAGGACACAATAATGCTGACTGGTGGAGGGCAGCCCCACCTTCTGATCCTCACTAGATATGAGCAGGAGGCACTGGAGCTGGAGAGGCACCATGGGCCTAGATCAACCGACAGCAGCGAGGTTGGGGTACCACTGGGAGGTAAGAGTGCAGTGCACCAAGGTCACAGTATCTGTCATTGCAACCATTCCACTGTTGACCGAATATTGATTTCAGCCTCCAACATGGAATCCCCATTGATAATGGAAAGACGAGGGCACCCTGATCCGGGTGCCAGGTATGCACATTAACAGTGTAAGTACTTCAACTAATCAAAGGTCCTTGTTCTTCCTTTCAGGCTCACCAGAGCATGCCTGGTCTCAGGAGCCTGAGGGTCTGCTGCTCACCCCTGATGGCACAGATGATATGAAGGCACCAGCGTCACACCTTCTCAGCCAGGCAGGCACCGGGTGGGAATAAGATCGTCGACTAATATCTCAATGCACAGCAGTGAGGGCACTTCACATTTGCTTGAGGTGCAGGTGGAGGCAGAGTGCGCCCAGGGCACCGGCAGTCAGAGGAACACTGGGAACCAGGAACATGCTCAGTCAGTGGCTGACGATGAGCATCTGGAGTCGTCGCTGAGGCAGCAGATGCTGGAAGTCCAGCAGGGTCTGCGGGAGGATCTGGCGGAGATACGTGAGGGAATGCATGCCATAGTCTCCATGATGGAAGAGTCCATGCGGAGCAAGAGCAATGCAATGACCTTCATAGCCGAGCACACTGCCTCCTCCAAGCAGAGAGTGGCGACTCTCGTGGAGAGGTTCCTCCAGGAGATCAGTCAGGGCTTCCTGGGGTTGCGCTCGAACCTGCAAGCCTTCACATCAGCAATGACCTCAAGTGGTCACTGTCAGCGTGCGAGACGGATTGGGCACCCAGTATCCCAGCAGGGGACCATCTATCAATGGTAAGCAGAGAGGTGCAAAGTGACCTGATGTCTTGGCGGGCAACTCTCAGGGAACTCCGGATGACGGCAGCAGCTCTTCTGCTCCTCTGCCAGTGACCGTAGCATCCGATGAGGCTGCGGCGACTGGGAAGATGCCAACTGTGGAACTGGCCGCTCCCTCCCAGGCAGGGCCAGCACAGGATCCATGGACCAGAGGACGCCCAAGGTTGTCAAGGCCAACAGGACAGCAGTGTGATCAGGCTGTCTCCAATGCCAGTGCCAGCGAGGGGGGAGCACCTAGATGTAGCACCTGCAAGCGAAAACGTAAATTACCTTAGGCGCAACACGGGCTTATCACTAGTAGTTTTCTTTTGCCCCACTTTTAAGATACTGTTAAGTTGGTGTGCTGTTGAACATCTTTTCATTTAATTTGATTTATGTACGCCAGGCTGCAAAGCATTAAATGTGTTCATTCTCAACAAGCCTCTGGGTGCTTCATTAGTTCTGCAGGTGCATGATGTTATGAGTGACTTGTTTGTCATTGAGCTTTATTGAGATGGCACGTAGTTCATGTTGTTGACCAAGCAAATGTTACTCTCAGGTATCGAGTATGGAGCCTGCAGCTCTGGCATGTGGTGGTGGTTCATCTTTGGTAGGCTAGCTTAAGGAGTGTTAGATCAAAGCCTCCCTGGTGTCCCCGCTTCCTTGGAGGTTACCCAGGTCAGCGTCTATCCCCTCAGCATTCTCCTGACCATGCTCGTCCTCAGACTCACTACTGGGCTCATCATCTGTTGCCAATGCAGTTGCACCAACATCTTCTTCCTCCACTGCGTCCCCCCTTTCCAGCGCCAGACTGTGGAGAGTGCAGCATGCAACCACTATCAGTGACACACGATCTGGGAGGTATTGGAGCGTGTCTCCTGAACGGTCCAGGCATCGGAAGCACATCTTGAGAAGACCGATGGTTCTCTCTACACCCCCCCCCACCCCCCCCCCCCCCCCCACCCCCCACCTTGTGGAAGCATGGCTCCTATTATACCACTGCTTGGCCTCTGTTCTTGGATGGCGGAGAGGTGTCATGAGCCACCTTTTGAGGGGATAGCCCTTGACACCCACCAGCCATCCATCCAGCCGAGCCAGAGCACTGAAGAGCCCCGGCACCTGGGAGTGTCTCAGGATGGGAGCTGACTGGGTACCTTGCACAGACTTGCAGAATCTGGTCACACACTGTACGTTCATGGAGTGGAATCCCTTCCTGTTGACGAAGGCACCCGGCTCACCCGCTGGCAGCTTTGATGGCAACACATGCGCAGTCGGTTGCACCTTAGATGCGGGGGAACCCAGCAATCATGGCAAAGCCTCTGGCTCTCTCTGCCTGGCTGGCCTCATTCATGCGGTTGTGAATGAAAGTCAATGCGCGCCTGAACAGAGCATCTGTCACCAGCTTGACACAACTGTGGACAGCTGATTGGGAGACTCCACAAAGATCACCCACTGACACCTGGAAAGAGCCGGAGGCATAGAAGTTGAGGGCCACTGTGACCTTCAGTGCCACTGGCATGGGGTGTCCACACACACATTTGGAGCTGATCTCAAGGCCAATCATCTGACAGATTGAGGTCACAATCTCCCTTGAGAGGCAGAGCCTTCTTTGGCATTACACCTTGGACATATTGAGATGCCTGTAAACCCTGGCAGCAGGATAGTGGCATCTCCTGCAGCCCCTTCCGCCTTGGACTTCCTGCTGGCCCTGCGCCCCTTGTGCCAGAGCCTCTCCTCCCACAGGTGGTTCCCCTGGAGGCTGAATATGGACTCCTGGCCACCAGCCCCTTCTGGCCCTCCCTTCCTCCTCAGAGGAGGTACCTCCAGCAGAGACCACAATCCCCATTCCCAGAGTAAGGGAATGCTGTCAGATACCTGGAAGGCCCCAAGTGTTATGACTTCTCCAGAGACCTGAACTGAAGCCTATTATTTCTGTCAAAGCAGCTGTGAACAAAATGAAGTTATCCTGTTCACATAAGCAAATAGCAGTGAATAATAAACCAAAGTTCTAACAACTCACATTAGTAAGCCCACTCACCCCTCTTAACCCACCCTTGAGTGAGGTTTTTAAAAATGTGGCCTATCCGCCTGCCCATTGCGCCCATGCGACGTCCTGAAAATTGCACGAGCTGCGCAAAATCAGCATCAATTGCTGACTCAAGGGCCTGTTAATTAATGGCGGGCACGCCTCTGAACTCATAGCCCCCGCCTTCCAAAATATCGTGATGGCGCGTGGTGATATCGGGACGCATGTCGGACTTCATTGCGCATCATTTTATGCCCATGCTTGTTGGGCCTGCCCCCGCATGCCAACTGTGAAATTCTGCCCCAAGACTCTGGGACGGATGTCAAGGCCATGCAGAAGGGATTCACTAACATGAATGGCAGAAACAAGAAGCTTTAGCCAGTAAGAGGCACTAGTGAAAAGTAAGGCTCTTTTCACTGGAATTGAGATGGTTAGGAGAAAATTTAATACACTTGTGTACAAAATTCTGAAGGATTTTGATAAGGTGACTAGACAAAAGCTATTTACACCCATTGGTGAGCCAATAACTAGAAAACATAAATGTACAATTATTATCAAAAGATTAAAAAAGGTTAGTCAGAAAAGTAAATTATAGGCTTAAAGCATTAAACCTCCCAACGTGAATCACGAGTTAAACCAAAATCCATATTAGCTTCTACAAGGGAAGTGGAAAATATCTGAATTATTTTTAAAAATGATATGCAGGTGAATAGGACAAGTGGATAGCTGACTCAGAGAGGAGGCATAACTGTAATGGCTTCCTTCTGTGCTGAAGAATGCTATGAATAAGATTGCAATAAGACGTGCTTCATTATTTTAGAGCCACAGAAAAAGGATGTTTAGCCCATTATAGCCGTGCCAGCTCTTAGCTAGATGTTGCAATGATGCGGAATTAACATTGCATTTTTTCCAATCACTCAAATCAGAAAGGAGGTAGGGAGCCTCAGATTATTGGCTCCATTAGAGATTTTCAAATAATTCATTTAATGTTGGTGCCATAGTACATACTAAAACTCTGCTGTCAAACATGACAAACAAGGAAAACAACAAACAAAACAATCTTGCGGTAGGTAGCTTAAAATTGCATGAGTGAAAATGCAGGTAAAGTGAACATAGTGACTAAGTTTTCACTTCTTGCTCAATGAAAAAGAAATGGTTTTATTCTTCCTGGTCTTGGGGTCAATAAGATGAAGTAAAACACTTGAAAAAATAGTTCAGTAAAGTTATGTAATTATAATATCTATTTTGGCAGCTCTAATTCCGCAAATGTTGTTTCTAGCTGAATCATCTCTTAAAATGATTAATGAAATGAGATAGTTTGCTTTGATTTGCCCAACAGACTGAAATGGTGTTCAACGGAGAGAAACGTCTTTTAAGAATGACAGACTGGCACTTATATAGCACTTTATCATGTATCTGAATAAGATCTCAAAATGATTCACGCGAATTGATAATTAAAGTCAAATGTTGCTTCCCCAAAACTGGAAGATTTTTCAGAAGGGCTTTTGCAGAAATTTAAGCAAGTTAAGTTTTTTTTAAAAAAAATGAGGGCAAGATGAAAAGCAATAAAATGCCCAAACTGAAAAATGCCAAACAGCAACTAAACAAAAGCTGAATTAGCACAATGTCAAAAGCCAACTGAACCCTTTGATACTGTACTAATTTGTTAAGGCACAAAAAAGGTCATGTCATCTTGTAATTAAAGCTCAGTTATAAATTTAACCTGACAAAAATGCTTACTTTAAGTTTTCCCACATGTAGGCAGAGAATTCACAAAATTCAGTGTACTTAGCATTACACTTTACTGAGGGCCCAATTTTAATACTAATGTTGAATTAAAGCCAAATAATGTTGTTATTGTATAATTCAGGTTCTGTCAACTATATCAAGTATAATTATTTTTACTGGCATTACGATACTGAATCATTTAATGCGTCAGTATTATAGATGTACTTGAATACAGTAACTGTTAAAAGCACATAAAATTGTGTCAAGTCCTTGAAGCCTTCCAAGTGTGGTACAAGTTAATAGTAAATCTTTACAGCACTGCATTATACTCACATTTATCACTAGCTGTGACAGTTTCTTTTACTGAGTTGTTTTTTGTAGGGTGATTTCTGAGCCAAACTGCAACACTTAAGTGGAAAATTGGGATTTTCTACTGGATTTTTGATTAAATTCTTCCCACAGCACTGAGTGGAATTCACTTCTAAAACCTGGATTTATATTTTGCACCAGAAATGTCACACTGCTAATTTTTAGATGACAGGTGCCTGAATGTTTACCTGAAATTTCAACAAAGCAAGAATTCAATGTAATCAAAACACAACTAATTCAAATCTCCTTCCTTATACAAGCATTATTTGTGGGGAAGAAATAGAAGCTGTTTATGCCACCAATTCTCTCAGTTTGTACTTGTGCCCATTCTACTTCTAAAGTGGCATTAATACGATGATGCTTTGGATAAGGCCAATGTTGTTGATGCACATTATATATTGATTGCGTGAAAATCAGGGCATCTATACACGCTGTTCTATCTGAAACCAACAATAATTTTAAGGTACAATAATAAAAGATCATACCTGAACTGGGCTCTAAACAGAGATGTTTCTGTAAAACAAATCAGTGTTGTTCCTTACCATCCAGTCGAGTACTCTAAATGGGCTCCTATAACACGCTGGTTGAGATTTTAACATTGGACTTGTACGCCAAAGATAAGTGTTGGGGTACCGCACATGTAGATAGTGTTGTTGCTTCAGTAAAATATTATGGCAAGAATTTGGAAGTATTGTGACGTTACACTAGGGTTTCAGTAAAACATAAAAATTGAATGTGTAGTTGTTGTACTATGTAAATCTGAACTGTGAAAATTGCTCAGCACTATAATTATGGACTTCATTTTTTCCAAACTTGTATTGTATCTAGAGAATGCATTTTGAGCTGTGTAAAGCTAGGGTGATGCACTGGGAATTACAGGTCTGACACTGGTAGTGGTAATGATGGGCAAAATCTCATATATTAGATGAAGAGAAGTACACAACATTAAGTATACCGGCTTATGCAATCTTTTCTTCCCTGCAGCATGTTCTCATCAATGCGCTAAGCAAGCACAGTAGATATTTTATGTCTGACTGGAAACAGAAAATGCTAGCAACGTGCAGGTCGATCAGAATCTGATAAAACTTTGCTCTGGTGAAATGTCCCAACTGAAATGTTAACCTACCTCTTGCTTTCCAATCCTGACTGACTTGGTGTGTATTTACAGCAACTTATTCTTTTCATTTCAAATTCCCTTTTTTTAAAAAATCTGCACTGTATTAGTTTATTCAGAAATTGTTGCCTATATGGAAAATTAACTAAGACATTAACCGATATAGATTTCCTATCAAACCAGAACAGAAAGTATCTTTCTCTGTGTAGCTACTGTAATATATTGAAGCATAACCACTTGGAGGTCTACCATTTTATAAAAAAAAAATATCAGCATAACATTCTGGTTACACAGAAATCTCATGCATTTGGCATATTCAATACCAAAAGGAGAACATGCAGAATGTTTGATTTAAAAAACTAATTGCCATGCTCTCTTTTATATCATTATATCTTAAATATATTTATATTTAATATATATTATCTCCACTGAGACCAACAAGATTCCAAGCACACAGTTCAAAGCAGGGATTAAACTACGATAGCATGAAACACATCCATAATGGATCAATTATTCCACCTTAAAGCAGTATGTATTCAAAGAAACAAGAAACAAGTTGGAAATGCCACGTAAGCCAGTCATCAAATTTTAAAACTCCACAAGGGGGCATAAGAAACTGCACAAGAATGCCAAAAATATAGTTATTCCTTTTATGGCGATACAAGATCCTATTTCACATATTTCTACCTTTCACTAGAGACCACTTGAAAGTGGTGCTTGTAAACTTATTTACAATCTCCTCACATGATTTTGAGCAGGAACCATGAACACAATGCACTGGGGTATTTAATTTGATACGGCATAAATAATTTACAGATGGGTTTTGGAAATATATGGTGGGACAGGAAACATAATATATACTTTCATGTTTTCTGTAATGCAATTAATATTCTTAATAGTAAGGACTTTTTCCTAATGGGGCTGGGCTATAAGCAGATTAACCCATTAAAATAGAAAAATTGGTAACCACTGCACTGCAGTATAACATGCCTTGCTAGAATACTGGAGTTTAATGGAGTCCTGATGAACATTTGTACTAAAGATTTTTCAAGGAGGGCATTGAGTGAGATTAAGGACGGAAATGAGAAAAACAGGACAGAATTGGAAAATTAGTGAAAATATAATAATGAGGAAGAAAGAGAAAAGGGGGGAAAAATACATTGCTGAGCCCACTTAGCAGCACCTTCTGGTCGGTAGATCGATGAATGAAAGTCACAAAACCATGGAGATAGCTGTAGGCTGGTCAACAAAGGACAAGAAAAATGATGTGAGGATATAATTTGATAGGAGAGTAAAAATGGGCAAGAAAGTTTATAAAATAGCGAAAATGGAATAAAGTTTAAATTCATGCAAATCACTTGCAAAAAACTTGAATTTGTAGCGGAATGCTTTCCTTCCTTGAACGGGAGAGGCTATGTCTGTTTCTGAAAAGCATGTATTAGCTGCTAATCATTCAAGTGCATTTAAGTGCAATTTAAATACATTATTTCACAAGTGCAAGAACTCTTGTGCAGTTCAGTAAAAAGAGATGCATTTAAACTGTATCCAGAAAGAGAGAGTTTTAATCAAATGACAAAATCTTTATAAATCACATCATCAGAAATGCCAAGGCCTGACTGTAAACTAACTGGAACCTGGTGCAATACCTAAGCGAACCTAAAGGTGGTGCATGAGCACACACAAACCATTGCATCATAGAAAACATGAGGCCCTCTGCCTGCAGACTCTCCCTTTTTAAACAGGCAACTAATTAACATATAGCAAACACGACACACTAAAGTAACATTCGCTGCAAAAATAGGAGGAATAAACATACAGTCAGGTTCAAAAGGTTGCCTTCAGTTTACATGACATTCTTATATTGTCAGTTTAATCTCCCAGATTAATGCAGAATGTCCACTGTTGTAATATGCATCACGCCTCTTGATGATCAGTATCTAAAATTCTGTTGGAAGCAAGAATTACCAAATAGAGTTTAAGATTAGGTATAAGCTTCTAAACAAAGTGCACTTTGAATGACTTTTGCTAAACTTTTAACATATTAAATAGAAATATATAAACACCATGCATCATCTCCTCCAGCATTTTGACTGAAATGTCATTTTAAAGATTGTAAGTTATTGAGCAAAAAATAAAAGCACCTTTGCATCTCCTCAGCTTTTATTTCATAACAGTTTTTAAATTTTCAAAATGTTATTTAATATCCTTTTAGGCACTGTTCAGTTTATGCTCCTTCAATAAGGAAAATATTTGAATTCTAAAGGACTGAGTAGCTAACTCAAGAGTAGGAAAAATTAGGACTAATTTAGTGTAATTAATCAAAAGCAAAAATGCTAACAATTTTAATAAAACTTTGCACCTGTTTCCAAAAGAAAATTTTAAAAATAAGCTCAAATGCCCTCATTAACCCTTGCAAAACGCGTTCTAATTATCCTCTCCCACTCAAATGGCCTTACAACGAGAGCATAAATAAATTCCAGTGAGTGAGGATTTTTTCTGCACAGTTTAGCTCTCACAAATTACTCCCTGGAGTGGACATTTTTGGAATTCTGCAGCTGGATTTCCATTACTTCATTCCACAAGATCTCTAGCTTCTCAGGATCTGTTCTAAGAAAGGCAAGTCCAAATCTCTTTACAGATCTTCCCCGGTCCCAATTTTAACCCTATAGTACAGGGCGCAATTTCCAAGTTTTCAAAATAGACATGTTTGCACTGTCGTAACCTGATTTTGGGTTAAAACACCCAAAGGAATTGTGTGTTTGTTGCAATAATATAAATAAAATACAAAAAGTGACGATAAATGAATAAATAAACTATTTTACACCAGCAACCTTTCAGTGGTTTGATATTTGAAAAAAAATGGAACTAACTCCCACCTGCACAGTTATACAATTATGTCTTATTTGCATATTCTGTGTACATCTCTTCCAGTAATGACACCACAATGGCGGAACCATTACAGAGTTCCAGTCTCTATTATACAGAAATGCTGCGGCAATCCAAAACTACAGAAGAGTATGGGAACGAATCTGGTTTTCGCGTAGTCATATAGAACTTGAATATTGCTGAAAAAAGAGACATGCTATCAAAGCTTTTCATCTTGCACTCATCAAAACAGATGCAACAATGCCAGATTTCAAAGGGATACTGCATGAGAAAAAGGGTTCTGATTGGTTGGCAAGTTAGCTCTGATTGGTCAAGACATCACCAGCATGTCTCTTCTCAACAATAATCCTGAGTTTACTCTTGGAAGATATAAAAGGAAAAAATAATTGCATTTATATTGCACCTTTCATGACTTAGCATGTCCCAAAGCATTTTACAGGCAAACAACCTTTGAAGTATAATCACTGCTATAATGTAGGGAACATGGCAGCCAATTTTCACACAGCAAAGTTCCACAACCAACAGTGAAATGAGGACCAGATATTCTACTTGTTCAGTGACATTGGTTGAGGGATATAAAATGAAACCCCAGGAGGTGGGGAGTGATTCTCTGCTCTTTTTCAAAATAATGCAATGGGGTATTTTTACATCCATCTCTAAAACATGGCACCTCTGACAGTGATGCATTCCCTCAGTTCTGTAATGCAGCATCAACTGGGATTTTGTACCCAAGTCACCATAGTGCAACTTGAACATACAGATACCTACCTCAGAGAGAGTGCTATCACTGAGCCATGGCTGACATAGTGGGCTGAATTTTACATGCCCCGCCAGGCATGTATTCAGCATGGGAGCATGTAAAATAGGGCAGGGGCCCAGCCCACCACCTTCCCACCCGGCCCTGAGCTCACCCCCACACCCCCCATAAACCAGTAAGTGAACAGGCGCTAAAACTGGTAGCTGCCTGCGATATGTAAATTAATAATTAAGGGTCAATTCAGCTTAACTGACCCAATAAAACACTGCCCACGCCATAATTGGGTTGGCGTAAGCAAGCATTTGGGACTGGGCAGCTTGTTTATTTCAAAACGTTTTTAGTAGGGTGGGAAGGAAGGGGGTCTTAGCTTTAGGGGATGCCTTTTGCGCATCGGGAGCAGCCCCCCCCCTAAGATAGTACTTTCCCTTCCTTCTTACCCACGCAATCTCCAAAACTCACCACTCCCACCATCCCCCCTCCCACCCCTCTCCCTGAGCTGCCCAACCCTCCCTGCCCAATGCCCCGGACCTACCTCACTCCGGGATCCAATGGGCCTTCTTCTTGGGACTGGTTGTAGTCTCGGCAGAGCTCATTACTGAGCTCTTGGCGCAGCAAGAACTGCTGACCAATCCGATTGGCTGGCAGCTTCTGAGGGTGGGACTTCCTCCCCACTGTCCACCAATTTAGGGCACCCGCTGCGTGTTATGCTTGTGGGGTGGGCTTTCACGAGTGAGTCTGTTTCTAGCCAACTTTCCTTCTGGGGGGGGAGGGGGGGGTGGTGGTGGTGGTGGTGGCGGCCAGCCATCCGGCCCATCCCTTGTAAAACGCAGCCAATGAGGGATGAGGTTTAATATCGAAGTCACTGGGCAGAGTGCAAGCGGCAAAGGTAAATACTTGCAATTGCTGATGCATGCCGGACCAACGTGCCACCAGGTCAAGATGGGATTGGACTAAGCCTTGCTGTTCCTTGCAGAGACAAAAAGGGAAACATGGTCACATTAGTGACCTCTTCTGAAATAGGCCTCCTGCTGTCCAAAGTGATGTCAAAATCCACCTGTTTCAGGCTTATATCCAACAGGCATGATACTGAATCTGAAATGAACAGGTTTCTGCAACAACAAACTTCTCCTCACATTCACAAAAATAATACTAGGCAAACATAATCTTATGTTTGACCGAGAAGCTTTGAAAGCCAGTAACACATACAATACTACTCTGATCCAGAAAATGGTGGACAGTTTCATAAAAGCAGTGGACCTTTGTTACAGCAGGGATAAACATGAGGAACTGTGTGACCACCAAAAAAAGCCATGTCAGAATTCAAAAAAAAATTTCCAATCCAGGCATTGACTTACTGGCATTCTTAAATTGGCATTGAAGTTATCCTGTGTGACTATAACTTTAGCTGAGTACATGAACTAAAACTTCAGTTTGCGGTCAATGGGAATAAATCGAAGAGCCCTCAAATCTGCGACACAAGCCAATGGCATCCAGTTACTGGAGCAATTAGCATCTTACTTACAGTCTGGTGCCCTTCACAGTAACGTTGGTTAATGAGGATGTGATCAGAAGCCCCACGTAACTACACTGACTTATTGCACTCTGTAATTTTTAAATGAGAATGAAACTCTCACTGTGGAAATAATGAAAAGACTGGAATTGGAGAATAATTGCATGCTTAAGGTATGCCATACGGTTGCGGTTGATTGCAGAAATCTATTAAAATAAAGTAAACTAACTAAAGTAATCCGTGAAGAGGTGATGAAGTTTATGGTAACTGCCTGGGTATTGAGCATATACATGTCACTCCTGAATTTAGGACAAAATAACTGTGTTTTAAAATATCAGTTCATAGAACAAGACTGGATTTTGAAGCATAACAAAAGGACTACAGTCACATGGTCAAAAACATAGCAGATATTATAAATTTTGAGAAACCCTCTCAAGGCAGCATGGTTAGGAGGGAGGGCTTCTGAGGGAATTCACAAGGTAGGGCCAAAGCAATTGAAGGCTTTGTCACTAATGGTGAGGGGAAGAGAAGTTAGATTTGGAATGTTAAAAAGGCCGATATGTAGCTGGTTGTAGAGTTAGGGAAGGTTAAGCCCAGGGAAAGATTTGTAAATAAAGCCAAGGATTTTGAATTCACCATACTGGGTGTCAGAGAGTCAATGGAAATTAGTGAAAAGGAATGAGTGAGTGAACTGGACAAATCAAACGGGAAGACTGATATAATGAAAACTGCCTTCTGTCTTTTCAAGTGGATGAAATGCCACTCTGGTGTTCAGCAAAAGTCACTGATCCATAACGAAAGGCTGAATTCTTTTCCAACTCTGAGGGCTCTTTTGTGATTCCTACAGTTTGCTGATTTCCTTGCTGACCCCTCCCTATAAATCAAAGGATCTTCAAGCTGTGTATCAATTCTGAGAGGGAAAGCATCAAGAACTGACTGTCAGAATGTGTTTTTGCTATCTTTGGCCTTGTCAGTATTGGATGCTGACACTACATCTAACTTCTTTCAGAAATATAAAATGATTTCATGAAGATGATGTTTGTGATTTTTTATTTTTCCTAAAGCTAGACATGTACATTTTTTGTGGTAAGGTGGGAGTGGAGATTGAGTGCAGTGAAACAGGTCTGTTCTGTAGCAAATGGTCGGGAACTACTGTTCAACTAACAGTAAGTGAATATCCTGCCATTGACATGCTTTGGCTAATTATCCATTACCCATTCTTGATAAAGGAGGAATCCATGGCATGAAACATTTGATACAAGTAAAGAAACACATATTTACATTTACAGAGGAAGTGCAACTGATCTACAGAGAGGGAGAAAAAAACATTGGGCAGAATTTTCTGCCTGCTAGGTGGACCCGACCCAATCTCCAGTGGGCAGGGAGTCGACCCCCGCTGGAGAAGTGGGCCCCGCTGCCATTTTACATGGGCGGACCAATCAAGGCCCGCCCAGCGTGACGTCCGGCGGGAAGTGCTATGCGCTTCCGTGGCAGGTGGGGAGGGGATTCCCCAAAAGCAAGAGTGCGATCTTTCGCATGAAAGAATGCACAACTCTCTGAGGATAAGTGCTGCCTCAGAGAGATCGCTGACAGTTCTAAAAATGTTAAAAATAGAAAAAAAATCCTTAATATGTCCCCCTCATGTGACAATGTCACATGAGATGGGACATGTTAATTAATTACAGTAAAACGTTATTAAACTTTTTAAATCCCTACATGAAACCTCATCCCACCCGTGGATGAGGTTTCATGTTTTATCTAATTGCCACCAGGGCTCCTGGCCTGCCCGCCAGCCTTAATGTTGGACAGGCAGGTCCTTTCATTGTTTCAATGATCCTGTCAATGGCCTCAATTGGCCATTGATAGGTCGGCGGGCCCGCAGCTGATTTTGCTGCACCCCCCACCTTCCTGAAAATTTAAATGGGGCGGAATGACATTGGGGGTTCCCCCCCAACATCATCTCGCGTCATTTTATGCGTTGGCGAGCAGGCCCCACCCACTGCTCACTGACGGCAAAATTCAGCCCATTGTCTTTATTTATTTCTATCCACAAGTGAAATACAGGAATACAAGGTTTTGAAATTTACATTTCTTGAAGAAAATTCCAGAACAAATTCCAGCCAAATTAGCTGTCAGCACTTAACCAGTGCAAATCTCAGAAAGTTTGTTAATCTAGCTATAAGTGCAAAGGGCAAACTTCTTTACTCAAAGAGTGATTTGAACATCGAACTTGTCACCACTTGGAGTGGTTGAGGCAAATAGTGCACATGCATTTAAGGGGAAGCTAGGTAAACACATAGGGAGATAGGAATAGAAGGATATGCTATTGGATTAGAAGAAGAGGGATGGGAGAAAGCTCATGTGAAGCATAAACATTGCCATGGACCCATTGTGCCCAATGACCCATCTTGTGGATTCCCTGGTGCCCTATTCACATTGGCCAAGCTGTGTATTTGGTACCCACCCTTGTGTTGACATGATTTTCTCCCTTCGGCAGTTACTGGAGAAATGACATGAACAGCGCAGACCACACTACATTGCTTTCACGGACCTCACCAAGGCCTTCGACCTTGTCCGTAGAGGTAGGCTCTTTAAACTGCTGTGGAAAACAAGTTGCCCGCCTGGTCTCCTGGGTGTAATTTCCTCTTCCCACAACAACATGCACAGTTTCATTAGTTACAATGGAACATTTTCCGAAGCTTTCAATATAAGCACAGGAGTAAAGAAGGACTGCATCTTGACACTAATTCTCTTTGGCATATTTTTCTCCATTCTGTTATTGCGCACTTCCAGCAACTCAAATGACGGTGCCTACCTGCACGCCAGAGATAAGGGCAAGCTGTTCAACTTGCCAAAACTGCACGCCAAGATCAAATGTCCTAGTCCATGAGTTGCTGTTTGCTGATGATGCCATGCTGGGAACCCATATTGAAGGTCATTTGCAACAGCTTACAGATCAGGTTTCCCGGGCCTGCAAGGAGTTTGGGTTGACAATCAGCATTAGGAAGACTAAAGTTATGGGCCAGGCGCAAAGACTCCACCTTCCAACAACAGTGCCAACCACATTCCAGAGGTCGACACAGCTTCACGTACCTTGGATCAATAATTACCTCTCCCTTGATGCCAATCCTGGTGCTGATTTTGGCAAGCTGCAGCTGTCATGTCAAAGTTGAGAAGTCAAGTACGAACCAACCATGAACTAAAATACAAACCCCCATGTGTGTTCTCAGCACCCTCCTTTACAGTGGCGAGGCATGAACAACTTATGCAATCCAAGAAAAGCAGCTGAACAGCTTGCATCTCCACTGCCTTAAATGAATATTGGGCATCTCCTGGTAAGACAAAGTGCTGAATATGGAAGTACACCAGTGTGCAGGGGTCCCCAGCATGTTTTCCCTCGAGTTAGTGGCGGCTTCGTGGGCTGGGTCATGTGAGCCAAACGGAGGATGGCCATATCCCCAAAAGCATGATCTATGGTGAGCTTGCTATCGGCACAAGGCCAACAGGTTGCCCATATCTGCGATGCAAGGATATCTTCAAGTTTACCGAGATCGGGGTTGATGCATGGAAGTTGTTGCTGCTTATTGAAGGCAGACAGTCAGGAAGGGCGTGGAACAAGCAGATGGCAAAAGAAATGGCCAGGTGGCGGAAGAGAGAACCTGCTGGAAGATAAAAACATCAATCGACCTTGGGCCAACCCTGTTCATTTTTGCCAGGTGAGGCAGGCACTGCCACTCACGAATCACACTCTACAGCCACAAGAGGCGATGTTCAATATAGAAGTGACATACACCCTGGGCGCAGTCCAAGATGGACGGACACCAACTAAATCTTCTAATAATAATCTAGGTGGCTCATGTATTCCATGGAGGTCCCCTTATTTTACATGGTCTGTGTGGATTTGCTTGACTTTCTGATGAAGGAAAGACCATGAAAACAGTCTGTATAAAGACTGACTCTTCAAGTAGCAGGGTTATTTTCTTTTAATGGCTTTACTTAAAATAAAGAGCAGTACATTGTTAAAACGATATTGCTGAGAGGGGCCTTGAAAACCTCCTAATATATATGCAGATGACCTCTAGCACCAGCGCTTTTAATTCCAAGAAGTGCAGGAAAGCACCTCACTCAAATTGTTCTATCTTCATTTCTAAAGGTGCAGTCAGGAGATACATCTGTCACCCTGGAAGTTCATGCCTGGCACAGATTATCTAACACTCTCACAAATTAGTGTAGCTTCTTTACTTAGATTTAGGTTTTTGCTCTTTATTCTTACCATACATCCATACTCATCTTAATGTTCACAGTTTCTCTTCACAGCTGGAGGCAGAGACACAAGAGCAGGCACACTGCTTATGCAAGCCTTTAATTATGCCACATTATAACACTGTTAAGTTGGCAAGTTTTCAGTGGCTACATCTACATCCCTCAACATTTTGCTTAATTGACAAACTTAAGGTGAAGGACTAAGGCCAGTAGTGCTAGGCTAAAGTTAAGAAAACAGGAGAGAAATCAATGATAGAATCAAAGAACAGGGGCAAAGCACAGGCTTTACTCTCATTCTGACAGAACAATGTCAAAAATGTCAACATACATCACAGTCAAGATTTGTTACAATTCACTTTAAAAAGCAATGAAAAAGGCTGCATTAGTAGATTCTCCTGGCACGTTAATCAAGCTGAAACAAAAGGCAAGCATTGTGACTGCATGGAGTAACCCTCCTCTGAAGTAATGTAAGCGAAAACATCTGTATTGTCCAAGATACAAAAGGGTCTTAATTGCATAAAGGGGTTACATCAGTCACAGTACATCAGTCAGAGATGGCTTTAGGTTTGCAGTTTAATAAGTGTCAGTTGCTGCCTTGTGCAGCACATGAAGTGAGAATGTTTCAACCTTTGTCACAATTATCACGGAACCATGCCAGATTTTCCCATGATAGCCATCAACTAATCTTTCCATATCGATTTCTAGCCACATCAGTCCCATTTCATTGCACTTATACTCCCATCCATTTGACAGTGACAGGGAGCTCCTGGGTTGATACCAAATAAGCTCTGTGTTCCTTCAACACTAGCCTTAAGCAACAGTTTTTTAGCAAGGGCTCAATTCAAGATCATTCAGTTTACCATGAACTAGTTCCCAAAAGAGATCCCTGAAAAACTGTGTTTTGTAGAATTGAATATTACCATTTAATAAGTGAACTAATGACACCAACTATTAAATCAGCCATAATAGATGCTTATTGTATTTAATCAGTTATCATTAAGTGGTCTGCAATTCTTCATACCTGTGTCAAGTAGCTATTTTTCCATTCTAGAAATAAAATCTGAAAACAATTGTTGGCAGATTATTATGCTGAATCATTCTGCAATATATGCCAAAAAGATTTCTTCTACATAATAATTATGATAGGATAAGTTACCCCAGGTGCAAAGTATTTACATACTGTCCCACACAATTTATACAGACTGTTCCATGGTCTCTCCTTTGAGTCCAGACATGTCTAATTTCCTTCATGAGAAAGCCATGAAGATGCACGTAAGCCACGTAAAATAAAGGGATCTCCATGGAATACATGTGCTACCTAATTATTATTAATAGATTTAATCCAAAACTAGACACCATTAAAAAAGATAGTCACTAATAGTCCAATAAGCAATTCAAGAGAAGCTCCTTTACTCATGGAGAATGTGAGCCTCTACTACATATAGTTGCTAAGGCAATTACAATAGATGCATTTAAGGGAAAACTAGATAAGTAAAAGGGAGGAAGGAATAAAAGACTATATTGTCAAGCTCATGCAATATGGATTTATGAAGTATAAATCTGAAATGAACACTTTTCCATAAAATGGAGTTGAGAGGTCTGGTGACCTTATCTTTCCTGTCAACATAAATGGAATGACACAAGGCCCTGGAGTTAATTTTCATGCATGGACAAGTAATTCAAATGCAAACAAACTTTCAAGATAACTCATAAGTCACTATAATGCAAAAAAAATCTTTCCTGTGGATTAACAACTGCTCTTATACAAATAATTAAAGGAAATTAGTTCACAATACTTATTGCAGACTTTTTGGCTTCGGAGTGGAATTCTAAAGAATGGGTGTGAAAAAAAATGATTTGAACAGTGAAACTCGGACCCCATTGTTTAACAATGGCCAAGCCGTCAGAGGCCATTTGTTGGGGCAATGACAGACTCTGGTCACGTGACAGAAAGTAGGGGCAGAATTTTACAGCCACTCCTAATGGTGGGATCTTCTGTTCCTGCTGAAGTCATTGGAGTTTTGACTAGTTCACGGCACAAGGGGACTGTAAAATTCTGCCCTAGGTTTCTGATTAAGGACATTTAAAAAGATATTGTTTGAACAGAAAAAGGAGAGAAATATATAGACTAGCAAAGGACCCTACAAAAGATCCTCAGCAGACAATGAATTTGGGTTAGCCTCTACCTATCGATTTGAAGAACCAAACTAGGTTTTTGTTACAGAGATTTAACTGCACCTTGACTGGGGTGAAGCAAGAGAAACTTGCTACTGCAGGCAGTAAATCAATGTGGATCCATCTTCAACCTCCAGGCTTTATTCCTTCAGTGTACCAAAAATGAATCACAGGCCTACAACAGTTCAAGGCTATATCTTGGGAGAAGCAAGTGTAACAGTGAATTTTTGGACTTCTGAGGCAATAGGGCATGCTATCTCTTTTATAATTACCATCTTTTTTTTTGAGTGTGCACGTGATTGTATGAGTGCGAGAGTGGGTGTGGTTGTAAATACATTTCAGGTATTCAGTAATAAATATTCTTTTTTAGAAAAATAGCTTATGAGAAAACTTGTCATTTGTCTGTTTTTAACAGTTGCAGCACTCGGGACCAAAACACTTTTTCTTTCAAAAACTGTCTTCGGTCAGTCAAGAGGTAGAAAAGGGGGAGACCATCCTACCATCTCTGCCCTGCCCGTAACAATATTGATAGGGGGAGATAAACTAAGTTAGGGAGAGGCTCGTGCAGAGTATAAACGCTGGCATAGATTTGTTGAGCCAAATGGTCAGCGTCGATGTAAAATTCTATGTAAAATCTTAGTAGAGATGGTTCTTTTTGATCAAAGATCCCACATATAATGTTAGACATATGAGATATAATTAAATGCACTAACAATGCTAGCAGCCAGAAGAGCTTTGCAGTATCCCCTTCACTAATATCACTAGATCACACTGTTTAAGATTTTTCCACAAAAAAGTTGTCTCTGTACAATGCACAAGTGCCCACAGCTACTTTGCCTCTCAAAGTATATTTTTAAAAAAACATTACATGAATAAAACCTAATCACATCAAGGGGAAAGCATTTTGCAATTAAAATCCTTAACATGAGTTACTGTTGCCATTACTTAGCAGTACAGTGTACAGTACAGATGATAACACGAGTTGCGACAAATTTTGCTTCTCATCCAATTTTTTTCTCCTCACAATGGTGAATAATGAAAATGTCTAATTCCACAAGCGCACACCTTATTTAACCGGTCATTTTTCACATGAAGATGAGGCATCTTATGTAGTGCCTGGGGAAGGAGGGACTGCAGAGGGAAAGTGATCAAAGTTGGGTCCGATCTTGGGACATTTTTCTACACTAAAACTAATATAGAAATGCAGGTCTTTGTGATCCCCTCACCTGCCACCCAATTTTTTTTTTTTACTCGTTCATGGGATGTGAGCATCGCTGGCAAGGCCAGCACTTATTGCCTCAGACAGCATTTTTAAGAGTCAACCATATTGATGTTGGTCTGGAGTCACATATAGGCCAGACCAGGTAAGGACAACAGATTTCCTTCCCTAAAGGGCATTAGTGAATTACGACATTATGGACATTACAACAATTGACAATGGTTTCGTAGTCATCAGATTTTTAATTCCATGGTGAGGTTTGAACCCAGGTCTCCAGAGCATTACCCTGGGTTTCTGGAATACTAGTACAGTGTCAATGCCACTATGCCACCATCTCCCCTTTTCTAAAAGGCAACCACTGGAACAACACTGCATTTTTCCCTTTTCCCAAAAAGCCAATGAGGCTTGAGGTCATTTGTACTGTACCTGCTTCTTTATTTGCACCAGATGGTGGTTGCCTTCAACCAAAGGTTTTGGCATCTTTCTGGTATGAAACCACCTTAGCCCAGAAAGAGTCTTCAGAAACAGTTACAATCAGCTGAAATTCACTATTAGTTCCATTTATTCTGTTTGTGTTCGAGCTTTTCTTCAGATTAGATAAACATTTCTCCTCTTATTATCTATGCCGTGACCAGTATAGCCTTTGGCCAAAACTATTGCCTATATAGTTATATTAAATGATGGTATAACACCAACCAAACATCAAGAATGCTATTCCACATGTACAAATTAGAATTGTTTTAACCTTCACGGTTATGAGATACTGATCCTGTGTACAAAATTACCAAACTGCAACCACAGAAAAGTGAAATATGTCCATCTGACACACAGCCAATTGCAGAAGTGTTTGTGCAGAAAGGGATACTGGAGGCTGCAGTGATTTGTGAGGAATGAGAAACAGCTACAAAAATACATTACTACTATCAGACTGTCAAATACAGTTTGTCACACAGTGTGACAAAACCACAGATATTTTTAAGCCAATGAACCACTGTCATGAGCTGTAGATAGCAATCTATGCAAATACATACATCCTGAGAAGCTAGCAGCTTCCTTAAATTATTTTTCATTATTATTTTTAGAATTCAAGCAAAATGATATCTGAAGAATTTGTAACACAAGCTGAAGGGATAATCCTGGTATTACTAACTAGAGCTGAAAATAAAATAAATAAAAATAAACAAAAATAGTTCACGAGTACATTTTCCTACTCACTTCATATATCATTGGAACCTGACAGCCTTGGTGATTCATAAAACCCTTTTTTTTAAAAAAAATTGAAAGCCAAGAAAGGATAAGATTAAAATCCCTAAAAGTATTGGGAGGTTTCCATTGGGCAGTGGATAGTAACACTGCATTTTTGAGCCAGATCATAAATTTTATTTCTTAATGTGGCATAGAAAATACACAGGATTTTCTGTGCATGTCAAATAACCAAGTGGGCAAAATGTATGCATGAGGCAAGGGATAAAAAGGTAAAGGTAGTTGTAATTCTAAAAAATCTGTGTGACACATTAAGTTTTCATTTTTAGTTTAAACATAGAATGGTCAGGAAGGGTACAGTGGCTAAGAAAGGTGACATTATGTCAGGACTGCATATGAGTTTAAAGGAATAAGCTCCGTGGTAAGTGAAAAGCTGAGGAATTACTCCAGCGGGAGAACTGAAATGCAAAAAGAGCAAAGTTCACAACTGGGGGTATGCTACAGATGTGGATCAATATAAGGAAGAATGTAACTTACTCTATAAAAGGATACGAAGGGTATAAGAAAACAGGAAGATTGCAGGAACAGAGTGATCTGAAAGTTCATATGCACAAATCTTTTGAGTATGGCAGAACAACAGTAAAACTGTTTTAAAATAAATACAGGCAGAGTACAAATACAATCACTTTATTCTAAACCATTATAAATCACTGAATCACTCAGTTAACTTATCAATTCTGGGCAATGCACTTCAGGAAGGATAGCAAGGCCTTGGAGAGGGTGCACAGGGGATTTTCTAGAATTGTACCATGGTTGGGCAACTAAGAATTGCTAGACAGTAAAAGACCAAGGTCCACTTAGTTCGTCTTCTATCACCCTGGTAGTTGCATGATAAATAATAATGGAGTTGTTGCTATCAATTAGTCTACAACAAACCCAAAAATGATATAAGGAAAATCCCATTGATAGCAAGCTTTGGGAACCATAGGTCCAAATTCATCTTCTCCCTCCCAAGCATGCTAAATGTACCACATCATACACTCATAAAATGATTCTCAAAATGGCAGTTTATAGGTCTTCAGAGAAAAGCAGAGATTGTTCTCCTCACATGATTTAATGGAGGTGTTTAAAATTATAAGGAGTTTTGATAGCAAATAAAGAGAAACTGCTTCCCCAATCAGGAGGGTCAGAGGACAGAGGTTTAAGATACTTGGCAAAAACTCCTGGGGTAAATGAACTGAAATGCTTTTATGCAGCATGTTATGATCTGGAATGCATTCACTGAAAAGGTAGCAGAAAAAGATTCAATAGTAGCCTTTAAATGAGACTGGATATATATTTTATGGTGACGCTGATTCTCGGTCATCTGCAGGAATCACAAGTGCCATCTATAGACATTGCTGGGTCTAGCTAGGCACTGACCAGCGAAGGCTCGCTTTGGCTCTTCATCAGCGTGCACGGGAGCCCCAGCCGTCCCTTCTTCCTGAGGGTGCTGCTTCTCCCTCTGCCCAGCCAGGCACCTCCATCACTCTCTCCTCCTTTGTCCCCGCTCCCTGTATGCCATGAGGCATACAGCTAGGTCAACAGGCTCCTTGCTCCTGATGTACCACTCCTGCAGGATGAAAGAGAGGGGCATGTGGGTGTACTAAGAATCTCTTTTGGTTAAGTCTGAAGGCCCATTAAAGCGTCCCAGAGAGTTCTGGCCACCACTTGCATGGCAGAGTTTAGTGCACTGCGCAGCTGCTCTAAGCTCCACCCACCTACACCCCACTCCACCTCACTGATTGGCAGCAGCTTCGGCCATTTGACTGCATGCTGTGTTCTCAGCTCAGGCACAGGCATTCTCCTAACCCACACTGCAAGGCGACACTGTTAGCTTGAACCAGGGGGAAGACTGGTCCAAACCTGAATGATGACATTGCAAGAGGCTGTGAGCACCTCCACCAGTGACTGCTGCATGGTCAGTTTTCGTAAGGAGATTGTACAACGTGCCCAGTCGTCCAATTGTTCTGCTGTCCACTAAAACACTCAATAGTTTGCAGTCTGTGCCTAAGGGGTGAAAAGTTCTGGAGCATTTGGTGACACTTTCAGACCTCTGGCTGCTCGAGTGGGCAGATAAACTAGAGATCCGCTTCCAAGCATGTCAATGTGGCTGTGCCTGAACTGTCTCAGTTGTGGAGGAATGGTCACCTTATACAAAGTTTCCCTAATGCGTGATCGCTTCCGTCCCCCCAGCACCTCGCTGTCCCCACACATGCTTCTGTACTAACAATCACAGTGCAGTCTTTGCAGCCCCAAACGCCTCAACCACAGAGCAACTCTTGCCTCTACTCACCTGCAATTTTCCCTTGAAGTGCAGCACGCCAGGTGCATGCCTTATAAATGTTGTCGTGAAACATATTAGCATATAATCACGCGGACGTGCTTGGATGGTTCTGCGAGGTGGGGGGGATGACTTCGGTGAGCTGGACTTATAATGATATGCATAAGAACATAAGAACTAGGAGCAGGAGGAGGAAATTCAGCCCCTCGAGCCTGCCCCGCCATTCAAATGATCATGGCTGATCTCATTTGGCCTCAACTCCAATTTCCTGCCCTCTCCCCATAACCTTTCAACCCGTTACTAATTAAAAATCTATCTCCTCCTTAAATTTATTTAGTGTCCTGGCATCCACTGCACTCTAAGGTAGTGAATTCCATGGATTCACGACCCTTTGAGAGAAGTAATTCCTCCTCATCTCTGATTTAAATCTACTACCCCTTAGCCTAAAACTATGGCCTCTCATTCCAGAATGCCCCAGAAGGGGAAACATCTGCTCCACGTCTACTTTGTCTATCCCCTTTAGCATCTTATATACCTCAATTAGATCTCCTCTCATCCTTCTAAACTCTAGTGAGTATAGGCCTAAACTGCTCAATCTTTCCTTATAAGACAAGCCCCCATCTCTGGAATCAATCTAGTGAACCTCCTCTGAACCGCCTCCAGTGCAACTACATTCTTCCTCAAGAAAGGGGACCAAAACTGTGCACAGTACTCCAGGTGTGGTCTCACCAATGCCTTGTACAGTTGCAACAACACTTCCCTCTTTTTATACTCTATTCCTTTAGCAATAAATGCCAAAATTCCAGTCCTCGACATGTGGCGGCAGGAAACGCGGCCTGCCATTAACGGGCAGAACGGATGATTGCAAACTGATTTCGTGACGATGTGAAACTGATTTTTGGCCTTCCTGCCTCATTGTCTGCTCACACCCACCATGACACCCAACGCCAATGGGCACAGAAAATTCCACCCTGGAACTAGGGTACACAGTTTACCACAGTTTAACAGTAAAGGATTGCCCAATTAAGACGGCAATGAGAAGAAATTGTTTCTCTCAGAGGTCGTGAGTCCGTCGACTCTCTTCCCTAGAGACGTAATAGGCAGGTATGACTTCTTCACAATGTGGAATCATATTGGCCTCAAAATGTTAACTTGGGTTTTTTCTCCACAGATGCTGCCAGACCTGTTGAGTTTTACCAGCACTTTCTGTTTTTATTTCAGAATCCAGCATCCGCAGTACTTTGTTTTTATCATATATCTGTTCTCACATTTGTGGACCCAGCCATGATATAATGTCTGATGGTCATGTTTCAACTTCAATTACAGCACAAGCAGAAGCTGCTCGAATTCTATACTGGAAGCTCAGACTGGGTGTCATGGAAAATCAGCTTCCTGCCATCATGGATATGGATTATTGTGTGCGGGTGTCGCAACAGTCCAGCAATCTGCCTCACAACACATTATTGGATTGTTGAGAAACTACCAAGGGACAGTGACGTTGGTTCCACAGAGATGTCTTCTTTCAGGCTGAAAGCATTTGTGCCACTTCAGTAACTTCCACTACAGCGCAATTCAACTACACCATCTAACATGCTAGACATTTATCTCAAGTGATCTGGTTGTAACAATTTCAATATGAACCTCGCAGTTTGGCTGACAACAATTCACATAATCACTAGAATTTTTACAGTGCAGAAAGAGGCCATTCGGCCCATTGTGTCTACACAGTTCTCCAAATGAGCAATTTACTTAGTGCCATTGCCTCGAATTCTCCCCTTAACCCTGCATGTTGTTTTTTTTCAAATAACAGTTGAATTCCCTTTTGAATGTCTCGACTGAACCTACCTCCACCACACTCTCAGGGAGCACATTCCAGACCTTAACCACTCACTATGTGAAAAATAGCTTTCTCATATCGCTTTTTCTTCCTTTGCAAGTTACCTTAAATCTGTGCCATTTCATTCTCAATCCTTTCACGAGTTTTTCCCTACCTACTCTGTCCTGACACCTCGTGATTTTGAATACCTCTATCAAATCTCCTCTCAGTCTTCTTTTCTCTAAGGAAAGAAGTCCTAACTTCTAAGCTTGCAGATGCAGCAGGCTGTAAAGAAGGCAAATGGTCTTCATAGTGAGAGGATTCGAGTGCAGGAGCAGAGATGTCTTGCTGCAATTATACAGGGCCTTGGTGAGACCACACCTGGAATATTGTGTGCAGTTTTGGTCTCCTTATCTGAGGAAGGATGTTCTTGCTATAGAGAGAGTGCAGCGTAGGTTTACCAGACTGATTCCTGGGATGGCAGGACTGACATATGAGGAGAGATTGAGTCAGTTAGGATTATATTCACTGGAGTTCAGAAGAATGAGGGGGGATCGCATAGAAACCTGTAAAATTCTAACAGGACTAGACAGGGTAGATGCGGGAAGGATGTTCCCGATGTTGGGGGAGTCCAGAACCAGGGGTCACAGTCTGAGGATACGGGGTAGACCACTTAGGACTGAGATAAGGAGAAATTTCTTCATCCAGAGAGTGGCGAGCCTGTGGAATTTGCTACCACAGAAAGTAGTTGAGGCCAAAACATTGTATGTTTTCAAGAAGGAGTTAGATATAGCTCTTGGGGGCGAAAAGGATCAAAGGATATGGGGAGAAAGCGGGAGCAGGTTATTGAGTTGGATGATCAGCCATGATCATAGTGAATGGCGGAGCAGGCTCGAAGGGCCAAATGGCCTATTCCTGCTCCTAGTTTCTATGTTTCTCCAATCCATCTTCATAACTGAAGCCCCTCATCCCTAGAATCATTCTCATGAATCTGTTCTGCACTTACCTTCATATCTTTACTAAAGTGCGGCACCCAGAATTGGACACAATACTCCGGCTGAGGATGAAGTAGTGTCTTTTACAAGTTCAACATAACTTTCTTGCTCTTGTACTGTATGCCCCTTTTAATAAAGCTGAGGAGACTATATGCTTTTTAACCACTACTGCAACCAGTTCTATCATCTTCAATGATTTATGCACATATGCAACCAGGTCCTTCTGCTCCTACACCCCCTTTAGAGTTGTGCCCTATATTTTATATTGGCTCTCTATGTTCTTCCTGTCAAAATGAATCAATTCACATTCCTCTGCACTGAATGCCATCTACCACTGGTCCTCTCATTCCACCAACTTGTTAATGTCCTTTTGAAGTTCTGCACTATCCTCCTCACAGTTTACAATGCTTCCAAATTTCATATCATCTGCAAATTTTGAATTTGTGCCCTGTACATAAAGATCGAGGTCATTAATATATATCAGGAAAACTCAACTACAAACCTTTCTCCAATCTGAAAACTATTCATTAACCATTACTGACTGTTTCCTGTCACTCAGCTAATTTTGTATCCAAATTGCTACCGACCTTTTTATCCCATGAGCTATAACTTCGCTCACAAGTCTATCGTGGGATATTGTATCAAATGCCTTTTGGAAGTCTATGTGCGCCACATCACAGCATCACCCCTCAAAGTTGCCTCTTCAAAAAACTCTAGCAAGATAGTTAAACACAATTTTCCCCAAAGGAATCCATGCTGGTTTTGCTTAATTAACCCAGATTTGTCCGTGTGACTATTAATTTTGTCACCAATTAGTTTTTGAGAAATTTCCCTACCACCGAAGTTAAGCTGACTGGCCTGCAGTTGCTGGTCTTGTCTTAACACCCTTTTTTGAACAAGTGTGTAACATATGCAATTTTGCAGTCCTCTGGCACCACTCCAGAGTCTATGGAAGGCTGAAAAATTATGGTCGGTGACTCTGCAATTCCAACTCTCACTTCCCTTGGTATCCTTGGATGCATCCCATCCGGTCCTGGTGTCTTATCAACTTTATCCAACACCACCTCCTTATCAATTTTAAGCCCTTCTCATGTCTGAATTACCTCCTCTTTCACAATGGCCTGGGCAGCATTTTCTTCCTTGGTAAAGACAGATGCAAAATATTCATTTAAACCCTCAGTTATGTCTCCTGTCTCCATGCATCAATCCGCTTTTTGGTCCCTAATCAGCTCCCCTCCTCCTTTTACCACCCTTTTACTATTTATATGCTGTAGAAGATTTTGGGATTCCCTTTTATGTCAACTGCCAGTTTCTTTTCATACCTCATCTTTGCTTCTCTTATTTGCTTTTTCACATCCCCATTGAACCTTCTGTATAAAGCCTGGTTCTCAATTGTATATTCCACTGGACACCTGTCATATGCAAAACTTTTTCTTCCTTATCTTAATTTCTATCTCTTTTGTCATTCAAGGAGCTCTGGATTTGTTTGCCCTACCTTTCCTTTTCATGGAATACACCTTGACTGTGCCTAAACTCTTTCTTTGAAGGTAGCCCATTGTTCAGTTACTATTTTCCCTGCCAACGTTTGACTCCCGTTTATTCAGCCCAGATCTGCTCGCAACCCACTGAAGTTGGCTTTCCCCAGTTAATTATTTTTACTCTGGACTGTTTTTTGTCCTTTTCCATTGCCAGTCTCAACCTTATGATACGCTGTCCCCTAAGTGTTCTCCTACTAACACTTTATTCACCTCATTCCCAAAAACCAGGTCTAGCAGTGTCTCCTTCCTCTTTGGACTGAAAGTATATTGCTGTAGAAAGCTTTCCTGAACACACTCTAGGAACTCTTGCCCCTCTCTGCCCTTTACACTACCACTATCCCAGTCTATTTATTCAGATAACTAATGTCCCCCATTATAACTACACCATAATTCTTGCATCTTTCTGTAATTTCCTTGTAAATTTGTTCCCCTGCATCCTTCCCACCAGTTGGTGACCTATAGACTGCACCAAGAAATGCAACTGCACCTTTTTTGTTTCTTAGCTCTAGCCAAATTGATTCTGTCCTTGACCCTCCTGGGACACCCTTTTTCTCCAGCATTACAATGCCCTCCTTAATCAATACCACCACTTTTCTTCCTTTCCTATCGTTCCTGAAGACCTTGTATTCAGGAATATTTAACACCTAATCCTGCCCTTCTCTGAGCCAGGCCTCTGTTATAACCACAATATCATATTTCCACATGTCAATCTTCACCCGTAACTCATCAATCTTATTAATCTCCCTTCATGCATTCACATTCATGCACAGGAACCCTAATTTAGACTTTATTACTTTCGACCTTATTCTGATCCCACCTATTAACTTACTATTCCCTATTCAAGTGCTATCTCCCCATCCTGTGCTTCTTAGTATTCCTCTCTGATATTAGCTTCGGATTCCCACATGCCTGCCAAAACCCTCCCCAATAGCACTAGCAAAACCTTGCCCCACAAGTAACTTAATCCCGGCTCTATACAGGTCACATCTCCCACAGGGCTGGTCCCAAAAATCTCAAGAAACGTTAGCCCTCCCTCCTGCACCATCTTTCCAGCCACACATTCATCTGCTTTATCCTCCTATTTCTATACTTGTGCGTTATGCATGGAGTAATCTGGGTATTACCACTTTTGAGGTCCTGCTTGCTAATACCCTACCTAGCTCCCTAAATTCTGAATGCAGGGCCACATCCCTCTTTCTGCCTATGTTGTTTGCACTAATATGTACCATGACTGCTGGCTGTTCACCTTCCCACCTCAGGATGCTCTGCAGCCAGTAACATCCTTGACTCTGGCACCGGGAAGGCAGCACACCACTTTGGATTCAGGTTTGTGGCTGAAGCAGAAGCATCTATCTATTCCCCTAACTAATGGATCATCCATCACTATTGCTCTTTCAGTCTTCCTTGTACCCACTGTACAGCTGAGTCACCTGCAGTGTTATGGACTTGGCTCTGGCTACACTCCCCAGGTGAACCATCACTCTCTTCATTATTCAGAACTGAATGCTGGTTGAAGAACGGGATGCACTCCTGCAATACCTTCCTGTTTCTATTTGACTATTTGGTGGTCACCCATTCCCTCAATCCCTGCATACTCTTAACTTGCGAGATGACCATGCAAAATACACTATAAATGTGCTAACCACGAAGCTCTCAGCCTCACAGTTGCACCACAGTGATGCCATCTGTTGCTCAAGTTTCAAAACTTGGAGTTCAAGCTCCTGCAGCTGATGACGTGGTTACCCAGGATGCAGGAAATGGGAGTCCTGGAGTTGCCACATAGCACAGGTGTGATGGAAAAAAGCAAAGGAAAAAACAAAACTTACCTTAAGTTTAAATCAGAGTCGGAGTTTGGGAAATCCGGTTCCCAGCGGGACTTAGGACTTCTGCAAAAATGCTGGCTAGGAACTGGCCACATATGCACAGTTTGAGTCTTTTTCAATTTTCACATCTGGCACATGTGCTGGCTAGAAGATGGCCGCATATGGGCAGTTCACGAATGCGCTGGCCAGGACAGGGCACCACACATGCAGTTCGCCCATTTTTATGGTCTTCAGCCAGGAACTAGCTCTGCACAAATGCACAGAAGAGAAAGAAGTGAAACAGCGCAAAACTGCAGGCCAGGTGACCTGAAGAGGAGTGCTATAACAGAGCAGATGTCCCAGGGTGCAAGACATGGGGAGAACAGGGAGAAGGTCCCAAACAGAGAAGGAGATCCCAAACCAGGGAGTGGGGCAGAAAGAGGTCCCAGAAGAAGATCCCAGGTATGGGACAAGGCCAGAGGTCAGAAACAGATACTGTTAAGTAAAGTTGAGAAAAAGGAGCAGAGCAACAGGCTCCGAATTAAAGAGAGAGCTCTGAGAAGCAGACTTGAAGCAAAGTGGACTCGAAAGAGGCCTTGAATATCCGAGAGGGCAGCTGATGGTTGGTGACTCCATGCTATGGGCCATAAGGGCAAAGTTACCCTTTTGAAGCAGTGGTGTTCTGCTTGGCACAGCCAAAGGTCTGACATTATGCTTGGAAGGTGAAGCTCGAGTGTATGCGGCATTCCAGAAGAAAGGAATCTTGGGAGTTGGGATTGAAACCCTGGAGGTAGCTTCTTGTTCAGGCTATCCTAGTGGGAGTGACCTTTGGAGAAAATTCCAAGGCGAGGTCTTTGAATGTGGGGATTGGAAACCCTTGTGAGAAAGACAGGGTTTCAGTGAAACTGGGTGGCTCACGGTGTGACAAGCGCCCAAGTGGATTATTGAGAAATCTGCAGAATCTGCTTTGGTCACATCCGTCATTTACTTTGGAGTGTCTGACCACGATTCAACAGTTGGTTCACATGTATCACATGCTAGAATACTGAATACTAGAGCATAAGATAGATATGGTAAATTATTATATCTTACAGACACACAAAAATTCTGAAAAGATATAGCTGAGGTAAAGGAATAGTGAATATTTGAATCGAGATCTTTCCAATCTTTTTGTCTGGTGTAATGTAGTTCATTTTTCTTGTTCAATAAATGTTTATTCTATGTGTTAACAGTTCATCAGCAGACTCCTGTGAATTTGTTCAGTAACTTACCTCCATGGTTTCTAAAAGAAATGGTAGGATCTATCGAGCCAGGTTTCACTCTGAAATCTAACTTGTGCAGTAGTAATGTCAGCTGGGGTCATAATACAGGGTGTGCATTCTTGACGTTGGAGCAGCCCTGCCATTTCTCTGTTTATTAACTGATAATCTTGTTACTATAATAAATGTTACAAAAGCTTTACCTATACCAATAAACCTTACCAGTATAAGTAAACCTTACTCATACTGATAAACACTACTAGTACGCAATACAGCTTAATACAAAAACTTAAACCTCTGATGCACTTCTTTGCAATAAATCTGTGGCACAACCTAAAGTGTGCCAGGTCTGTTTCAGATATCTGTTTTAGATAATCCTCCGTTCGTAGTTCTGGGCCTGAAGGAGCCTGACCCTGGTTCATACAACATGATACTCTGGGACACTTCGAATTGGGACATCTCCAGGTTCACTAACAAGGTCCACTTCTCTGAATACTGAAACAGTTTGTTTGATAACTTAATTGCTGTGTTTTTACTGAGGCAGTGCCTTGAGTAATCATTAAAATAACAGCAGCCAGGTGGATCTTTAAAAATTTGGTCACTAGTCAGGATTTTACAAATATTCTAGAAAATATGGATAAACCAATGACCTTTTGGTAAAACAAATGTGCAGCAGATGGAATTTTGGAACTTATTTTGGATTTTTCCACTATTGGGCAATAAGCATTTTTTTTTTACTGTTTACTATTGCTACCGGGGGTCTACTAGGCAAATAGTGCAGATGACATCAAGGAATTATAGATTATCTTATATACAGCTTTTCTTAAGAAGATTGTATCACTTTTCTGAGATATAGATGAATCAGAAGCCCCCTGCAGTCTTTGAGAATTACAAAATAATTGAAATACAATAGCATCCTTTCCCCACCTAGCACTCTGGTATTATCTCTAAGGTTAAGAAGTGTAATAAAAGGACTAAGATAAAAGCAAAAAACTGTGGATGCTGGAAATCCAAAACAAAAACAAAAATACCTGGAAAAAACTCAGCAGGTCTGGCAGCATCGGTGGAGAGGAGCACAGTTAACGTTTTGAGTCCGCATGACTCTTCAACAGAACTCCAATAAAAGAGTCATGATGACTCGAAACATCAACTCTTTTCTTCTCCACCGATGCTGCCAGACCTGCTGAGTTTTTCCAGGTAATTCTGTTTTTGTTTCCAATAATAAAAGGACCACCGCGCCTCTTATACATTGCTTTAAACGGTAAGCCTCACAAAACTAAAAATGGCCCATCCCTGAACTTTCAAAATCATGCAATGTCAATGTCAATAATTAAGCACTTAATCACTCATCAACCAATGTCCGCAGACTTTTAATCATATTTTCCATACTGAATCTTTTTCCTTTGGCCAGACAGTTCAGCTCTCAGTTCACTGTGAGCTTGAGCCTGAAGAGAGAAGGAAAGATCAGTGTCTGCATCTTGATAAGGAGGACCCTTTACAGCAAATATCTCTGCTTAATTGATGACTTACATGTTGTGATGATCTGTTTCAGGTTTTTGTTTGCACCGCTTACTATGTTTCTTTTATAACTTGTACTTTCATTTGTATTGATGTGGTTTTCTAGAAACCAGATGGAGAGCTTTCAGCTATTTCACCTTGGTCTTTGTAATATGCTCCCTGAATTTGCTCCCTTCCCAATTTGTTAAATCTGCATAAACCTTTTTGGCTAGGCCCGTTTACCTTTTTAATTCCACAACTCTATTTACTCCTTTATGAAACACGTTGGAACATTTTTGTTCATTGACTATATTATATAATAATACAATTTTGCTTTTATTGTTTAAAACATCAAAAAAAGAAAAATACCGAGTATTCTCCCAAAATAAGTGCTTATTGTTCCTTGTAATTGAAATTATATTTTTAACAAGAGATAAACATTTTGTAAGCAGCCTACATAATTTCAAGTGCGTGAAGTACACCTACTGACTGTTAATAAGAAATAAAAAAGATGCTTTTAGGATGAACCCTTTATGATTCACATACTGATCACACTTTGAAGTTCTATTTTGTAGCGGTTTAGCAGTCTAAATTAGAACTGGGTATGAGATTATAGATTAGTAACCAGGAGCTCAAACTGACCATGAAGAATAAAATGTTTGCTTTCAGTGACATAGGCCTATATTTTGCAAATAAAGGAATTAGGAGTAGGCCATTCGGCCCCTTGAGTCTGTGCTGCCGTTCAATAAGATCACAGCTGATCTCATTTGTGTACTCAACTCCACTTTCCTGTCTACCCTCAATACCATTTGACACCCTTGTCAATCAAGAATCTATCTAACTCAGCCTTAAAAAGATTCAATGACCCTGCCTCCATCTGAGGAAGAGAGTTCCACAGACTCTCAACCTACTAAGAAAAATATTTCTCCTCATCTTTGTCTAAAATGGGAGACCCGTTATTTTTAAACTTTGTACCCTAGTTCTAGTCTCCCAAAAGAGGAAACATTCTTTCAGGACTTCCTGTGAAGTCCCCTCAGGATCTTGTATGTTTCAATAAGGTCATCCCTCATTCTTCTAAACTCCAATGGAAACAGGCCCAACCTGTCCAATCTTTTCTCATAAGATAATGCCCTCATACTGGGTTTTACATTCTCAGCTTTACACTGAGAATAACCATGTAACTATCAGTGCTCATCGTTATTATTGAATAAATTGGTCAACAACATCTAGAGTAAACACATAGGTAATTAAACACAGAAATCTGGAAGCTGCTGTCTCATTTACCTTGCTCCTTCACAGGTTTCACCCCGTCAGTAGCTTACCAATAGATTATATAAAAACATTTTAACTTTTTTCTTTTTGGTTCTTTTATTTCTCTTTCCTTTAATCCCATCTTTCCTTCTGTTTTTATTTTGCTTTCTGAACATAATTTTACATTGAATTAAATACTCTAATTTATACTTTGTGGTTTAGATTCTATGTGCCTCAGTGACCCTTCTTCAATCTGATTGCTTGAAGAAACACGTTGTTGCTTGTCCTATTCGCAAATGCCACAGGTTCTTGTAAAAAAAATGACATGATGGGTCTGGTGCATGATGACAGTGAAGTACGACAAAAGTCTGTCGGCAGCAGTCCGCATTGTGAATTTTGAGCACTGTTCCGTCACCACTGACTGCAAAATTTGGGGCATTCATTGCGAAGCAGCACCTCTTGGAAATTAGTCTTATCCAAAGAAGGATGGTGAAATAGAACCCAACTAATAGCTAACTGCTGCACTTCAATAGGATACTAGGCATGCCATGTGACCAATGTCCTTCAAACCCCTTGCTACCCTCCCACTTCAGCAAAATTCATCTCTCTTAATATGATACCTACCATTGCATTAAATTCATTGGGCACTTCTGTAGGCATGACATTGATATTGTCCTTGGATCTGATGTGATGCTTTCCTTCAAGTTTTTATAGTTCACCTGCTTCTCAGAAACTAATATGTATTCTTTAAAGTACTGCCTGGGAATCAGTATTCTTCTACCCCACAGGTACTCTTGCCAAACTGCCTGACCTGCTCCTATTCCAGACATTGATCAAGCTAGCCAAGTAGGGTGGCTTAAATTGGATGAAGGATTAGTTTCTCTTTGTTGTGTTTGGATTTGCACATTTGCTTAACCCGATGCTGATCTTCATCTTTAGCAAATTCGGACTTGCTGTGATTGATGGAAATGCACCAGGCATTGGGCCATAATTTATTGAAAAAAATAATAGTAAGGCTAATGGCACTAGCTGTTATTTATGCGCAAATGGTACAGCAACTTCAAGAGAGAGGCAGAGTGAAAGTTTCTAACTGTGTTGCACCACTGTTGTTAGCTTCAAGAGAATGCCATCTCACCATTGCAAATGTATTGAATGGCATGAAGCTGCTGTATTTTCACAATAGATACAAGATTAAGTCACCAAATAGTGTTAAGTCTTGTCCACTTCTGTCTAAATAACATTTTAATAACTTGATAAGTATTAATTACTGGCAATCTGTCGCTGAAAATTAACTATTACAAGGGTGAAGTCTTATCACTGCAGATTTTCATAGGCAATTTTAAAAAACTTTCCTGTGTCTTTTTTCTCTCTCCCCATTAATCCAATCTTTCTTTCCCTCTCTTCTCTTGCTGCATCTGATTTGACATTAAATTTACCCACTCTAATTTACACTTCCTTCTCAGTCCTTGCACTGTTCACTTCACAATCCTTCAACCTAATTGTTTAAAGAGACGCACAGTTGTTTGTACTGCGCTCAGGTCCCAGATGCCTGATTGCCCTCATTGCACTGCTATCAGCTTGCACTTTCAGCAACTTTTCAACACCACCTCCCCCAAAAAAAATATTGAAATATAAATGTTCAAGGGCCAGTCTAGCTAACAACAGATACTGTTAGATGCTGTGCCACATGAAAATACTGTCCAATAACATCACATGCTCAACTCAGGTCTTAGCATAGATCAAAGCCTTTCAATACATTGAGTTTGCACTCCAGATTTGCACAACTAGGAAAACTACTCAAGCTCCAGAGGCTAAGTAGGGACCTTTAACTAAGAGGAACATTTCCTCTCTTCTGAACAAATGCAATCAGTGCCCAAGATTAACCGAATGGAAGGTGTGTTACTACAGGCCACAGGGTTATCCTGCACAAGCAGGATAAAAACGTACTAAATGCTCCCTTGCAACTTCCCCTAGTTGGATGGCCTGACTTCATGGCATGTGGAGAAAAAAAGAATAAAAAGAAGTGATCTCATGGTTGCTTTGGCTTTTGGATGGGTCACAATTTAAAACAAGGACTAAACTACAATTTGCCAAACAGCAAAAAGTCACATACTGTCAATTAATGCTTCATGAGTCTGTAAAGATATCGGGTGGAACGACTTGTAAAACTGTTAGGAATGGCTGTAATTCATTTTTTGGACTCTTTTTACTGCACCAAAAGAGCATCTGTACCAAGGTCAACCATAGTTTACCACTGTACATTTAAAGCGCTGAAGTTAATTGTTCTTTACAAAATTCATAGTATTTCATAAATTGGATAAACTTTTACTTTTTGAAAGATCTCTACATCACTTATCTTTACAGATTTAATAAATGACATATAAGCATTTTCCTCTGAGCACAGTGCCAAAGTTGAGTTGTCTTTATTGTTAACATAGTATTGAATATTTAAAATTAAATATTTTTATTTTTATTTAACCAGCATACATAAAAAATACTATGATAGATAGGATTCTTGTTACTTCTGTGTTAAATCTGCCCTGGATACAAGTGAATTACAAATATTGGCGTAACTCAAAAAGAAGGTATTTGCCAGACACAACGTGGTGTACATCATTCCACTGTGATGAAAAAAGAAATCACCATATTGTTCCATGTTAGTACAAAAATAACTGGCTCTTCTCCCTCCCTAGTGATGAAGACAATGTTCTTTAAACAATCTTCTGATGGCTCAGTTCATAAAGGTGACAGTGTAAATGAGCCGTACAAACCAGAATTTCTGACATTCAATTCTATTTTTTGCTAAATTTGCTGACCTCAAACAAGGATGTCAGTAGATTTGTTAGGCTTTGGCCTCTACCACCATTGGGTTTCAGCTAGAAAGGGAAAAATCTGCCAGGTTTCTTTCTGCTGATATTCACGCAGTGATTCCTGCTGGAAAATGTATGTTTGTTGAGGTCAAGGTGAGGAATCAGCCTTGGCTGTGATATTCCAACACTCGCCATCAAGGTTCACAGACGAATAACCTTAAAGGAGACATAGTGGAGGGTGACTGCCAGTGTTAGAATTGTTTTCATGCAGAAGAAGGGCTATCTTTTCTGCCTTCTGATAGATAATAGGTGGAAAATGCAGCCTAATGCTTTAAGGAGAGGGAGGTTTAATAAAGAGAAAAGGGATCAAATTTGGGAAGATGTGGTAAGCCAAAGAGTAGACACAAGGCAAGGGAGAAAGGTATTAACATGTGAAGTGACAAACAGACCATGATAGGAAGGGACAGAAAGTAAATCAGCAGATAAGGCTGTATTGTTTTTTGTATTGTTACAAAAACAATAAAAGGAGAAAACTAAAGACTCTGCACCTGAGTGCACATAGCATGAGAAACAAAACAGATGACTGATATTGCAAACAGAAATAAGTAAGTGCAATCTGATAACCATTACAGAGACTTGGTTACAGGATGACATAGACTGGGACCTGCACATTGAAGGGCACACGACATTTAGGAAAGACAGGAAGCCAGGAAAAGGTGGAGGGGTGGCTCTGTTAATTAATTATGTTATTGGCACATTAGAGAGGGATGATCAAATTTCATGAAACCAGGGTGTGGCAAGTGGTTTGGGTTGAGATGAGAAATGACACAGGCAGAAGTCATTTGTGGGAGTGGAACAGGCCCCCTAACTGTAACTGCACGGTAGGACAGAGTATAAAGGAAGAGATAATGAGAGCTTGTCAGAAAGGTACAGCGATAATCACTGGGGGGTTTTAATCTGCATATAGACAGGAAAAATCAGGTGGGCAAAAGTAATGTAGATAAGGAGTTCATAGAATGTTTTCAGTATAGCTTCTTAGAACAGCATGTTCTGGAGCCAACCAGAGAGCAGGCTATACTAGACCTGGTATTGAGCATCAAGGTATTATTAAATGGTGACCTCATAGTGAAAGCACCCCTAGGTAGCAGCGATCATAATATGACTGAATTTTACATTCAGTTTTAGGGAAGGAAGAGACAAGACTAGTATTTTAAACTAAAATAAGGGCAATTATGAGGGCTTGATGCTAAAGTGAACTGGCAAATGAGGTTGAGAGATAGGTCAATAGAGATGCAGTGGCAGACATTTACAAGGATATTTCAGGATACAGAATAGATTAATTCCAATGAGAAAGAAAAATTCCAAAGGGAGGACCCACCACCTGTGGTTAACTAAAAAAGTTAAAGGCAGTATCAAACTTAAAAGAAAAAACATATAATTGTGCAAAGTCATGTGGCAGGTCAGAAGATTGGACAGAATATAAAGAACAGCAAAGAATGGCAAAAAGATTAATAAGGAGGGAAAAAATTAGAGTACGAGAGAAAGCTAACCAGGAATATAAAGACAGATAGTAAGAGTTTCTTTGGATGTTTCAATAAGAAAAGTTAACAAAGTGAGCATTGGAAGAGAGTCTGGGGAATTAATAATGGAAAATAAGGAGATGGCAGATGAGTTGAACAGGTATTTTGCATCACTCTTCACTAGAGAAGATACAAGTAACATCCCAGAGATAGCTGTAAATCAGGAAATGGAAGGGAGGGAGGAACTCAAGATAATTACAATCAGCAGGGGAGTGGTACTGAGCAAATTGTTAGATGATGGACTTCACCCTGGGGTCTTAAAATAATTGGCTAGTGAGATAGTTGATGCATTGGTTTTAATTTTTCAAAATTTCCTGGATTCAGGGAAGGATCCATTAGATTGGAAAATAGCAAATGTAATGCCTTTACTCAAAAGGGAGACAGAAAGTAGGAAACTACAGGCTAGTTAACTTAACATTTGTCATAGGGGAAATGTTAGAAGCTATTAATAAAGTTATTATGGCAGGTCACTTAGAAAAATTCAAAGCAATCAGGCAGAGTCAACATGGTTTGGTGAAAGGGAAATCATGTTTAACCAATTTATTGGAGTTCTCTGAACGAGTCACGTGTGCTGCAGAAAAAAGGGAACCTGTGGATGTACCATACTTAGATTTCCAGAAGGCATTTGATAAGGTGCCACATCAAAGGTTACTGCAGAAAATAAAAACTCATGGTGTAGGGGGTAACATATTGGCATGTACAGGAGATTTGCTAGCTAACAGGGAACAGAGAGAAGGCATAAATGGGTCATTTTTATTTTGGCAAAATGTAATGAGTGGTGTGCCACAGGGATCAATGCTAGGGCTTCAACTTTTTACCATTTATATAAATGATTTGGATGTAGGGACCGAAGGTTAGGTTGCTAAATTTGCTGATGACGCAAAAATAGGTAGGAAAGTAAGGTGTGTAGGGCACATAAGGAGGCTACAAAGGGTTATAGATAGGTTAAGTGAATGGGCAAAGATCTGGCAAATGGAGTCTAATGTGGGAAAATGTGAAATTGTCAATTTTGGCAGGGAGAATAAAGAAGCTTATTATCTAAATGGTGAGAGATTGCAGAGCTCAGAGATTCAGAGGGATCTGGATGTCTTAGTGTGTGAATCACAAAAGGCTAGTATGCAGGTATAGCAAGGAATTAGGAAAGTTAACAGAATGTTACTGTTTATTGCGAGGAGAATTGAATATAAAATCAGGGAGGTTATGCTTGGTGCCCTTATTTAAGGAAGAATGCAAATGTGCTAGAAGCATTCCAGAGAAGGTTTACTGGACTGATACCAGGAATGGGCGAGTTGTCTTATGAGAAAAGGTTGGACAGGCTAGGCTGGAGTTTAGAAGAGTAAGAGGTGACTTGTTTAAAACCTTTAGATCCTGAGACGTCTTGATAGGATGGATATGGAGAGGATGTTTCCTCTCGAGGGAGAATCTAGAACTAGGGGTCACTGTTTAAAGATAAGGGGTCACCCATTTAAGACAGAGATGAGGAGATTTTTTTCTCCCAGAGGGTAGTGAATCTTTGGAACTCCCTACCTCAAAAGGCAATGGAAGCAGAGTCTTTGAATATTTTTAAGGCTGAGGTAGATAAACAAGGCGATGAAAGGTTATCGGGGGTAGGCGGGAGGTTATAATCAGATCAGCCATGATCTTATTAAGGGAGGAGCAGGCTTGAGGGGTTGAGTGGCCTAGTCCTGCTGTTAATATGTATGTTTGTATGTAAAAAAATCAGAGATTTTATCAAATAATTTGATTTATTAGGAACCAAGTCATGGGCTCATGGTTACTATTAACGTATATTATCTTCTTTCTAATATTGACATTATTAGCTTTTCCCAGCCAAGGAGAATATTAACCTAGTCATATTTTGAAGACAGAAGAGATGAGGTTACAACAATGATAATGTAATCCCAGACTGAGTTGCTTCCTTATTTTGACTAATATTTTGTTTTAAAATGACGAGTAATATTTAGCTTGTTCTTCAAAAGGTTACATGATTCTTCATGAAAGCACAAACAAATTTTGCACAAGATTTCCAGAAACAGAACAGAAATGTATTTTTACTTATTCTCCCAATAAGGAGTTATGTTATACAAAGGTTTCCCTTCTGACCATTCATACAGATTATGAAACTCTAAAGTGTTCTCATCAATACTTTGACACATAGCAACATAATAACTGAACAATGCAACTTACTGAAGATGGTAAGCCTGGAGGAACCTTCCTAACCTTTTTCGGTGGAATCTCTGTAAATCAGTAAGTGAGCATGTTAGTACAAATCTCATTTAACCAGGGCTGCTTGTCAAATCAACGGCACTTACCCATTTTCTTTCACACCACATCTATAAAATTACACTTTTTACATAGTAGAGGGCACAGGATTGGAATGTACAGATTGATGGATCTCAAACAAAATCAAAAACACAAAATTTACCCATTTTTTCACTCTCATTCATGTGGGGTAAACTTCCACAACTGCTGACCAAGTGGCTATTTTTCAGTAAGATATAGCAGGTGAATCTCATCAAGCTGTTACACTATGGAGCTTTCATAGGTCAATCTAACCACAGTGTCACTGGACATCAATAACTGCATAATTCCTAGAAAATACTACAGTCAGAAATGGGAAATCTGGCTGATTATTTCCTTTTCCAGCCCAGGGACATTGAAGTCAACTATGAAGTCTCAACTACTGCTTTGCTGAGATCAACTAATAGCTAAGATTGTGGATTAAATCCTTTTGGGTCTGTGTAGCTCAGTATCATGCCAGGCAAAGCTTTTAGCAACTGAGCCGCCAATGGAGCAACCAATGCAAGTTTCTACCCCATAGCTTTCTTAGAACACAAGTCCTTTTCAGAGAGCTGTCCAGGAGATGGCAGCATGCAAGTGATATGAAAGACCTACTTGCAAATATACATAATGGTAATGCAACTTTCCCACTCTAATGTTCATCTTCCTGCTTTGGATTTGCATTGCAAGGCAAATAACAGAAAACAGTTGAAAAGTATTTTTTTTTTCCAGTAAAGTAATCCAAAAACAATGGTCCATGTTAGATAAGAGCAGGATTTAGAAAAAGGGGAAAACTTAAAACTCAAGACAAACTTCATTAATAAGAAAAGGCCTGTCATATTAAATAGTGCTATCTAGCTAAGCAGCATATATTCGCCATCTTTTGCATTAATATCAGCAGTGACTCCATAGGAGCACCTGATAATTTTTGACAACTTGCATCTGATTTTTACCAATGAATAATGGGATATGCAGCTAAACCTGTCAAGGCGACCGCCCATGGTTCCCACAAAAAGTGGTCTTTATTCACAGGTGGTCCCCTCCACATGGCTGTCAATTAAAATCACATCTGAAAACACTCAACCCCTATATCATTACTTCTTATGTTGCCGTTATAATGTGAAACAATCTCAGAGGGCAGGTTCATTAAAACTGTAAATCACAGATGGAACTGTGAACACGTGGCTATGCTTCACAGGTGGCCACTCCTCACAGGCACTGCTGTAATTCATGTCAATGTCAATCTTACTGGTCATTATCAGCTGATGATCTTTTCATAAGTCTTTGTCAACAGGGGTTTTATGGCATTATACTCTGGTCCAACTTAAATCAGTCTTTCCTAGTTGTAGGACCAACATTTTCTTTCTTAATGTTTGTCATTGAGTTGTTTGAAAAATGGTATGGGCTAGTTGGTTTTATTATTCTTTACTTATAGTCAAAGTAACAAGTTTGAATTTGGTCACAGCAAGTTATCACATTACTATGTTATTTTCCACCTTACAATTTAGATCATTCTGAGCAATTCCAAAGTATATACTTACTGAGAATAAGGATAATGTGACTACTGGCTGAGCAATAAAGTCATCTCAAGGTTTGGATTTCCATATTAAACTGCTTAATCTTTGTTCTTATGGCATGTGACATCATCTCAAGGCATTAAGAACATAAGAAAACATGGAATGAGATCATTCCGTCAGCAAGTCTGTAATTCCACGTCTTGTACATTCTGTCCTATGGTGGATTACACCCCTCTCATTTCATCTCTTCAGAGAAAATTAAAAATGTTCCACTATTCCCAAAGGTAATCTCTCAAGAACATACAGCACATTCAAGATTGTGTTTTTTGTGACACATTTGGAGCTACCATTAATTTTGTATAATGCACTGAAATTGGCTGTTTCACGGAGGGAACCTTATGATACTACAGTGATAATCAAGTGATCCAGGAGGCTTGACCTCTTCTGGTGCTATCATTAATATCTCTTCATCTAGGTCATACCACCTTCAGCAAGGATATGCCATTGGATAAAAATAACATCAAAATAATTATTCACTATCTATTTTGTGAAGAAAAAGTATTTGCTTTAAATTCACTTGTTCATTCTTCCTTTGTAGAATAGATGATAAATATAAAAAAAAAGCATTGGTAATTCTGGGTAACGTCAGGAAAGGGGAGAGTGAATCTCAAGCTTCTAGGAACAGCATTAAAACTCTAATTACTTCTTAAAATCAGCTTTTTGCGTTCTAATGCTGTCCATAAGTCACTCTCACCCTTCACATGACAGCATCCTGACTCATGTGACTTGCTGTTATCCATCTAATGCCCTATATTAATTTCACTGCGGTCACCTATGAAGCCAAATACATTGACAGGACAGAACAACACAAAAATAAATGACCATTCTATAACTTCTTTTTAAAGTTTATGTTGGGGGTTAAACAACTCTTGAAGCCTCAAGCTCTTTGTAATGAGGTAAATGAAGGAAATAGTTGTGCACAAAAGCTGATGAAATTACAACAAATCACATTTTTGGGAAGTCTCTAAAAGTACCTATCTTGTTTCTCACAAAATCAGTTTGTAAAAATATTTTCAGTAAGTCAACTTCTGCAAGTTACCTGCCAACTCAAGATAAAGTGTGTGAATATTTTCTAACTTATTTAAAAAGTACAAGCTATCTTTTATATTCTGTTATAAGGATGCTGATTTAACCATTTGTAAATTAGAAGTAAAATATGGAATATTGGGAGAGAGATTTCAGTGAAATGTATTCACTCCCTGCAATGTTTTTAAAATAATAAATTTCAAACTAATTTTAAATCTTTTCGGGAGGCCTCCTCCATAAATAAGCTCCAGGAAACAGGCATTTCATTGAAGGCACTATGCTGCATCAGTTAAGGAAAGGCTCATGTGAAGTTATCTCCAATCCCCAAGGCACAAAGCAGCCACATTTCCCCTACCCTGAGAATTATATTTGTGACCATTATCATTCATCTACTGATGCATAAAGCACCTTCTCCCTATTCCACTGAGGTAATAAATTGCGTACAGCACCCTTCCCTACCCAACCCCCAAAAGAACAAATCACTATCCAGAAACTACCCATTGCTCCACGAAGCAATAAGTATCCAGTCAGCTTTACACTCTATCTCCCATTGCCTCCCCAACCCCTCTCTTCTCCACTCCTCCTTTACCCATTCCCATCCCTTCTTCACTACTCTCATCTCTCTTCTCCACTCTTCTCCCCTTTTGTCACCACCATCTCCTCTCTTCCTCTCTATCTCTCTCAAAAAATCCCTTTGATCTTGATCCCCCTTGTACAACATCAAGAGTGACTGACTAGTAGTTAATGTTTTTGTGGACACCTGTTGAGAACTGGTTATTTTTTTTTCAAGCGGCAGTCCTGAAAATGTTGCTGCTATGCACCTCAGAACAGAGAACATGGTCATGAATGGTTTTCGTAATAGAAATAACATTACTAAACAGACTGACTACAAAATATTTAATGTTGCCATTTGGCTAAATTAACATGATGGTATCAATATGCTATGGGTCAGGAGTGGAGTGTTGGCAGGAGGAGCAATTTCATACTTAAGTCAAACTACTTTAATTTTGTGCAGTTTAGTTCATGTGATCTCTTCTTAATAACCAATTATATTGCCCATGTTTTACAGAGATCAAAGTGCTCTCCAGGTATAACTCAAGCTTAGAAAAAACTTGGGTGTTTTGTTCAGTTCAAAGGATTTAGCACAAACATTCATATACTTCTATTATTTGTTACTGATATTCATCAGTGAGTATCTGGGCCTTAGCAGGGCTCACTCATGTAATACATGCTTCAATGAAACATTTGATACGTTGGAAACCTGGAGTTTTCTGCTCTGAGGTGGGGTGGAAAGTTAGTCATTTTGCTGGTTCCTGGCCAATCGCCATTACTTCTGGTATTTTGCACCAGAAAACGACACTGATTTCTGAATACTTTCACCTAAATATGGGTGTGCAAATTTAAATTGCAATGACAGAGAGACAAGACATTTTTCAGAATTACTGTTGAAGCATTACTGGCTACAAGAATTGCTAGCAGATTCCTGGCATATAGCGCCCTCGATTCAAGCATTCACTGGATAAACTGCAGCAGCTAGTAGATAAAATACATTTTTATACTGAGTGCTCTTTTACACTTTAACAGGGACCTTTATTTTCCACTCCCAAAATAATTCATTTGTTTCTCAGACTTAATATTACAACAGCTCTATCTGTTTCTCAAAGGGCAATTCAAAATGTTCAGCATTGTAACTTCTGCTCAAAGTAAAATCAAAATAGTTTTTGAAGGGATGAAAGTACGAGGGTATGTATTAGGAGTTGCAAAATGGCCCACTTAAGACTCAAAAAAGCATAAAGCGGTGAGTTCAATAAAAGATATTAAATGTGGAACAGCACTTACCCATTGAGGAGTCATGCATTGGTCGCCGACGGGAGTTATTGCTGGAATATGGATAATACTGTGAGCCAGGCTTGGTGCCTGTAGGGGATACAGCTCCTGGACTGCCCATACCTATGTCAGGCCCAAGGAGACTTGACTGTAACATATAAAAAAAAAAGAAAAAAATTGTTAGGATAATCCATTTGTTCTCATTGCATCATAGTAGCCAGTTTGGAAGTATTTCACATTTCCACTGCCTTATTTGACAGCAATATCCATTTTTCACACTGCACTGAATGCAGTCACCAGTTTAAAAATGGAAATGTTGTGATTACAGATCCTATGACATGAACTTGTGATGATGTAAAGAGAAATTAAATTTATGCAACATCAAGATGTGAGACTCTTCAACCCCAATGACTAAATGTTAATTGCTTTCAGAATTCAATGGTGCTATAGTCCATGCTTTTAATAGCTAACTATCCAACTATGGAATGCAATAAGGTCAAAATTAAGTTTACAGTGCATGTATGTAACATGGTATATATCATTGGTGAGCCGCAGGTGCAGATAACTACATGGAAGTATGGTGTTGTGAACTAAATATTCCTGGACACAAGATGCTCAGGAAGGATAGGGAACAAAAGAAAATGAAATGGGGCGGCAGTATTGATTATCGAGAATATTACAGTGCTGGAAAGGAAGGATGTCAGGGTGAGGTCAACTACTTGGTGAGAGTTAAGAAACAATAGAAATACTGGCTGCATTCAATAGGCCACCAACTAATAGGAAGGATATACAGGAGCAAATTTACGGGAAAATTACAGAGAGGTGCAAAAACCTATGGAGAAGTGATGTTGGAAGACTTTAATAATCCTAATACAGACTGAGATAGTAATAATATAAAGGACAGAGAGGGAGAAGTGTTTCTGAAGTGTGTACAGGAGAATTTTCTTGATCAGTATGTTTTTGGCACAAAACAGGAGGAGGCATTACTAGATCTGGTTCTGGGGAATGTGGTAGGTCAAGTGGATCAAGTCAAAATAGGGGAATGTTTTAAGAGACAGTGGCCATAGTCTCATAAGATTTAAGTTAGCTATAGGAAAGGAAAAGAGCAATCTAAAATAAAAATACTTAACTGGAGGAGGGCCAAGTTCAGTGGGGTAAGAATGATTTGGTCCAGATAAACTAGAATCAAGGATTGGCAGGCAGATCTATAATGGAACAATGGGTTGCCTTTAAAGAGGAGGTAGTTCAGGTACAGTCGAGGTACATTCCCACGAGAGGGAAAGTTAAGAGAGGTAGCCAGGGTTCCCTGGCTGATGAAAGAGATAGAGGGCAATATGAAGCATAATAAAAATGACAGGTGTCAGGTTGACAATATAACTGAGATCCAGGCTGAATGTGGTTCAGAGGGGAGGTGCAAAGGTGAAATGAGAGGCAAAAAGAGAAGGTACGAGAAGAGATTGGCAGTATAAAAGGAATCCAAAAGTCTTCTATAGGCAGATATATACTACAAGGATAAGAAGAGAGACTGTTTAGGGACCAAAAAGGGGACTTATGCATGGAGGCAGAGGGCATGGGTGAGATTCTAAATGAGTACTTTGCATCCATCTTTATCAAGCAAGAAGATGCTTCCAAAGTCATAGCGAAAAAGGCAGTAAGGGAGATATTAGAAGGCTATAATCGATTAAGAGATATTGGAATGGCTAGCTGTACTTAAGTAGGTAAATTGCCAGGGCTGAATAGAATGCATCATAGGGTGCTGAGGGGGAAAAAAAGAGTAAAATCCAGAGGCACTGACTATAATCTTCCAATTCTGCCTAGATATGGAGGTAGTGCCAGAGAGGATTGGAGAATTGCAAATGTTACATCCTTGCTCAAAAAGGGTGTAAAGGATAAACCCAGCAAACACAGGCCTATCAGTTTAACCCTGGCAGTGGGAAAGCTTTTAGAAACGATAATCTGGGACAAAATAAACAAACAAATAGTCACCAACACAGATTTATTAAGGAAAATTGTGTTTAACTAACTTGATTCAGTTTTTTTGAAGCGGTTACAAGAAGGGTTGATGCAGGTGATTTGTACATGGACTTTCAAAGGCATTGGTCAAGTGCCATATAATAGACTTGCCAGCAAAGTTGAAGCCCAAGGAATAAAAAGGACAGTGGATACGAAGTTGGCTGAGTAACTTGAAACAATAGTGGTGAACGTTGCTTTTTGGACTGGAGGGGGGTATATAGTGGGGTTTCACACAAGTCGGTACTAGGACCACTGTTTTTCTTGATATACATTAATCACCTAGATTTGGTGTATAAGGCACAATTTAAAAATTTTCAGATGACTCAAAACTTGGAAGTATTGGGAACTGTATGGAGGATAGTGATAGACTTCAAGACGGTGTAGGGAAGCTGGTAAAACAGGCAGACACTTTGCAGGTAAAGTGCAGAGAACTGTGAAGGAATACACTCTGGTAATTAGAATGAGGAGAGGCAATATAAAGTAAAGGATACAATTCTAAATGGGGTGCAGGAGCAGAGACGCTTGGGAATATATGTGCAAAAATTGTTGAAGATGGCAGGGCAGGCTGAGAAAATGGTTAAAAAGGCATACACGATCCTGAGTTTTATAAATGGAGGTACAGAGTACAAAAGCGAGGAAGCTATGATGAATCTTTATAAAACACTGGTTCGGCCTCAACTGGAATATTGTCTCCAATTCTGGGCACTGCATTTTAGGAAAGATGTGAAGGTTTTAGAGAGGTTACAGAAAAGATTTACAACAGTGCTTCAAAATTTGAGGGATTTCATGTGGAAAGACTGGAGAACGTGGGATTGTTCTTCTTAGAAGAGAAGGTTAAGAGGAGATTTGATAGAGGTGTTCAAAATCATGAGGGGCCTAGACAGAGTAGATAGCAACAAATTGTTCCCACTGGTAGAAGGGTCAAGAATTTGGGGACACTGATTGGTGATTGGTAAAAGAACCAACGGTGACATGAGGAAAAATCTTGAATTGTTAGAATCTGTAATGCACTGCCTGAGAGGGTGGCAGAAGCAAATTCAATCATGGCTTTCATAAGAGAATTAGATCTGAACCTGGAGTGAGACCAACTTAGTTGATCTTGCAGGGAACCAGCATGGACAATACGGGCCTTCTTCTATGCTGTAACCATTCTATGATTCTGAAGGTGCACAACGTTTTCCAGATAAACAGTGGGAAGGCTGAAACCGATGACACAAACTCTAAAACCTTACCAAATTAACACTACAACATCGACCTCCCTTCACTGCTATTTCTTCAGGCTGAGATTGACAGTTGATAACTCAGAATCCTACTCAACCGCAAGAAGCTAAGCTTCTGACCCTGCTTACTACCACTGCTGTAACATCATTCACTTCTGTCTCTACCTCAGGCCATCCGCTGCCAAAACTCTCACTTCCAGACTTGATTATTTCAACACTTTGGAACAGAATGTTCAAGGGGCAATGGAGGCAGAGGGAAGGGGCTTTAAAACAGGAGTGAAATTCCCATTGGACCGACTCCAAGGCTTGTCCACCTCCACTCAGTTCTGCAGAAGGCAGGGTGACGGCAGGTCCCGTTACCCCACCAGCCATAGCAGGCAGCCAATTAAGACTCCTCAGCATTTAATTAAGGATGATCCCACATCAGGATTTTCCAGCTGGGGTAAAGGTTACCCATTGAGCCAGGAGGCAATCCATGAAAAGTTGGTGGCTCCTAGTGTCAGGCCGGGTACACAATGCGGTAGGCACTGTGCTACTAAACAGCAGCAACAACGGCACAACCTAGTACTGTGGGGGGGCTTTCCCTTTCCTATCTGACAACCCTAACCCCCCTGACCCTTCTCATATCCCCTATTTGTGGCTATTTGTGGACATGGGGGCTTCCTGACACCTCCCTACATACTTTAGCAATGGCCAACTCTGACAATGAGGCTGCTGATCTTTCAGTTCTGAATGGCCTACTATTGGCCCTCCATACTCAAGAGCCTGCCCACCTCACTTAATTAGAGGTTGTAACTTAATTGGCAGCCTCTTCCAAAATGTCCCTCAGGGTCCCACTGCTAGCATTTCCGGTTAGGGGATATGAGAAGGGTCAGAAGGGTCAGATAGGAAAGGGAAAGCCCCCCACAGTGCTAGGTTGTGCCGCTGTTGCTGCTGTTTAGTAGCGCAGTGCCTACCGCATTGTGTACCCGGCCTGCCACTAGGAGCCACCAACTTTTCATGGATTGCCTCCTGGCTCAATGGGTAACATTTACCCCAGCTGGAAAATCCTGAAGTGGGATCATCCTTAATTAAATGCTGAGGAGTCTTAATTGGCTGCCTGCTATGGCTGGTGGGGTAACGAGACCTGCCGTCACCCTGCCTTCTGCAGAACTGAGTGGAGGTGGACAAGCCTTGGAGTTGGTCCAATGGGAATTTCACTCCTGTTTTAAAGCCCCTTCCCTCTGCCTCCATTGCATTTCTGGTTTTCCCAACCCTCATTTTATCCCAGTGGGGGGGACCCAGGGAGGAAATTTTTACCCCAGGTTTCATCCCGTCCTGCACCTTCCAATGTCTCTAGCTCATCCAAAACTCTGCAGCCCATATCCTATCCCCATCAAAACAACAACAAACAAGTTATATTTTCTAGTATCTTTAACATAGTAGAACATTCCAAGCAGTTTCGCAGCAGCATAAGTAGGCAAAAATTGACACGAGCCAAAGGAGACTATAAGAGAGGTGAACAAAAGCTTGATCAAAGAGGTGGATTCAAATTAACATCTTAAAGGAGAGGGAAGTGGAGAGGCAGAGCGGCTTAGGGAAGAAAGTTCAGAGCTTGGGACTAGATTGGTTGCAGGGCTGGCTACCAATTGTGGGGCCAAGGAGGTGGGGATACACAAGAAACCAGCGTTGAAGAAATGCAGAGTTCTCAGACAGTTGTAGAGGCTACAGCAAGAAACAGAAATAGGCACAAGTAAGACCCACTGAGGGCTGTGGGCATGGTGATGAGAAATTTAAGACAGAAGTGGTGCTACACTGGATGCCAATATAGGTTAGCAAGCATATGGATCAATGGGTTTTGGATAAGAGTTAAGATATAGGCAACCAAGGCGTGAGCTTTAGTTTATGGAAGGTGGTGGATGGGCACAGTGACCAGGATATCATTGAATAGCAAAGTCTGGTGGTAACAACGTTGGGGATGTGGGTTTCATCAGATGGGCTGAGGCAAAGGTGGAGGTGTGCTATATTGTGGAGGTGGAAATAAACGGTTTTTAGGTGGAAAGAAGTTCAGAAGCTCAGCTCAGCTCAGGCTCATATAAGGAGACGAGATTGTGAACAACATGGCTGATCCTGAGACAGTGGTAAGGTAGAGGAATGGAATCAGTGACCAGGGAACAAAGTTTATTCTGTTGACAATAACTTCTACCTCCCAATGGTTAACTGGAAGAAATTTTGATTCATACAGGACTGAATGTCAGACAGGCAGGTTGAGAACACAGAGGCAGTGCAGGAGTTGTGGAGAGGTAGAGCTGGGTGTCTTCAGCATGCATGTAGAACGTCACTGAGGAGCAGCATATAGATGAGAAATGAAGATTGAGCAAAGGATAGCTGGCCTATTACACTTATTCAATAATCTACATTGGCTCTATGTACCCTAAAACACATGTTTAAATCCCTTTATGTATCATCCCACCCCATCTCTTCAACTTTTTCAGATGCTACAAATCCTCCCCACCTTCCTCACTCCTGGGACACTCTGTTCCTCTGACTTTAACCTCTTGTACATCCATTGGAATGATTTTATATGTTAAAAATCCAAGTTTTTGCCCAATTTCTGCACTTTTAACTCACAGAAAGGGATTTTACAGCTTGACAATGACTCAGTTTGATACAAAAATGAAAAAAGACTGCATGAACCAGTTTGATTTTTGGACATTATACTCGTATAAATAAACCTTCACTGCATCTGACTGCATGGTCTTAAATCCTAAGGTTCAAAGGAACCCCACAGACCAAGACCCACATAGCTTCAATTATTGTCCAAGTTGATGCTGCTCTGAGTTGACAGAGCTTTGCCACACTCTTTTGCACAAGGTCTTGAGATAAATGCAGGTAAGGAAGGCAATTTGGTTGAATTTAGCTCAACCGGCAAAAAAAGAAAAACCTACAATCCCTTGATCACAGCTTCAAACTCTCAACTCTGAAATGTTTTGCTGCCATCGTTTGAAATTAGCACCGAGTACAAACAAGACACCATTTTCACTGTTCCAAGAGCCTTAACCCACAGTGTGGGAGTCATAAATTTATGCAGGAGGCACAAAAGCTTTGTGAAGGGTGAATAAAGTCTGTTTAAATGTCATATGCTGAAATTATTTAAATCTCCAGCCCTTTAAAAATGAAAAAGGAACAGGTTGAAGCTGCCAATTATATCTTAAAAAGTCGACACCCAGTGTTTGGGAGTATTAGTTGACATACCATCTGGTTTAGCTTTGTGGGGGAAAGCCATCTGTTCCTGTAGTTTCAATAATCTTATTTCTTGACATTTTCCAAGGACTGTTATTACACTGAAACCATTTTGAATGCTTGGCTGAGTTTCAAAACCTCAAAAAACCCTTATCTCAGTCGGGGGGTGGGGAGAGACATAGGGATGGGAATGAGTTCACACTTTGATTGTCAGTTTTAAGAGGCTACCAAAGAGTTAACTGTATTTGAAGCATTTAGTAAACAGATGTTTGTTTATTGTTACAACAGATTGACTGCTTTAGGGGATGTAAAAAGATGATTGGATTTCATGGATTTCACGAATTAGAGTTTTTTTTATTATCAAGGGTGGAATTTTACAGTTCCGTCGTGGCAGGGCCATAAAATGCGGTGAGCCATTCAGAAGTCCATTGACTTTGGCGGGACCATATAATTCTGTCCCAAGTTTGTATGAGTGAGAGCTCTCAGATTGTCAGGGATTTCTTTTTTCCCCATCGCCACACAGCTCCTGAGGCCTGACCCTAGTGGATACTAGATGAGTGGCTAGGTCTGTTTGGGTGGGGGGGGGGGGGGGGGGGGTTGGTTTCTGGGGGCATGGATGTGGCATGAGACTATGAGGGGACATGGAAGGGTGTGGAGTATGGGTATAGGGCTTTTATACAAAAGGGCCAAAGTCTCAAGACAACCGAGACGAGCATTCTAGCCAACCTTCTAAATGCTCCTGGAGGTGGCAGGCCCGACTTGATCATGACCCACAACACCCTGGAGCAAAAATCATGTATATGGGTGTCATTCCCATGGAAGTGGGTCTGCCAAGACAGGAGATTTTCCAACTCAAGCTTCCCACCTCAATGGCGAAAGCCTGGCTCATAGTTTCTCTAGTCCTCCTTAACAGCTCTGTCCCCTATTGTAGAATATCGTTTAGCAATTCAGTTAATTTTGCTGATTATTGCTTCATATTAATAACATATTTATTGGCAAATTTATGAACTTTCAGATCACTTTCAACTTCATCTATATCTACACCATTAATAATTTAGCAGTACACATGTAGCTATATTTTCCTTCAATGTGCAGTAACTTGCATTTGTATTTGTTTTCCCTATTTACAGATTTTAGCTTTCTGTGCATCCCAGCTACTTTTTCTGACACAACTTCTCTTCCTGAGTTTTGTATCATCTGCAAATATGGCAGTTGTTAGGTTGTTGGCGTAATCAGTAATAGCAAGGGTCTCAGCACCAATCGCTGTACTATTCCATTCATTCCTCTCCAACACTTACAGTATTGCTATCAAAAATATACCACTCCTTTTTTATGTTTCATTTAATCCACTCCTAGGTTCCATCCTGAACTCTGATGGCTTTGAAATTATCTAGCAGTCCTTGATTCAGAAAAGGAGGATCATAAAACAAGGTTACTATCACAGAACCTATCTTACAAAGCGGAAATGTATTGGGGTGCTGGGAGAGCATAAAATCTAGCTCAGTTGTGTGACCCCTCAAGGCTAGTTTTCTCATGCATTCTCAGGGGGTGGGCAGTCCTGGAATCCCTGGTTACCCTGAGAATTGGCTGGATTTTTGGTCTTTGCTGTATCCAGTTTACTCACTGTTTCTTGTTGGTTGGCTGAAGACTGACATCTATGATACTGGCAACCTCAGCTGGTGGCTGAGATGGATCATTTGCTCAGCACTTAGAACCATAGAAAAGTCATGGTGCAGTAAGAGGCCATTCAGCCCAACATGTCTGTGCCGGCCAGAAAAAGATGAAAAAGAAACTAGCTGCTCATTTTAATCCCACTTTGTTTTTATTCATTCACAGGATGTGGGCTTCACTGGCTGGGCCAGCATTTAATGCCCATCCCTAGTTGCCCTTGAGGAGGTGGTGGTGGTGGTGGTGGTGAGCTGCCTTCTTGAACCGCTACAGTCCATGTGGTGTATGTACACCCACAGTGCTGTTAGAAAGGGAGTTCTTGGATTTTGACCCAGCAACAGTGAAGGAACAGCAAAATATTTCCAAGTCAGAATGGTGAGTGATTTGGAGGGGAACTTCCAGGCGGTGGTGTTCCCATCTATCTGCTACCCTTGTCCTTCTAGATGGCAGTGGTTGTGGGTTTGGAAGATGCTGTCGAAGGAGCCTTGATGTTATATTTTCTCCTGTCAAAACTTATCATCTTGGCTCATACACAAAGAATTGGTCACTTGGCAAGCTAGCTGAGGCATGGGTGGAATCACAAACAAGCGTAAAATAGTATCTTGTAGAGAAGAAAGAAATACGTTCTGAAAAGGAGTTTCTGTCCCTCATCCCCATTTGTTTTCTACTTCTTGCCTTTGCCATTAGATGAGAAGGTGGAATGGTGTAACTTCTTACACACCTACCTCAAACAGAAAGAAAATTTCAATTGCTGCCCAGTGCCCTATGTACTGGTTTATAACTGGTGAAATCTGCTCATAGGCGGATATTTCTGAATGATCTTTTAAGGAAATTGCTCAGGGCGTTAGTCTAGGAAATGTGCACAAATGAAGTGAGTTGACAACTCTTCAATTTTTCTTTATCAATCTCTCTTCCTGCCTAACTAAGAGTCAGGAACTCAAAGTGTGCAAAAAATGTCAGGCAATTCACTTTGCTTCATATTAAGAATTAAATCAGACTTTATTCATTCCACCCACTCTAGTGATAATGGAAATGCAGTGGCAACTATAGAAAAATACGCACTCTTACTGCAGAACTAGAATAGGTTAGATTCGTGACAGACAAAAGCTGTAGCCTGCATATATTACACAGATTTATATTTTAAAAAAGGATGAGCATCTGTTCATTGGTGAAATACGCTTTAAGCCATCTGTTATTCGCAGTTATGTGATATTCACTATATAGCATGCACCACACCATAAAGCGCAAAATAAACAACTCTTTAGAACTATGTATGTATAAGGAAAGCATTTTATGTATTGTGATGGCGTTCCTGAATAATTGAAACACAAGTCAATGCCTGGTCTCAAGTTAAGGAGTTAAGACTTATTTTCATACATATTGCACAATGAAGATGCCCTGTCAATGAAAAATGAGTCTTCTGATAACTAGCCAGCTGACTGCACAAATTTTCCTTTAGGCAAACTCTAGAGCATTGCTATATGGCGCACTGGCTTACCCGCAACAGCAAGGAAATCATGAGTTTAGGAACCAGTTTTAGAATCTTTACAGTTCACTAAATTTATATATTTTTTTAAAATCACTATACTCTGAAATACTGCAATGGCATGGCACTGACAGTTCTCCTAGTTTCATTTATTATTTCTAGGAATTTTAATTTTGCACACTTGAAACCCGTAGGAGTTTCTCATAAATCCTGGCCAAATTGTTGCGACTTCAGACACTGACCATTCTTGGGTTCTGATATTTAAAAAATACTGAAATGCTAAAATTTTCTTTCCTTTATTAGTTAGAATTGAGTTCATATGTGAATTTCTACACCTATTTATTTTTAGCATTGACCACTCTTGCTGTGTGAAACCTAAGGAGAAGATAATCCCTCAATGGAATACTGGCCATTACCATTCTAAGTAATATTAACATTAATTTCCCTTGAATTAGTTTTTGGTGCTATAATTCAAGTTTCAGAAACAGAGATGATGAAAAGCAACAAGAATTGTTACCCTTAAGAGCATAACAAACAGGAGCAGAGGTAGGCCTCAAGGATCCACGAGCCTGCTCCACTATTCAATGAGATTGTGGTTGACCTTCTATATCAACTTCACTTCCTTGCTTTAGACCCATATTTCTTTTTATTCATTCATGAGGTATGAGGATCACTGGGAAGGATAGCATTTATTACCCATCTTTACTTGTCCTCAACAAGGTAGTGGTGAGCCATCTTCTTGAACCGTTGCAGTCCATGTAGTGTAGTGTAGTGTTAGGGAGGGAGTTCCAGGTTTTGGGCCCATTGACAGTGAAGGAGCGAGATATAATTCCAAGCCATGATAGTGAGACACTTGGAGGGAAACCTGCAGCTGGTGGTATTCCCATGCATCTGCTGCCCTTGATGTTCTGGTTGGTAGTGGTTGCAATTTGCAAAGCGCTGATGAAAGAAACATAACGACTTGCTGTATTACTTTTTATACTTGGTACACAGTGCCATTGTGCATCAGTGGTGGAATATTTAAGCTGGTGAACGAGGTGCTGTTCAAGTGGACTGCCTTGTCTTGAATGGTGTCAAGCTTCGAGTGTTGATCAAGCTGCGCTCATCCAGGCAAGTGGAGAGTGTTCCATCACACTCCTGACTTGTGCCTGGTAGATGGTGGACAGGCTTTGGTGAGTCGGGAGGTGAGTTACTTGCCACAGAATCCCAAGCCTCTGATCTTCTTTTGTAGTCACAGTATTTATGATATTAAGTTAAGTTTTTGGTCAATAACTACCAGGATGCTGGCGGGGATTCAATGATGGTAATACTATTGAACACTAAGGGTAGATTGTTATATTTTCTCTTGTTGCAGACAGTCAATGCCCAGCAGTTGGGTGGTGTGAATGCTACTTGTTATTTATCAGCTCTGGCCTGTACGTTATTCAGGTCTTGCTGGATGCAGACACGGACTGCTTCAGTATCTGAGGAACTGAGAAAGGAATTGAATGCCGTTCAACCTTCAGCAAACATCCCCACTTCTGACCTAATGCAGGAGGGAAGGTCATTGAGTAAGCAGATGAAGATGTTGGGCTTAGGGCACTACCCTGAGGAGCTCCTTAGGTAATACCCTATGGCTGAAATGATTAGCCTCCAAAAATCACTAACTGTGCTGCAGCCACTGGAGTAACATTGCATTGGAGTGCCAGGACAGACGAGGCATATGGATGATAGACACCAAGGAGATACAAAATGGTGATAAGTTTACTTGTGTATAGAATATGGCATTAGTTAATTTATGAAAATGTGTATTTTGTGTTGGCTTTTATTTTTACATTTTAGTCAATAAAATGATGTGATGGTCATGGAAAAAGGGAAAGCAAGGAGCTGAGGTTAGTGGTATTTCAGTTGAATTAATTATTCATGTACAGCTCAGGCTGACAAGAGCTGTCAAGGTCACAAGTCTTATTTCCTCTTGCTCTGCCTCCTCCGCTGCAGCTTCTGTTCCCTCATGACGACAAAGTTATGAAGAAAACTGCAAATCATGAGAAATCTTGAGGCCTGCTCAGCCGAGTTTCTCCAGAGAGGTCCAAGCAGTAGAATCATTGCTTCAGGACACCAATGACCTGCTCATTCAAATTCCTTCTGGCAGCTTTGCTCTCATTGCATGTCATTCATTGCGCATGTGTGTGTTGGTTGCGAAGCAGTCATGAGCTATGTTGTCAGCTTTGGTTTGCCATGGTGGTTGAATACAGCAGCACAGAGGACAACTCCAGAATGAATGCCTTGTCTCTGCTGCCAGGATACCAGACATTGCCTGTGGTCACACACCAATTCCACTCTGAGAGAGTTGAATCCCTTTGGGTTTAGGCATATGTAAGAATTGACATGAGGCACACACAAAACAACGTGCAACAACAATGCACCATGCAATCTTGCAAACCCTCATTTGCACTTCGCCCACTTCCCTATGATTCAAGAGAATGAAATTAAGCTAACTCTCTTTGAATGAAATAGCCTCCGTGGCCTTCATTATGTAGCAGTAGGCTGAAAACTGCAAGTTATCGTTAATATCTCCAGCAGCAGTTTGAAAGGCTTAGAAGGTGGATTTGTAGAATGTGTTCCTGACAGTTTCCTGGAATAGTGTGCTGTGGAACTAAGGCTGAAGCTATTTTAGATCTAAGATTGTGTAATGAGGCAGAGTTAATTAATATTCTTATAGCAACAGATCCGCTAGGAAAACATGATCATAATACGATTAAATTCCATGTTAAGTTTAACAGCAACATAACCCTGTCCCAAACAAGAATCAAAAACTTAAAAAAAACCAAATACAAAGGTATGATGGAACAGCTGGCTAAGATCAATTGGGCAGCTAGACTAAAAGTATGGAGATAAATAAGCAGTGAGAAACATTTAAAGAAACTATTCAAAATATTAAACAAAAATATATTCCATTAGAAAACAAAAGCCCAGCAGGAAAGATCCATCCATGGTTTACTAGGAAAGACAGAGATAGTAGTAAATTAAAAAGAGAGGTTTATAATGTTGAAGAAAATAGTAATAAGCCTGAGGATTGGGAGAGTTTTAGAAACCAGCAAGGGCCCCCAAAAAGTTGATAAAAAGAAGAAAAAAAATAGAATGACAGTAAACCAGCCAGGAACATAAAAACAGATTGTATGAGCTATTACGAGTATATACAAAAAGGAGAGTAGCTAAAGCAAACATTGGTCTTTTAAAGGCAGAAACAGGAGAAATTGTCATGAAGAATGAGGAAATGGCCAAGATGTTGAAACATCTTGTCTTGAAAATGTCTGTGAACATTTTGTTTCTGTCTTCATGTAGAAGACACAAATTACATGCCAGAAATGGAATGTAACCAAGGGACTAATAATAGAGGAACATAATGTAATTAATATCAGCAGAGAAAGAGTACTAGAGCAACCTAAAGGACTAAAAGCTGGCAATCCTCAGGACTTGATGGCCTGCATCCTCGAGTTCTCTTCCTCCCTTTTGGCTGAACAGGGAGTGTAGCAGTAGTGGGTAGGTGAAGATGAATAAAAATACTACAAATTTACTTGCCCTCTAGGTTTTCCTCTGACCTCAATTAAACAGTCCCAAACCTCTCTCCCACAACAAAATTACCTAGTGCAGACATTCCTGGCAACTCTAAGGAACCATTTTAGTGCTGAACTTTAAAGGACCCAAAATGTATTTTCTAAAACTTTGAATTGAGTTTACTTTGACATTTTCCTTCACTTACAAAAAAGCTGAATGACAGTAATAATTCCAAAATGCACCAATTTGGGAATTGGTAAATATCAATTCTTTACAACACCAATCTTAGATCATGGGGTAATTTGGAGGGGCAGAGTTTAGAAAATTCAACTCACCTCCTCTTCAAAAGAAATTGGTTAGTGATTAGCTTCTTGGCAAGTCACATGGTGGCTCCCACTAAACTCAATTTAAAAGCAGAAGGTGCTCTTGGAAGCTTTTCTCTACAAACTTGGTTCAATTCTGCCAGGGTATTTTCTGATGATTTTGCTTCCGTTACTTTGGTCCATACAGGCAAATTGGACCATCAAGGCAGTAGTTCATTCTGCAATCACCCCTTTATCCCATCTGTAAAAATGATGAGTATGGCACCACCAACATTTCTCTGGTTTATGAGTTTGTGAGTTACTAAATGTTCTTTGCACATTCTTAATGAATCTCCAAAACATTCAGCATCAAAAATTTTGTCACTTAACTTTACAGCTGTTAAGCAATTAGAAAAATGCAGTTGTCCTGAAAGCTTAGTACTCCAAGGATATATGAATATTAAACAAAGTATCAACTAATCTCAAGAACTTGCCTATAATATTTGTCTTTCTACTGTGAGTGAAGATGATCCCCAAGAAGATTCCTAAAATAATTTGCAACGGACTATTTTGACTATTTCACTTTTTTTAACTTACAAGTCACATTATCCCATAGCTCTCATCAGTTCAAGTCCCATAACTGGTTTCTTAATCAAGATGCCAATCCTGGTATGATGAGATCAACCATGCAATACCACAGCTGAACCTGACCCTGCCCTTACTAAAGATTTACTCGAGCACGTGTTCAGACTGGAGTCATTAGACAGTGATCAAGAACAGGGCTGCAGGCTGAGAACACTTGGCCACCCCAACTAACTCAATATTGACTTGAATTTGACATTGGATACTCCTGATTTTCACAGCCATTGAAAACGCCTTATGCCCTGATTTTAACTGGAGGTTTGAATTTGGCATGCAGAGTCAGGGACAGCAATAAGCTCACATGGCTGTGCCAGGATCAGGTCTAAGCTATTTTAATTAATTGCCCACACTTTGGCCCACTGTGCACCACAACATTTCTGCAGCTACCAACCTGCTCAGCCACCCCCTCACCTCAACCTTCAAAACTCTAATCACCATTAAAAACTTTCTCTCTCTCTCTCAGCCTGAAAATTCCATCAGTACAGCCTTCATCATCACTCCCTTAAGCCCAAAGGAGCAGACATTAAAAGATATGGCAGACAACTGGTTTAACCATTCACCACCAGATCTGGCTTGAGCAGATAAAGCTGTCTTGCAGTCTTGTTAAACCCCTTCCCATTCTAACTCCAATAGCAAGTATGAGGAGCTCATGGATGTCTTTGTCACATTCCACCAGCTGCCTCTGTCAATTCCTCCTATCACTTATCACACCAGAACAGATTTCCACTAAGGCTCCCCCCCCCCACCCTACCCTGAATTTTTTTCTCTCCTATTTCCCCTCATGCCCTCTTCAAGTTCATCTTGGGCAGGAGACCTACCTCCTGCTCTCTCGATTTTATTCCAACTAAACTACTAACCCACTTTCCTGATTCCTATGTAAGCTGACACTGTAAATGGTTCTCCCTCTCTCCTTCTACTACTGACAACAGTACTGACAACCTTTTCCTCAAAAAAATTACCCTTTCAAAGTTCTACCCCACCTCCAACCTTCCTTTCCTCTCCAATGTTCTTGGACGTGTTGTTGCCTCTCAAATTCATGCCAATCTTCCCAGGAACTCTCCGGTTGAATCCCTCCAAACTGGTGTCTGCCTCTGCCACAGTATCAAATTGCCTCTTATCAAAGTCACAAATGACATCCTTTTGTGACTGTGACAAAGGTGAACTACCACTTCTCATTCTCCTTGAGTTGTCTGCAGCCTTTGACACAGTTGACCACACCGTCCTCCTCCAATGCCTCTTCACCTTCATCCAGCTGGGCGGGGCTGCACTTGCCAGGTTCCATTCTTATCAAGTTAATCATAGCTTGAGAACTGCCATTAACACGTTCTTATCTTATTCTGGCACAATTACCTCTGGTGTCCCCCAAACATCTACACTTGGACTACTCATATTTCTCATCCATATCATCTGAAATCAGTTCCCAGAAGGATGGACAACAACCAACTTTACCTCACCACCACCTTTCGCTCCAGCTGGAGTGCTGCTTTGGGAGCTCAGTGAGGAGGGAACAAGGTGATCCTTTGAGTACCATGAGTACGGTCAGGTAAGTATTTACTACTTTTATCACTTATAGTTTTTATGGCCTTATTTTGTGGTTCATCATTTGTAACGGCTATATTATGTAACAACGAGGAGCAGGGAAGAAGGGCCCTAGAGTAATTGATATTATTTGATATTATGTATCTTCCAAAAGGTTTAATTTAATTTAAAGGGGTAAGTAATGGCAGGAGAGCTCAAAGCTGTTGTGTGCTCCTCCTGCTCTATGTGGGAAGCCGGGCAAATTTCCAGTGCCCGGGGCCAGCCTGTGTGCTGGAAGTGTCTCCAGCTGCAGCTCCTAGAAGTCCGGGTTTCGGAGCTAGAGCGGTGGCTGGGGACACTGTGGGGTATCCGTGAGATGAAGAGTATCGTGGACGTATAGAGAGGTGGTCACACCGCAGGCTACGAATCCATAGGCAGGAAGTGAATGGGTGACCACCAGGCAGAGCAAGAGGACTAGGCAGGCAGTGCAGGAATCTCCTGTGGCTATTCCCCTGCAAAACAGATATACCGCTTTGGATACTGTTGAGGCGAATGGCCTTTCAGAGGAAAGCAGCAACAGCCAAATTTGTTGCACCACAGTTGTCTCTGCTGCATAGGGGAGGAGTAAAAAGTGTGGGAATGCAATAGTTATAGGGGAAACAATTGTAAGGGGAATAGCTAGGCATTTCTGTAGCCACAAACGAGACTCCAGGATGGTATGTTGCCTCCCTGGTGCTAGGGTCAAGGGTGTCTCAGAGCGGCTACAGGACATTCTGAAGGGGGAGGGTGAACAGCCAATGGTCGTGGTACATAGGTTAAAAAAAGGGATGGGAATGACATAGTTAAAAAAAGCAGAATATAGGGAGTTAAGAAGTAAGTTGAAAAGTAGGACCTCAAAGGTAGTGAACTCAGGATTGCTACCTGTGCCACGTCCAAGTCAGAGTTGAAATAGCAGGAGAAATCGGATGAATATGTGGCTGAAGAGATTGTGTGAGGGGGAGGGTTTTAGATTCCTGGGTCATTGGGACTGGTTCTGGGGGAGGTTGGACCAGTACAAACTGGAAGGGTTACACCTGGGCAGGACCAGGACTGATGTCCTAGGGGGAATATTTCCTCAAGTGGTTGGGGAGAGTTTAAACTAAAATGGCAGGGAGATGGAAACCTATGTAAGGAGTCAGTGGAGGAGGAATCAAGGACAAGAACAAAAGACAGAAAGCAAAATAAGAAAAATGATAGGCAGAGAAATCAAGGGCAAGAATCAAACAGGGCCTCAGTGAAAAATAGTGAGAATGGGAAAAGTAATGTGAAAAAGGCAAGCCTGAAGGAGCATTCGCAATATAGTGGATGAATTAACCGCGTAAATAGATGTAAACAGGTATGATATAGTCAGGATTACGGACACATGGCTGCAGGGTGACCAGGGATGGGAACTGCACATCCAGGGGTATTCAGTATTTAGGAAGGCCAGACAAAAAGAAAAAGGCGGTGGAGTTGCATTGCTGGTTGAAGAGGAAATTAATACAATAGTGAGGAAAGACTTTAGTTCCAACGATGTGGAATCTGTATGGGTAGAGCTGAGAAACACTAAAGGGCAAAAAATGTTAGTGGGGCTTGTATATAGACCCCCAAACTGTAGTGGTGATGTTGGGAATGGCATTAAACAGGAAATTAGGGACGCATGCAATAAAGGAACATCTGTAATTATGGGTGACTTTAATCTGCATATAGATCGGGCAAATCAAATTAGTAACAATACCATAGAGGAGGAATTCCTGGATTGTATACGGGATGTTTTTCTGGACCACTACAATAAGGAACCAACGAGAGAACAGGCCATCCTAGGCTGGGTATTGTGTAATGTGAAAGGAATAATTGGCAATCTAGTTGTGTGAGGCCCCTAGGGGATGAACGACCATAATATGATAGAATTCTTCATCAAGGTGGAGAGTGACATAGTTGATTCTGAGACTAGGATCCTGAATCTTAATAAAGAAAACTACAATGGTAGGAGGCACGAGTTGGCTATGATGGATTAGGAAATGTTACTTAAAGGGATGACAGTGGATAGGCAATGGCAAACATTCAAAGAGTGCATGGGTGAACTGCAACAATTGTTAATTCCTGTGTGGCGCAAAAGTAAAACAGGAAAGGTGGCCAAACCATGGCTTACAAGGGAAATTAGAGATAGTACTAGATCCAAGGAAAAGGCATACAAATTAGCCAAAAACAACAGACCTGAGGATTGGGAACAGTTTAGAATTCAGCAAAGGAGGACCAAGGGATTGATTAAGACGGGGAAAATAGAGTACAAGAGTAAGTTTGCTGGGAACAGAAAAACTGACTGTAAAAGTTTCTATAGGTATGTGAAGAGAAAAAGATTGGTGAAGACAAATGTAGGTCCTTTACAGTCAGAAGGGAATTTATAATGGGGAACAAAGAAATGGCTGACCAACTAAATACATACTTAGCTTCAGCCTTCACAAAGGAGGACACTAATAACATACCAGAAATGTTGGGGAACACAGGGTTTAGTGAGAGGGAGGGACTGAAAGAAATCAGTATTAGTAAGGAAATGGTGTTGAGAAAATTGATGGGATTGAAGGCCGATAAATCCTCTGGGCTTGATAATTTACATCCCAGAGTACTTATGGAAGTGGCCCTAGGAATAGTGGATGCATTGGTGGTCATCTTTGAAGATTCTATAGACTCTGGAACAATCCCTTCAGATTGGAGAGTGGCTAACGTAACCCCACTATTTAAAAAGGGAGGTAGAGAGAAGACAGGGAATTATAGACCAGTCAGCCTGACGTCGGTAGTGGAGAAAGTTCTAGAGTCCATTATAAAAGATTTAATAGCTGAACACTTGGAAAACAGTGGCAGAATTGGACAGAGTCAGCATGGATTTACGAAAGGGAAATCATGCTTGACAAATCTACCGGAACTTTTCAAGGATATAACTAGTAGAGTTGATGAGGGGGAGCCAGTAGATGTGGTTTATTTGGACATTCAGAAGGTTTTCGACAAAGTCCCACATAAGAGATTAGCGTGTAAGATTAAAGCACATGGGATTGGGGATAGTGCACTGAGATGGATAGAAAACTGGTTGGCAGATAGGAAACAAAGGGTAAACAGATCTTTTTCCGAATGACATACAGTGACTAGTGGGGTCCCACAGGAATTGGTGCTGGGACCCCAGCTATTCACAATATATATTAATGATTGAGAGGAGGGAACTAAATTTTCAGATAGCTTTTCTGACATCAGTATTGGATGAGCAGAAATTTCTTCCAATTAAATATTTGGAAGACTGAAGCCATTGTCTTCCACTCCCAACACAAACTCAGATCCCCCACCAACAATTTTATTTCTCTCCCTGGCAACTGCTTGGGGCTGAACAAGACTGTTTGAAGCCTCAGTAACATACCTGACCCCAAGAAGTCTTTGCAAATGCATACCTGTGCTGTCACTAAGACTGCTGGGGCCTCCACTTTTTACAATTTACATAAATCACTTGGCTGAAGGGACCGAAGATTTAGTTGCTAAATTTGTTGATGAAAAAAAGATAGGTAGAAAAGTAAATTGTGAAGAGGACATAAGGAGGCTACAAAGGGACATAGATAGGTTAAGTGAGTGAGCAAAGATCTGGCAAAGGAGTATAATGTGGGAAAATGTGAAATTGCCCATTTTGGCAGGAAGATTAAAAAAGAAGCATATTATCTAAATGGTGAGAGATTGCAGAGCTCCATGAGGCAGAGGGATCTGGGTGTCCAGGTGCATGAATCACAAAAAGCTAGTATGCAAGTACAGCAAGTAATTAAGAGAGCCAATGGGGAGGATTTTACCCTTGTCAGGTGGGTGGGGCGCGGCCTGCAATCAGGGCTGAACTATGATTTCATGCTGGCAGGCCAATTAAGGCCCACCCAGCGTGAAAAACGAGCGGTAGCGCTGTCTGTGTTTAGGGGGGTGGGGTGGGAGAGAGAGGAGGGTAAGTGCTATCTTTGTGTGTGTGTGTGTATGTGTGTGTGTGTATGTGCAGTTGAAAATCTCAGGGAGATGAACATTTTTCAAAATAAAAAATAAAGATTTTTTAAATGTTATGAAACATATCCCCTCATGTGATTCTGTCACATGAGCAGGGACTTGTTATTAATTAAATTTTAAAATTTTGATTTTATTTTTATTTTCTGTTGGAAACCTCATCCCACCCATGGATAAGGTTTCCTAAAAAATGCAAAGACCACTTGTCTTTTATGCCTGCCCACCAACCATAGAGTTGGACGGGCGGCGAAAAATGTCTCTCAGTTACCTTCTTAATGGCCTTAATAGGCCTTTTAATTGTCGGTGGGCACACTGCCGACTCCTACGTGCGCCCAATGACTGACATATTGTCCAAGGGCGTGATGATGTCGGGATGCTCAACTGACATCATCGCGCATCACTTTACGCTTGATTGGGTAGGGCACCTCCCCACCCAGCGACTTAAAAATTCTCCCCAATAGAATGTTATTGTTTATTGCGAGTGGAATTGAATGCAAAAGCTAATTCTTCAGTGGTGCAGGACGTTGATGAGGCCAGATCTGGAGTACTGTGTACAGTATTGTCTCCGTATTTAAGGAAGGAAGTAAATACACTGGAAGCAGCTCAGAGAAGACTAATGCCTGGAATAGGAGGGCTGTCTTATGAGGAAAGGATGGACAGGATTGTATACACTGGAATTTAGAAGAGTAAGAGGTGATTTGATTGAGACATATAAGATCCTGAAGGGTATTGGCAAGGTAGATATGGAAAAGTTGTTTCCTCTTAAGGAAGGATCGAGAAATAAGGGTCACTGTTTAAAATAAAGGGTCGCCCACTTAAGACAGGGATGAGGAGAGATTTTTTTTCTCTCAGAAGGTAGTGAGTCTTTAGAACTCTCTTCCTTAAAAGGCAATGGAAGCAGAGTTTTTGAATACTTTTAAGGCAGTTGTAGATGGATTCTTGATAAGGAAGGGGATCAAAGATTATTGGGAGTATGTGGGAATGTGGAGTTGAGGTTGGGAATCTGAAGTATATGCTACAATCAGATTAGCTATGATCTTGTTGAAAGGTGAAGCAGGTTCGAGGGGCAGAGTGGCCTACTCCTGCTCCTAATTCATATATTCAGAAGCATTTCCAATTCCTGGACTCCAATCTCTGGAATTCCCTCCTTAAGCCTCTCCAATCCTCTACCTTGCTTACCTCCTTTAAGACACTCCTCGAAACCTACCTCTTTGACTAAGCTTTTAGTCATCTGCTTAATATTTTCTAATGCGGCTCAGTATCACATTTTGATTTAGAATGGACCTGTGGAGCTAGATGTGCAATTTTGCTCCTCTTGGCTCACAAGCAAACCATAGAACATCTTGTAATACTTGCCTCTTCTTGCCCTGGATCTATTTGGCGACAGCATCCCCGCAGCTCTCTGCATGACAAGCTTAGCGCACCATTAAAATAGCATTGGGATACAAACGATGGCATTGATTTGCAGTTGTTAAATATTCAGGAGACTCTCTCCTGCCTGCAGTGGGCCTCACACACCCTGAAACATTGAGTTAAAGTAGTAGCCAGTAAGAGTATACCGCAAATGGCAAGGTAAGAATTGTGCTTCTAAAATAACTTGCATATGCCTTTTTAAAATTCATCCATGGGATGTGGGTTTCGCTTGCTCGACCAGCATTTATTGCTCATCCCGAATTGCCTTTGAGAAGGTGGTGGTGAACTGCCTTCTTGAGCTGCTGAAATCCATGTGCTGTAGGTACACCCACAGTACAGTTAGGGAGGGAGTTCCAGGATTTCAGCCCAGGTGAGTGACTTGGAGGGGAACTTTCAGGTGATGGTGTTCCCATCTATCTGCTGCGCTTGTCCTTCTAGATGGTAGTGGTCGTGGGTTTGGAAGGTGCAGTCAAAGGTGCTTTGGTGAATTCCTGCAGTGAATCACTTGTAGATGGTACACACTGCTGCTACTGTGCGTTGGTGGCGGAGGGAGTGAATGTTTGTGGATGTGGTGCTATTCAAGCAGGCTGCTTTGTCCTGGATGGTGTCAAGCTTCTTGAGTGTTGTGGGAGCTGCACTCATCCAGGCAAGTGGGGAGTATTCCATCACACTCCTGACTTGTGCCTTGTAGATGATCGACAGGCTTTGGGGAGTCAGGAGGTGAGTTACTCACCCCAGGATTCCTAGCCTCTGAACTGCTCTAGTGGCCACAGTGTTTATATGGCTAATCCAGTTCAGTTTCTGGTCAATAGTATCCTCTAGGATGTTGACAGTGGGGGACTCAGTGATAGTAATACCATTGAACGTCAAGGGGGCGATGTTTGGATTCTCTCTTGTTGGAGATTGCCATTGCCTGACACTTGTGCGGCATAAATGTTACTTGCCACTTGTGAGTCCAAGCCTGGATAATGTCCAGGTCTTATTGCAATTGAACATGGACTTTTCAGTAGCTGAGTCGCAAACGGTGTTGAACATTGTGCATTCATCAGTGAACATCCCCACTTCTGATCATGTGGTGGAGGGAGGAGGTCATTGATGAAGCAGTTGAAGATGGTTGGGCTGAGAATACTACCCTGAGGAACTCCTGCAGTGATGTCCTGGAACTGAAATGACAGACTTCCAACAACCACAACCATCTTCCTTTTTGCTAGGTGTAACTCCAACCAGTAGAGTGTTTTCCCCCGATTCCCATTGACCCCAGTTTTGCTAGGGCCCCTTGACGCCACACTCGGTCAAATCTTGCCTTGATGTCAAGGGCAATCACTCTCACCTCGGGAGTTCAGCTCTTTTGTCCATGTTTGGACCAAGGCTGTAATGAGGTCAAGAGCTGAGTGGCCCTGTTGAAACCCAGGGTGAGCATCAGTAAGCAGGCTATTGCTAAGCAAGTACTGCTAGATAGCACTGTTGATGACCCCTTCTATTAATTTACTGATGATCGAGAGTAGAATGATGGGGTGGTAATTGGCCAGGCAGGATTTGTCCTGCTTTGTGTGTGCAGGACATATCTGGGCAACTTTCCACATAGCTGGGTAGATGCCAGTGTTGTAGTTGTACTGAGACAGCTTGGCTAGGGGGAACAGCAAGTTCTGGAGCACAATTCTTCGGTACTATTGCCGGAATATTGTCAGGGCCCATAGCCTTTGCAGTATCCAGTGCCTTCAGCTGTTTCTTGATATCACGTGGAGTGAATTGAATTGGCTGAAGACTGGAATCTGTGCTGCTGGGGACCTCCCGGAGGAGGAGGCTGAGATGGATCATCCACTCGGCACTTCTGGCTGAAGATTGTAGCAAATGCTTCAGCCTTATCTTTTGCACTGATGTGCTGGGCTCCTCCAACATTGAGGATAGGATATTTGTCGAGCCTCCTCCTCCAGTGAGTTGGTTAATTGTTCACACAACTGGGCATGGCAGGACTGCAGAGCTTAGATCTGATCCATTAGTTGTGGGATCACTTAGCTCTTTCTTTCACTTGCTGCTTATGCTGTCTGGTATGCAAGTAGTCCTGTGTTATACCTTCACCAGGTTGACACCTCATTTTTAGGTATGCCTGGTGCTGCTCCTGGTATCCCTCCTGCACTCTTCATTGAACCAGGGTTGATACCCTGGTTTGATGGTAATGGTAGAGTGGAGGATATGCCAGACCACGAGGTTTCAGATTGTGTTCATGTACAATTCTGCTGCTTCTTGATGGCCCACAGCGCTTCATGGATGCCCAATCTTGAGTTGCTAGATCTGTTTGAAATCTATCCCATTTAGCATGGTGGTAGTGCCACACAACACGATGGAGTGTATCCTCATGTGAAGGTGGGACTTTGTCTCCACAACAACTGTGCGGTGGTCAGTCCTACCGATGCTGTAATGGACAGATGCATCTGCTACAGGCAGGTTGGTGAGGATGAGGTCAAGTATGTTTTTTCCCTGATTTCATCAGACACAGGGATTGAAATAGGGGTTTTAAACTTATACATATCAGAAGTTTATTTTATAACATAACTCACCTCCTGACTCCCCAAAGTCTGTCTATCATCAACAAGGCACAAGTCAGAAGTGTGATGGAATACATTACAATTGCCTGGATGAGTGCAGCTCCCAAAACACTGAAGAAGCCTGACACCATCCAGGACAAAGCAGCCCACTTGATTGACACCTCTTCCACAAACATACACTCCGTCCACCACCAATGCAGTGGCAGTAGTGTGTACCATCTACAAGATGCACTGCAGAAACTCACCAAGGCTCCTTAGACAGCACCTTCCAAACCTACAACCGCTACCACCTAGAAGGACAAGGGCAGCAGATAAAAGCAAAATACTGTGGATGCTGGAAATCTAGAACAAAAACAAAAATACCTGGAAAAACTCAGCAGGTCTGACAGCATCTGTGGAGAGGGATACAGTTGACGTTGAGAGTCCGGAAGCTCACCTCCAAGCGGTTCAAATTTATTGAATTCAAATTTCACCATCTGCTGTGGAGGGATTTGAACCCAGGTCCCCCCAGAGCATTACCCTGGGTCTCTGGAATACTAGCCCAGTGACAATACCACTATGCCACCACCTCCTCTCAATTGCCTTTGAGAAGATGGGGTAGCGAGCTTCCTTGATGAACTGCTGTAATCCATGTGGTGTAGGTACACCTACCATGCTGTTAGGAAGGGAGTTCGAGGGTTTTGATCCTGCTACAATGAAGGAATGGCAAGATATTTCCAAATCAGGATGGTATGTGGCTTGGAGGGGAACTTGCAGGTGCTGATGTTCCCATGCACCTGCTGCCATTGTCCTTCCAGATGGCAGAGGTCGCAGGTTTGGAAGGTGATGTCGAAGGAGCCTTGGTGAGTTGCTGCAGTGCATCTTGTATATAGAGTACACTGCTGTAATGTGCATGGGTTGTGGAGGGAGTGAATGTTAATTGTGGATGGGGTGCTGATCAAGCAGGCTGCTTAGTCCTGGACGCTGTCAGGCTTCTTGACTGTTGTTGGAGCTGCGTTCATCTCGCCAAGTGGAAAGTATTCCATCACACTGAGAACCACAGTGCAAAAGAGGCCCTTCGGCCTATCAAGTCTGCACCGACCCATGAGAAATACCTGACCTACCGACCTAATCCCATTTACCAGCACTTGGCCCATAGCCTTGAATGTGATGACGTGCCAAGTGCTCATCCAGGTACTTTTTAGAGGATGTGAGGCAACCCGCCTCCACCATCCTCCCTGGCAGTGCATTCCAGACTGTTACCACCCTCTGGATAAAAACTTTTTTCCTCACATCCCCCCTAAACCTCCTGCCCCTCACCTTGAACTTATGCCCCCTCGTGACTGACCCTTCAACTAAGGGGAACAGCCGCTCCCTATCCTATCCACCCTGTCCAAGCCCCTCATAATCTTGTACACCTCGATCAGCTCGCCCCTCAGTCTTCTCTGCTCTAACGAAAACAACCCAAGTCTATCCATCCGCTCTTCATAACTTAAATGTTTCATCCCAGGCAACATCCTGGTGAATCTCCTCTGCACCCCCTCCAGTGCAATCACATCCTTCCTATAATGTGGCGACCAGAACTGCACACAGTACTCCAGCCTCACTAAGGTTATATACAACGCCAACATGACCTCCCTACTTTTGTAATCAATGCCTTGATTGATAAAGGCAAGTGTCCCATATACCTTTTTCACCACCCCACTAACATGTCCCTCCGCATTTAGAGATCTATGGACACACACGCCAAGTTCCCTTTGTTCCTCAGAACTTCCTAGTGTCATGCCATTCATTGAATACTTCCTTGTCAAATTACTCCTTCCAAAGTGTATCACCTCATACTTCTCAAGGTTAAATTCCATCTGCCACTTATCTGCCCGTTTGACCATCCCATCTATATCTTCCTGTAGCCCAAGACACTCAACCTCACTGTTAACTACCTGGCCAATCTTTGTGTCATCTGCAAACTTACTAATCCTACCCCCCACATAGTCATCTGTGTCGTTTATATAAATGACAAATAATAGAGGACCGAGCACAGATCCCTGTGGTACGCCACTGGACACTAGCTTCCAGTCACTAAAGCATCCTTCTGTCATCACCCTCTGCCTCCTATAACTAAGCCAATTGTGAATCCACCTTATCAAATTACCCTGTATCTCATGTGCCTTTGCCTTCTTTATAAGTCTCCCATGTGGGACCTTGTCAAAGGCTTTGCTGAAATCCATATAAACTACATCAACTGCACTACCCTCGTCTACACACCTGGTCACCTCCTCAAAAATTTCTATCAAATTTGTTAGCCATGACCTCCCTCTGACAAGGCCATGCTGACTATCCCTGATCAAACCTTGCCTGTCCAAGTGGAGATGGATACTCCCTTCAGAAATTTCTCCAATAGTTTCCCTACCACTGACGTGAGACTCACTGGCTTATCTCTACAACCCTTCTTAAATAGCAGAACCACATTAGCTATTCTCCAGTCCTCTGGCACCTCCCCCGTGGCCTGAGAGGAATTAAAAATTTGGGTCAGAGCCCCTGCGATCTCCTCCCTTGCCTACCTCAGCAGTCTGGGACACAAATCATCCAGACCTGGAGATTTGTCCACTTTTAAGCCTGCCAACCTCCAATACCTTGTCACTCCCCATGTCAATTTGCTTAAGAACCTCACAGTGTCCCTGAGTCGAGCCTTGCTGGTGGTGGACAGGATTTGGAGAGTCAGGAAGTGAGTTCATCTCCACCAAATTCCAAGCCTCTGACCTGCTCTTGTAGCCACAGTATTTATATGGCTAGTTCAGTTCAGTTTCTGGTCAATGTTATCCCGCCAGGATGTTGATAGTTGGGGGGGTTCAGCGATGAAAATGCCGTTGAATGCAGAAGGACCTTGATTAGATTCTCTCTTGCTGGAGATGGTCATTGCCTGGAACTTGTATGGTACGAATATTATTTGCCACTCATCAGCCCAAGTCTGAATGTTGTCCACATCCTGCAGCTTATGGACACAGGTTGCTTCTGAGGAGGCATGAATGGTGCAGAACATTGTGCAATCATCAGCGAACATCCCCACTTCTTACTGTGTGATGCAAGGAAGGTCATTGATGAAGCAGCTGAAGATGTTTGGGCCTAGGACACCACCCTGAGGATTTCCTGCAGTGATGTCCTGGAGCTGAAATGAATGGCCTCCAACAACCACAACCATCTTCTTCAGTGCTAGGTTTGAGTCCAACTAGTGGAGAGTTTTCCCCCCCGATTCCAATTTTTCTAGGGCTCCTTGATGGTGCATTTGGTCCAATGCTGCCCTGATGTCAAGGGCACCTCGCCTCATCTCTTGAGTGCAGCTCTTTTGTCCTTGTTTGGTCTGAGGCTATAATGAGCTCAGGAGCTGAGTGGCCCTGGTGGAGCCCAAATGTAACGTCAGTAAGCAGGTTATTGCTGAGTCAATTAACTTTTAAAGTGAAGGCTCGAAGGGTTGCATCGTCTACAGTTAATCCTATTCTTTATTTTCCAATTTACACACAGCAAGCTCCCATAAGCAGGAAATGAATGATTAAAACCCATCTGCTTGATCAACATTTAGTCACCCTTACTAATCCTTCCTTTGGCTTGGTATCAGTGTATTCTTACGCCTTAGTGAAGCACGTTAAGATGCTTTTCTATGTTAAAGATAGGCCCATAGTTTAACAGCTTACCTGAAAAATTGTACCTCTGGCAATGCAGCATTCCCACAATTCTGCATTGGTCAGCTTTACTGGACTTTGGACATATAACTCTCTGAGGCAGAAACCAAAGAGCTATCAAACGGATCAAACCATGATTTAAGATTAAACACGACCTCAGTATTGGTGATAGCAAGTTTTTCTTTAATAAGTTGTTCAAAAATTAAAATAAATAACAAGTCCTGCCCAGTGATCCAATACATGTCCTCAAGCCTTCATCATAACAGCAGTAACTGTTATCCATCACATAGTACCCATTTCTTCAAGTAACAGCGAAATGACCATATCGAATAACGGCATGACAATAGGAACAAAGTTTAAAACAAAAATTAGCTGTTTTAGCAACAGTATTTTAGGATATATGAAAGTAACAATGCTCCAATCTTGGAGTTCAGAGTGATGTGATGACCACCACTCAAGCTCTCCTTGTTTTAGGAAGTGAACAAGTTTTAGAGTCATTTAAGGACTCCATCTTCTGTGTAACTGGACCTGAGATGATGTTGAAAACAAATGGCTGTTCAAACCCACTTTACAAAGAGGGCTACAGCAAAAATCAGAGTCTGGTCACTATTTAAATTATATTTTTCTTGTTTTTAGCAAAAATAACCACAGCTTATTTAAGGAATCTATTGTACTAGACACGTAGTTGCTCAACAAAGAAGTCTCTATTTTGCTTAATTACTAGCGGTCTGTAGTGCAAATGGCAGAGAATATCAGAGAATTCTCAACCTTTTAATTGCTCTCTCCACTAGTGAAAGAAAGTTACTGATAAAGTGCAAGAAGTTTTCCACAAAATGATTCTTTTTAAATCACTTTTAAATTGTCATTGATATTGATTATAATAAGTTATTTCTCAACATTACCTACCCCTAACGCACACACAAAACCCATTAGCAATTTTCCAAGTATATCCACAACTCCTTAAAGTAATCTCATCAATAATTAAAGCTTTTGACCAAACACAATATAAGTTTCACAGAACAATCTTTTCAAATAGGAAAGACTTTTACTTTGTAATTTAATTTATTTTATACCAGGAAATTACTCAATGAGACTACACACTTACATAAAATACACACGACTCCTTCGCAAGCTTCCCCATAGCAGCATGGCTCTCTGTTTTTTAATTTATCTCACTGGTAATGAGATACCACACAGAAATTTTTCCCAACACTGGTTAAGGTGTCACTACATCAACTTTCAGCTTATTTAGATCAATATTAAATACCAAAATTATTACTTTATCATTACATGTAATCAACTTTCACCACACTGAGCCAATTACTGTACTTTCTGAGTAGTGAATGGGTTTCCTAATCTAAATTCTAATCACCCTGTCATTCACAACAGACTTAGTAATGCTTCACTAGCACAGTATTCACATGCAAAACACTCTTAAATAGGCCAATTACAATCCATCTCCTGTTCTTCAGTTAACCCGCTGAGAACTGAAGGACTATTGCAGCAGCCAGACGCTAAATAATAATAAAAAAGGACCTCTTTTGTAAATTAGCGAACGTGTCTATATGCCTGAATTTCTTTCACAGAGTGAAACCGACATAGCAACGCCTACTGTCTCAGTCGAAAGAGACGAAGGACACACCAAAGGGAACATGGTAGACAACTCCTGCGAAGCAGAAAATAAATCAATTCACGAACACATTTTGTTGATAGCCCGTTTACTTGTTATGAAAAGGAATAACAGATTCGTAATGAACCAATTATTTTTGTTTATTGTTGCTTCATTTTGGAGGAAGAGTTGGCGATTCTAAGAGTAATGGAAAACGCACAATTTTAGTAACAGTTAAGTGATTTAGGATCTAAAAGCAGCATAATTCTCTGAATTCTAACTTTTGCAGCTGAAATGGTAAATTCTGTATTCTGAATGAAAGTGAGGCTTATGATTCTGAATTTAAAAGCAGAAAGTGTTTACTTAGCATTACTGGTATGTGCAAGTTGTGATCGTAACCTAAAAAAAATCCATTTTATTTTGTGACAGTTACTATTCAGGTTGAAAAGCGGTCATGTTTTACTCTCATCTCACTTCAATTCAGTGTCTGAGTTGTTATATTATGAATACATTACAGGTACGGTATGACAACAGAATTTGCTTTCAGGGTGACCTGAGCTTCATGGTTTCATACTCCTACCATTTCAGCCATTTAACCATCTCCTTTTTTCCATTTATGCATGATTACAGAGAACCCGCTGTGTGCACATGCATTCTTCACCTGTTCCAGTTCTGATGAGCATGGAAACAAGAGTATGCCATTCAGCCTCTCAAACCTGTCTGCCATTCAATTAGATCATGGCTGATTTGCAATTCAACTCCATTTACCTGCCTTTCTAATGCGTCCTTTAGTGCCCTAACCCAACAAAAATCTATTGATCTCAGTTATTAAAATCTCAATTAACCTAATATCCAAAACTTTTTGAGTGAGAGAATTCCCAGTTTCTACTATACTTTGCGTGAAAAGTGCTTCCTGGTTTCACTCCTAATGGCCTAAATGGTTCTCTCCACAAATGCTGACACTAAGCTGCTAAGTGTTTCCAACATTTTCAGTTTCTGCTGCTTATTCCACTCACCATTTTATAAATTGGGAAAAGCTTACCCAACATGCCCAGCCCTCAACTTCCGGTGAATTTCTTGATGATAATTAAGGGGCAACAGCTCACTGATTCTTGTCTAACATGGAAAACGTAAAATCAGTCCAGTGTTTTCTTTGAACTTTCAGTGGTTTCCCATTATGCAAGTGACTAGCTAACTCAGTGTGTAATCTCTTGATTATAAAAAATTAAAGAGTGATCTTGCTGAGGTATTTCAGACGATTAAGGGAGTTGATAATTTCCCTCTTATCTACCCTACTTCTCTGGTAGGACAGTCCAGAACAAGGCAAAATAACTTCAAAGTTACGGTCAAATCATTCAGGGGTGAGGTCAGGAAGCATACCTTCACACAAAGGTTGTGGAAATCTGGAATTCTCTTTCCAAAAAAGCTGCTGAGAGTAGATCAATTGAAAATTTCAAAACTGAGATTGATAGATTGTTGCTAGGTAATGGTATTAAGGGTTATGGAACTTAGGTGGGTAAATGGAGTTTAAGATAGAGATCAGCCATATCTAATTGACTGGCAGGACAGGGCTTGAGGAGCTGAATGACCTACTTTTTTACCTGTGTTCCAGTAAGAAGCTGAAGCAGGTGGTCTCTCACTCATTGAAAAATACTGAATTCATGCCAGTTCAGCTGCAGTTCATTTTGACATTAGTGCAACAAGGGAACTATATTTATGAATGCAAATTATGAAGTCTAACTACACCCCCAGCTTTGATCAATTTTCACAAGCGGAGTTGGAAAGAAGAAAATAACTGCTTTCTTTCACCCATTCTCCCCTCCCAAGAAAGACTGGTTAATAGTGATATTTATATAATTACAGAATAGAAAAAATTGCTGGTCACTGCTCAGGCCACAATATGGTGAACACTACTGTTTTTATTCAAAATGTTATTGTTCTAAATTAATTCACTTCTTCACAACTTTGGTAGAGTAACAAACAGCAATTACTAATTTATAAAACATTGCAAACAGTAACTACGACTATGCCAGTTTCCCAACCTTTTCAGTTTTGAAAAGGATGAGAAAAATCATTGGCTCAAAACTGCATTTTTTTAACAAAAGAGTTTAGAATAAAATGCCAATCACTGATAATTAGATTTATAGTTTTGGGAGTATACCCTACTAAAGGTATAATATTATCAACCTTGCTTCAGTATCACCTATAGAACAATTTACCAAATTCATGTTCAGATCAGTATTCTCATCACACAGTGGTTGACTCCGATTATTTAAGGCTTATTTCTGTCTGTAACTCTTTCGAGTACAAACACGTTTCCATCTTTTCAGATGAAGTTACATTGTTTCATAGTTTGCCATTGTGAGATTTGAACTCTTGATACTCTTTTTGAGTAAACCTGTTTCCATCTGTTTCAGATGAAGTTACATTGTTTCATAGTTTGCCATTGTGAGATTTGAACTCTTGATCATGGGTTACAAACCCAGTACCATAACCACTTGGCTATTTAGGAGTGGTACAAAGTTCATAGGGCTGCCACTTGATTCAACCAATTATTCTATTAGGAGGATTTTAACTCTTCACTGCAGCTAATGAATGTGCTTGCATGGCATGTGAATAAAATCAAACTTTAACATCAGTTTCAGATAAACTAATTTGTTCCACCTGTAAGATACACTTAGCCTGAAAACCCTTTCTTCAAAAAATCAGAAAAGGGAAGGGAGGGAAGAGAGAAAATGATAGCTATGAACTTCCCAAGGAAAGACATCAATGAAATAGAAGATGAGATGCTTTTTTTGAATCTGCAGTGCACTACAACTACAAGTTTCTCAGCGAGTAATATAAGTAAAAGCAAGAAAACAGTTTGTTTGGGAAGGGAAGAATGTTGTTTATCAGGACTATACATTGGGCTGAACTTTGAGGTCATCGGGTGGGCGCGGTAGGTGGGGCCGGGAGCCGCCAGGAAACAGCCTGCTGCCCATGATCGGCCCCCGACCATGATTAATGGCCAGTCAGTGTGAAACACCTGCTGAAAGGCTCACGCTGTCGGGGTGGGGGCAGGAGAAGAGCGAGCGCTGAAGTCTGGGCGGACGCAGGGGAGTGTGCAATGAAAGCTCTCTGAAGGCAGAGAGCTACCTCAGGGAGCTGAAGAATTTGAATCCATCAAATAAAGGTTTTAAATTGCGACACAAAATGTCCACACATTGGACTCACTCACCTAAACATATAGATTATAAAAATTCTGCCCAAACATTTATTTTTTTTAAATTAATATTGGAAGCCTCATCCCACCCTTGGATGAGGTTTCCTCAAACATCTAAAGGCCACCAGGCTGATTTGCCTGCCCGCAATTCATGAAGTTGGATGGGCAGCAAAAATCCAGGTTAATTGCTACATTAATGGCCTTAATAGGCCTTTTAATTGTCGGCAGGCATGCACAAGAGTTGGCAGCGTGCCCGCTGGGCAAAAAATAGCACGCATGCGCGATGACATCGGGACGCTCGCCTGACATTACTGTGCGCTATTTTACACTCGGGCATGTCGGGCATGCGCCTGCACGCCGAGAAAAAATCCTGCCCATTAGAAAGTTAAGAATTAGAGAACACATATCTCACTAATTCAAAGTTCTATAGGTTGAAACTTACAAATTGCTAAAATAGTATACTGCCAGGTTCTAAAGGATGGCAAGCTGAACAGCAAAAGTCACCAGTTCAATTACGTAAAATGCCTATAATTGAAACGGATCTTTAAGACTTCATTCCTTCCGTAATCAAAGAAAGAAAACAACTTTTACAATAAGTGGTAAAATAACAAGGCTTGTACATACACATGAATACAATTTTGGTTGAATGCAGATACTATTCTTAAATATAATTTGTCTAATGTTCCTCCTCAATTTCTTTTGATGACATTCAAAAACAAGTCTGAATTCAGATCTATCCTTTCATGTAACTTTAAAATTGTACTGAAGTGGAAAGCGAATTAGCTGCTTCTTATTGAGGATCGATAAATTTGATGCTCATCAATTTGAAGGGTATTAACTCAGAAATAAAAAGAAAAATACTTTCATTTATCACATCTCTCTTTACTGGTTCAAAGAGTTTAATGTATGATATATCACTTTGAAATGTAGCAACTATTGTTACATAGACAAATGTGACAGCCATAGTGCATATGGCAAGATTTCAAACACCAATGAAATGACTGACAATCCATTTGTTTTTACGAGTGTTGACTGAGGCAGGGTTATTGGGAAAGCTCCCTGCTCTGAAATAATACCATGAAATTTTTAGCATCTATTAGATAGCCAATATTGCAACAAAAAGTGGAACCATGGAAAGGATTTGCCACAATGATAGATAGACCATCAAGAGAGATGGAAAAGAGGACAAAGTGGACAATTGTGCTATAGGCTATTGCAAGATTGAAGAGGACAAGAGGAAATTAACACACCTTAGCTCTAGGCAAACAAGATGGTGCGAGCTAATTTTACGAGGACAGTACCAGCAGTATAGACACGATGTAAGTAGGGTAAATGGAACGGTGCAAGAAGCAAGCACAGAGTTGAATGACAATGATGTGGTCAAGAACCTCAGATACCAAAATTGTGTTACTTTAAGAAAGTAACAAGCAACATGGATATAGGGATGTCTGTAGAAGTAGTGTTCTTGGAGTTTCAAAAGGCATTCAACAAGGTACCACATCAAAGAACAAAGAACAAAGAAAAGTACAGCATCCTCCAAGCCTGTGCCGATCATATTGCCGTCAACTAAAACATTTTGCACTTCCAGGGTCCGTATCCCTCTATTCCCATCCTATTCATGTATTTGTCAAGCTGCCTCTTAAACACCACTATCGTACCTGCTTCCACCACCTCCTCTGGCAGCGAATTCCAGACACTCACTACCCTCTGCGTAAAAAACTCGCCCCGCACATCTCCTCCATAGATTTAAGGTGAGAGGAGAAAACTATGTCCCCTTGTAATTGACTCTTCCACCCTGGGAAAAAGCTTCTGACTATCTACTCTGTCCATGCCACTCATAATTTTGTAAACTTCTATCAAGTCGCCCCTCAATCTCCGTCACTCTAGTGAGAACACTACGAGTTTCTCCAACCTCTCCTCATTGCTACATCAAAGATTACTGCCCAAAATAAGAGCTCATAACATAAGGGGGTAACATATTCACATGGTTAGAGGATTGGTTAGCTCACAGGAAGCAGAGTGTCAGGATAAATGGGCCTTTTGCAGGTTGGAAAGCTGTTACTAGTGGAATGCAATGGGGATGAATGCTGGGTCCTCAATAACTTGGATGAAGGAGCTGAAGGTATGATAACTAAATTCACCGATGACACAAAAATATGTGGGAAAGTAAGTTAATAAGAGGACATAAAAAGTCCACAGAGAGATTTAGATAGGTTAAGGGAGTGAGCAAAATTTGACAAATAGAGTATAATGTGGGAGAATGTGAACTTGTCCATTTTGGCAGGAAGAATAGAAAAGCAGTATATTGTTTGACTGGAGACTACAGAACCTTTTGGTACGGATAGATCTGGGTGTCCTGGCATACGAATCATAAAAGGTTGGTATGCAGGTACAGCAAGTGAGTAGGGAGGCAAATGGAATGTTGGCTTGAATCATTTTTTTTTATTAATAAAGGTTTAATTTAGTTTTGTAAGAAACCTATAAGACTTGGTGGTCTTATTACTACTCAATTCAAGGCACGCAGCTCGAAATAAATACAAATTGAAACAACTGCCACAATTATTTTACAAGTTTCCCTCTGGAATTTGACCAGCTCAGCAGTTACCATTCGCTATGCCATAACAAGCTGGCTTGAGGGACTGAATAGCCTACTCCTGCTCCTACTCCATTGACCCTGACTTACATTAGTTGGCAGATACTTCTTGTAGGCAGTGATCTCCACCCCAGCCAGGAATTAGACCAGCTGTGTTTTGAAGGTACACAAATTATCAGCACTCACTGGACAAGCTGATAAATTTGTTCCACAACCCTACTAATCTCTGGGAAAAGGAGAACTACCAAACATCTAACCTACGTCTTTCTTTTGTTACAATTATGGGGTTTCTAAAATTATTATGCTTTGGGACTGTGTCTTTAAATTTAGACTGAAGTTTGCCTAATAACAGGTCTGGGTGTTGTAACTCTTAGAGATTAAAGGAATGTCTAGATTGTTTTAATGGGAAGGTGGTGCAAGGTGTTTATACTTACACAGCAGCAGCCTGTGTGTTAATAGTGGATAGACTGAGAGTCTCCAAAGTCCCAGAAAAAAAACTGGAACTTCCTTCCTAACAGCATTGTGGGTGTCCCTACAACACATGGACTGCTATGGTTCAAGACGGCAGCACACCACCACTTTCTGATGGGCAATTAGGGAAGGGCAATAAATGCTGGCCTAGCCAGTGTTGCCCAGCTCCCATGAACAAATATAAAACTGATGAAGATGTTGGGTTGTAAACTGTTGTGCTTTAAACTGTCCACTAACTTCCAAGATAAAAGAGAGTTTGGCTCTCAAGGATAGCTAATCAACATCTCTGCCTGGATACAAGGGCCGTAGATTCACATTACCATGGTGATGGGCTTTGAAATGGGAAGGATACAGAGCAAGCCGCTATATCATCAGGTTACAGGTTTTCCTAAAATAACACTAAATATCACAGACAGGGTCTACCAGGGTCTGAGAGGATGAGAGCAGCAAAAGGCTTAAAGGTTCACCGCACAAAAAAGCTTATGCTCGGATTGAAAAGACCAAATATGTGAGGAGTTAAAACAAGGCTATAAGATTCACCTAGCTTGTGCTAGAGTAAGATCTCCAGTAACACTCTAACCGTGAAGGACAGTGTTTGGGTTAGAAGTTACTAGGCTGAGAAAGGGAAATAAGTAAATCCCTGGGAGCTAAGAATCATTTTGGACTATTCTGGGAGAAATGAATGTCTACTTAAAGGACATTATACCACATACCTCCGAATTGTGTTTTTTGGTTGTTCTAAAAGTAAGAAGGGGTATTCTGTTCTGTGGTTAAAGTATAAGTTGCCTGCAAAGATAGTGCTTGGTCATAGTGCTTTTAGTCTTTTGTTACAATAAATGTCTAAAAACTTGAAATCTTGACATGTCATCCTTTCAGCTGTTAACCAGAAACTCAAATAAAAGAGATCCTCTAAGGAGATCATAACACCTTGTGTAATTTATATGAATTATCCTTGGTCTTCTACATACCGTCAAACTGAAAGAATTTGTCAGTGTGCACTTAATTTAGGTATATTCATTATTTCACAGAGCTCTGTCAAAACAACCCTGAATTTGCATGTCTCTGAATTATATATACCTGATTCCTTAAGCCGTTTGGGTAGCTAAAGGTTTTTTTTCTAAACTGGGAATATTCCTTGTAGCCCTCCTCTGAACATTTTCAAAAACCAATGTAATATCCATCATGTGAAGAGACCAGAACAGGATATAGTATTCCAAATGAGGTCTAACCATGGTTTTGTGCAAGATCAAAACAGTTTGTTTGATTAGAATTGGACAAATCCCATGAATGCAGTCCAATCCCCTATTTGCTTTGGCTGTAGCTTCAGTCAATTTGCTGCACCTTTGTCTGTCCATCAGAAAATTGAGAGCTCAAGGAAAAACGTCAGGAGTTCAAACTCAATCTAGACGGATATTCCAGCGCAGCAGTCAGGCAGTAATTCATTGTTGCAGGTACCACCCTTCAGATGATAAATTGAATACCAGTTTAGTCAGTTTTCACAGTTCAAGTTGATAATAAAAACCTCATAACGTTATATGAATAATTCCTGGCCAACATTCCTCTTTCGACTTACGTCTCCAAAAGACAAAGAAGTAATTGGTTATTACCACATTGCAAGTTATTGAATCTTCTTGTGTAAAATGGCTGTCACATTTTCTTACATAGCATTTGGAAGTCACTGGCAAAATTCTAGGGTGAGAAGTTTGATCTTGACATTACACAGACTTACATTCACAAAAGATAGCATCATAGATCGCTACCAGTACATCTTGCACGGGGTTCTCCAGTGATATCATTGAAATATGCCACATAACTATTGGTCCATGGCACTGCCTGGTCCTGGGGAAGTGATGTAAAGCTGCATATTGGGGGCACAAATATTCACTATGGCATCCTTGGGTTAGGAAAATGAGATCACAGCCAAGGCTAGACGCTAGCAGAATTAGACTTTATTATGAAGCCCTCTGCAAGTAACATTCTCTGTCTAAGCTCACAAATGAGGGATGATCACTAGGGAAAGTAATCTTTGGACAACAGATATCTACAGACCATACAGCCCAAGTCACCTTAAATACGTGAAAACCAAATTTGAAAAAAACTTTCAAACTTTCCTTCTCATGAGCCCTTAATGCTCCTGTTAACTCGAGTACCTGTCAAATGTGAGGCCCAAGTGATTGCTATTGGTTCAGCCTTGCTATGTATATTCTTTGCTTCAGAAAATGATTTTTGTGTCAGATTTTGAAAAATAATGAAAAAATTGCTAGTCACTCCAATTTGTTTTAATGCAAAATTATTTTTTTCTCTGAATGATCTTAAAAGATTTGCAAGTTCAAGGCTTCCAGTAACTGAATTTGTACATACCGAGAACTGAAGAGCTGCTAAACAACAGGTGTTTATATCTATATTGCGTATATAAGACATACACATAAAGAACAGTGGTTCACTTGCAAGCAATGTACATATAATGGGAATTACACATTCGCTTGCATCTCCTATTGTTACAAGTTTTTACAATCTCTCCAGCTGTGCATGTATATTACCTAATTAACTGCTAGAGAAATGGTATTACAAAACACAACAAAGCAGAAAAGGCGTTGAGGCAACACCTGCACTTGCCTCGAAGGTACACCACAAAAAGGACTAGTGAGCACAGAGCTTGTGCTTACTTTGCTAATCTCATCCAGAACATTGATATCAATGCCACGAATGGCCTTACTACCCCTGGAATATGAACTCGAGCCAGAACAAGAGAAGGGCCAAGGCGAAAAGTGGAAAACTGCTAACCAGTCTTTCAAATTGGAAATGACTGGCATTAAAACACCAGGTGAAGATGGAATTGACCTTGTTTCGTTCTTAAGGATCAAACAGTCTGTCAACTATCATCCTCAAAGTTCTTTTTTGAATAACTACGCACGGAACCTTACTCTTGCATGATCAATTGCTTAATAGACAAGGTATGAGAATTGGGATGACAAAGTGGCAAGACGTGTCTACCAGGAGGCACTTATTGTGCCACTATTTCTCCAAAGTGATAAGGATTTCTCCTGCCCTCCTAAATTATACAATGACCAGTTTTGTGGTTGACTGAAGCTACACGGAAGTCCAGCAAAATATAAGATCATAAGAAATAGGAGCAGGAATAAACCATTCACCCCTCAAGCCAGCTCTGCCATTTGATAGGATCATGCTTGATCCGAATGTGGCCTCAACTCCACTTTCCTCTGTCCCCCATAATTCTTGACCCCCTTGTCAATCAAATATCTATCTAACTCAGCCTTGAATATATCTAATGACCTAGCCTCCACTGTTCTCAATGGAAGAGAATACCAAAGACTAATGATACTCAGAGAAGAAATTCCTCCTCAACTCTGCCTTAAGTGGCAAACTGTAACTAGAGGAGTGTCACCGGGATCAGTGCTAGGACCTCAACTGTTTACCCCTTATTTTTAAACTGTGTGCCCTAGTTCTATACGTTTCAATACAATCACCTCTCATTCTACTAAACTCCAATGAGCATAGGCCCAACCTGTTCAATCTTTCCTTATAAGACAACTCCCTCATCCCAGGAATCAGCCTAGTGAACCTTCTCTGAGCTGCTTCCAATGGAAGTATATCCCTCCTTAAGTAAATAAACTAAAACTGCACACAGGATTTTCGGTGTGGTCTCGCCAATACCTTGTACAGTTACAGTAAGACAGTCCTGCTTTTATACTCCATTCAATTGCAATAAAGTTTATTATCCCATTCACCTTCCTAATTACTTGCTATACATTTGTGATTTGTGTACAGGGACATCCAGGTCCCTTTATACCACAGCATTCTGTAGTCCCTCTCTATTGAAATAAAATAGTTTTTCTATTCTTCTTGCCAAAGCGGACAACCTCACAATTTCTCACATTATACTCCATCTGCAAAATTTTTGCTCACTCAATTAACCTATCTATATTCTTTTGCAGACTCATCATATCCTCCTCACAATTTGCTCTCCTAACTATCTTTGCATCCTCTGCAATTTTGGCCTCGGTGCAGTTGGTCTCTTCATTAACGTAGATTGTAAATAGTTGAGGCCCCAGCACTGACCCATGACACTCCTCTAGTTACAATTTGCCAACCTGAAAATAACCCAATTATTCCTGTTTGTTAGCCAATCCTCCATCCAACAATAAGGTGATCTTTTCTTGTGCAGTAACTTTTTATGTGGCACCTTATTGAATGCCTTTTGGAAATCCAAATATACTACATCTACTGGTTCCCTCTTATCCACCTTGTTTGTTAAATCCCCAAAGAACTCTTAACTAATTTGTCAAACATGATTTCCCTTTCACAAAACCATGTTCACTGCCTGATTGTATTATGATTTTCTAAATGTCCTACTATTACTTCCTTAATAATGAATTCTAGCATTTTCACAATAATAAATGTTAGACAAACTGGCCTATAGGTTCCTGCTTTCTGTCTCCCTAATTTCTTGAATAGCAGTGTTACATTTGTGGTTTTCCAATCCACAGGACCTGTCGAGAATCTGGGGAATTTTGGAAGATCACAACCAATGCATCCGCTATCTCTGCTGCAACTCCTTTTCAGGCCCTAGGTTACAAGCTATTAGGTCTAGGGAACTTGTAAGCCTTTAGCCCCATTAGTTTTCCTAATGTTTTTCTCGAGTAATCATGATTATTTTAAGTTTCTCCTTTGCTTTTCTACTCTTCTACGTTCTTGAGACACTTTTTGTGTCTTCTGCTGCGAAGACAGATGCAAAATACTGGTATAAAGAATCCCCCAATCTCACCCTCTACACGACCAATAATCACTTTAGCAACTCTGTTCCTTTTTATATACTTCTAGAAGCTTTTACTGTCTATTTTTACACCTTTTGTTAGGTTTTTTCCCATTATCCAATTTCTCCCTCTTTATTATAATTTTAGTCACCCTTTGCTTGTTTCTGAAATTTTCCCAGTCCTCTGGGTTACAACTATTTTTTGCAGTTTTGTTTATGTCTTTTCTTTCAATTTGATACCATGCTTAACTTCCTTAGTTAGCTACTGATGGTGCAACTTTTTTGTAGAAGCTTTCTTTCTCAATGGAATACATCTTTTTTGAGAATTATGCAATTTCTCCTTAAATGTCTGCCACTATTTCTCTATCCTCTTACCTTTTAACCTGTTTCCCCAGTCCATTTTAGCCAACCATGTCATCATACCCTTGTAATTGCCCTTATTTAAGTCTAAGACACTACTTTCAGACCTACATTTTCACCATCAAACTGGATGTGAAATTCTATGATGTTATGATCACTCCTACCTAGAGAATACTTTACTCTGAGATCATTAATTAATCTGTCTCATTACACATTATCAGATCTAAAATAGTATATTGCATATTGATTTATACCCTGTGCTATAGTTCCCAAACTATAAACTACTCCCACCAATCACTTGCTTCCTTTGCTGTATCTTATCTCCACCAAAAATGATTCTACATTTTGATCTTCTGAACCAAGATCATTTCTCACTACTGCACTAATCTCATCCTTTACTAACAGAGCTGCTTTTCCTTTCTTCTTGTCCTTCAGAAATGTCAAATACCCTTGAATATTCCAGTCCCAGCCTAAAACCGCAATTCCGTAATGCCTACCATATCATACTCATTTGTTTCTATTTCTGCTAACAACTCAACCATCTTGTTACAAATGTTGTATGCATTCAGATAAAGAGCCTTTAATTCTGTCTTTTTACGTTTCCCCACTCTGACCTTGTTTGCTGAGGCATTCTTCTGTTTGTATGCTCTAGTCCTTCTTGTCACAATCTGGTTATCATTACTTGTATCATTACCTTGCACTATGGTCTTTTATTTTCTCTTGAACTTTGCAAATCTCCCTCAAGCAAACCTGCCCAACCACTTTTTAGTTTAAAGCCCTCTCTATATCTTTAGTTATACAATTTGTCAGGATACTAGTCCCAGTGCAATCAGGTAAAAGCCGTCCCATACCTAGCATAACGGAAGATGGTTGTGGTTGCTGGAAGTCATCATTCCCAGTTCTGGAATATCACTGCAAGAGTTCCTCAGGGTAGTATCCTGGGCCCAACCATCTTCAGCTGTCTCATCAATGACCTTCCCTCCATCATAAGATCAGAAGTGGGGATGTTCGCTGATGATTACACAATGTTCAGCACCATTTGTGACTCCTCAGATGCAGAAGCAGTCCGTGTCCATATGCAACAGGACATGGGCAATATTCAGGCTTGTGCCAGTAAGTGGCAAGTAACATCCACACCACTCAACTGCCAGGCAATGACCATCTCCAACAAGAGAGAATGTAACCATCACCCCCTGATGTTCAATGGCATTACCATCATTGAATCCCCCACTATAAACATCCTAGGGGTTACCATTGACAAGGAACTGAACATAATATATATATATGTAACTCACCACCTGACTCCCCAAATCCTGTCCACCACTTACAAGGCACAAGTCAGGAGTGTCATGGAATAATCTCCACTTGCCTGGATGAGTGCAGTTCCCATAACATTCAAGAAGCTTGACGCTATCCAGGACAAAGTAGCCCATTTGATTGGCACCATATCCACAAACATTCAAACCCTCCACCACCGACGCACAGTAGCAGCAGTGTATACCATCTACAAGATGCATTGCAGGAATTCACCAGGCTCCTTAAGACAACATCTTCCGAATCCACGACCACTACCATCTAGAAGGACAAGGGCAGCAGATAGATGGGAGCACCACTACCTGGAAATTCCCCTCCAAGTCACTCACCATTCTGACTTGGAAATATATCACCGTTCCTTCACTGTTGCTGGGTCAAAATCCTGGACCTCCCTTCCTAAAAGCACTAAAAACACTTGGACTGCAGCGGTTCAAGAAGGCAGCTCACCATCACCTTCTCAAGGGCAACTAAGGATGGACAATAAATGCTGGTCCAGCCAGCGAAGCCCACATCCCATGAATAAATAAAACAAATTGTAAGCCAGACCAGGTAAGCATAACAAATTTCTTTCCCTAACATTTTTACAGCAATCACGGTTACCATTACTGAGCTTAGCTTTATAGTTCCTAATGTATTAAATTAATTTAAAATCCACCAGCTGCTGTGGAGGGATTTTAACTCATGTCCCCAGAGCATTAATCTAGGCCTCTGAATTACCAGTCCAGTGACATTACCAATATGCTGCCACACCGTCTCCCCCAAGTAACTTTCTCCTCTGATACATTTCAGTATCCAAAGCCCCAGTTCCAGCTCATCTACATGGAGTCACAGTTCCTCAAGTTGCAGGCACTTTTTGCAGACAGGGTTGTTGTGGATCACTCATGTGTCCAGAAATTCCTACATGCTAGAGCTGCAACACATCACCTGCCCTACCATTTTAATGGGCAGAAGTTTTTGCTTAGTGTGCGAGTGTGCACCTGTCCCGCTCTAGCATGAAATATCGCGTGATGACATTGGGCGAATGTCCCAATGTCATCGCGCACTCGTGCGATATTTTGGTTGATGGGCAAATACTGACAATTAAGAGGGCAATTAAGTCCATTAACGGTGCAATTAACAGAGGTTTTTCATTACCCATCCAACGTTACGGTTGGCAGATTGGCAAATCAGCCAGGCAGCCTTTGCAATTTTCAGGAAACCTCATCCAAGGACGGGGTGAGGTTTCTGTTAATAAATAATAAAACAAAAGTGCATGGACAGAATTTTCTTCTTGCACATGTTCAGGGGCCTGATTCTGATGTGTGGGCATTTCTTTCCAGATTTTAAAATCTTTTTTTATTGCATTTAAATTCTTCAGCTCCCTGAGGCAGCCCTCTGTCTTCAGGGAGCTTTCATTCTGTACCCCCCACCATGCCCGCACTGACTTCAACGCCCGCCCTCCTCCCACCCCCACCCCGACAGCGCTGAGCTACTCAGCACATGTTTCTATTAACTGGCCAACCAGCATGAAATCACGGTCAGGGGCCAATCGTGGTCAGGGGTCCGTTCCCCGGCTTCTCCCGGGCCCGCCGATTGTGGGCACCCACCAAACTAAAAGATTCTGCCCTATGTGTTTCATTTAGCTAATTTGGTTTCAAGTTTAGAAATATCACTCAACAATTATCCGTAGTTATGGAGATTAATTAGTTATGCAATAAATTTAACATAATACTTATATCTCTCCAACACCAGTTTATACTACTACCCTAGTTTATAAAAAAGTGCTTAAAACCCACCAATCACCTACTTCCCACCTAACTAATGCCTCTGGGCTTCAGATCTCGGGTCTTGCTGCCTCCAGCTCTGTCTCTTGGACCATTCCTTTTGGTAAAAGGCCAGAACAGCATTTCCTTCCTCACTGCACTAAATTCCCTCACTAACCAAAATCCCAGGTTTAAGCACTCAGTCTCACCGTACTCAGTCTTGAGTTATACCTTTGTGTGATTATTGATCATGGAAAGTGAAAGGCAACCATGATTACAAGGAGAGTAAAAGCAAAATACTGCGGATGCTGGAAATCTGAAACAAAAACAGAAAATGCTGGAAAAGCTCAACAGGTCTGACAGCATCTGTGGAGAGAGAAAAACAAAGTTAACGTTTCAAATATGTATGACCATATGGCTCTGAAGAAGGGTCATACAGACTCAAAACATTAACTTTATTTTTCTCTCTCCACAGATGCTGTCAGACATGTTACAATTTGCTAGTAATCTCGGGGCTGGCCATGGTGCTACCCACCAGCCAAAAAAACGTGTGGCAAACCTGTCACAACCATTTCTGGCATCCCGATGGGATTAAATCCCAATCAGGAACTTGCCTGCCTTCCAATCAGGGTTTCCAGGCCTTTAGAGGCAAAGATCCAGTCTCCAAGAGCTGCCGGCTAATCAGATGCTGGAGGCCCAAGGAGAAGGAGGTGAGACAAAAACAGAAATACCTGAAAAAACTCAGCAGGTCTGGCAGCATCGGCGGAGAAGAACAAAGTTGACGTTTCAAGTCCTCATGACCCTTCAACAGAACTAAGTAAAAATAGGAGAGGGGTGAAATATAAGCTGGTTTAAGGTGGGGGTGGGGCGTGGGGTGGTTGTAGGGACAAGCAAGCAGTGATAGGAGCAGATAATCAAAAGATGTCACAGACAAAAGAACAAAGAGGTGTTGAAGGTGGTGATATTATCTAAAAGAATGTGCTAATTAAGAATGGATGGCAGGGCACACAAGGTACAGATAGCTCTAGTGGGGGTGGGGTGAAATAAGACTAAAAGGGTATAAAAGGTATAGATTTAAAAATAATGGAAATAGGTGGGAAAAGAAAAATCTACATAAATTATTGGAAAAAACAAAAGGGAGGGGGAAGAAACGGAAAGGGGGTGGGGATGGAGGAGGGAATTCAAGATCTAAAGTTGCTGAACTCAATATTCAGTCCGGAAGGCTGTAAATTGCCTAGTCGGAAGATGAGGTGTTGTTCCTCCAGTTTGCGTTGAGCTTCACTGGAACAATGCAGCAAGCCAAGGACAGACATGTGGGCAAGAGAGCAGGGTGGAGTGTTAAAATGGCAGGCGACAGGGAAGTCTGGGTCATTCTTGTGGACAGACCGAAGGTGTTCTGCAAAGCAGTTGCCCAGTCTGCATTTGGTCTCTCCAATGTAGAGGAGACCGCTTTGGGAGCAACGAATGCAGTAGACTTAGTTGGGGGAGATGCAAGTGAAATGCTGCTTCACTTGAAAGGAGTGTTTGGGCCCTTGGATGGTGAGGAGAGAGGAAGTGAAGGGGCAGTGTTGCATATTTTGCGTATGCATGGGGAGGTGCTGTAGGTGGGGGTTGAGGAGTAGGGGGTGATGGAGGAGTGGACCAGGGTGTCACAGAGGGAACGATCCCTACGGAATGCCGCCGGGGGGGTAAAGAGAAGATGTGTTTGGTGGTGGCATCATGCTGGAGTTGGCGGAAATGGCGGAGGACGATCCTTTGAATGCGGAGGCTGGTGAAATGATAAGTGAGGACAAGGGGGACCCTATCATGGTTTCTGGAAGGGAGGAGAAGGCGTGAGGGCGGATGCGTGGGAGATGGGCCGGACACGGTTGAGGGCCCTGTCAACGGAGGTGAGGCAGATCCTGGTAAAAGAGGATAGATGTGGAGAGCAGAGAGAGCCTTTGAGGAGGGCAGAGGTCAGGGTTCTTCCCACTGGGGCATCCCTTGTTGCTTGTGGAGCCCTTCCACTTCCCCAGCTCCCCACCACTGGTAGGTGGGAAGTGGCCATTAATTGACCACTTAAGGGCATCAACTAACCTAGGGACAGGGAGGCTGACTTCAAACTTCTGGCCCCCCCATCCACCAACCTCCAACCAGCTTAATCAAAGGGGTGTGTAGGGTGGTGTGGAGAAGAGTCACGATGACAACGGGCTCTCCAATCTGCTAAGTCAGTTTAAAGTACTCAAGATGACAACCTACATTAATGGAAAGAGAACATAAACTATTAATTGAAAATCAGAATAATGCAGAGGCTGAAAATCTGAAATAAAACAGAAAATGCTGGAAATACTCAGCAGGTCAGCAGCACCTGTCAAGAGAGAACACAGTTAATGTTTCATGTCAGTGACCTTTCATTTGATGAAAGGTCATCAAACTGAAACATTAACTCTGTTACAAGGCCATAAGAACATAAGAGATAGGAGCAGGAAAAGACCGTATAGCCCATCGAGCTTGCCTGATCATTAAATATGACCATGGTTGATCTTGGGCTTCAACTCCACTTTGCCACTTGCTTCCCTTACGGAACCAAAATCTGTCTATCTCAGCCTTAAATTCATTCACATCCACAACCCTCTGAAGTAGAGGAATCCAAAGATTTGCAACCCTTTGAGTGAAGAAATTTCTCCTCATTTTAGCCCTAAATGATCAGCCCCTTCTCTGAAATGGTGTCTCCTTGCTGCCTGACATGCTGAGTACTTCCAGCAATTTCTGTTTTATAACAACACTTCCATCCAGGTTTTGCAACTGTACTTTGTTGTTTTAATTGCAAATTCCTCCTCCATTTTTCTGAAGCAACTGACCTTTGCTAAGATAAACGTCCACAGAGACCAGAGCCCTCCAACAAGTGGTCAAACTGTGTGTGTGAAGCTGGTCATTGGGGAATAATTAGGTTATTTAACTGCAGACCCACCCCTCCCCCATATTCCCTCCCACCGTTTGGTTCTCACCCAACATCAACACTTTCAGTTGAGGTCCCTGGATGGAAATCAGAAAGAGGAACCTTAACTGATACTTCCTAATTGTAGCTTCCAGGTAAGAAGTCCAATAGTAGCACCCTAACTGCTGCCCTGCCTTAGATCAGCCAATTTACTGTGAACAATATAAACCTTAGAGCTTTCCTGTACTCTGCAGCTACTTTTCATACTGGGCAGTAGATTAAAACTGAACCATCAGAATGACAAGCTTTTCAGTTCAAGCATCTGTTATAAGTTTACTAGCTCCTTTCAATGGCTTTTTTTAAGCAGTTATGTCATGTGACAGCCAATACAATATATAGGTTTTTGGAGATTGTATTATATCAAATATGTCCTATTTCCAGTCTCCACTTCTTTTTCTGACTGAGACCTTGAGTACAATGGCATGGATTAAGCTGAGTCTATCTCCGGGCAAAACATCAACTGTGTTTCATTAAAGAGCTTTTGTGCAGTTCATCGACTTAAAAAAAACAGATTTTTCCATAACAGGAAAATGAGCAATGATCAAACAGATTCCAGGTTCAAATAATGCAGACCGATAAGAGTTCAATGACAAGGTTGTCGAAGTTTTTGAGGTGAAAGGTCAATGTTTACGGATAATCAACACTTCTCAGCGCGCTCATTTTGTAGGGGAAACCTGCATCTGATAGATAAAACTTTCTTTTCATGTTTTGATTGCATTAACGGTAAGAGCTGTGTGTTTAAAGGTGGCATGTCATTCCAAATCAGCATGCAGTTGAACAGAGGTTTCCAGGATGACAATTCCAGCAGAAGCCCAACATCCAATCAGAAAATGCTTCTTTCTTATTAACCTAGTATGGAGGGTGCTGTAATATGCCAACTCCACACTTTTGTACCACACAAGGGATTATAACTATATTCACCACACAGTGGCGCTTTTCTTCCCTATGGCTATGACAGTGGCTGAATTTGTGTCAGATAATGAATGCAAACAGAGTTAGCTCTCGGCTATTTCAGGTATTTCATTAAATTTTCTCCAGTGTGAGACCGGTAACAACTTTTCTAATTTATAACATAAAGACCTGCATTTATGTAGCAACTTTAAAAAGGGCTACAAGAAAATTAACCTCTGAAGTGAAGTCATTGTTATAAAGTAAGGAGCCTTTCATAGGATGACACATGTAAGATATGTGACAAAGGTTTGGAGTCTGCGACCAAGTGGCAAAGTGGATTGAAATATGGGGTGGGAATTAAAGGGGTTTCTCAGACTGGCAGAAGATTGGAAGTAATATCCTGCAGCAATTCATGCTGAGACCACTGATATTCAACATACAGATTACATACATCTATCAACCATGCTTGGTTGGTAGCACACTTGCCTCATTTACACGCTTCCAGATTCAAGTCCCACTCCCAGTCTTGAGCATAGAAAACAAGGTTGGCAGTCCAGTGTAGTGCTGAGCAATCGTTGCACGGTCAAAGGTGCTGTCTTTTGGATGAGAAGTTAAACTGGGGCCCCCTTTGGCTGCTCAGGTGGACGTAAAAGATTCCTTGGCACTATTTCAAAGAGTAGTTATCACCTGTGTCCTGGCCAATATTTATCCCTCACTCAACATCACAAGAAAAAAAAAGGTTATTTGGTCGTTATCACATTATTATTTGTGGGAATTTGCTGAGCACAAATTAGCTGCTGCATTTTCCTGCATTACAACAGTGACTACACTTCAAAAGCACTTCATAGGATATAAGTGCTTTGAGACTTGAGGTGGTTGTGAAAGTGCTATATAATTATCAGACTGCTTTAATATTTAAAATGATTTGGACTCAGGAATTAGAGGCAGGGTGTTGACATTTGCAGACGTTATCTAATCATGTGCGTGCATGCGTAACAATTCCATGATTCTGCAGGCCATGTGCGTGCATGTGTGACAGGGATGGGTTGGTGCAGAGGTAGCAGTATGGCTAAAATTTAGAACTGTACCAAAAATCAGGCTTGCAGAGTGGGCAGATAAATGGCACCTGGAGTTCAATATGACAATGTGTGAGAGGAATAAGGAGACTACTTAATCCTTGGAAAGTAAGGAACTAAATGGAGTGGAGAAGCAAATATCTAAAAACACAGATACATAAATAACTAATGAGGAGTATAAACATCAGCACAGAGCAGTTGGACTAAAGTGGCCTCTTCCCCTGTTGTAGATTCTGTGTAATTCTATGCAAAAAAAAATTAAAAAGCTATATGTGGTCTATTTTTCCCTTCTTGTGGTTCCTCTTTAATTTTATCCCTAATGTAAGACTCAGAGTGAGGATGATGAGCAATCTTTTCCAAGACCATGTCCCTCTACAATATAAAATGGTGAGAACAGGGATGAAGTTTGTTGTTACCTTCATGTTCTAGTCCTCAAATTCTGATCAAACATCCAAAACTGCTGGTTTACTTTTGATTACCAGTACTATTTCCATTCACATGGTTGCCTACATTATTAGCTTATCCAACTACAGAGCGTCATAGCTGAGTTAATCTGTCCTCACCCAACAATCACTAAAGCTTTATTTTAAAAAATGTTATGATATTAAAATGCTGCTGCAGTATCTCAAAGAATTAATATATTGAATCTATTCTTGCAACAACATCCAGTTGGATGGGTTCCGCTACATCTGTAAAGACCTGAATTCTAAAGAACATCCACTCTTCTCAGAAGCAAAATAAAAAAGCTTCACCATCATATAGCTGACCTGTAATTTCCCAAACCAACAACTTCAGCTCTTAAATAAACTGAAGCTCTGGCTTGTTCCTCTCCAAACCCATGAAAACCATGGACACTGCATGCAGATTAAATAAAGAACCTGAGAAGAATTGCCATGAGAAATTTCAGAGTTGTTAGTCATGCAATATCAGAGTTTGTAGCATTTGAAAATCAATGTAATATGTTCTGCGATATACACCAAGGATGGGCATTTTTAAAAATAATAATAAAAATACATTCAGGCTGGAAATGGTACAGCGATTGACAGAGTTATATTTTTATTCTATAAGCGTGCTCTCTAATTTTACTGTCCAATAGATCGATAAATCACAAGAGTGAATCTCAGATACAATTATTCAAACACAAATTATCATTCAACGGTGAGCAGCCACGTGTAGCCTTTCAGAAATCTTTTAAAGATTTGCTTGATTTCCAACTCAGGTGAAAAACTATCCACTATCTGGAAGATAGCCATTTAACTCACAGTTGTCAGTTACAGCGGGTTTTTTTTCCCCTTACTGTTTTCTCATCTCCTCTGCTCCTGGCATCAGCCTATGGCAAGGTGCAGCTCCACAAACTGCAGCATTTTGCCACAGCAAACATTTGAGAGCGTGGACAATGAGTTTTATCATCGCTGTGGAGGCACCTCAACAAAGAATTGTGGCCTCCTCCCATTTGTTTTCCAAATGGCGCGGTTTCACAAGGTGGAAACAAATTAAGTCTGGCTGCAGCAGCCAATGAAAATGAAAGCAATACCTTCTGACCTTACTGGAGTTAATTGAAACAGGACTTACCTTTGATCGCATTCCTCTTCTCATGGCAGTCAAATGGAGCTAGAAAAAAAGTGAAAAGAAAGGGCTTAATTTTTATTCAACTGCATTTCACTTAATGCAATGAGTAGAGAGAGGAGCTCAAACTGAAATAAATTAATTCTGTTCACAAAGATGTGAAATGAGGGGGATGACAATGGCCGTATATTGACAGGAATACTGCACTTATAGCCCTTAGACTAATTTGAACTCGCCTGAAATACAAATTTGTCATTTTCCAATGGATTGAAGTAGTAACGGTGAATGTCAAAAATAGCAGGCTAATATTTTTTCTGTTTGTGGGTAGAAACAAGATGACTAGTGGCACAACCACCTCTTCTGTGCCTGATACACAATGACACATCTTTAGTACCCACATACCTTAACATCATTTGTTGATAATTTTGTGGGAGAGGAAGAGGAGATAAAGGCCAATTGAAAGGGGGTGATTGAGAGAGAAGAGCTGATTGGGAGGGACAAATTGTTAGAGAGGAGTCAAAGGAAGGGCCAATCAGGACAGGATCAATCGGTGCGGGAGCAGGGGTGAGGAATGGGATGGGGTGTGACTGGGCCAATTGAGAGAGAAAGGGCGATCAGGAGTCGGTGAGAGGTATGGTAAGCATGGTTGAAGGTGGAGGTGGTAATGGGATGGTTGGGAGAGAAGGTCTGATTGGAGGTGGCCAATCCAGAGGTGGGTAATGGGGGAGATGGGGAGTGTGGCAATCAGGAGAAGGGTCCAATTAGGGTGAAGGTTGCAATGGAGTGAGAGTAAGGCTGTGATCAGCAGTGGGGTGAAGATGATGATGGAGATTGAATGATTCTTTAGGGGCTGCTGGTTTGGCTGAATGTAGACCTCTTTCAGTCCTGAGCACAGCTGACAACCTTATATCAACTAGGCATGAGGCCATTGATTTGCATATGCAAAGTTGGCTCATAATATTAGAGGATTAGTTGCCTGTTTAGTATTCTAAAAACGGATGCAGTGCTATTAAATTTGTAAGCCCTTTTTTCTGCTTCCAGTGGAGGAACTGAGTTTGTGACCTGCAGAGATTACATGAAGTAACATTACATTTTATGCTTGGCCTTAAATGCAATGAAGATGGTGGTCCCAAAATAAAGCCCAGTCACTGAATCAATGTGAAATCCCTCTTTTCCTCATAAAAATAGATTATTTCTCAGGACAGTCAAAATCAGGCAGTTGCCATATAGATTGGTTTACAATAGACATCTATCAGTATTTATTTTTAGATAGAAATTGTAGACAACAATTTTGCTGTCAGATTGATTTTATACAAGGTAACCCCAAATTCAATAGGAAAGCAGCTCAATCTATAAAATGTAGCCAGAAAAATCTGGTGATGATCTGAGAAGCAATTCTCAAGGCATTTTTCTGCAACAGGTAGAGAAGTCTCCCAATGGTATAGGCACAATAGATTTTGCACTAGTTACAGGGGGAAAAAAACACTCAAGTCAATACAGCGAGTTCTGTGCAGATGACAATAACACACAATACCCTAACAGCACAATGTCAGTCTTCATGACATAGAAACAGATAGATCAAAAATAGGATACAAGAACAAAGCAGATTAATTCCTCCTTTAAGTGCATATACTTTTAAAAATGACACGCTTAACGTGACAGAGATGATGGTTATATTTCTTAAGAGAGTTTGATTTTTTTTTATATCCATTTAAATTCTCTTCCATTCTTCTTTCATCATCCCACTCCAATGGTGGGGGAAGGAGGAAAAGTTATATTAGGGCTCCCTGGCAGTCATACAAAAGTCAGATACTGCCTATGGGAAAACAAAGAAATAAAGTGAGAAAGGGGTATGAGTGATGTGAAATTGACCTCCATTACTAGCCACATTTTCATTTTTAATTACAAAAGTAAAAATATCAAGAAACACATCAATAAATAAATACAATACAGTCAGAGCTGCAGCAGAGTTGTCTGCCAACAATTTAAGCCTGTGAGGACGTAATATCCTCGGCAGTTTACAAACATTTATGAGCGCGTTCACATCGAATCTTCTTTAATAAAACAAAACAGTAGAATAATGGTGTCTGTATAATGGCAGAAGATTTTAAATCCAATCTTCACCATGTTGAACTCAGGGCTTATTTCATCATCTTCTACTTCAAATTGTTCTTTCCCAGGATCGTGAACTGCTTACCTGCCTCAGTTTCCTCCTCTTCCTGCAATCTTTTAAAACCCAAGCTTTGTGTCGCCTGAACAGTCCTTGATTTACTGCATCTTCTCTTCTATTCTCTTTGACCTTGATAATGTCCTTGCTGGCAGTTCAACTTTGTTTCTCAATAATAATTTTTAACAAAACACGTTGCAGTGTATTATAAAAGGATCAAGTTTTTCTTTGGTGCAGAAACGTTCTTACAATCTTCAAAAGTTTAATATGCCTTAAACAGGACTTTACCAAACTAAACGTTAAACCCTCAGCAAACTGTAAACTTCCTTCTGCTTCACAGCAAAATAGGCGTGTAGTGTATATTATAAATCACAGTGTCATCACAAACAAATCACAACCAGGCATGGTGCGTACTTAAAGCGTTTTCTCACTTCCCTTTTATAAAAATGTTAACAGTTGGGGAAGTTACGATTCTACTGAAATAATCTGGTAAACCGCCATAATAAAATAATTCCTGTGATACTCTGCGTCGTGGTGACAGTGCAATCCTTTTAACTGTATTAAGAAGTGGTGGAATACTTGTTCTGTTGATGTCTTCTTGTCATGCAGTCTATGATAAGGCTAATAAATTATATAGTGGGTGGTGTTAGCCTTGCACCAATATAAACTGTACTGTACAACTGAAGAGCAAGGTAACAGAAGCGTACTTACGCAAGTGGTGCCATGCCAACTCCAGGCAGCAATTCAGGTAAAACATGGCTAATCTGTACCTCAAGTCCATTTACCTGCCTTTGCTCCATATCCTTTGATCCCTTTAACTAATAAAAAATCTATTGATCTCGTTTTTTAAAATTTTCAATTGATCCAACATCCTTTTGGAGGGAAAGTTTCTTCTGCATGATAAAATGTTTCTTGATTTCACTCCTAAAAAGCTTAGCTCTAATCTTAAAGTAACATCCTCTTTTTCTGGATTACCCTAGCAAAAGGAATAGTTTTCCTGCATCAATTCCTTTATCATGTTAAACATTTCCAAACTCAAGGGAATACAAGCCAAGTTTATCAATCCTCATAATTTGACCCTTTAAAGCACAGTTTCAATCTGGTGAATCAGCACTGTACCCCTTGCAAGAAACAATATATTTTTTCTGTACATCTCTTTTGTGGACTAGATTTTAGTGATTTGTGTGCATGGAAACTTTTGATCCTGCACATGCCCTAGGCTTTCACCATTAAGAAAATATTCTGATTCGTTCTTCTCAGATCCAAAGTAGATCTTACATTGACCCCAACATTAGCCTCCAACTACCAGAGTTGTGCCTAATCACTTCGTCTGCCAAGATTCCTGCTTCCATCTAGGCAACTTCTGTGCCATCTAACTTAGTTTCACCTGCATACTTGGATGTACACCTCTCTAATTATTCAGCTTATTCATTAATATATACGATGGAAAGCCGAGGTCCCAGTAAAGATCCCTAAGGAACACTACTTGGCACATCTTACATCAGAGAACATTTCTTTAATCCTACTGTCTCTTACCTCCCAAATAATTACTGTTACTTCAGCTCACTTAGTTCAAAGCCAAATTTAAAAACTAGGAGCAGAAAACTGTTAACATTTATTTTTTTAATGTTTTCAGGAAAATCTTGTGAACTTGCAAAACAGCAATTTAGAATCAACCTTTCATTTAAATGGTTCTTTAGAAATTATAATCATAAAAATTCTGAGGTGGCAGCAAAACCTGTATTATCTGCGGTTTATATTAGCAAAATTACAAAAAAATGTTATCCTCAGTTTATATTAAAAATTTTAGAAAATTCAAATATGCTAGCTGTTCAGAACTGTTATACTAATATTTCATCAAAACAATCAACTCTACCTCTACGATCATGATTAATACACATGCATATACACATATATATCACTGTACAAATATTTAACAATATGTTGGCAATTGCTGAGCTGTCAACATTGGGGAAACATTAAGAGTGACATTTAGAATCACCAATTTGTAAAGCCATTTAAATGAGTTGCATACAAAGAGGTCACAAGATATTTTTTCTTTGAAAAAGAGTTCATCACTCTCTAATGGGTTGACACTATCGACCAGAGATTTAAATAAGTGACATTGTTTATGCAGGCCAGCATTAAAACAAATAACACAAACAATTTTCATTGGAAATTTTACACTATAGTAAGTTAAACACTTGCATCTGGAGGGGAAGAAATGCACTTCTAGCTATCAAACGAAAAAACACATGCTTAGAGAGAACAGAAAACAAATAATGAACATTGCACATAAAATTAATTTCTGTCCACTGTAACAAACATCATCAGATGTCCCCTAGTAAAAGCTGAGAAGGTAATCCTATCTTGGGGTCCAGATGACAGGCATTAATACTTCTGATGCTACCTGAACTACTAGATTGAATTACTGCCTGGGAAGCACCCTGCATCCTTTGTACATTACATATATGAGGTTATTCTGAAAGTTTCTAGGGTCTAATGGTATAATGTTCAGACTGATAATTTCCCAAAACAGCCAGATTCTAGGAAATAAAGGATTGCATTTTAGCACACACATCCAGGGCTTCTGGGAGCAGGGGAAGAGGCAGGCAGCCAACCCACTCCCAGAAGGGATGGGAAGTTAAATAGTTTAATGAGGCTGGCAGCCTTGGATTTAACCTGCTTTGCAGCTTTTATTGTGGTCAGCCAGGTATACCAGGCCTCAAGAATCCCAGCAGCTGAAGTGAGGTGAAGGTAGCTTTGGCCCAAAAACTAAGACCCTTCACAGTGCTGCTTGTGGGCCAGGAGGAGCAGTAGTGTTGTATACAAGATGGTTTTCTGGAACAGTATGTTGAGGATCCAACTAGAAAGTGAGTTATTTTAGATCTAGTATTGTGCAATGAGAAAGGACTAATTAATAATCTCATCATAAAGGAGCATCTAGGGAAGAGCGGCCATAATATGTTAGAAATTTACATTAAATTTGAAAATGACGTCGGTCAATTTGAAACTAGGGCCTTAAATCTAAGTAAAGGAAACTACGAAAGTATTAGGACCAAATTGGCTGTGATAGATTGGGAAGCAACATTAAAAGTTAAGACAGCATCTGTGGAAAGGAAGACAGAGTTAACGTTTCAAGTCCGTATGACTCTTCATCGAGTTCTGATGAAGTCATACGGACTCGAAATGTTAACTCTGTCTTCCTCTCCACAGATGCTGTGAGACCTGCTGAGTTTTTCCAGCAATTTTTGTTTTTGTTTCAGATTTCCAGCATCCGCAGTATTTTGCTTTTATTTAAAAGTTATAACAGCAGACAGGCAATGGCTAGCATTTAAAGAATCAATACATGGCTTACAACAAATTTACATTCCCTTAAAGCACATAAACTCAGCAGGAAAGGTGACCCAACCATGGCTAACAAGGGAAGTTAAAGATTGTATTAGATCAAAGGAAGAGGCTCATAAAGCTGACAAAAAGATTAACAAGCCTGATGACTGGGGGAATTTTAGAATTCAGCAAAGGAGGGCCAAGAAATTGATAAAGAAACAGAAAATAGAACACGAGAGTAACTTAGTAAGAAGCGTAAAAACAAACAGTAAAAGCTTCTATAATTATGTAAAAAGGAAAAGATTAGAAAAATCAAATGTGGGCTCACTACATACAGAGACAGCAGAATTTATTATGGAGAACAAGGAAATGGCAAGAAGCTAAACAAATGCTTTGTGTCTGTTTTCACAGGGGAAGTCATCAAAAACCTCTCAGAAATGCTAGAGGACCAAGGGACTAGTGAGAATGAGGAACTGAAAGAAATTAGTATTAGTATAAAAAAAGTAGTACTGGAGAAACTAATGGGACCGAAAGTTGATAAATTCCTTGGACCTGATGCTCTTCACACAAGTGCTCAAAAAGGTGGTTGTAGAGATAGTGGATGCGTTGGTGGTCATCTTCCAAAATTTTATATATTCTGGAACGGTTCATACAGATTGGATGATAGCAAATATAACCCCACAATTTAAGAGGAAAGGAGAGGACTGGAGTACAGAAATAAAGAAGTCTTGCTATATTTGAAGAGAGCCTTGGTGAGACCACGCCTGGAGTATTGTGCACAGTTTTGTCCTCCTTACCAAGGCTCAACAGGGTAGAAACAGGAAGGATGCTTCCCCTGGCTTGTGGTGGGGGGGGGGCGCAGTGTCTAGAGCCAGAGGACACAGTCTCAGAATAAGATGTTAGCCATTTCGGACCGAGATGAGGAGGAATTTCTTCACTCGGAGGGTGGTGAATCTTTGGACGTCCTTACCCCAGAGGGCTGTGGAGGCTCAGTCACAGAGTATATTCAAGACAGAGATCATTGGATTTCCAGATATTAAAGATATCAAGAATATGGAAATGGTGCGGGAAAATGGAGTTGAAGGTAGAAAATCAGCCATGATCTGGTTGAACGATAGATCAGGTTCGAGGGGCCTAATGTCTCTTATTTCCTATATTCCTATGTTTCCAGGCCCTCCAAGCTCCTCTCCCCACTCCTCCTCTTTTCCCCCACCTACGTAACCTGCCCCAGTTGATACTCAGGCCAAAGTGTCAGGAGTTGCCTGACAGGAAAGAAAGTCAGCACTATGACAAAAATAGAGATTTAGGAGTGCACACTACTGTGACAGATCTCTCAAGAAAGAAGTTGAGGGTTATCCAGGTACTAGAGTTGGAAACCATGCACCAATCCTGCCTGAGCTAAAGTCAACCACCATATATGTCCTCAGTATGAGTTTCAGTGTTCAAGGTAGGATGGAATAAAATTAGCAAAGTAGAAAGAAAAGTGTGCAAATTGCAAAATATTCTGAAACAATTTGCTTTGGGAATGTGTCTACAGAAGTGAAGGAGGAACACTGAACAGAATAGGAAAAAAATATTAATCTGGTGAAAACTAGCTTTAAAATGAGACAAATCAAATTACCAACAAGTTTCTATCTTGACATGCCATTACATCATAATCCTTTAAACATGAAATTTAAAATAAAACATCTATTACTTTAATCAGAGTAGCTGGAAATTTGCTTAAAGGCAAGCCAGCCTGCATATCCTCCCTCTCAGTCATTGGCCAGAAATTCAAACACCAGCTTATTTGCACGAACCACCTGCAGCAGGCAGGATATTGTCAGCAATCTGCTCCCCAAAGCCAGCGACCCTTGCCTTGACCTCCAGCAACAGGATATACAGAAACAAGCTGCTGCAGGAACTGAAAGCCTTAGAGCAAGGGTCAGAGGCACGGCTGACTCACAGCACAAGATATCTACCCTCAACACTCACGCTTACGTTCCAAAGACGTTTCCGACACAATGGAATGGCAATAAATTTTCTGCCTGCCAACTTCTATTCCAAGTAAATCTGAAAGATCTGAATTTGTGGTTTTTGTAGGTTCTCCATAAATAAAACTGTACATGCAGTACAAAGTTCTTTAAATGATACTGCACAGTTTAATTAAGATTTAATTTGCAAATTTATGACATATCTTAGAGTAACAATATTTCCAAATCAAGGCAAAAAGATACTAAGATCATGGTTAGAATCATACTGGACAGGAGATGGTCATTCAACCCATCACGTTTGCGCCTTTTCTTTGAAAGAGTTATTTGATTAATCCTACTGCCCTGTTCTTTCCCCACTTCTCTGTAAATTTTTCCTTTTAAAAATATATTCAATTTCCTTTTGAAAAGAACTAATGAATGTGCTGCTGCCACTTTTTTCAAGCAGTGCATTCCCGATCATAATAACTCTATCCTTCTCATTTCCCACAGGACATTTCGCCAATTATTTTAAATCTTTGTCCTCCAGTTACCGACCTTCCTGCCAGTGGAAACAATTTTTCCCTCTTTACTCTCTCAAAACAGTTTATAATTTGCAGTACATTTAATAAATCTCCCCTCAACCTTTTCTGTTCTAAGAACAATGAAAACTTCTCTTGTCTCTCAACAACTGGCATCATTCTACCAAATCTCCTCTGCAACCTCTCCAAGACCTTGACATCCTTCCGAAAGTGTGGTGTCCAGAATTATACACAATACTCTAGCTGTGCTTAACTAGCTAGTGATTTACCTCCTTGCTTCAATCCTTTTGATTCTATTTGTAAAGCCAATAATCCTGTATGCTTTTTTTTAAAACAGCCTTAACAACTTGCCCTGCCGCCTTTAAACCTTTGTATATACAAACTCCCAGTTTCCATTAGTCCTGTGTCCCCTTTAAAACTGTAGTATTTAATTTATGTTGCCCATCATTTTCCTGTTCCAAAATGCATTACTTCACATTTCTGAGAAGTCCTGAAAAAAACCTATATCCAGTAAATATTAATTCCCAAAAAATTTATTCGTCATGCCAAAAACATCTAGATCTTTTCTCTCTCAAGAAAAGAAGGAAGAAAATAAAACTGCAACATTCATTTTTGTTTTTCTCTCTGAATCACAAGGTACCAACACAACTATTTCGTTAGGAGTGCCGGCTGTTGTACAGGATCCCACTGAGGGATTGTGGAATAAAAAGGTAAATCAACATATCTGTTTAACTCCTTTGGCCAAGCACATTCCAGCAGATTTCAGAGCAGCTATTGCACCCATCACTATCAGCGAGCATTGTTTTGTTCCATAATCAGATCTTCCACAACAGTGGTATCAATGAGTTAGGAGAAACTGAAAGCTAAAATTGCACCAATTTTCTCTCCTTTTCTTTGGAGTGTTTATTAACTTCCCACTGGCTGGATAATTCAATAGTTTTCAGACTTAGGAACAAAAAAGCTCCATTATAAACAACTATAAAGACCAAGGAAGGAACTAGTTAACTCCCATACCCCATGTTGTTCCCCACCTACCTCCTCACCCACTTACCCCCACCACCCCCAACCCCAACAACTCACCTCCACTGGAAATCTACCTTCAGCCTGGAAACAAGTCTGGAGCTAGAAGGACTGTCAAAGTTAATGAACAAATCGGGTAGCAAGAGAGAAATCCTGCTTTTCTTTTATCATATGGGAAGACAAGTGACTTGGGCAAGGCCCTGGGGGTCCGGCAATGCTTACAAAACTACACCTTAGCAGGAATCAGTATCTTCATGAAAGGAAAGGAGGGACTTTGGAGTATCATGGAGTCATAGGATTGGATTTAATGCAACCTGTCATGGCGGGAAACATGGCAGCTAGACCATGGGGGGAGAGGCTGTGCATGTCTCCTATCAGTGGCAAAACCTCCCTCAGTAAAGCTGGAGGGTAGAAGGGGCTGATGCAGGACCATTGATGAGTCAGCGTACACCCATTATCCCTCAGCCCACCTCAATTTAGCGGTGGCTTAGGGATTAAGTGGGGGCTGCACGCCTTTCCCTCACGTCCCAAAGGCTGCCCAGCAAACCCCATCACATTTGCCAGCGGCTTCCAGGGGGGTAGCTTGTAGTTAGGTACTCTGTTCATGATTGAGGAACCTGGCATCGGGGAGGGAGGCAGGCAGTGAAAGCCACCACCCTGTCCTTGCCTCTGACCCCCTTGCCTCCACCCCCCCCCATGACCTTCACCCCAGCATCTGCATCTCACCTTCACTCACCTTTGGTAGTGGGAGTCTCAATTGCAGGGAAAGCCCAAAGGTGGATCCTAAGTGCCTGAAGGGCACTTGATTTTATCAGGTCTCCTCCATGGAATGCCCCACCGGTTCTCCAATTGTGACCAAAGTAGACCATTCAACCCATCAAGTCCATGCTGGCTCTCCATGGAGCAAACAAGTCAGTCCCATTCCCCGTTCTATCCCCAAAGCCCTGCAAGTTTATTTCCTTCTTGTGCCCGCCCAATTTTCTTTTGAAGTAATTGATTGTCTCCGCTTCCAGCTGCGGTTCTTCCTCACATTCCCCCTGCATTTCTTTTATTCATTGGATGTGGGCATTGCTGGCTAGGCCAGCATTCATTGCCCATCCCTAATTGAGAAGGTGAAGGTGAGATGCCCTCTTGAACCACTTCAACCCATGTGGTGTAGGTACACCCACACTGACTTTCTAGTGGTTTGAATACAACAGAATTGGTTGCATTTAAGAGCTGACCACATTGCTGTGGGCCTGGAATCACACGTAGGCCAGACCAGGTAAGGATGTCAGATTTCCCTCCCTAAAGGAAAGGATGGGTTTTAACGCCAATCAACAGTGGCTTCATGGTCATCATTAAACTTTTAATTCCAGATTTTTATTGCTTCAATTCAAATTCCACCATTTGCCCTGCATCTCTTGCCCAAAACATTAAATCTGTGTCCCCTTGTCCTTGTACCATCAGCGAATGGGAACAGTTTTTTTCCTTATCTACCTTATCCAAATCTGTCACAAACTATCAAACCTCCCCTTGCTGCAAAGAACCCCAGTTTCTCCAACCTAACACTGTAGCTAAAATCCCCAATCGCTGAAGCTGTCCTATTAAATCTTCTCTGCACCCTTTCAAGGGCCTTCGCATCATTCTTGAAGTGTGGTGGCCAGAAAAGAAGGTGGGGCAGAAAAAAAAATTGTTCACAGGATATGAGCATCACTGGAAAGACTGGCATTTATTGCTAGAGCTCGTGGTGCTTTTAGGGAGGGAGTTCCAGAAATTTGACCCTGCGACAATGAAAGTACCAAGCCAGAATGTTGTGAGACTTAGAGGGGAGCTTGCCATGTTCCCAAATGCTTGCTGTCCTTTTCTTCTAGCTTGTAGAGGCAGTGAGCTTGGAAGAGCCAAGTTGCGGTAATACATTTTTGTAGACGGTACACACTGCAACCACAGTGCAGCCAGCAATGGAAGGAATGAATTTTAAGATGGGTGTCAATCCAGCAGGCTGCTTTGTCTGAACTGTGACAAGTTTCTTTTGTTTTGCTGGAACTGCTCATATCCAGGTAGGTAGAGAGTATTCCAGCATGCTCCTGACCCAATTGCGCCTTGATGGTAGAAAGGTTTTGCAGAGTAGGGGGGTGATTTAACTGCCCTAAAAAACGAAGGCTCCAATCTGTTCTTGTAGAGCATTTACATTGCTTACATAGCTTGTTCAGTTAAGTTTCTGGTCAATGGTGACCCCTAAGATGTAAATGGTAGATAGGGTTCAGTGATGATAATCCTGTTGAACGTCAAGGGAAGTAGTTTGACTTTTTTTCTGGAGGTGGCCATTGATTGGCATTTGAGAGACGTGAATGTTACTTAGCACCTATAAGCCCAAGCCTGGATGTTATCCAAGTCTTGTTTCATGCGTGCACGGACTGCTTTGTTCTCTAAAGATTCAATTAAAGACCTTTGCCAATGGTAAATCCCAACATTTTAATCCAATTTCTGAGAAAATTTAATGGTTAACTGATATGAAGCAAGTATTATTTTTCAGTAAAGAACCCATTACCTGATTTCAGATACAAATGCTTAATGTACCGGCAGAAGTTATTTTTATAAATGACAGAATTTATAAAGCTCTCTCACTAATCCCTATCTCTTCAGCCTACATAAGAATCTTTCTCAAGAGAGCCATCACCTCTTTTTAAGCTGCTTCTTTCAATGATGTGCATGCACTCTCATGCAAACAATAGATAAACTAAATGAAATGATTACTGTATAATATTTCAAGCTACTAATGTCTGTCAGTTCAGGAATGTGTCAATCTGTCTTAGGGATATGCATTGCTTCATAATGATATAACTGCCACTGTCCTACATGGAAGATATGAAACAGACACCTTCAAAATCTGGACCAGGGTCAAGCAAGGCCATGTAACAGCACCCATACTATTTCCACCTACCTCTGGCAGTGGCGAGTCACCTCATCAAAGATCAAATGCTCTCTGGTATGTGTTAAATATCACCTAGATGGAAAACTATATCTTAGTTGCCTCTGTGCCAAAACTAAATTGACCAATATAGACTACTTGGTCTACAGTTTATGTATGACTACAGTGTGGTTGCCCACTCTGCACTGGATTTGCACGTCTCTTCAATTCTGAATACAAGAAATTCGGTCTGTCCTCAAACATTGTCCAAACAAAACTCATATCAACTCACACCTGGTCAGCCAAATATTCCACCTTCCATATATATTGGAGAGCATAAATGTCAAGCAGTTCCCGTACCTTGACAGCCATTTCTATCAAAAGGCCACCATTGATGAGGAGATTCAACATTGGATCAGCATGATTTGGTTCAGTTAGAGTCAGAAATAATTTTAACGACAGCCGAGGAAAAATCACGTTATGCATAGCTTTCAGCAACTCGCATTTAAAATCCTTGAATGAAACTCTTACAGAATAACATTACCTCACCTCTTTCTTAATACTTGTCAGGTCTCCAGGTTTGGCCTAGTTTATTTGCGAAAGTTTCCATGCTCCTAGGCTACCAGAAAAGTTCATGCATTGACTGAAAATTTCAGATTCAATGTGGAGGCTGGTAAAAGGTCCATTCAGTTCATTTAGTCATGGTGTGCTACATCTGCAAGCAGCTCCGTCTCATTGTAACCCAGCACAAAACCTCAGATTGTTAATATCTTTATAGGATGTATCTAAATTCCATGTCTTAACTCGCACCAAGTCCCAGTCATCAATCATTCCTGTATTTACTGTCCTGCATTGGATCCTGGTCAAGAACATTTTGATTTTAATATTCTCATCCTTGTTTCTAAACCGCTCCCTGTCTCTGTAATCCCCATCTGTCCCACAACCCTCTGAGATATCTATGCTTATCTAGGTGTAACCTTTTGGAGCATACCTGATTTTAGTTGCTCCACCACTGGTGGCCGCACCTTCAGTTGCCTCGACCCTAAACTCTAGAATACCCTCTCTACATCTCTCTGCCTCCCTATTTCACTTTCCTCCTTTAAGACAATCCTTAAAACCTACTTCTTTAACCAAGCTTTTGGTCATCTGACCTAATATCTCCTTATATGGTATGGTATCATATTTTGTTTCATACAACATATCTCTTACAATATGAAGCACTTTGGGGCTTTTCATTGCATTAAAGACACCATATAAATATAAGCTGTTGTTGCTATAATTAAATCCACCTTCACTATGTTAACTGGTAGTCAGTCCCAGATATCAACCTGTTAGTCAAGTAAACCAAAAATTGTGTTTTGTTGTCGGTTTGTTTTTCCCTTTTATATACTTGTGTCCTTCTAGTTACCCTCTCCTGATAATAGATAAACTTCTCCCCATTGAAATGCTGATCCTCTGCATGATTTTTAACTACCCTGTCCATTCACTCTCTCTACAGCAGATTTTGCCTCCATGTGGCTAATATTTCCTCTTCCTTCGAAAAAATACATGTTAAAAATGTTTGCCTTGCTTTAAAACAAGTCTTGAACCAAAATGACTGGCAGAATTTTAAAACAGTTTCTTTTGTGCATCACAAATCTGTTAAAACAGGAACGACAGAAAAGAAACTGGCCAATCACAGCTCACCTAAAATAATGGCCCTTTCACACTTCTCAAGCAGCTAATGAGCCACTTAACTGGTATAAAGGGCAAACATGTTGTTAATCCAGCTGTGGCGTGCGCAAAACTACATAAAAATGTCACAACAAAATGTTAGGAAAGGCCGCTTTAATAAACAGAAGACTCAGGACCTATTATTTCAACAACAAAAAAGTCTTACTGGAAGTATCAATAATGAAACAGTAGAAATCTCACTGGGAGTTGACTAAGAACACGACACAAACCTGAAAAGAAAACATTAACACAAGTTATTCTAACTAGTCCCCTTGATCCTTCACCTCGATTTTGCATATATAAGAGTACTTCAAATACTTTTGTCCATTATTATCTTTTTGTATGGCCTTCATTGTTTGATGAATTTGCCAAATTTGCTCCCAATTTCAAATGCAATCCTTCTTATGTTAGTGCTGCCATGTTGGCCTGGTGCTTAAAGAAACTTCAAGCACTTCATCCACTGTTATCTCCATAAATTCAGATGTGTCTTCACCACTTCAGTTACCTGCTTGAGATTTAAACCCCCAATTTCAACACTACTTAAGTTAATGTCAAAGATGATTTCAAATACCTGCTGAACCTACAGCTTTTAAGCACTCTTGTTTTATCTTTAGGGAACTACTTTTAAAAAAATGTTGGGTTGAAGTTTCTATTCAATGAGGGTGAATAGATCAAAATCATAACTACTTATCCCTATTAATGTAAAACAAAGGATGTTTCACAATTACCTGAAAATTGTTTTTCCATCTCTCCCTTTTCATCCAAAAGTGTGTACCTTGTTCACCTTTACCAATCATCACAAAGGATTAAATTCTTCTCTAAACCCATGTTGTAACAATTAAGTCTCAGTTTTGAATCAGCTTCATTATGCATCTAATTTACTCATTTTGTTTAATATGGTTCCCCTCTCACCATCATTATTTCTCAAACTATCTTTCCCATTTTTTCACCCCCTCATCTTAAAGTCACCTCTGTTGCCTTAATTTATTGCTTTGCACCAATCCAAAGAATATCTAATTTGCAAAAAGATTGAAATAGATCATTATTATTCCATCTATACTACAAATTCCATCCAGTAAGAAACCACAGTAATTCCATCAAGGTTGTTCCTTAACTGATAGCTGCACGGATAAAGGTAATATGTAATACTCATTGGGAAGAAAAACAGGAAAATGACTGGACTTTTAACTGGATGGAGGAAAAAAGGATATGAGGCTGTAAATACACGGGGGATAATTTTAACCTAATGCATCTACAGAATGGACTGAATCAAAACATCTGCTGGTTTTACTTTCCAATTATTTCAATGTTCCAAGTAACTCATTATAGGAATTGGAAAGGATATGGCAAAAAAACATATTAGAATGTTAGCAGGAATAAGAAATCATAGTTATTAAGGATTGGAAAGTTAAGGTGTTTCTCACTTGAACAGAGAAGTTTCAAGGAGACGTTATAGAAACTTTCAGAGGGTCAGCTATGAGGTTGCTTTTGCTGGTCGGCAAATCGGTAGCAAGGGTTCATAGTGAGAGGATGATCACTAAAATAATGAAGTGGGAAATTAGGCGAAACTCACAAGGACATGAAATGCCTATCACAAGTGCCTGCTAAGGCAGCAGTTACATAACAACATGATTTGAAATGAATTTGGATAGATACTTGGAAAGAAAGAATTTCAAGGGATTTGAGGAAAGTACTAGAGAATGGGATCAGAATATTAACCCCAGGTGAAGAACTAACATGGGCAAAGGGCCAAATGGCCCTTTCTGTGCTGCAATTTCTAGGATTGAGAGCACTGGACCCCCACTTCACATGTAGAGAACTCTTTACCTTCACTAGATTAAATATAATATCTATCATGGTTCAAAGGTAGGCTTCTCTGTGACATTTACAGGTATGAAGACTTAGCTGTTGTTTCTCAGAAATACAACTGCAACCGACTTGTAACTGAACCCCAACTGAATGTTGAGTTATCAACACCTGAGAGTCCCCATTGTTTCGCCCCTTTGTGGAAGCTTTGAGTTTTGGGACCCAATTTTAATTCACTCAAAACCCATTCACTTATACAAAGTTAAAATCAGACCGTTGGTCTCCAAATCATTGGCAAGTACATACAGCTGACTTGTTACACCGACCAATTTACTTTACACACAAGCTTCTGAAATCTAAATAGTACATGGAAAACATTTTCCTCTAAAGATTAATATTTAACTATCCTACCTATGCACACCTTACCCATCTTCTAAACAAAAGAGGTAACGTTTAGCAAAATCAGTAGGATCAGTAAAGATTCATATCCAGAAATTAAAGTCACCAGACCCTAAAAATGCCAGGTTTCTGATATAAATCAGATACTGTCATGAAAAGCATCATGCATTTAGTGAAATATAGATAAGCTCTGATAGGATAACCTTTTTAAAAAAAAATTTGCTAGTTTACCATGTTCTGACTAGGACTGTGCGGTTTCTGATTTGAATCTTCTAACAGCTTTTCCACACCAAAGCTTCAAGTACACAAGAGTAAACAGTACAAATCAAGTTAAAGAGTGCTCACCAGTTTTAGAATCAGAAAAGTAACAATCACAGGATGGTAACAACACAGAAGTAACCCATTTGGCCTGCCATGTCCTTGCCGGCTCTCTCCTAGAGCATCTGAACTAATCCCACTCTCCTAACCTTTCCCCATATCCCTGCGATTTGTTTTCTTTTCAGATGCTTCTCCAATCGCCTTTTGAAAACCCTAATTATATTTGACTCCACCACACTCTCAGATTGTGGATCCAGATCCTTCGCTATGTAAAAAAAATTTCTTCATGTTATTGTTGTTTTCTTTTGCCAACCACCTTAAATCGAAGTCCTCTGGTTCTCAACCCTTCTGTGAAAAGGAAGAGTTTCTGCCTACCTGTCTAAACGCCTCATGATTTTGTACTTCTATTAAATCTCCCCTCAACCTTCTCTTCTCTAGGAAGCATAAGCCCAGTTTCTCCAATCCCTGGAAGCATTCTTGTAAAGCTTTACTATAATCTCTCTCTGGCCTTCACATTCTTCCTAAAGCGCTGTTCCCAGAATTGGACACAATACTCCATGAGATCAAACAAGAGTTTGTAAAGATTCATCATAATTTCCTTGGTTTTGTTCTCTATGTCTCTATTTATTAAGTCCAGGATCCTGAATAGCTTTTTAACCACTTTCTCAGCCTGCCCTGCCACCTTCAATGAGTTGTGCACATATACCCCCAGGCCTCTCTGTTCCTGCACCCATTTTAGAATTGTGCTCTTTTTATTTTATATTGCATCTCTTCATTCTTCCTACTGAAATGTACGACTTAACACTTCTCTGCAATGAATTTCATCTGCCAATTTCTTTCCATTCGACCAGGCTGTCTATGATTTTTTGAAGTCTATTGCTAGTCTCCTCTCAATTCATAATATTTCCAAGTTTTGAGTCCTCTGCAAACTTTGAAACTGTGCCCTATACATCCTACATTCAAGATTAGGTAATTGAAATTAGTGATCCTAGTATCAACCCTTGGGGAACTCTACTGTATACCTTCCTCCAGTCCAAAGTACAAACATTCAGCACTGCTCCATTTTTGTCACTCAGCCAACTTCATATTCATTCTGCCATTTTCCCTTTTATTGCATGGGCTTCAACTTTGTGGCCTTTTGGAAATCCATGCAAATCACATCAACTGCACTGCCTTAATTAATCCTCTCTATTACATCGACAAAAAGTTGGTTCGACATGATTTGAATTGAACACATCCACACTGGCTATTCGTATGAATCCACACTTGTTTGAGTAACTATTAATTTTGTCCTGACTTATCATCTCTTTTAAGCTTCCCTAACACCAAGGTTAAACTGACTGGCCTGTGATTGCAGGATTTATCATTACATCCTTCTTTTGAACAACAGTGTAACATATGCAATTCTCTAGTCATAAGAACATAAGAAATAGGAACAGGAGCAGACTATTTGCCCCCTTAAGCCTGCTCCACCATTTAATGAAATTATGGCTGATTTAATCTTAGCCTCAACTTCATTTTCTTGCCTGTTTCCCATAACTCTTGGCTCATCTGAAGTTCAAAAATCTGTCTATTTTAGCCTTGAATACATTCAATTACTCAGTCTCCACAGCTCTCTGAGGTAGAGAACTCCACGACAATCTGAGAGAGAAGAAATTCCTCCTCATTTCCTCTTTCCTTGGGCACCACTCATGTATCAAAGGAAGATTGGAGGATCCTTGATGGTGCATTTGCAGTTTCCACCCTTGCTTCCCTCAGTATCCTTGGAGGCATTCCATCCGGCCTTGGTGACTTATCAACTTTAAGTGCTGCCAGCCTTTCTAATAACTCCACTTTATCAATTTTTAGCCCATCCAGTGTCTCAATGCCTCCTCTTTCACTAAGACACAGAGTGAAGAGTCAACAATGACCTCAAGTTGGGGTTATAGGCCCATTATACAGTACAAAGGAGCTGTGAAATTATCCGAAATCAAATTTAGGCAACTAGTGCTGGCCACCTCCAATGTACTCTCACATTGCTTTGCATTCATACCTGCTGCAAGGTACACTAGCTGTAAACTTTCTTAACTTTATCTTTGATCTTTTTAAGTATCAATGGAGCAACAACTGTATGGTCACTTCTTTGTTAACCGGCAATGCTGTGTTGGTGAATGGGACTCGTGTGTGTGCTTCCATGCATGCGTAATGGTAATTTTTGAGTACATGGTCTCAACTACATAAGTGCCTCCTCACCAACATGCCAGCAAATTTACTTTGACATTGCTTCCCATTGCATCATTTGGGCATAAATGCAGTTTAACTTGTGTTTGCTGGCTTTATAACATCTGACACAAGTTTGTGGTGGCAATTTTTTCTTTCTATGGTGGAAACCAAGTCATTGGCAGGGGAAGGGGGTGGAGGGAATTAAAAATGGAATGGATCCCACCTTGTTCCCACTCAGCAGCAATTTTAAAATACCTGAACTTGCAAGGATACTATATTTTCCTTAAGTGAGATGGAAGCTTCAAATATTTATGAAAATGGGGCTCCTATTATATCAATAGAGCTTCAATGCTGTCTCTGTTCCAGAAGTAAGCAGGAGATCTGCTGTTTAAAACTGATCAGAAGTGCCCCACAAGGAAAGTCTAGTCCTCCCTTGCCCTGATTTCACCTCCCGTCCCGATTTTGTGATGCACTGACCTTCCGGTCCTTCACCTTCCCAGCTTAAGCCTGGTGGATGGCCTCCAGACTGTCAACTTTCCACTGTTTCCTGCTGATTTCTGCTTTAGTCAGAAGCCTGCCAGCAGCCTGTCAACTGGATTGTTAATACCAACTGGGCCTACCACTGCCACTAACAGCCAGGCTGGATTCTCATTGAGCCACTTTCTCACCAGGGAGTTAACATTTCCACTTCAGTCTCAAACCAGTACTTGCAGTGTAACAATGCCCTGGAGGACAGGTGCGATGTCTAATGGATAATTGTTCCTTAATAAAAAAAAATGGCCAAATAATGTGTCTTGTTTAAAGGTGGACCAGCCTGGGTTGGGGAGGGGAAGGAGGAGGGGATGGTGGTGGCAAAAGACAAGTCTTTGACATACAACCCTACCTTTTATTTAAACTTACAAATTCCTTGTTTGCTTTGAGCACAGATGACAAGGACAAACATAAGATAAACATGTAAATGCTTCATTCATTGAGGAAGTAGAACATGTTACTGACCTGACAGCCCTGCATATTTGAGTCCCTCCCAAATGGGAATGATGCTCTCTCCGCTTTGCCTGCAAAAGAAAGATATTTGTATCAGATTACCTGCGGGATAACAGAAATGACCCGTCAGAAGCAGCATTTCAACTTACTATCAGCAGGCCCATCACTAATGTTGAGTTGTGATCGAGTTTAAAAAGGTAATCTATTTCAACATGGCACTCTTAAAAATAAACGGTACAGAGACTCTTTTTGATCATAAATCTCTCCTCTAACATTTCTCTAATGTTCACGGTTATGATCCTAATGCTCACTAATCTGGGGTACTGCAGGAGGGCACTGGACCTTATCTATATATGGATAGCCCTCGGTCTTAGGGACATTTCAGTGCATGATGCATTAAAAGGAAAAGTTATGTTTATTGGGGAGTTGGCAGGAAGTGCCTTAAATGCAAAATACTTAACTTGCTCAATCCTTCAATCCTGTCTATAAGAAAGTTGAAATAAAAAGAGAAATGGTATTTAAAAACTTCCATTTCTGCCTTGAATAAGGCTGGGAGATAACATCTGATGAAAGAGGAAATGCTTCTCTGATGTCAGCAACAAGGATCATCACACAGCAGGTTTCCCAGGACAACAGTGACAACAATCCTGATACTAATCTGCAGGCTATTTGGCAGTTGAGAGGTGTATCACAGCTTTATTAATTATGTCCTACCATAACATGCAAATACAACTTCCAGGAGCCACTCGATAGCAATCAGGAGCAAAAGCCCTTTTCCCCCTGGCACCAGGGTGATGAGACCTGTTGTACTACTGCCCAAACTATGCTTGAGTTAAAAAATGAGGACACAACTTGGGACGGAGAGCTCAGTTCCACACTTGATGGTGCAATTGCTTACTGATTTATCTGGAATATTTCAAGTCTAGTCTATTTTGAGGTACAGCGGTAAACTGGCATACAGCGCAGTGGTTATACTGAGTCATGGAGATAAAGACAGATATACACATTGCAATGCATGTCAGCATCCAAGTTTCATCCAAGCTGACAAGACACATTACTGAAGAGAGGGCAGATGAAAAGTATGAAAAGACTTTCTTTCAGCCAGTTACAATGGTCTTAGTATATACAAGTATGCTTGCCTGCTCAGTCAGCTGGGAAATGATTAGAGCAAGATCTGCAGAGTGAAATAAAACTTTAAAATTAGTGAAAAGAATAAGACATAACTATCAATTGGTCATTGGTGAGAAGGCAGCCCCATAAAACATTCGATGAAATAGGTCCATAAATTATGAAAAGGACCCCTTGGAAATATATTTTTTCATGTGGGTACCGATACTTGTACACTTGACTAATACTTTCCCCTACCGGACATGCTTACCCTTAGGAGGAGTACAACAGAAAAAATATTGAAGTCAAAATTAGGTTTAAATATTGTGCTAAATTTGACACAGGCACAGGAGCTATAACAAAAATCAATGAGATACTAGACATAAAACTGGCAGAGAAAACATACATAACAGCAATCTTATATAGCCTTCCTTCCATCATAAAGTCAGAAATGGGGACGTTCACTGACAATTGCGGAACTGTACTCAGCCAGAATCCATAACCTCATGGTTTGGCATATCCCCTACACTACCAAAACCACCAAGCCTGGGAATCAAGCTTGGCTCAATGAAGACTGCAGGAAGGCATGCTAGAAGCAGCACCAGGCACACCTAAAAATGAGGTGTAATTTCAACCTAGTGAAGCTACAACACAGGACTACTTGTGCACCAAGCAACATAAGTAGCAAGCAATAGAGATAAACAATTCCACAACCAATGGATCAGATCTAAGCTCTGCAGTCCTACCACATCCAGTCGTGAATGGTGGACAATTAAACAACTCACTGGAGGAGGAGGCTCGACAAATATCCCCATTCTCAATGATGGGGGAGTCCAGCACATCAGTGTAAAAGATAAGGCTGAAGCATTTGCAACAATCTTCAGCCAGGATGCTCTCCATCTCAATCTCCTCCAGACGTCCCCAGCATCACAGATGCCAGTCTTCAGCAATTCAATTCACTCCACATGATATCAGGAAATAGCTGAAGGCACTGGATACTGCAAAGGCTATGGGCCCTGACAATATTCCAGCAATAGTGCCGAAGACCTGTGCTCCAGAACTTGCCGCATCCCTAGCCAAGCTGTTCCAGTACAGCTACAACACTGGCATCTACCCCGCAATTTGGGAAATTGCCCAGGTATGTCCTGTACACAAAAAGAGGGCAAATCCAACCCGACCAGTTAACACCCCATCAGTCACCTCTTGATCATAAGTCAAATGATGGAAAGTGTCATCAACAGTGTTATGATGCAGCACTTGCTTAGCAATAAACAACACACTAATGCCCAGTTTGGGTTCCAACCATGGTTCAAACATGGACAAAAGAGCTGAACTCCAGAGGTGAGGTGACAGCAACTGCCCTTGATATCAAGGCCACATCTGAACAAGTGTGACCTCAGGGAGCACAAGTAAAACTCGAATCAATGGAAATCAAGGGGAAAATACTGCGGCTAGTTGCAATCATACCTAGCACAAAGGAAGGTGGTTGTTGGAGGTCAATCATCTCAGTTCCAGGACATCACTGCAGGAGTTTCTCAGGGTTGTGTCCTAGGCCCATTCATCTTCAGCTACTTCATCAATGACTTTCCTTCCATCTTAAGGCCAGAAGTGGGGATGTTCACTGATGATTGCACAATGTTCAGTGCCTTTCACGACTCCTCAGATACTGAAGCAGTCCATGTCCAAATGCAGCAAGACCTGAATATCCAGGCTTGGGCTGCCAAGTGGCAAGTAAAATACGTGCCACACAACTGCCAGACAATGACCATTTCCAACAAGAGAGAATCCAATCATTGTCCTTTGACATTCAATAGCATTACTATCACTGAATTTCCCACTATACTGAATCTCCCACTATCAACATCCTTGGGGGTTACCATTGACCAGGAACTGAACTGGGCTAGCCATATAAATACTATGGCTGCAAGAGCAGGGTGAGGCGGTGGCATAGTGGTATTGTCACTGGACTAGTATTTCGGAGACCCAGGGTAATGCTCTGGGAACATAGGCTCAAATCCCACCATGGCAGAAAACTGAATTCAATAAAAATCTGGAATTAAAAGTCTAATGATGATCATGAAACCACTGTTGTAAAAACCCATCTGGTTCACTAACGACCTTTAGTGAAGGAAATCTGCAGTCCTTACCTGGTCTGGCCTACATGTGACTCCAGACCCACAGCAATGTGGTTGACCCATAGATGCCCTCTGAACTAAAAAAAGTGACAAGCCTCCTGACTCCCCAAAGCCTGTCCACCTTGGCACATGTCAGGAGTGTGATGGAATATTCTCCACTTGCCTGGGTGAGTGCAGCTCCAACATTCAAATAGCTTGACACCATATAGGACAAAGCAACCCACTTGAGTGGCATACCTTCGACAAACATTCACTCCTTCCACCACCAAAGCACAATGGCAGTAGTGTGTACCAGATATACTGCAGGAACTCAGCTTAGACAGCACCTTCCAAACCGATAACCACTTCCATCTAGAAGGACAGGGCAGCAGACACATGGGACACCACCACTTTCAAGTTGCCCTCTAATCATGGTAACTATAGGTCAGTTAGCTTAACATTTGTCATTGGGAAACTGTTAGAGTCTATTATAAAGGATGTAATGGCAGAGCATTTAAAAATACACTATCTAATCAAGCAGAGTCAGCATGGTTTCATGCTAACAAATGTTTTAGAATTCTTTGAGGGGGGTAACAAGCAGGATAGGTAAAGGGGAACCAGTAGATATAATATATTTGGATTTCCAAAAGGCGTTTGATAAGGCACCACACATAAGACTACTTAATATAAGAACCCATGGTGTTAGGGATAGTATATTACCATGGATAGGGTATTAGCTAACTAATAGAAGACAGAATTGGGATAAGGGGGGCATTTTGGGGATGGCAACCTGTAATTTCTGGAGTGCCACAAGGATCAGTGCAATTATTTACAATATATATTAATGACTTAGATAAGGGAAGAGAATGCACTAATCGCCAAGTTTGCGGATGACACAAAAATAGTGGGAAGGCAAGTGGTGAGGATGATACAAGGAGTCGACAGAGGGATAAGTTAGTGGGCAAAAACTTGGCAGATGGAATATAATGTGGGAAAGTGTGAGGTTAGGCACTTTAACAAGAAGAATAGAGGAGCTGAATATTATTTAAATGGAGAAAGACTGCAGAAGACTGCAGCACAGAGGGATTTGGGAGTCCTTGTGCATGAATCCCAAAAAGCTAACATACAAGTTCAACAAGTAATAGAGAAGGCAAATGGAATGTTGGCCTTTATTTCAAAGGGAATGGAGTATAAAAATAGGGAAGTCTTGCTAAAACTATACAAGACATTAGTTAGGCCACATTTAGAATACTGTGAACAGTTTTGATCTCCATATCTAAGGAAAGATATACTGGCATTGGAGGCAGTCCAGAGAAGATTCACTAGGTTGATCCCAGGGACAGAGGGATTTTCTCATGAGGAGAGGTTGAGTAGGTTGGGCCTGTACTCATTGGAGTTTAGAAGAATGAGAGGTGACCTTATTGAAACATAAGATTCTTAGGGGGTTTGACAGGGTAGACGCTGAGAAGTTGTTTCCTCTTGTGGGAGAGTCTAGGACCAGAGGGCATAATCTTAGAGTAAGGAGGCACCCATTTAAAACAGAGATGAGGAGGAATTTCTTCTTTCAGGGGGTAGTGAAATTCTTTACCACAGAGGGCTGTAAAGACTGGATCGTTAATTATATTCAAGGTTGAGATAGACAAAATTTTAATCAGTAAGGGAATCAAGGGTTTTGGGGAAAAGGCAGGAAAGCAGAGTTGAAGATTATCAGATCAGCCATGATCTCATTGAACGGCGGAGCAGACTCAATGGGACGAATAGCCTACTTCTGCTCCTACTTCTTATGGTCTTATGAACACCCACATCCCATAAACGAATAAAAAGCACGATCAACATAGCAAAATGTCCCAAGACTCTACAAAGGGCCATTATAAAGCAAACATTTGACATGTAAGGAGATCCTAGGGTAGATGATCAAAAGCTTAGTCAAGGAGACTCTTAAAAGGAAGAAAGAGAGGTAGGGACGGAGAGGGAATGCCAGAGCTTAGGGCCCAGGCAGCTTAAGGCATGACCAGCAATGGCTAGTAAAATAAAACTAAAATCAGGAACATTCAAGGGGCCAGAATTAAAAATCTAAGAGATTGTGGGGATGGAGGAGGTTACGGAGATAGGGAAAAGACGAGGACATGGTTTGAAAATAAGGATGAAAACTTTAAAATCAAGACACTGGCTCCTATGTAAGCAATGTACGCCACAAGGGTGAGGGGTGAATAGAACTTGATGAAACTTGGGATACAGGCAGCAGAGCTTTGGATGACCTCATTTTTTAACCAAGGAAATAATGTGAAAGGGTGGCCAGGAGTGAACTGAATTAGTCACATCTAGAGTTAAAAATGGCATTAATAAGGGTTCAATAGCAGATGAGCTGAGGTCGGGACAAGAGTCAGGTAATGTTATGGAAATGGAAGTGAAAGTAGGCAGAATTGGTGATGCCGCAAATACATGGTCAGAAGATCATCTCTGGGTCAAAAACAACACCAATGTTGTGGGTGGTCTGAGCCATCCTCACATAGCTGTCATGGAGAACGGTGGAATTAGTAACTAGGGAACTGATGCTGTGTGAGGATCCACATACAATATATAGCACAATAGAGCAGCGGTAGGCAGAATGGAGAAGCTGAGCTGTTTTCCTTGGAGAAGGAGAGGGGAAATTTGATAGACGCATTCAAAATTATGAGGGGTCTTGGCACAGTAGATAGAGATTGGTGAATAATCAAGAACTGTAATATCAGTTTCAGGTCATTGGCGGAAGAAGCAATAGCAACGTACGGAAAAATGTTTTTTTGCAGCAAGTGGTTAGGATCTGGAATGCACTGCCCTGAGAGTGTGGTGCAAGCAGATTGAATCATGGCTTTCTAAAGGAAATTGGATCATCATCTGAAGAGGAAGAAAATTGCAGGGCCACAGAGAAAAGTGGCACTAAGTGAATTGCTCTTGCAGAGAGTGGGCACAGACATGATGGGCCGAAAGGCCATCTTTTGCACTGTAGCCATTCTATGAGAGCTACAATTCAAAACTGAACCATTAGCCTGCCAAACTGCAAGGGCACAATTAAGCGATTTCTGAAAGTCTGTAGAACCTTAAAAGATTGAATTATGACCTTGCAACTCCCTCTGCCACATCCATTATTTTATATTAAGTATACTAACAGCTATTCTAAAGTGAAAAATTGAATCCGTCACCCCTACCGTTACAATGCTGCTGTGAGGAGAACATTAATGACAGTTTGTAGCAGTGCTGTGGTGACATTCACAGAAGTGTATAGTGGGTCACTGAGTTCCAGGAAGAACAACCAGCAAGATTCACAGGAGAGTTAAAATAAGCAAGATCAAAAGGCAAACTGCAATCAATGAAAATCTCAAACGAAAAGCAGAAAACGTGCAACAGGTCTGTCCACATCTGGAAGATAAAAATCGGCTAATATCTGGGGTGGAACATTTTATTGCAGCTGAAGAATGGTTCTCACCTGAAATAGAATGCATTTTCAGTTGCTGACTGCAGCTTGCTGAGCACTTCCACCATTTATTGCTTTTCTCAGCATAGGAGGCGGCTCATCTTAACATGTTTTACAGTGACTAACCTGACTAGTAACTGAAGATAGTACATGTACGTCACTGAAATTCTAAGGGAAAGAGCCCAGTAGAGGTAGGGTAAGCATTTTAAAACATTGTGCCAAGCCTCCCTCCCAAAAAATGCCTCAAAAGAAAAAATAGGTTTTACTGTTTAGTTATTGAGTATATGATGCACACAGAGTAGATCATCAGTGCTTATTCTCAAAATGCTGAAGAGGGATGAGCATCTTTCTCTCTCCTACTGAATCCAGAGATTCCAGAAGTGTTTTAAATGCCAAAACTGTCAATTGAGATTAGTGAGCATGTGCTTATTCCTGCTAAATATGAGAGTTGCCCAAAGACAGATCTGCTGTGCCAGTTATTACAGCATGCTTGTTTCATCTGGGCTATCCAATGTGGTCCATGGAGTTATAACTAGCACTGAGTAAGATTGCAACATAATACAGGAAGCCGTTAAACAACTTGCAAACTGCATGAACTGTTGAATGGCAAATGAACTTGGAAATAAATAAATTTGAGGTGAAGCATCCTTGAAAATAAGGAACTGAATGAAGTTAGAAGCACAAAGGTATCTAGGGATACAGGTGAATAATTCATTACTTATTAGCATTGCATGTCAGCAAAGTAATTAAAAATACTAAGGAAGCAAGGGTTTATTTCTGGGGATATACAGCTCAAAAGTAGTGAAATGTTGTTAAACCTGTACAGGACTCTTAAGAGGGCCAAGCAGAGTTCAAATCTCCATATTATGAAAAGGATATAGAAGTGCTGGAGAAAGTGCGAATTGGATGTATATGGGTGGTAATAAAACTGAGAGATTATAACCATCAGGAAATATTGAACAGGTTTTTTTTTTAGAAAAGAGTTAGAAGAGACCTGATAGATGTCTTTAGATGTCTTAAAACAATGACAATCACTTGAGAGAAAGTATTAGGAAAACTAATGGGACTAAGAGTTGACAAGTCCCCTGCACCTGTTGGTCTGCATCCCAGTGTCTTGAAGGAAGTGGCTGCAGAGATGGTAAATACATTGGTTGTAAAATTTCAAAAATCCCTGGAAAGGTCCCTTGGAAAATGTAACACCACTATTCAAGAAAGGAGGGAGACAGAAAGCCGAAAACTGTAGGCTAGTTAATCTGACCATCTGTTATTGGGCAAATGCTAGAATCTATTATTAAGGACTGGTAGTAGCAGGACATTTAGAAAATCATAACAATCAGGTAGAGTCAACATGGTTTTGTGAAAGAAAATAGTGTTTGACAAATTTATCAAAACTCTTTGAGGATGTAACAAGCAGGATAGATAAGGGGGAACCAATCTGGATTTCCAAAAGGCATTCAATAAGGTGACACATAAAAGGTTACTACACAAGATAAGAGCTATTGATTTTGAGGGTGATATATTAGCAACGATAGAGGATTACTAACTAACAAGAAATGGAGAGTCGGGGTAAATGGGTCATTTTCAGGCTAGCAAACAGTAACTAGTGGAATGCCACAGGGATCAGTGCTGGGGCCTCATCTATTTACGATCTATATTACTGACTTGAATGGAGGGGCAGACAGTATTGCAGCTAAATTTGATGATGATACAAAGACACAGAGGAAAGCAATCTGTGAGGAGGCTACAAAGAATCTGCACAGGGATATAGATAGGTTAATTGAGTAGGCAAAATAATTGGCAGATGGACTATAATGTGGGAAAATATGAGGTTGCCCACTTTGGCAGGAAGAATAGAAAAGCAGAGTATTATTTAAAAGGAGAGAGACTGCAGAATACTGCAGTAGAGAGATCTGGGTGTTTTTGTACATGGATCACAAAATGTTTGCATGCAGGTACAGGAGGTAATTAAGAAGGCAAATGGAACATTGGCCTTTTATAGCATAAAAGTAAGGAAGCCTTGCTACAGCTGTGCAGGGTATTGATGAGACCACACCTGGAGAACTATGTACAGTTGTCTACTTACTCAAGGAAGGATATACTTGCATTGGAAGTAGTTCAGAGAAGGGTTAGGCCGATTCCTGCAATGGAGGGAAGGTTGAGTAGGCTAGGCCTATACTCAAGAAGGATGAGAGGTGATCTTATTGAAGCGTCTAAGATTCTGCGGAGGGTAGATTCTGGGAGGATGTTTCCTCTTGTGGAGGAATTTAGAACTGGGGGGCACAGTTTAAAAATAAGATGGAGCCGAGGAGAAATTTCTTCTCTGAGTGTCATTAGACTTTGGAATTCTCTTCCAGAGAGCAGTGAAGGCTGGATCATTGAATACACTGAACCTAAGTTAGATAGAATTTTGATCAGAAAGGGAGTTAAGGGTTATGGGAAGAGACAGGAAAGTGGATTTAAGGTCGCAATCAGGTCAGCCATGATCAAATTGAATGGCAGAGCAGACTCGATTGCCCAAATGGTCTAATCCTGCTCCTATTTCTTATCATTATATGTTCTAAAGTTACAAATAGTTTGGACAGGTAAATTAATATTCCATATTTGGGAGTATCTAAAATTGGGGACTATACAAGAATTACTAAGAAATCCAGTAGGAAAATAAGGAGAAATTGTTTTATTCAGAGAGTGGTTAGAATGTGGAACCAACTACCACAGGAAGTGGTTGAGGCAAGTTGCTTAGAAGCTTTCGAAGTGGTGGATAGATTCTTGGTAAGCAATGGAGTGGTAGGTTATCGGCGGTTGTTGGGATGCAGATTTCAGGTTACCACCAGATCAGCCATGATCTTATTAAATGGCTGAGCAGGCTTGAGGCACTGAATGGCCTACTCTTGCTCCATGCTCCTATGTTCGTAAAATATTGCAAACATCAGTGTCAAAATTACACAGAGGTAATGACTGTTGTCTTAAGTAAATGAGAACCAATCAAAGAAATGAAGCACTATGATCCTTTATGTGCTGAACTTTCGATCAATCAAGTAGAGGCCAGGGAGGAGGGGCTGAGCTTGGCCTCCTCCTCTTTTTCATTTGCATGCTATCTGTAGAGAAAGTCATCTGCAGGTATGGAGTCAACTTCAACATGCATATGGATGACACTCAGCTCTGCCTCTCCAACACCTCTCTCAACATACACTGTCAAATTATTTGTTTACTATTCAGTTTTGGATGAGTCACAATTTCTTCCAGTTAAACTTTAGGATGATCAAATTTCTCCTCCTTTCTCCTGCCATAAACTCCATTTCCCCGCCCAGTGATTTCATCACTCTCTCTCGTCACTGTCTCTGTCTGACGTAAACTATCCAAAATCACTGTGTTGTATTTGAGCCTAAGCTGAGCTTCCAACCCAAAATCTCAACATGAAGAATATCTAAATCCACCTCCTGTAACATCACCTTCCTTCGCCGCTGACTCAGCCAATCAGCTACTGATACCCTCAACTATGCTGTTGTTACCTCCAGTCTCAGCTATTCAAATGCCCCCCCAGCCAGCCTCTTAATTCTTCACCATTTGTAAACTTCAGCTCTTCCAAAACGTTGCTATCAATATCCTAATCTACATCAAGTTTAGCTCACCAATCACCTCTTTTGTTGCTGTGTAAGAAATCACCACATTATAACTTTATAAAATGCTAAGAAATTTCTGGAATATTATAGGAATAGCTCTCTCTCTCTCTCTCTCTCTGTTTCTCTCTCTCATAAAGAAGCTCCCCACATCAGCTTCCTGGGCTGAGAAATACAAAACAGTAAAGGCTGTTATATCAGCCAAGGATATGTCTCTAGCACAAGCACTGAAACAAGACATTGTTAATCCTGCTTTCGGGGCAGGCTGGCAGGGGTGGTGGCAGGAAGTGATCTCATGGAACATACGTAAACTAGCTGTCTGAAGGTTAAACAGGACATCCTGGCAATCGATTAGTCACAAGATGATTTCATGGGCTACTGACAGAAATAGGAGGCATTACCTTGAATATCTGTCCCTTCCCAATGAACAACTGAGTAGATAATTGGCATAAGCCTCCCAGAATTAAGGTGTACAAACGGGCTCTTGAGAAGGAAAAATCACTTAAGATGGAAGAGAGCTTCTCGAGGTGGACCAAGGCTGGCATTGGTCTGACACTTTGGCTAGCTCAAGAAGGGTGAAAAAAACAGAAGAAGTCACCACTTCCAGCCATCTTCATCCATCTGGTTGTCCGATCAAAAACCAGTCAATCGTTCTGAGGAGACTGCCGCCATCAGCCTTGGAGATCAGCATCCCTCTGCTTCCCCTATATGTCTTTTCTGCCTTTTTAGATTATGTATTATATCTAAAATGTTGCTTCTTAATAAACTACCTTGAAACCATTTATTAATTCTCGACCACCAATTTTAGATAATCTTTGACTCCTGAACCCTAAATCTTACAGCTGATCTACTCTGGCTCCCAATACCCAAATGCCTTAAATTTAAGATTCACATCTTCACATTTTGATCCCTTCACAACTTTGCCCCTGTGTATTTCTATAAGTGCCTCCAATCCTACAACTCCCTCCAAACATTTCTTTCCTCTGACTTCTTGTGCAAATCTGCCCTGTACCCCCCACCATCACCCTCCCCCAACCCTTTCACTCTACCAATGGCAGACATTTCTAACTATCCATGCTTAACAGACATGACCATGAACTACCCTAATCTAAATCATGCATTTATTTTGTGGGATCCACTGAAAAATTATCTATAGTCCGGTTGTACAATATGATAATGTCAATCAAGTCAGGTGTCATTTTTTTCTGCTGTTTACTTTGACATCATCTTGGGTGAGCAATAAAGTGTCTCAAACAATGGATCATAAATTTAAGTAACTTTTTTAACAGTCAGCCTTTGCTAATACGTTAAAACTGCAAGACTTTCACAGTAGACATATTTAAAAGAAGCTGTAAACTTGTTATATGAGGACTGATGTAAAGCAAAAGTAAAAAGGAAGTACTGCCTTGTAATAACGTGATAAAAGTTACCAAGTAGTATTCACGGCACTGTTGACATCTTTATACCACCCGCCAAAAACAACACAATAATGGGTAGAAGAAATCAGATACAAGATTGTTATCTACAAACCAAGTGATTTTACTGTGTTCGCAACTTGTGTCAAAGTTCAAGTATTACCTGATCCATGAAATTAAATTAAATTCCCTCTTCTATCGCTTATGGTGAGAAATGGTATTAGAGCAGACAGTTCCAATATGGAGCTATCACTAGCACATAGGAGACAGCAAAGTAGCTTCCTTATGTTCGGAATTTTCTACAAACTATTTGCACTATTATTAGAACCCCCTAAGGCTCATTTTATAACGTTTCAAAAGGAAGCATGTTGTGTCACATAATGCATAATTTATTATTTGCCTGCAATTATAAAACTGTGTTCCAATAAGGCCACAAAATCTAGCTGTTTTCAGGCTGAAGTTGAATTAAAAGACTACAAACATTCTAACTCTGGTAATTCCCTTTACTGGAGTTTCAGTTTATATTAAAAATTATTTCCTTTGTTTCTTTAGACTTTTTTTAAGCAGGACACAGTAATGTGGACAAAAGAGCTTTCACAGACAGGAGAACACAAGAAATAAGAGCAGGAATTGACCATATAGTCTGTCGAACTGCTCTGCCATGCAGTAAGATTTGGCTGAAATTGGACTTCAACTCCACTTTCCTGCTCATTCCCAATATCCCTTGATTCCCTGAGAAACCAAAAGTCTGTGAAGCATTGCTCCAAATTAAAGCCTCCACTGCAAGTATGTCTTTCCTTAAATATGGAGCCAAAACTGTATACTGCACACAATATTCCAGGTGTACTCTCAACAAAATCCTGTACAATTTTAGCAAGACTCCTTTTTTCCCCTTTGCTCCAATCCCCTTAGAGGAGTGTGATTGTAAAATGGATGAGTTAGTTTTTATTTCTTTTATTCGTGCATGGGATGTAGGCATCGCTGACAGGGCTAGCATTTATTTCCCATCCTAATTGCTCTTGAGAACTGAGTGGCTTGCTAGGCCATTTCAGAGGTCAGTTAAGAGTCAACCACATTACACACTACTTTATTAGCATAGGGGCATCACACAATTATTTAATCCAATGAAAGACACTAAAAGGTAAAGAGGGAACTTAAAACCTACAATCCAGCTGCACAATTCCTTGAAAGTGAGAACATTAATAGATGAAATCATGAAGGAGACCAACAGCATTGTAGAAATTCAAGTGCAATAGCAGAGATGATTACATATTTTTACAAGCCAATAGTAAAGTTGCAGTAAGAGCAGCGCAAGCAGTTTGGCAGCCCATTATGAAAAGAACATGAAAGTCAAAGATCCACTAAGATGATACAAGAACGAGAAGCTAAAGTTATGAGAGATGACTTGAAGTGCTGAGATTATTTCTACCGAAGCAGTGATTTAATAGAGGTTTATAAAAGTAGTGTGTTTTAATAGAATGTGAGAATAGAATATTAATAGAATATTTCCTCTGGCTGGCCAAGAAGTCATTAATTTAAAATTGTCACTAAGTGAGTGACGAGCAAGATCAGGAGTAATTTCTTTGCACAGACTGTTGTTAAAACATTGAATGCTTTGCCGCAGGGAGTAGCTGAGGCAGAGATTGTGGCTTCTTTTAAGGGAAAAATGGATAATTAATTGAAGCAGAGGAAGATATATGGCCATAGGGACAGAGTAGGGTAGTGAGATTAGTTTTGGATTGCTCTAGCAAAGAGCTGGCACAGATGCAATGGCCCAGGTAGTCTCCTTCTATCATGTAAACTCCGATGGTTCTTATATGGAATTTCCCATGTGGCACTGTTCACAATGAGGATATAATGTTTATGAAGACAGGAACACTACAACATGTAAAATACAATACACTACTCTTCTGCTAAAGTGTAAACATATTTGTCTTTAATGTTAGAAAATCAAACAATTTGTTTCATCAGCACACATTTCAATCAACTTATGAACCATCTCTCCATCACTGCCACACTATGACTGCCACGTGTACAATATACAGGATTCACTGCAGCAACTCACCAACTCACAACTGTACCTCCTTGCCTTGCAGTGCAACTTCTACCACCACGGAGGACTAGGCAGCAATACCTTGGAATACTATCATTGCACACCATCCTGACGACTATATTTTGCTCTTCCTTCATCAAGAAGTTGGTAGCCTGGGATTCCCTAACAAACATGGTATGGGAGCATCATCGCTAAAAGAATTACACCAGTTCAAAAAAGCCCACAACCATCGTTTCCGGGCAACACAGGCCATTGAAACAAAGCCAAGGAAAATGTAATTGGTGTTAAGTAAACATTGGGGTGAGTTGATTCCTGAATTAATTGCAGTTACTACTGCCTTTGCTTCTTTAGATTTTTCTGAGTACAGTACAGAAGTTTGCATAGCACAATATGTGGTGTCTGCATTGCCACAGACATCATAAGTATCACAGACAAGAAAGGTGTGCATTCTTAAGGCTTTTGCACTATTACTACTGAATCTCTCAGAGTGCTGTTGACGCTAAATTAGAGGGTATGCTATTTGCATCATACATGGGTTAGAAATTTCACTTCGTACACAGCGGCTACAATAGTTCACCCATTCACTTTAATGGAGGGGATACTGTGGTCCGCAGAGGCAGGATTTCCCTACCAGTGTTATTATTCTACTGCTTAAGGTTGGTTGCGAGTCCCTATTAGGATTCCAGCTGATGGATGAGTTCATACAGAGCTAAGTTGCTGTGACATTGTGGCTTTGGGATTATATATTGCTTGACATGTGTACACACCAAATGGTTGCCTTTGTTTCTTTGTATTCCCCACCCCCTCCATCGCATGTGTCACTTAAATTTGCATTACACAATGTTTGAAGTTTGACACCTAAAAGTGCATGAATTTCAGATAAATAGCGGATTTTATAAAATTGGAATGAATTTTAATTGAGTGAATTGAAATATGAGAATAGATTATTAATAGGATGTTTACTCGATCTTATAATAGATAAATAAGATATTCTGAATGATGCTATTAATGTTTTAATCATATTTCAGTTAAGGTCCCGTATCTGGAAGTTTTACGTCAGCAGTCAGAAACTTTTTATTATGATCTGTTCGTTATTAGTTATAATGGTCAACAGAAAATCCATTTATTCAACATTCTCAAAACAATGCAAAAGCAGAAAGTATACTACAGGAAAGTCAGCATTTGGAAGACAAAGATAAATTCATGATTTTTGGAGCCCTAGTAGAATGGTGAATATCAAGGGAGACCATGAGGTTTTTATGTCCTTTTATAAGACTGGCCAAAACAAGGAGGAGATCAAATCAGCTAGGCACTTTTATAAAGCAGTTGCTAACAGTTGAATAGACTGTAAATAGATGTCAAGAATCTGAAAACAGATTTATACACCGTAAAGACTAGAAGTGTTTTTTGCAATGCCATTTTTTGTTAAGGTTTTTACATGTTTCAGTTGTGAACTGAAAGCAAAGGGCATTTGCAGAAGGTAAACAGTGTCTGCAACATCCACACTCCAGCTGTACAGAAAAATAACCTCCACTGCTCACTGGGACACCATTTGCCCAGTGCGTATTAAAATGACATAAAATAATAGCATAATAATGGAATGGTTACTGCAGTAAAACTGTATTTAAGGTTAAAAAAGTTAGCTATTGCATTTTCAACCAATAAATACCTCCTTGTGTTGCATATTGTTTATACTTTTACCCAACTAAATAAACAGGAACTGAAACCACCTTGGTACAAGTATTGTGTACTAAGACTGATATGGCTGCGTTTTTTATCTGTCCCAATCTTATTATAGCTATTGCTTGTTTTTTTTTATTGTCAATTTTCTTTTGGTTTCAAGATCCTTTTTGCATTTGCGCAAATGATATGTCGCCGATGATAAAATTCACTCATGTCATGATTCTCATTGGCCAGTAGACACAGAAGCACTGAATCCCTTCAAATGCTGAAATGGATGAGTTTGAAATACATTTTCCATCAACATGCAGACTCAACTGGCTTTGTGCAGCAACCTCCACCAATTCTGAAATAAACTGCCGGATTGAGCACTTTGTAAGAGCAGAGAACTCCTGTGATCATTGCAGGAGGGTGGGGGGGGTGCAGGGTGGTGGAGTGTGGAATGAGAAAGGAGATTGCTGAAAGGACTAGCTCTGCCTTCACCACAAAGCCGTGTTGGTGGTAACTGTACAAACTGTTCTCTTTCCCTGACCCCCCACCCCCCACCAGCCCCCACTCCTATCCCACCCCACATCAAACAGATGGAAGTACATTGCTCAGAGACATAAAAAGGGTAAAAGGGAACATAAACCTTAATGTAAAATGTATTTGGAATGAACATTGATTCCAAATACTGCAAGGGTTAATCAAAAAAACTATTCTTGCATGTGTGGGGGAGGATAGGAGGAAAGCAGAGACATGAATCATTCTTAGTGATTCAAGTGTTTCCATGACATCAATGGGCAACCTTCCAGCACTCAAGCAAAGGCAAAACCTAAAAGGTACCAAAGAGTCACTGAAGCCAGTGGGTTGTAAAGAGAGCTTTTTTTTAGCAGAATCCCCATTAAATTCATCTTATCTCAGTCACCGGGCTGCCTCGCTACCATTTTCACACAACTCACATTTGGGATAAAGTGTTTATAGCCACTGAAAGTGCAACCGGCTCAATGGTCTCATACAAATGCATCCATGTTGTTGCCAGATTTCAATGTTAGCTTGTACATAAAGCTTACTCCTTTGCAATATATTGTGTGGTTATATTTTCAGCAATACCTTTTGCGATCCTGTGCCACAATCAAATGAACAGAGGCTGAAAATTGGCTAAAATAAAGGCCATTTTAACTGTAGCATTTGCCTGTTTTTTGGTCATAGTGAGATGTGTTAAACATGTAATTTATATCTGTGCAGCACAGCAATCAACCCATAGATATTTGAAGGTACTTGGTGTGCAAAGCTGCAGACTGCAGGTTCGATTTTTAAAAAGGCTCCTTGGTCCATCCGATTTTATTTTTTCAGAATACCAAGCCTAATATCTCCCCATTATAGCATCTAGCTGTTTCTTAAATGAGTGCAGGGTCCTGGCGTCAACTACCATTCCTGGCATCCTATTGCAACAGCTAATGAGCCTCTGTATGAAGTACTTCCTGCCATCTGTCCAAAAGTTGTCCTTCAAAACCTTGAACCTATTCCTCCTGTCCTACTACCCTGAATTACCTTGAAAGAAAAGCTGTAGATTTACCTTGTTTATCCCATATCATACTCATAGTCTGTAAGATCCTGTCAAAGATGCTCTTTTTGAGACTTAATATCCTAGCTTAACTAGTTGTTCCACATAACTCATCCTTTTATCAGCTTCATTGTTCTCCTCTGCACTGGCTCTATGCCGTAATGGTTCCCTTATGTTGCAGCGACTAGAACTGTAAGCAATTCTCCAGCTGCTGCCTAACCAGAGTCCCAGCATGACTTCTAGGGATTTGAACTCAACTAATTTCACAATATAACCCGCATTCCTGCTCACTTTGTTTACTGCTGCCTTGCTTGGACATGGTACACAACAAGTCATCCAACACACTGGGTCTCCCTTAACTTCCTTCTTTCCAAGCTCTATCCCACTCAGATAGTCATGTATCTTAAATTTTATTTCCAATATGAAGCAACTTGCATTGTCCATATTAAACTTCATCTGCCACTGATCAGCCCAGGGGTAGGTGACAATTTATTAAAAACAGAAAATGCTAAAAACATTCAGAAAATAATTTATCATCCGTAAAGAGAAAATACTAATATGATATTCCAAAGTTCTTTCAACCCAGGAACCATTCCTGTAGAATTGTGTATGTTACTTTACCAATTAAGAAAGGTGAGAATGGAAAACCAGGCAATTATAGACCAGTTAGTCTGACACTGCTGTTGGAAAATTACAAGGGTCTATAATTAAGACTAGGTTGGCTGAGCACCTTAAAAATCTTCAGCTGATCAGAGAGAATCAGCATGGATTTGTGAAGCGCAGGTCATACCTGACAAACATGATTGAATTTTTTGACAAGGTGACTAAAGCAATGAAAGGAAGAAAGCATTTGATAAAGACCCTGATAAGAGTCTGTTAGCAAAACTTAAAGCTCATCGATTTGAAAGCAAATTAGTGACCTGGTTAGAAAGCTGGCTGAGTGGAATGAGACAGAGTAGGGATAACAGGCAGATACTCTAATTGGCAAGATGTGACTGGTGGTGTCCCACAAGGGTCTATGACGAGACCTCAACTATTCGTTGTATTTATTATTGACTTGAATGATGGGATAGAAAGCCACATGTCTAAATTTGCTGATGACACAAAAATAAGTGACACTATAAGCAGTGCAGATGAAACAATGAGATTATAAAAAGAAGTGGTAGATTAAATAAATGGATTTCAATGCAGGAAAATGTGAGGTCATGCAGGTTACCCGAAAGGGTAAAATAGAGTACTTTTTAAATGGTGGGAAGATAGAACCAGTGGAACTTCAAAGAAAGTTGGGGGTCCAGGTGCATGGATCATTAAAATGTCATGAACAGGTAAAGAAAATAATTAAAAAGACTAATAGAATATTGGCCTTTATATCTAAAAAATTAGAATAAAAACAGGTAGAAGTCATGCTTTGGCTGTACAAAACCCTGGTTAGACTACACTTGGAGTACTATGATCAACTCTGGGCACCACACCTAAGGAACAATATATTGGCTTTTGTGGGAGTGAAGTGCAGATTTACTAGAATGATACATGGAGAAGTTAAATTATTTACTTTTATTTTCTTTATCCTTTCATGGGATGTGGGCGTCATTGGCAAGGCCAGTATTTGTTGCCCATCCCTAATTGCCCTTGAACTGAGTGGCTTGCCATACCACATTGCTATGTGTCTGGAGTCACATGATGGCCAGGTCAGATAAGGATGACAGGCTTCGTTCCTTAAAAGACATTAGTGAGCCAATCGACAGTGGTTTCATGGTCAACATTACTGAGATTAGCTTTTCCATTCCAGATTATTAACTGAATTTAAATTCTATCAGCTGCCATGGGGGGATTTGAACCTTTGTCCCCAGAACACTAGCCTGGACCTCTGGGTTACAAGTACAGTGACATTACCACTATTACCATCGTCTTCCCCAAGTGGGCTGATCACTGATCATTCTGAAGTGCTCAGCTCCATTCATAGCTCCTCAGAAAATGGGAGCAACCCATTCCAGCCTGGACAGGGGTAACACCCAGACTTGGGCTGCCAAGTAACAATCACACCAGGCAATGACCATTTCCTTCAAACCTTCAATGTGGTGTCATTGCCTAGTTTATGCCATTGAACATCCTGGGGAGATGAGGGTGTCTGCGTGGGGTAGGTGGTTCACAACTGAGCAGAGTGAGAGCTGAAGGAGTCATATCAATAACATAGTAACAGGAAACCGGGTTCTCTGCAACTGATCCCTCAAAGTCTTTCCATCATTTAAACGGCTTCATTCAATAATCTGATGGAACACTCACCGCTTGCCTGGATTGCAGAACTGCAACAGCACTCAAGAGGCTTGAAACTATCCAGGCCAGAGCAGTCCACTTGATCAACGCCCTTGCCACTGAACTTTAATTACACACCTCCATCTCCATGTACTGTAGCTGCAGTGTGGATACATCCAAGTTTGCCAGCAAATTTCATGCAAAATTAATTTTGATGAGACGTGACTGAGAGAAACATTTTTAAACACATTTGATTCATCTTATAGGCAGGAGCAAATGTAACTGTAGTACTGCATTCCTCATCTCACATAGCACAACAGGATCAGATCAGGTGAAAAGTGCACTTTATCCAATGAGTTCACAGTTCATACAGAGTAGGAGAAGAGAACGGGCTGTTAACATTTACTATAATTAACTTAAAATATTATACGAGTTATTGTATATTGTGAGCTTGCTCGGAATTTAAATACAGCAGATTTAAATTCATGAGGAACCAGTCTTTTGGGTTTACATCAAAATATAATTGTCTTGCAGCAAGATTTTTATTCTCATGTTTGTCTGCGTAATTTATGCAACACTTTATCTCAGGAGGGTATATGGCTGAGAGTAGTGCCTATGTTTGGGTATTATACTTGAATGTGCATTGAACTTTTGTTTAGTTCACTCACAAGATATAGGCACCTCTGGCATGCATAGCATTTATTTGCCATCCCTAATTGCTCACGAGAAGGTGGTGGTGAGCCGCTTTCCTGAACCACTTCAGTCCATGCATTGCAGGTGCTGTTAGATAGGGAGATTGAGAAGTTAGATCTATCGACAATGAATGAATGAATGTGTGAATGGCAATATATTTCTAAGTCAGGTGGCATGTTACTTGGTGGGAAACTTAAAGGTGGTGGTGTTCCCATGTGCCTGCTTCCCTTGTATGTTGTAGTTGATCGAAGTTGCAAATTGGGAAATTACTGTTGAAGGAGGCTTGGCAACTTTCCACACTACATTTCATAGATAGTACTCACTGTAGACACAGTGTGCCAGTGGTGGAGAGAATGAAAGTTTAATGTGGTAGATGGGGTGCCGATCAAATAGCGGCTTCGTACCAGATTATGTCAAGTTTCTTGAGTGTTGTTGGAGCTACAGTTAGCCAGGCAGGTGGGCAGCATTCCATCATACGCCTGGCTTGTGCCTTGTAGATGGTAGACAGGGCTTCGAGGCATCACTCAACACAGATTCTTCATCTTCCCATGGTTTTTTTAATGCTTTTTGTATTTATTGCTTTTTTTTAAACAAAGCAAACACATTTTATCCCATTTGACCACTTACAGTCTGTGGCCAAATAGCTAGAGTTCTGCTGCGAGTTCTGCTGGTGCCACTCTAACACGCGACAATGAGCAGCCAAGAGTGCAGGCTCTGAGTTGTGTCTGTAGCAAATAGAAGGACATGGATAGAGATAGGCAAAAGATTGAAATTCAAAATAAATATTCAACAGTGAATATTACAACATCATGAATAGCTAGCCACAGCTATTCTATTACAATAGTAGGAAATACTAAAAATAGGAATGACAAAGAGTCCCCAGTCAAATATTTCTCTTTTAAATTAAGTAACCTACTGTGTATTTCCTGCAACTTAGATCAGATTTTCAGCATTTGTGTTTTTGTTTGTCTCCACAGCAATTAGTAATTTTCCTAAAATTTTACATTATTATAACAGCCTTCCATAATGTTCACATTTATAGGTAAAGTATAATTCCTTGTTTTTTTTTCCATTCAAGTGTGTATTATATCTATATACTATATTAAAAGTATTGCTTATAGCGTGCCCCATCAAACACATCTTGTAATACTTTCATGTGATACTTCATAATAACTCTTGATTACAAGCAACTTTATTCTAACCTATATAAATTTACAAAGTAGATTTATTCTACCAAACCTGGGTCAAAATGCCTACATGGCTAACTCCCAGTCCTGACTTCCACGCTCTCAAAAATAGCAGCAGATAAGGTTAACTACCCTTCCAGATTGTCCAAGAGTCTTGTGGAATGAGATATGAATCTTCCAGACGCTGCTAGTACCAAGAGGACTTTGCCCTTTAATTTTTTAGTCAAAGCAGTGCCAGCACCCCTGCCCTCTCTCCCACCCATGACATCACCAGGGCGAGGAAGCTTCAGGCTCAGTAACATCAACCACCACTGTGACAGGGCAGACTCCCTCCTAGCAAATCCTGGCAAAGGGACAGGCTGGTACAGAGATGCAGCCAGGAGTCTGGGTGTTGGTGGAGTTGGCGGGGGAGTGGTGGTGAGGTGACATTGGGAGAAGAAAGAGAGAGAGCATGTCGAAATGTGGAAAAGAGTCAACTAGGGAACAAGTGGGTACAGGCGGGTGTTTGGGGTAGAGGACTGGTCAGGGTAGGGGTTGGGTTTGGGTTGCTGCAGGGAGAAGGTGGCAGTGAACCAGGGGTCAAGAACGAGGCAGACAGGGGTAAGGTTTTGGAGCTTGGGGCAGTGAAACATGAATTGGGGGCTCAGGTGTAGAAAGAGAGGCTGAGATCATCGAGACTGGGGTGAAGGGGGAAACAGGGGCAGGTTGGGCCTGGGACTCAGCGTTTCCTGTAGAACCAAGGCCAGCAGCTGCAGGAATATGGTGAGTGGGATAGGCACTAAGAGCCAATAAAAGAGGTGCAAAATCTGGGAGGTTACCACAGCTAATTGGAGAAAAATTGTTTCCATTAGTAGGTAAATGTGGGACAATTGCTTTCCCACCACCTCCAAGGCACAAATCAGGAGTGTGATGGAATATTCTCCACTGGCCTAGATGAGTGTAACTCCAATAATACTCGAGCAACTCAACACAATCTAGCACAAAGCAGTCTGCTTGATCGGCACCCCATCCACCACCTTAAGCATTCACTCTCTCCACCGCCAGCATAACATGGCTGTGGTGTATGGTGTATACCATCCACAAGATGCATAGTGGCAATTTCCTAAGGCTTCTTCGACAACATCTCCCAGACCTACAACCACTGCCACCTAGAAGGGCAAAGACAGCAGGTCCATGGGAACACCACCATCTCCGTTGACTCCGGTTACACACTGTTATGACTTAGAAATATATCGCTGATCTTCCACCAATGCTGTATCAAATTCCAGGAACTCCCTATCTAATAGCACTGGGAATCCCTTCTGCAGCGGTTCAAGAAGCCAGTTCACCATGCCTCTTAAGGACAATTGGAGATGGGCAATAAATGATGGGCTTGCAGCAACACCCACATTCCATGAAAAGGAAGTGTCAAAGACCAAGCAGTCCAACTGGAAGAACCAGCAGGGAATGATGAAGGCTAGTCGCGATGCTTCAGTACAACTTACTTGAGGCAGAGACTAGAGACAGAGGCTAGAATGTCACAGAGAATGGAATGTGTAGTAGAAAAAGGAGAAATTTAAATAACATGGAGAAACGGGGTTACAGGAGAGAGCAGCACAAGTACTGAAAGCCTCTCTAGCATTATCATTTCTACAATACTACGAAAAGAAGCCCAAGCCCAAGGAACGGTTTGGAAATCTTGAGCTTAAGTTGGGTTTAGTACAAATTGCTCTGTGACAAGTGCCAAAAACACAAAGCCCATTGTCCTTTCTGCAATGTCTCAGTTTGGTTCAGGTCTATGACAGTTAAGGGCAAATATCAGTGAGCTATAGAATTATTATTACATAGATCATTAAAAATGTCATGAACAGGTACAGAAAATAATCAAAAAAGCTAATGGAATGCTGGCATTTATAACTATTGTATTCTTAAATATTTATACATATATAATATAAATTTAGTGGGTATGAAATTATATCTATTATTGCCACTTACATATAAATTATCATTGAGATACTGTATTGTTTTTTGTTATGACTGGAATCTTCGTCTACCAGTGTTACTATTTGTGATCAGTGCAACTTAGGTGAGTTACTATTAGTTATTGGTGAAATCAAAACTCACCCCACCTCTATTTCACCCTGACGAATCTACCCCATCTTCAGTTTTCCCTCTTTCCCACCCTCTATTTCTCTTCTTTGGCTGCTCACGTGTGTCCGCCTAGTGACTGAATTTCTTACACAACAACTGCTGGCATGAATCCACGAGCAAAAATCTCAACTGCAGAAAATGCAACAACATTTGCAGATGTCACATGATAAAACATTACATGGTCAGATGTTGGTGTGACCAGACCTCGAGGAATAACTCCAACCATGCAACTTTAGAAATAGCCTATAGGGAAACAAGTTAAAATAAACTAAAAGCAACTGGAAAGCTCCAAGACTGGTGTAAATGTGAAACCGTTTAAAAGTTTTAAACAATAATTCTTACATTTAGATTAATTACAATTTCTGTCACTTGCAATCAGCATTATTTTTTTCTTACATCTGCAAAACAATCTTAAAATTGAGTGTTCTTCTGTTTACTCTTGCCAAGAGCATACCAGTTACTATTTTCTCATACATGCTAATTGACCTATCAATCAAACCCAGGGATTCTCATTGTAACCTGACCTGCAAGAGAACATATCATCCATTTCGAGAATGCAGGGCCCAGCTAGCCTTAAAGGGACATACATCCACATTCTATGTTACTATGTCCCTAAGGACATAAGAACTAAGAAATAAGAACCATTCAATTCATGGCTGATCTTGAGCTTCAACTCAACTTACCCATTCTCTCCCCTTATCCCTTGATTCCCTGTGAGACCAAAAATCTCTCTCAACCCTAAATATATTCAATGCTAGGACATCCACAACCCACTGGGACAGAAAATCCCAAAGATTCACAACCCTTTGAGTGAAGTAATCTCACCTCATCTCAGCCCTAAGTGATCGGCCGCTTATCCTAAGGCCAGGCCCCCGTGTTTTAGAATCTCCAACCAATGGGAACAATCTCTCAGTGCCTACCCTATCAAGCAAGTCCTGTCAGAATTTGGTAGGTTTCAATGAGATCATCTCTCATTCCTCTAAACTGCAGGTAATTTACTAAGCCCAATTTTACTCAGCCTCTTATCATAGGCCAAGCCCCTCGTCCCAGGAAGCAATTTAGTAAACCTTTGCTGTACTGCCTCCAGTGCAAGTATATCCTTTCTTAAGCATGGAACCAAAATCGCACACAATATTCCAGATGTGATCACAGCAAAACCCTATATAATTGTAGCAAGATTTCTTTATCCAGTACTCCAACCCCCTTGCAATAAAGGCCAACATGCCATTTGCCTTCCTAATTGCTTGCTGCACCTGCATGCTAATTTTTTGCATTCCTTGTACAAATTCTCTTTGAGCATCAACACTTACAAGTTTAATTTTAAATAATATTCTGCTTTTTTATTCTTACAACCAAAGTGTATAACTTCACATTTCCCCACATTATACTTTATCTGCCGTCATGTTGTCCATTGACTTAACCTTTCTATATCTTCTTGCAGTCTTTCTGTGTCCTCGCCATAGCTTACCTTCCCACCAGCTTGGTATCATCATCAAATCTAGATACATTACTGTCTGTCTCTTCATCTAAATTATTTCCCTTTAGTAAAACCATACTGACATGTTCTAATCATACTAAGTGCATTGCTAAGACTTCTTAATAATAGCTTCCAGCTTTTTTCTGACATACAAACGTAGAAAATAGGAGCAGGAGTAGGTCATTCGGCCCTTTGAGCCTCCTTCGCCATTCAAAATGATTATGTTCTCTCCCTCATTTCTTGAAAAGCAGTTTAACATTTGCCAAAGAGGAATTGTAGGCAATTAAAACCAGCACATCCACTTTCTCTGCAGCTTTCTCCTTTAGAACCTTAGTTTACAGGCCATCAGGTCCAAGGGATTTGTCAGATTTTAGTCCCTTAAGTTTCTCCAAAACTTCTTCTCTGCTGATACTAATTTCCTTTATTTCCTTTTTAGCCCCTAGGCTACCATCTATTTCTGGTATAAAACTTGTGACTTCTACTGTGAAGGCAGGCTCAAAATATTTATTCAATGTCTCTGCCATTTCCTCATTCCCCATGATAATTTCTCCTGTCTCTGTTTCTAATGGGCCAACATTACTTTAGCCACTCTCTTCCTTTTTATATACTATTTAAAGCTCCTACAATTTGCCTTTATATTTCTGGCTAGTTTACTCTCATATTCTATCATTTCCCCTTTTATCAGCTTTCTGGTTGCCCCCTGCTAATTTCTAAAACACTCCCAATGTCTTTCTCAAAAATTTTACGCCCTGGAATATTTATTTCCCAACCTTGATCACTTTGTAACCATATCTATGTAATGGTGAATGGATTTAAATCATTTACCTCTATTTGTGCCACTAGCTCATCTATCTCACTGCAGATGTTTCATGCATTCAGATAAAAAATCTTAAATTTCATTTTTAAGCTCTATTCCCTGCAATGACCATATTTGACAATGCACAATTTTTGTTAAACTCTGTACCTTCCTGTCCCGCTCTGCTGGTCTTTACCTACATTGCTATATTGTTATGATGCCTCAATCTTTCTCTTTGGAATTCTAAATCTCACTTCACCCGAAGTGTAAGTACCCCACCCCCCAACACTGTTATTTAAAGCCCTGCCTGCAGCCCATATGACTGACCAGGGCACTGGTGCCAGCCAGTTCAAGTGGTGTAGCCCATCCTAACGGAATATTTCACTCTTCCCTGAGTACTGATGCCATTGCCCCATGAACCAAAACCCATTCACACAACCCTACTCTTTGAGCCACACGTTTAATTCTCTAATTTGCTTGACCTGATGCCAACCGGCACGTGGCTCAGGTAGCAATCCAGAGATAATTACCTTTGATGTTCTTTAAAATATTATTCTTTCTTAGAACAGCAGTGAGCTCCATCCTGTTGGGGTGAATTTCAACCAGAGGCTAAGGCAAAATATTTGGCTAGTTAGGAAAGGCCAAGCTACTGCTAGTAAGCAGTAAGTCTCAAACACCTTCACAGGCTTCATTTCAAATAAGGCTGGCAGAAAAAATGATGATGGCATGGAGGTGACTTGTGTACACATTCATACATACATATTTCCTAACTCTCATTACATTTCTCTATGAGATGCTCACTAACCTGTGAACTCTCAGTACTGCTGATTTCTATTTCAAACTTCCAAGAAAGTGTTTTTTTTTATTTTTTATCACTTTAATATCAACATACAATACTAAATGTATTAAATGAACATGAATAAACAGCAGTTTAAGATTCGTGGATGAATTGCTTCCTATGTTGATATTACATTCTACATTATAGACTAAAATCCAAATATACAACTAAATGCCAAGCGGCTTTGCTTCTTTTTAGCTCAATGCAGACAACTGCGCACACTGACTAATGATGGCACTATCTGATCTACTAATTAACACTAATTGTGCAGTATAATACGAAGATCACAGTGCACTTACAGTTACCTAGAATTTATAGTATTTACAGAAAGTCCATGCAGCCCAACTGTTCTAATGTCAATTCTTGTGCTCCACACAAGCTTCTTCCCATTCTATTAGGCTCTTTCCACCCTGCCATCTTTCTCTCTAATGTATGCATCAGGCCTCTCCTTAATGTGTCAATGCTATCTGCTTCTACCACTCCATGCAACACCAAGCTGCACATTCTTACCAATCTCTGTGCAAAGGCATTAATCCTAAACTCTTCATTTGATCCGATAGTAACTATCTTATAATTATGTTACCTTATCTGGGCTCACCCACAAGTAAAAACATTTCCTCCGCATCCAGTTTTGAAGAACTCTCTCAGGACTCTTCTTCATCTCTTTTCAAGGGAGAAGAACCCCAGTTTACTTAATCTTTCCTGGATAATTGCAAGCTCTCAATTCTTGTACCATCATTATAAAACACTTTTGGAATGCATTTCAGCATCCTTTTTGTAGCATAAAGTAGAATCTCATGGAGTACGCCAAGGTTACAGGCATACAAACTCACCAAGCAGAGAGAAGAAAAACACTATATAACTGCAATGCCTGAAGCATCATGATTATGCACCCATGCCCACCAGTACACATATCCAACTGCCCACCAACCATATTATCACCTGGGAGAAGCAAAGAAAAAGAGACTATTCTGGAGGAGGGAGAAAATCTGGGAAATTCCTCTCTGATTCCTTTAGGCAATCAAAGCTTTAGATCCTACATCTAACAATTGTTATTTTACCTATCTTTTATGGCAAAACCTTTTTCCCAAACAAGAACTGGTCCAGCACTCTTTTTAATTTATTCTTTCATGTGATGTTGGCATTGCTGGCTAGACCAGCACTATTGCCCATCCCTAATTACCCCTGTGGAAAGTGGTGGTGAGCTACCTTCTTGAATCACTGCTGTCCACCTGATGTAGGTACACCCACAGTGCTGTTAAGCAAGGGAGTTCCAGGAATTTGACCCAGCGACAGTGAAGGAATGGCAACACAGTTCTAAGTCAAGGTAGTGTGCGGCTTGGAGAGGAACTGGCAGCTGGTGGTGTTCCCATGCATCTGCTGTTGTCCTTCTGGGTGGTAGAGGTTCCAGGTTTGGAAGATACTGTCGAGTGAGCCTTGGCGAGTTGCTGCAATGCATCTTGTAGATGGTACACATTGCTGCCACTATGTGTTAGTGGTGGAGGAAATGATTAAGGTGGTGGATGCAGTACTAATCAAGTGCTTTGTCCTGGATGGTGTTGAGCTTCTTGAGTGTTCCTGGAACCTCACTCATCTAGGCAGGTGGAGAGCATTCCATGTCCTTTGCCTTGTGAATGGTGACAGACTTTGGAGAGTCAGGAGGTGAGTTACTTGCCTCAGAATTCCCAGCCTCTGACTTGTTCTTGCAGCCACAGTATTTATATGGCTGGTCCAATTAAGTTTCTGGGCAATGGTAACACCCCCAGAATGTTGATAGTGGGGTAATTCAGCAATGCCATTGAATGCTATGGGGAAATAAATAGATTCTTATATAAAGCCAGAATAATAATCTATCCGAAGTGTATTTGCATGCTACATGGTACCAAATTAATATCAGTTGTGTGAGAGAGGAATCTTAACTCTATAAAAATACGTGAACAATGCCGAGAAATAGTAGGCAAACCAAACAGTTACATCAATAGAACTACAGTATTCAGTATATAAAAAAGCACATCATTTATCCTTGTACAAAACTCTATTTAGGTTGACTTTGGAATACTGCATCTAGTGTTGCTCTCCTCAGATGGTCATTTCCCAGCATTTGTGTGGTGCAAATGTTACTCGTCACTAATCAGCACAAGCCTGAATATTGTCCAGGCCTTGCTGCATATCGACACTGCCTGCTTAAATACCTAAAGAGTTGAAGGCAGAGTTTTTTGTATTCACCTCATGAGTTGGCAACTTTTTCCATAGATGTATAATTCTCTGGGGAAAAAAGAAAAAACTGTCCAACCTCTAACCTAACATTATCCTTGTGTAGCTTTCATGTCTTCTGGTATTTCTCAGCCTATCTAGTTGAAAGAGTCTCTTGAACAATTTATATATATTGATGTCTATTCATTTCTATGTGGAATTAAGCCAGCCTATTTAAGACATTCTGAATTACCATGGCCTTTTATTTCACCCACATGGCCCTACCTTGATTTTTTTCCAAAATCCCTATATTATCCATCATCTGAGGAGAGCAACACTAGATGCAGTATTCCAAAGTCAACCTAAATAGAGTTTTGTACAAGGATAAATGATGTGCTTTTTTATATACTGAATACTGTAGTTCTATTGATGTAACTGTTTGGTTTGCCTACTATTTCTCGGCATTGGTCACGTATTTTTATAGAGTTAAGATTCCTCTCTCACACAACTGATATTAATTTGGTACCATGTAGCATGCAAATACACTTCGGATAGATTATTATTCTGGCTTTATATAAATTTAACACCACCTTCCTTCTATTCCTCTAAAAATGAATCCCAGTCTTTGCACTTTTTATGGTTTTCTCATCTTACACTGCTATATTTTGCAATTTATGCACCAGTATTCCAAAATCTCGTTGTCCTTTACCCCATTTAGATTTTTTTTTTACTCATCATGGAATAAGTGGCCTCCTTATATACTTTTCCATTTTGGATTTAATTTCTCCAACTTCTCTGTAAGTCTGTTTATACATCCCTGTATTTTGTTGCAGTCCATTATATTAGTTAATAGCTCACTTCCCCACCATATTTGGTTTCACCTATGTATATGGTGAACATCAATGGCCCCAATACAGATCGCTAAGGAACACCACTTCCAACTTTCTAACAGTTTTGAAAAATTTCTGTTAACTCCTACCCTCTGTTCCTGTTTATTGTCTGTCAGCCTTTCAATCCATTCTGCTACCTGGACCCAGAAAATATTTTGGGCCTCCTGACTGCGGAATTGGACGGGCACATTAGCAACACTGCACCCATTCCGTGTTGAAAATCCCTCTCAATGTTCAAACTTTGACGAGGCCATAGGTCAAGTCTAGCCAGGTTCAAGCAAACAAATCAGTTCCATCAAAACCTTCATCCACAAAAGCTGAAAAATTTACTTCAACATATTTTAATGAACTTGCATAGCTTCCCCAATTGCTTAATGGAGAAATATACTGTTTTGTGTAATTAAGTCATCCAGATCCAGAAAGGTCTGAGTTCAACACTCAGGCTGTGCTAAATTGGCTGACCTCAGCCAAGAGCCAGCACAGTAACAATGGGCTGAATGTCTTCCTCCTCTGCTGCATCCTCCTATGATTCTATGAGGCAACAGTAGGAATGCTCCGGGACTAGAGAGGAGGCAAGATTACCATATAGCAGAGTGGGCTGCATGTAGGGAGCAGAAAAGTATGCTGAACGAGACATTTAGAAATTTAGGAGGAACAAGCTGGAATAATGAGACCACAAGGCATCATAAATAAAGATGAGAAAGGTTGGAAGCTAAAGCTAAGAACAACGTTGTGCATGCCTCCGAGTGACAGACCACGATTGCGCTACTGACATATACCTGGAAACACTTCCAACCTCTGGGCTGATGAATAAAACATCACGCAAAGAGATTGCAGGACACATGTGGAGGTTGGGAGTTCCGGGATTTTCATCAGAAAAATAACTACAAAATGCAAGGGGAAAATATGTCAACCTGAAATAAATGCTGTCTTCATTAATCAGCAAATTGGAATGACCAAAACAATGGTTTGGAAAACTCTTTGTCATAGGCTACATAATGATTGGCACAATGACAAGTTAATTAAACAATTTAAATTTGCTGATTAAAATCTGTGATCAGTCAACTGTAATCAATCATAAAAAGAGTTTTATATTATTGTACTTATTTTTTCAAATTTGATTAAATGCTTTTTTTCAATAAGCATGATACTGCTAACTAAAACATCTTAAGTGATAAATTCAGATGTCAGAACTGAAAGGGCTGAAACTAAAGTTTGGCCACTTTACAAGAGAAAGAACGAGCTGACTGCCAGAATTCTCCGCTGTCCCAGTTTTTAAGCCTGCTCCACGTTGTTTTGCTTCGATGAAAGAGTTAAAATTTTAGTCGCATGATCCAGCCAGTAAAGCACAGTGAGCCGTCGTAAAGACTGCGGATATCTGACGACAGATTTCTAATAATGCGCAGTTGGCAACGGTACTGACTGCAGATATTTGCTGGCACAGTGACAACGGTGGCACAGCCAAGCCCCATGGCAAGAAGCACTGAAAAGGCAAGGGGTAGCATTAATCGCTCAAATCTTTTGCAGCTTGCGGCACAATACTGAGCTTTGTATCGTGTGTTCAAGAAATAATATCCAGAATTCAAAATTAAAACCTTAATATATTACAGAAACACTTCACAATTTTTTATGCTTCGAATAGAAACTGCATTTTACTGTCTGATACAGCCAAAACAAAACAAAAAAAATCAATGCACAAAGTAAGAAGGTGAAAAACTGATGAAATATTTCAAGAAAAACATCTGTGAATAATTATTTAGTCTCCATATACTCTTCTTAATGTCACTTGAAATTAATTTATCCGATTCCCTACAAAGCATCGTGATGTGGTCTGGCACTCCAGGTGAGCCTGCAGAGGTTGCCGCTGCTGGAGACGGCACATCTTCAGGACCAGATGACTCTTAATCTTGCACATAATGCTTAAAAACAACCATACCTTCGGGATGCTCGCTTGCAATCCAAATGTTATTTTCATACAGTATAAAACAGAGAACGTTCAATGCCTCTCAGAGCTAGGATGTTGTTTCCACGAGAGTGAAAGGCTTGATAATTCACAATCAATGACAGTCTCTCGTATTGAAATACATGGATATGCATTGAGTATTCTGTTTAGCATTTACTTAAAGGAAAAGCAAAGAAAGCAGTTGTAAATTGTGAAGTGATATTATGATGATACGGCGACAAAGAAACAATGGAAATATTGAATAGCATCTACAATGCCCACCCATGTGACAGTTTGCCTGGTTAATAAAAACACCACCTGCTTCCTGCAGCTCACCTCAGTTTCGGTGCTAGTTAATAATAAGATCAGAATTAGGAACTGGGTGGCACAGTGGTTTAGATACAGATCTTTCACCTCTGGGACCTAAATGACATGAGAGTCTTCTCTATCTACTGGTTGTTAGGGTCCTATAAGAACTAAGTTTGGGTAGCCACAATCTGTGTGGGAATGGGCCTCTAGCACAAAACTGTCCCTAACGTATTACTGATTCGCAACCACAGAGAGGCCATGGGATGAATGCTATTCAAGATGAATAAAGTTCGAGGTTGGGACTGGTGCGTGTTGGCAAGTGAGAGTAGAGAAAGCTTTACAGCGCATCTGGCTATATTATACCTAATCTGGGAGTGTTTCATGCTGACCCTGGATATCTGAAATATACTAAATTAATGCCATCACAAATCCCTCTCTTCATCCCAATAAGCACAGAAACAGCTGAAGAGTCATACTGACTCAAAACGTTAACTGTGTTCCTCTCCGCAGATGCTGTCAGACCTGCTGAGTTTTTCCAGGTATTTTTATTTTTGTTTTGGATTTCCAGCATCCGCAGTTTTTTGCTTTTATTTGAGCACAGAAACAGATTGGGTTTGCTTTGTACAGGAGCTATGCTTGTACATGGGATTGTACACAGGAAGTGTTTCTTCATTTTAGCAACATCATTGGGGAGACACAGAGAAGGCTAAATACCTCCTCAGAAGGAGGAAGGGAAAAGGAAGACGGTTTTCTGTCTTGGTAATAAGTTACTGCAGAGCCACATTGGCAACATCCTTGCAGGAACATAAAAAATGAAAGATTACTGACAAAAACGAGTAAGTGGAAATGGCCTCTGACTAATAGGCAGTTCCATCGGTACAATTTTATTTTGAAGTTCAATAAGTTGCCTAGGAAAATGCTCACAAAAAAGGAACGCCCTCCACCCCCCAACCCCTGCTCCATGACATTAATTAATTTCCACTATACCAACACTTCTTTGTTTACACAAGTTCATTATGGACTTGAAATATCTTACACCGTTTGTTACAAATTCAGGTCTACTGGCAACAGTAATTTTCATAAGATGAATCCACACATCTCAGATGTCTCCACACATCTCAGATGTCAAGAGTAGAACTGTACTGCTACACATAATATAGTCAGAAGATTGTAATTGGAGTTATCTTGGAGAAGAATGGCTGAAACCAACTGTAAAGTATCAGGGTATGATTTTTCATCATTGTTCTGAACCTTATGGACAATGAAAGCATGAAGTGGATACATGGATTACGTCCTTACCAAAGGAAAAGCCAGGTATGGCCTTGGCACTTGGGCTTCCCACCAGAGTCAAGATTAGGTGCAAAGTATTTTCAGAGCTAGAGACTCATCATTTGGACAGTGAGGAAGGTTTGGATAATTTCCTAAAATTTATGGACAAAATTTATAAGAAAGATGATCTGTTAAATACATGAGGCACGGTCAGACTTTGATAAATTTAGAAGGATGGATGGTTATTCTGTAAAAGAATACATCATGGAATTTAATAGGTTATATAACAGATTATAGAAATTCTATTTGAAGATCCCTAATTCAGTGCTTGCTTTCAAATTGTTGGATTGTGCTGAAATATCAAACATTGGTAGGCGCCTGCTGTCAACTGGAGTTAGATTTTCAGAAAATGATACGCTTCTGGACAGACGTCTGAAGCTTTCGAAAAGTTGCTGGGGAAACATTCATTTCCAGTCACTTTCATGGAACCAAAGGGACATTCAAGAGTAACAAAAAGATGGAGGATTCAGTGCAAGAATCAATACAAAAGAACCACATCAAAGAAATGAGGATAGAGACCCTTTTGGTAGCTCTAACAGATGACAGGAAGTGGGTAACTATGGTATGAGAATGAACCCCAGGAATAACCAAGGAATGGCAAACAGATGCCTCAGCTGTGATTCGAAATATTATGCAATGAATTATCCAAAATTGAATAAGAGGGTTTTTGAAATGACACATCAAGGGAGGATCAGAAGGGGAAGTTGTTGACACCGATCAGTCAGAAGTATTGTACTGGTCACCAGAAGCTTTAGTCCGGTAATGGGTGTTCTAGTTACGGACTCATTTAATTGTGCTGTGTTAGACAGTGGGTGCAGGTCCAATGTATCTGAAGTGAATTGGTTAAAGCGTTACCTGGATCCTCTAAATAGTAAATATTGAAGTAAGGTCAAAGTATATGAAAGTTTTACTTACTTCAGGTTAGGGGAGGATAACATGTTAAAGTCACTAAAGAGTGGTGAATCCATGCAAAATAGCTGGGGTAAAACATTTCATCAGCACAGAAGTAGTATCCAGTGAAATACCCTTACTGTTGACTAAGATGTCTTTGAAAAAGACTCAACTTAATTAGATATGGAACATGATACGGCAATTGTTTTTTGGGTTTACAGTTTACAGAATCGGGACATTATTGTATCCCCTTAACAAGACCTAACTTTTCTAATCACAATGTTAAAGAAATATTGATGACATCAGGAGGTAGGAGCTTAAAGGAAAAAAAGCAAATTGTTTTAAAACTACATCGACAGTTTGCCCATCCATCTCGTCATATGTTAAAAATTCTATTGAAGGATGCAGGGCTAATGGATAATTTCAACTCCAATTACAATATTCTAAACTTATTGAAGAGATTAGTAACAATATACTATATGTAAAAAAGGACACCATCATTGCCTGTAGAGAGTCTCCCATTAACAAAAAAAACTTTAATGAAATTGTAGCAATGGGGTTGAAGGTATGGGATAAAGACAAAAACATTTTTCTCTTATACTTCACAGACATGGCAGCCAGATTCAGTCTGTCAATAGTAATATAGGGTAGGAGCTGGGTTGTCTTAGTTTTGACTTCTCCAAACGGCTTGGATCCTGTTAACATACAGGATCCTTACATCTGATAGAATAACCCTTGTGATTAAAAATAAAACCTTGTGATTGCCTTGTAGTATGAACCGGATGATTTGTGCCTTTTCCTGGGAGAAATGGGTGCAACAGTTGGAGACCTACCATAAAGAGATTTGCTAATGAAAGACAATTTTGCTTTTGCATTTGCAAGATATACTCAATACTGTGTTTGGCAGTGATGGAATTTACAATGAGGCCAAATAAAAAAGATAATTTCACTTCCAAGAAAAATATCAAGCTGTAGATGGGTTTTCACATGTTAACAATAGTAAGCAGCAAATTGCAATTTCACTGATGTAGATTGTAACATTTTCTGCTACTGAGCCCTGGGGAGAGTATACCTTAGTACAACATTAAGAAATGACCAGAGCATTTGATCTAATGAACATCATGAAATATTTGTAGCAACTAAGCAGCAAATGAATATTAAGAGTAAAACACAGCAAGCTAAGGTAAAACCAGAATCAAAACAGGCGAACTTCAATCATGTGTATTACTGCAGTGCTCCACTTGTGTTAATCAGCTTTTCCCATCCCTACACCTCGTGAAGTACCCTGTGATTTTTTTTGCATTAAACAAACTTTCTACGTTGCAAATAGTATCCAGGCTTTAAAAAGTTATTTCACTGGCTGTAACGCACTTTGAGATGCTTGTGAGATTGTGAAAGACACTGGGAAGAATTTCCCACTCCCGCCAATGGTAGGAATTGTGGTGGGTGGGGCCACAAAATTTGGCATGATGGAAAAAGTCAGTTTCCCACCTGTAGGAAATTAGTTTGGAATTCTGTCCTCCTGACCTTGCTGGCGGGTTAAAGGTAGGTTGAGTTTCCTGTGGATCTATGTCAGGAACCACATTTGCATCCCATGAATGCTCATTAAAAGGCTAACTCACCGGAATTATGTTCCCCCTCCAAATCCGCCCTGCCAGCAGATAATTAGAATAGCCGGTTAACTGACTGTACATAAGCGGCCTGCAATTAGCAAGTTTCATTTCATCCATGGCTTTTGAGGTCCGTGGGTGTTGCATTCTTCTTCTTGGGGACCTTGCACAACTTCATTCGAGTGCCATTAGCAAACACTGCGCCAAGGCTGGGCAAGGAAGGCAGGTGAAGGCTGGAAGGGAGAGGCGGGGAAGAGGGAGTAAAATTGAAAGGGGGGAAATGAAGGCCGGACAGGGGATGCTGGCATGTAGGGGAAGGGTGGGGAGTGTACGAGGAAGGGGGCGGGGTGAGGAGGTTTATCAACTTCCTGGCCATTCCGCCACGAAATTTGCCGAGCTCCTCACTGATGCACAATTAATGAGCTGAAAAGCACATTCACCCGTGCTGCTACTGAGCAGAAATCACACCGACTTTTCTGCCAGCCATTGGATTAATCTCCAGAATGGAAAATTCCGCCCATGATACAAATGCAAGTCATGTTGATAATCTTTCAGAAAAGGGCAAAGAATGCCGAGCACATGGGAGGCAAAAATCATCCAACCTTAAGCTTCTACAAACAAAAGCGTGACATCAAACATGGGGGTCCAGGTACATATCTGCAAAAGTTCAGCCAGACTAAATAGAAAGTTACTTAAATACCACTTATTGTATGAAGTTCTGGAGATGATGACATTTATTTGATGTTGTTCTTTTTGTATATGGTGATCAGCAATAACAGTACATTTTCAAGATCTACCTGTTCAAGTCATTTTTGACTGCGGCTGCCCATGTAACACGGTCAATGAAACCCATCAGCAATTTGCAGATGCTGATTCTAAGTCGCAAATGAAGATCCATCACATGCAACTCCAGTTATTTCCATTTGGTACAAAAATCCTCTTTCAGTACTTGTCAATCTTATATCACATGAAGTTCAGCAAGCACTCTCAGTGGACATCCTTGTCACAAACAGAAAGCCTGGTTGTCCACTTCACCTACACATCAAGCGCTGCAGCTCTACATTCAGCAATTATACTGCACGAATAAATCAACACAGGAGGGTGCAATTTGTAGTGAATTCTCTCAAATATTTCACAATATGGACAGACTGAAGGGCATGCAGGTCATGCTCCATATTGTCATGCCTTTATTCCTGTTATCATCATTCCAAGATACTATTCCATCTCCAGAAGGTGAACAAAACTAAAAGATGGTGGCATAATTGAAAAGGCAGACAATCTTACAGATAATCTCCAGTCTTCACAAAACAGAGATACCCCAAGGAGGTCAACACAAACTACAGTGCAACAGCCACAAGCAACACATCAAAAGTTCGCATGGTTCTAGGCATGGTTGCTCATTGTTCCTGTTATATTGCCAATTTAATTATTACAGAGCCACTGAGAGAGCAAACAAGTGTAGCATCATCTTCAAGGGGGAAGGTGAGCATGACCACACTCCACTTTCAGATCAGCCCTGATCTTATTGAATGGCGGAGCAGACTCAGGGGGCCACGTGGCCTACTCCTGCTCCTAATATGTTCGTACATTCTGCAGTTTTCAGTTGAAGGGACATAGCAGGAAAATTTCACATGCTTACCAAAGCCCTTGAAACAACTTATTAACATTATGCTATCATGTATTTTCCCAAAATTGTGGAGCAATGATTGTTTCCAGGGTGGGACCAAAGAATGCTATAAAACCAGACATTGTTCTATCAATAGTCCACAAAGGTGTCTGGAAATGAACTTTTTGGGGGGATCTATAAGCTGTTCTGCAAGTCCACCAATAATGTAATCATTTCATACAATGGTAATAGAATTTCAAAAAGTAAAACATTACTCTTAGCAAAATTAGATCTGACCTTGTACTGTGGAAATGCAGTTTTTCCAGCATCCAGATGTTGAAATCTTTAAATCTGAAATTGTATTGCTATACAAATAAATGAATAGGCCAGATAATGCAATCTCCTTTTCAAATTTTCATTCCATAACTCATTTCCTTCAGAATTTTTATTCAGTTGCTCTCCATTGTTATTATATACATATTAATAGTTTTAATGTCATTTCTGAAAAGCTTTTGGATTAAAATACCAGATATTTCAAATCCCTTTCCAGTCCTTAAAGTATGTAATTTTAATTTTTTAAAATCCCTATAATTTACTGCTAAGTGCCAGGGTGTTCATCCAGCTCTGAAGAAAGTGCAGTATTTGGGTAACTCAATGATTTCTCTTAAAGTTGATTTTCTTATTGTAAACATAATGCTTCAGTTTCAGGGGTGGAGGAAAGTTGGCATAATATCCTTGTCGAGGATTGTGACTGTTGTAACTCTTTCGAGTACAAACACGTTCCCATCTGTTTTTCAGATGATGTTACATTGTTTCATAGTTTGCCATTGTGAGATTTGAACTCTTGATCTTTGGGTTACAAACCCAGTACCATAACCACTTGGCTATTTAGGCCAAGCTTCATTCTGACTGTTGTATTTACCTTTTCTGAGATCTGATTAGGTACTTGAAGGAAAGGTCCTTTGTTGTTACAAGTGTAAATTTAAACTAATTCACCTGGTGGGAAACTGACTGGCTTGGATGAAACACCAGTTTGACAGACCGCCCAGCTTTACTCATCATTGACTTCAATAGGAAGCAAAATGAGGTGGGGTGTCAAAACAATGATTGAATTATTGTTGACAGTTTCCCACCACACAGGTTAGGTTAACATTAGATCAAGAGTTTCAAACAAAAACAAAATACTGTGGACACTGGAAATCTGAAATAAAAGCAGATGCTTGCTTTTTAAAATTTATTCGTTATTCTTTTATAGAATGTGGGCATCCCTGGCAAGGTCAGCATTTGCTGCCAATCCCTAATTGTCCTTGAACTGAGTGGCTTGGTAGGATACTTCAGAAGGCAGTTAAGAGTCAACCACATTGCTGTGGGTCAGCAGTCATATGTTGGCAAGGCCAAATAAGGATGGCTGATTTCCTTACCTAGCTTTCGATTCCAGGTTTATTAACGGAATTTAAATTCCAGCAGCCGAGACTTGGTAGCATAGGCCCCTAGAGGATTAGCCTGGGCCTCTAGATTACTACCACTACTCCACCACCTCATATGCTTATGACCAAGCTTGGCTGCTTGTAGTCTGGTTTTAATTTGTGCTCTTGACCTGTACAGTGAATTGTATGGCTGCTGTAGTCTACAAGATCTGTCTGTACAGTTAGCCAGATCCATCTTGGATGTAGAATGCTGAGCCATAAAATTAATGAATTTCTTGTCTATCTGGAACAATAAATGGAAATAAAAAAGCTGATCTCAGTAAGTGACCATGAAAGTCACTTAAATCACATAAAAGCCCTAACTGTAACTAATGTTCCTTAAAGAAGGAACCTGCCATAGTTACTTGGTATGGCCTATCAGTGACGTCTCTGATGTGGGCTAGTAAGCAGTATCAAGCTGGGCAACTTGGGATATATACCAAATGCAGGCTTTGCCAGACATCCGCTGAATGCCTAATAAAAAATAAAACCAGTACAGCATTTCATTGTGGTACTTGGAGAGTGCTACATTATCGCAGGTGCAGTCATTGAGATGGGGTCTTAAACCAGGTGGATATAAAAGATCTAATTATACTATTTGAAAAAGAACATGCTGGTTGTTGGGGGACTGTGGGGGAGAAATTCATTTGCACCGCTGTTTCTACCGGTGCTACGTAAACTTAGGTCGATTTCCCAGGGGCAGACAATGCCTCAAGATGTTTGGCCAACATTTCTACTGAACCAATATCAATAAAACTGATTTACCTCATTGGATGTTTGTCCCAAGTTTGCTTATGCAAGTGACTGCATTTCAAAATTAATTCATTAGTTGTTGAGGGTGTGATAAAATGCTATTTAAATGCAGTTTCGGTCATATGGGTTGTTGTAGGTTTGTCACTTGATAGAAGTGATTTCAAGACAGATAGCAAGAGTAAAAGTGGCAGATAGACAACAGTTAAACATATCAGCTCAAGAACTATTTATCTTATAGTATATCTTGGAACTAATGTGCCATCTAGATTAGTGAAATCATTGATTATAACAAACGGATCAAGCTTTCATTAAAATATTCCATCAGGTTTAATTGGGTTAACCTTCTGGTCAAAAGCTGAAAATCAGATCCTGCAAAAATCAGTTATTTCTGATTAATTTGAAGTACTTGCTTACTGTGAGTCATCAATACCAATGGTACTCTCATTAACAAGAAACAGAGGAGAACATTTAGCTCAACACAACATGGTTACAGCAATACAGTTTCATTGGGTCATCAGCCCAGGTTCAGGGTATGCAACGTTAGCCTTCCATGATACTGCAAACTATTGCTAACCAATACAGGGCATTATTTTTATATTAGCAGCTTTCTCTATCTTTTAGTCAGACTGACTTATTGACTAAAGTTGAAGATGCACACATCATTTTTACCCAAACGCAACAGATGTTAATTACACTTTTAAAATTGAGCAACAAGGCAATGGCTTACCTGTATAACTCTCTACTGCTCTGTTATAGAGTTGATCTTCAGACAACTTTTCTTAGTGGAAACATTTAACTTTAGTTACAAGGCAGCGGCACCAACTACACATATGCATCAAGCTCCATAACTAATGAAGAACTCTCTTGTAGTGGTTCCCTGCGCTGTTAACACATTGGTTTACGCAGATCATGTAATCTTACAAAATAGGATTATTCTTAAAACTATAGTCCTACATTTCCCAAAACTATAATTACTACATTCCTCCCCCTTTAACTTTTCTGTGCATTTTGTATTTACAAGGATTTTATCTCACAACATTACAATAGTTACAGAGGTCATGAAATTACAAATTCAGTCTTTTAGGTGGTTTCCTGATCCATGTCAGATTCTCTTGTAGGAAACACAGCCTCTGGAATCACAGTGACATCGGGTACCTCATTAGGCACATGCAGTTCAGTGTCTTTGACTCTGACAAAGACATGGGCATGTCTGTCCTTGGTTGAGCAACTTCAACAGGAACCACTGGTTCAGTAATGGTTACAGGTGGAACATCATTTTGTCAAGGTATCTCTCTTTTTCTTAAACGATCTACATGCTTACCGATGATCCGGCCCTCCACTTCCACACGGTACAATGGTCCGGTCACAGAACTTACTTTACCAGGTAACCACTTTGGTCCTCCACCGAAATTCTTTACATATACTGCTTCTCCAAGAGTAAATTGATGCTCAAGACTATGCAAATCATGAGTTGATTTTTGGTTCCTTTGACTTTTCTCCATTTTTCCCTCCAAATTGGGAAGTATTAGGCTAAGTCTTGTCTGAAGACAGTGCCTTGGCAAAAAGGTAGAGGCATTTTTAGAACTCCTGGGTAAGCAAATGGTGTGAACTGGCACTTGTATTGCTGGATTGACTTTTGATTGACTAGTGTTCATGTATGGTAATTCTGGTTATTTGTTGTTGTGCCATTGTATTCTCAGCAGCGGCAGTATGCTGCTGGGAAGTTTGGAGCAATGCTGAATCCAACACAATATGACTTTTTTTTTATAATGAGTGCCTTATCAATAATTCTGCATCCTCTTTCTATGTGTCATCTTTCTACCACAGAACTTAGTCTTGGCATTCTTTTTGACTTCACTGTCAACCAGACTTCTCTCAGATGCAATCTCAACTTGTCTTAGATTAGTAGTTGAGCTACCAATATCTACACGTATCTTGGAAAGGTCTTTGGCTTCCACTTTCAAAGCCTCTATAGCTTCATTTAGCTGATTCTTCAGCTCTTCTGTCTCCTTCTTATATTTGTTGGATTCCTCCTGGAAACTTGAGCATTGCTGCGTCTTCTCTGCCAACTAATTCTTCAGTTTTTTCAGAGAAGTGTTAAATTCTTCCTGTTTCTCTTCATAATTTTTCAGAGACACAAACTTTGACCAGAGGGATCCTTGTAGTGTGTGAAACTCTTTCAACAGGTTTTTCTTTACTTTGCGAAGTTCGATCACTTCATATTGAACTTTGTCATTCAGCAGAGTCTTTTGGGGTTTCTTCTGTTGTTCTTCCATGTCCTTGTTTAAGACAGACTTCTTTTCTTCAGGTTGCTGAATGCTTACACACTCTTTTTTCATCTTGTTGTGGTCCTTGGACTCTCTACGCTCTTTCTGAAGTGCCTTGCCTTACTCCTTTCTCAAGACAGGAACTCTTCCAGCTTCCTTTTGAAATCTCACTGGCCAATCAAAGCTAATTTCCCTCAACCAATTTTGACGTACAAGGCATGGTCCTCTACCTTCTAATACCATCACTGATAGCTGTACCAATTGGTGTGTATATGAACAGTTGCTCTGGTGATACCTTTTACTTGGATTTCTTCGCTATGTACGTTTTCAATTTGGCAGATGTTTGTTCCAAATTTAATTGTTGATCACCTTTATTTAAATATCTGAAAATGTGTTCTCCTATTGCAGTGGTAGAAGTATCTGTGTCTACTTCCATTTTTAATGGTTTACCATTCACTTGCACTGTAACAAATATCGGCTCTGCCTTCCCAACTTTCATGTTGAATAATGAATAAATGTCAGAATTGGTTGTTTCTGGCTCTTCTACACCATAGACTTCATTGGACTTTGTTTGTTGCTTGAAGCCCTGGTTAAATCTTGCTTTGCACTGTCTCATTATGTATCCACTTCTGTGATAAAAATAACATTCTACTTTTTTAAAATGCCAATCGCTAGCAGGCTGATTGTTTTCACATCGATGAAAGTTATGTGTTGATTTAGTTTCTAAGCTGTCTCCTCTCAGTTTTTGGTTAGCGGGGGCTGTTTCCCACTTCATGTGGAGTCCCAGCTTTTCATGTCACTTTCGGTTGACTGTTCCCACCCACCTTGGAGAGCAGCACCATTTTGCACCCCTAGAATTGCTTGTGAATCCCTTATAGTACTTTCCATCACCAGCACTATTTCTAACACTTTCTTAAAATCAAGATTCATTTCAGCCAGCAACCTTCGCTGAATAATGTCTTCCTGCATGCAACATACTAAACGACCTCTGAGCATGTCTTTCAGGGTTTCCCCAAAATCACAATATTCCATTAGTTGTTTTAATTTCACCACATAGGTAGCAATTGTCTCCTCTGGGGCTCTATTCTGTGAATTGAGCCTGAGCCTCTGCATTGTGACTGAGGGCTTAGGTTGAAAATATCCTTTAACAAAGTCTACTAATTCATTGAAAGTCTTTGAATCTGGGGCACTGGGGGCCATCAAGCTTTGAATTAAACTGTAGGTCTTGCTCCCACAAATACTCAGGAGAATCGCTCTCCTCTTTTCCTCCCCTGTGATTTAGTTTGCTTGAAAGAAGAACACAAGATATTCTATATATTGAGACCAATCATTTGTGGCTGGTGCAAAGGGATCGGTCCTGCCAAACTGTGGCATTTTGGCTGAGTATATCTTCTTTTATTTTTAATGAACTTAGATACTCACAATCGCTAGGCGAGGTACCGCACTGAATCATATTTATCCCCGTCGCCAGTTTGTTATGGAGTTGATCTTCAGACAACTTTTCTTAGTGGAAACATTTAACTTTACTTAAAAGGCAGCAGCAGCAACTATACATGTACATCAAACTCTATAACTAATGAAGAACATGCTTGTAGAGGTTCCTCACGCTGTATACATAGATCAAGTGATCTTACAACACAGGTTTATTCTTAAAGCTACAGTGCTACATTTGCCACAACTATAATTACTACATGCTTCCAACCTCCAACTAGCAGATAAGCACACACAGGAGACCACAAAAACAAAGCCAATCTCCAAAGTCAAATATGGGGCAGAATTTTCCCCCCTAGATGGAGTTGTGTTCTCCATTGTAGGGAGGGGACGCCCTGGAAAGTGACATTGGGTCAGGATCACAATATCATCCTGGCCTCTCCCCTGGGACAGCTCTCTGCTTGGGTCTGGCGAGAAAACATTTGAGGTGATTAAAAAGGCAATAAAGACCATGAAGTCCATATTTATCAACAGCGCATGTTTTCCACAGTGTGTGCACACTTGGCCAAGATTACCAAGGCAAGTGCTCAGCTAGAAGAGCTTCTTCAGTGAAACTGGCAAGGTGGGAGGGCTTTGATCTGTTACACTGAAGAACTCCAGCCATGCCCATTGAGAGGCTGCAGTTCAGAGCACTTCTTCTCTCAGAGTGCTATCACTGCTTTACAGCTGAATGCTCTCTTGTTGGAAGGCATTTCACCTGTCTTGCATTTCACTCACCTTCAGCTGCACCTCCCTGCTGCCAGCCCTCATCACAGCTTGGGAGCAGCTTATGCAGCTCCACCTTCCACCCCTGCTGAGGGGAAAGGGCAGAAGTCACATCACTGCCAACAACTTCACCAATAACAGAAGCAAAACTAGCATCATCAACTGCCTTCTCCACATCTGCATGGCCGACCACAAGACAGAGGGGTCGGACACTGAGGTGCAGCTGGAAAGAGGGAAGGCCCCCAACGCAGGGTCTGCAGGCAGAGGAACAGCTCTCTTGACATGTCTGAGCACCAATGCCTCAGGAGGTTCAGGTTCTCAGGGCAGGTATTGCTGACTCTAGCCAGTAGAGCATGTGGGCACTCAGTGCCAATGGCCAACAAGGTACCTGGCCACTAAAGGGCCACTCAACCACCCATACCCACCTCCCAGGTCTCTGCCTCTTATCAAGTGCTATGCTCTCTCCTTCTATACAAAGAGAAAGCAGAAAGGATTATGTATCTATAATAGCTTGTGTAGAGAGGACAGAAGGACACCATTTGTGAAAGCATTGGTAGAAAGGGACAATAACTGAAGGTGAGTATGAGCAGTGGCTGTTTGGATGGGGATGTGAAGTGCCTGCAGGGAGAGCATTAATTGGGAGCTGCAAGGTGTGATCTGAGGAATGCTTTTCTTTATTCTTTCATAGGCATAATTGACTAGGCCAGCATTTATTGCCCATCCCTAATTGCCCTCGAGAAGGTGGTGGTGAGCTGCCTTCTTGAACAGCTGCAGTCCATGTGAAGTTGGTACAGCCACAGTGCTGTTCGGGAGGGAGTTCCAGGATTCTGAACCAGTGACAGTGAAGGAACAGCAATATATTTCCAAGTCAGGATGGCGAGTGGCTTGCAGCAGAGCATACAGATGGTGTTCTTATGCATCTGCTGATCTTGCCCTTCTAGGTGCTAGGAGGTCACAAATTTGGAAGTTGCTATCGAAGGAACCTTGACAAGTTGTTATAGTGCATCTTGTAGAAGGTGCACACTGCTGCCACTGAGCATTGGTTGTGGATGGATTGAATGTTGAAAGTGGTGGATGAGGTGCCCATCAACCCTGGATGCAGCCTTCCCGGTCTCCTCTCCATTCCTGTAGTTGCTGCAGTCTGTGAGCCATTCTACCCCATATCATGGTCCCTTTAATCCTGCCCACCCTGCCCAACTGGTCAGGAACCCTAAGGCAGTATGCTAGCAGCATTGCTCTGGGGAAGAGCCCCTGCAAAAGCCCATTCATTACGAAACTGGGTTCCCAGCCCGAAAATGTTTCTGCCGTTTCGACAGGGACTAAGTGGCCTCGATTCCACCCAATGGCTGGGATTTTCAAAGAGCCATGGTGTCAGGAGTCAGTATGGGTTGGCTTTGAGAATTGCTGTCCAGGAGGTGGTATTGGGATCGCGATACCTCCGGGACAGTTTCAAATTTTCAAAGGGCCAGTGGGAAGAGGGGTGGAATGGAAAGAATGGACACTGCTGATTAACAGCCCCTTAAACTCATTAAGGAGCTCATCAAGTGGCCTTTCGGTTCAAGTTTGGAGTTCTTACATTTTTTCCAGTGAAGCCAAACCAACTTGTGCTGATGGGTTTGCCGTGGGGACTTAGTAATTTTCTCTCCAGTTGCTTTGAGTTGAAATCTGAGGCCAACTAGCTCCAGCAAGAGCACTGCACCACACTTGGTCATCCATGGCTGCTTTCAACCTCCTGGCCTGCCGAGGAGCTGCCTGCTCAAATTGGCAAGGCAGCTGCAAACCTTAACCTGGCTGCTGCCTGCCCTTGCTGGTGGAGTCTCTCAGTGCTTCTAATTGGGAGTCGAGTTCCTAGCCAACTAGGTTATTTACATTTAAAATCGCATTGCAATAGCAATACAGCTCAGGCATGGAGTCGGCACCTGAAATGGAATATGTAACTGGTTCCAAAGAGCCAATGGAGCAACAAAGGACACAGTTTAAAATTAATAAACCTAAACAGACAAGCTTCAATCAGAACAGGTTAGAATTCTAAAGTCTCTAATGAATTAGAAGTGAATACAAAGAGTAATGGAGTAGGTTCTCAGTAAAAGCATTGAAACTAAGATAAATAACTCATTTAAAAGAGAGTTTGATGAACGAATGGTAGTTACAAAGGTTAAATGATTTAAAGCAGCTATAGTTCCTTTGCTGCTGTGTCTGCAGAGGGCAGTAGACCAGGGTTGAAGAGCTGAGACTAGGAGATGGGTGAATATTCTGTAGTTTGGCTATTACCCTGGGGCATCAGAAGTATTTATGAAGAACTTTTTCTCATTAGATTTTGTGCCTGAGATTGAGCCCACAATAGGAAAACTTACAGTTTATAAGGGCAGCAAGATTGATGGTATAAATGTTTTTATTAATTATTTGTTATTGTAGGAGTCATTGTCTGATTTTTTTAAAATCTAGCATGGAAGGCGACAGTGGCAGTGGTAGCATCCCCACCTCTGGGCCAGAAGCTTTGGGTTCAAGTCCCACTTCGGGACTTGATGGCCACAGAAGGTGCGTTCACAGCATGGCCAGATTGATTATCAGCCTACAAATCGCTCCAATATGCTTGATGGCGGGTGGTGAGAACGGGAGAGTTTCCTGGTCAGCCATACTGCAGAACGCAAAGGCAATCCACAGCAGTACTTTACCAAGCATAATCATGGACCAATCCAATGGAAGCCCAAGGTCACTTGAAGCAGGACGATGGAAGGTGACACCACTTTTGCACAGTATTTCCTTCCAACAGGTTTTTAGGAATGAAAACCCACAATAAGAAGAATTGAAGGCACAAGAGGTGCATTCTACAGCTCCAGAGTACAGTACATCAATACCAAATTCAAGTGGCATTGGTCTGCTGCATTTAACTTCTAAGAGCAAAAACAAACAGAATTTGCAGTAATGCACAACTGCTACATGACTGCATCGATTTGAGATTTTGATGCAAAGAAGCATGTAGCCTTCTTTAGAAAAATTGAATTAACAGAAAAACAAAAGAGAGATGGTGAAGCAACACGCACAAAGAATGACTACAAGCATTTAGAACATGCCAGAGATAGGCATTTATCAAGTTTTCTTAATACAGGTACAGTGTCTCAAATCCAGCTGTCCAAAAATCTGAGTTGCCCAAACACTGGGCATCTTAGAATGTGCCATGCATCAGTTTTAACTGAGGAAAATATAAAAAAATCAGTGCACATCAGTTGATTCCCTCCGGTCTAAGTTACCCTTGATCCCATTTGAACCACTCACGGCCCAAAACACCCGACCGGTAATCCGGCAAAATCTGAAATCCTTGGTCCCAATGTTGCCAGTTTTGAGACACACTGTATATTCACTGCTAGAAGAAAGCTAGAGCCATCCCTCCTTTAGCGTGCCTAATATGTTCCCGAAAAATGGTGTGCTAAATGAAAATAGGCTAGATGAAAATAACTTTCCCATAAGAAAATATGTAGTAAAGATGGGTTACACTCCTGACCTGTAATTTTTAGATTAAGCTGTGAGCCCGCTGACTCTGGGTGCAAAGGTAGAACAGGCTGGAACATATATATATATATCTATTTTTTTTATATATATATATATATAGTTAATATTTATGGTTTCAGGGATGAAAGAAGGCTCAGTGAAGATTTAATAGAAGTAATCAAAATCATGAGGAGTCTAGAGAGTAGGTAGGGAGAAATTTTCCCACTCGTGAAAGGATCAAGAACAGAATATAACAAAGAAACTGTTCAACATAGTTATCATTCAATTCCTTAGATCAACAAGGAAGGTAGTTGGGGAAACTCTAGGTGGTCTGGTGTTTCTTCCTGGAAACCCATGAAATATAAGCCCTCTCCTCTAACAGCCTCAAAAGGATGACATGTATCACCATTTCCAGAGCTGAGTCAGGGAACTCAGGTTCCAGGATTGTTTAAACGTATTCTTTTTTAAGCACACGCAACTTGTACATTAATGACACATGGATATGTATATTATACATGAGTATAATATGTTTTATACTATGTGTATTATATTATTCCTTGCATCATTTTCAAAAAAAAAAACTTGTCTTTTAAGTCTTTTAAATTCTGACAAGTTACTGTCACTTTGAAGAGACTACTGTAATACTGTGGCACGCTTTATACACTCACTTAGCATCAGTACTGGTCACAAGACAATAGAAGCAGCATTTGATGTATACAATGAGCTTAACTACCAGGTGATCCATCTGACACACAATTTTAGTACAGGGATTCCTGTGGGCAATTTTTGCTTTTTTATTCATTCACAGGGATGTGGCTTCATGGGCTGGACCAGCAGTTATTGTCCATCCCTAGTTGCCTTTGAGAAGGTGGTGGTGAGCTGTCTTCCTGAACCGCTGCAGTCCATGTGGTGTAGGTACACCCACAGTGCTGTTAGGAAGGGAGTTCCAGGATTTTGACCCAGCGACAGTGAAGGCAAGGCGATATATTTCCATGTCAGGATGGTAAGTGACTTGGAAGGGAACTTCCAAGTGGTGTTCCCATCTATCTGCTGTCCTTGTCCTTCTAGGTGGTAGTGGTCATGGGTTTGGAAGGTGCTGCCTAAGGAGCTTTGGTGAATTCCTGCAGTGCATCTTGCAGATGGTACACATTGCTGCTACTGTGTGTCGGTGTTGGAAAGAGTGAATGTTTGTGGATGTGTTACCAATCAAGCAGACTGCTTTGTCCTGGACAGTGTCAAGCTTCTTCACCATTGTAGGAGCTGCACTCATCCAGGCAAGTGGGGAGTATTCCATCACACTCCTGACTTGTGCCTTGTAGATGGTGGACAGGCTTTGGGGATTCAGAAGGCGAGTTACTCGTTGCACAATTCCTAGCCTCTGACCTGCTCTTGTAGCCAACAAATTTGTATGGCTAGTCAATTTCAGTTTCTGGTCAATGGTAACTCCCAGGATGTTAAAAGTGGGGGATTCAGTGATGGGAATGCCATTGAACATCAAGAGGGGTTGGTTGGATTCTCTCTTGTTGGAGATGATCATTGCCTGACACTTGTGTGGCGCGAATGTTACTTGCCACTTGTCAGCCCAAGCCTGGATATTGTCCAGGTCTTGCTGCATTTGGACATGGACTGCTTCAGTATCTGAGGAGTCACGAATGGTGCTGAACATTGTGCAATCAGTGAACATCCCCACTTCTGACCTATTGATGGAAGGAAGGTCATTTATGAAACAGCTGAAGATGGTTGGGCCTAGGACACTATCCTGAGGATCTCCTGCAGTGATGTCTTGGAGCTGAGATGGCTGACCTCCAACAACCACAACCATCTTCCTTTGTGCTAAGTATGACTCCAACCAGCAGAGGGTCCCCCACCCCCAATTCCCATTGGCTCCAGTTTTGCTCGGGCTCCTTGATACCACACTCAGTCAAATGCTGCCTTGATGTCAAGGGCAGTCACTCTCACCTCGGGAGTTCGAGCCCTTTTGTCCATGTTTGAACCAAGCCTGAAACGAGGTCAGGAGCTGAATGGCCCTGGAGGAACCCAAACTGGGCTTCAGTGAGCAGGCTATTGCTAAGCAAGTACCGCTTGATAGCACTGTTGATGACCCCTTCCAATTTACTAATGATGGAGAGTAGACTGATGGGGCAGTAAATGGCTGGGTTGGATTTGTCTTGCTTTTTGTGTACAGGACGTACCTGGGTAATTTTCCACATAGCCAGGTGAAACAAGTTATTTTACTTTCTGTTATAAATTATTGTAACATTCTCAAGCCTTAACCTGAGGTGAAACATTTGCAGGTAGTATGAGAATGCAGCAGAACATTAAGGGACTCGGAGAGAAGGAAAACATAATGTTATTTTTAAAAAGTACAAAGAGACCTCTTACTGCACCAATTTGCTTAGTCTTATCAAAATCATATAAAACAATACTTCAGGTGAATGTTAGCACCTGAAGTGCTCATTTGGATTTATAATGAACGTCCATCTCAGATTAAAATATATAAAATCACTGTTTTGTGTTTTGGATGGTCGAGGTTGGCAAGCAAAAGGAAAACGTCTCCAGCATAGCTCACAGCCACTGCTTCACAGAGTGAATACTGGTCCATAGGCTATTGTTTCACTCCCTGCAAATTATGCTTGGCACCAAGCACCTTACTGTACACTTCAGCCAAAAGGCATTAGTCTGCAACATTTTCTGAGGTCATCTAAAACAAGAGTTGTTTTGTGTTATTTGCAGCTCCCCACTTACCTGAAATATTTGCAACTGCCTTACTAGATGGGAAGCAATGTTTTTAAAGCTTTATACTAACGTGGGTCAGAACTTCAAAAAAAACTTGCAATTGTTCATTCCCCATAATTTCCAAACAGGTTTTAAAGCCAGCATTCCAAATGGGACAATGAATTTGGACATTAAAAAAAACAAACATTAGAAACATGAAATAAAATAGAAAATTCTGGAAAGGCTCATTAGTTTCTTCAACATCTGAGAGAGAGAAATAGGCACCATGCTTCATCAAATCTGGCAACAGGACCTCTCTGTCTGGCGTGTCGGTTCTGATATCCAAAATTCTTAAACCTCTTTCTTTTCGGACCGTCTGCCTTTCTAGCATTTTCTAGGGTGGGGTGGGGTAGAATGGGGGCAGAGGCAAATCCAACTCAATGCATGCCAGACCATTCTTAATATTCAGCATGAGACATTACTATAGTTTGTCAAGCTCTAAAAGATGTCATATGACAAATAAAAAGACAGAAGCTGTAGCCTGAACAACAAATTTAATGCCATTTAAATTATAACTTACTACTTAACCAGTATGGTGCAGCTATTCAAAACATTAAATGAAATGGAGATCATGATTAAATATCTTCAGACTAATAACATCTAACATGTCCATGCACAGAGGAATAAACGCATTTATGAAAAGATTTGCATAATTATTTATGATCTTGGATCATTCACAAAGAACACTATATAGGCAGGGACTAATGCAGAGGCTTAAAAAATTAAGGTAAATTAGCAATTTTTGAACCTGATGCAGCAGGACTACACAAATCTCCCCTACTTGAAATCGACAAAATAAATTCTTACTCTTCCCTGCTCTTTGAATAAAACAAACCATTTTAAAGATGTCTAGCTAGTGTATTTTTTTTTATTATTGTTACAGTTGCCTCCAGCTGTTCCATGTTATTATCGTACACGATAAAATACAAAAAAAAATTCTTCAGCACAAAAATATGAGGATTGAAGGACAAATGTTTCTTAATATCACGTATCTGACTGCAGGGTAAAAATATCCTCCTTTAAAAAAAAATGCATGAATTTTAGCAACAAGGCACTGCAGGAGATAACACATAAATGTCAGATTAGCATTAATAACACCATCTTTGACTTTTCAAAATAAGAGCAAGCTGCTAATCAGAATGCAGTATTCCAACTTTTTCTAATTGACTCAGGTGGGATATGCACTTAAGAAGTAATGTTAGGGCTGAAGTACGGCTTCCATGATCATTTTCTCTTTTTATTCTTGAATCCAACAATCCAGTGAGAAATTTGTCATTTTTAAATCTTCTTAACATTTAATAACATCCTCATTGAGTTTTCATCAAGTCCTGAATCACTGTTCCAGTACTAAGCGAATCAAGCTGCTTTTTACATTGTGCAAAATGGGTGCTAGTAGTTCCAGTTCCAAAAGATGCAGGTCTTATAGAGCCCATTGCAAGTCAAACATAAACCTGCAAGGATTCCCCAAGATCCCCCCAACTAAAAGACCTACTAAAATCTTGTTCTTCTGGCAGCTGGTTTTAGCGTGTGTCGACAGTTTTATACTCGGCTTGCAGCTGGTTATGCAAGCCCCATGCTTCCAGAACTGGCAGCAGTAATGCAGGTCTAACACAATACAAGAACACCTCAAAGAAATAAAGATACTTAAGATTGAGGAGGGTTGGCTCAGGAAAGTGGAGGGTGAGGGGGGCAGTGGGCAGCAAGAAAAAAAAACTTGATAGAAATGAGAGATTCTTCACAGCATTACTCATTCCACTAGAACAATGCAACTTTGTATAGTCAATCCCATTTCAGCAACACACCAAATTTAATTCTAAAAAAATCTAATTTTCCTTATCATGTGCTTTATCAAGTTATTAATATAACTGTATGGATGGATCAAGATAACTTGTTTTTCTGGAATAGTGGATGAATATTAAGAAAGCATTTTTTTTATTTGATTAACTTAAATTAGTTGTTATTAAATTGTCATATCTTTCTCCCTCACAACTTGGACTTGGGATTGTACACCAATAAAGTAACAAGGGTATCAGTTTAAATTTAAAAAACACTTTACAAAATGATTTTCTCACGAAGGAAAAAACAAAATTCAGCAACTTAAACTCAACTCCAGCAACTAACTCCAGCAACTAACTTTATTACTCCTAATTGTTCTTTCCTGGGTGAAATGAGTGCCCATTTGAAAACAATGGAGCTCCAAGGGTTTTTGTAGATTTAGCTCTGGTTAAAAAGGGAAAAAATTCTGAGACAGTACCTTTTAACTCTTCAGGAAATTAAAATTTGGAATTAAAAATGCAAGTCTGAGGATTGAGTTCCGATTTCCTCAATATAAACCAACGTTTTTTAATATATTGAAATCATGCTAGTATTTCCACTCTTCAAACCATCACTACTGAGGCGGCATAATCTACAAGCATATATAAATCTTAACACAAATAAAATGTTAACCAAGCCCTTTTTTCCCTGAGTGTTTAACTACAGATAAAGTCAACTGCAAATACTGAGTACCAGCCAAACCAAAACACATTTTACTCACTCTACATAATGCTTGCTCCAAGCTTCAAATATTCACCCAGTAATGGCCATTTTAGAAAAGATGACCTCGGATGCAAAGTGCAATCAATCCAATACCAAATTTCTCCCAGAGGCAGCAGTATATTCTGCAAGCCAAGTCACTTTTATGTAAATTGGCAGTTCTTGTCCTGATTTAATACCAAATGACTGCTTACTTGCAGTAAAGATCTTCAGTTACTGAAAGTTACTTTCTCAGGAGTTCTAAAATTCCTCACCAAGCACAGGACGGTTATGTCACCAGGCTTGATATATAATGTACTGGCACGCAAGATGTTACAGAAAAATATCATACTTAGGTCAATAAATTTCAATGTTACATCATATGCTGCTCATGTAATGCTCAACTCATCATCTTAAAATTACTGGCAACACTGTGGTCACTGCCATAGTCGCAAACCTACAACTAACACTTCTTGCCCAATGTTACATAGCTGAAAATGCTCTCTCCAGATACAACTCAAGTTTGGGAGGAAAGAACCTAAAAAAAATTCATGCGTGTATTACGTTTAATAAAACCTCAGTGACAGCACTGTCAAACAAACTAATTAGGCACTAAATAATAGAGCATTTTCTATTTTCTTATTCAAGGCTGGTCACCGTGAGCATTTTAACTTGTGTCAATCTATTGCATACAAGATTTCACATACTTTAAATTTAACAATGGAGTAGAGATTAAGTAATTGTAGTTACAACATTTTATAGCAACATGATGTCTGCAATACTGATGACAGATAACTGGGATTTCATGGAATTAACAGTAGGTTCCCCAACTGGAAACTCTGCACCTTCCCTAACAGGAGGTAGTGGAATACTTGTGACTTGCTTCAAATTTCATTATTTTTATTCATTCTCTCTTTCGAGAAAACCTAAAACTAAGGGAATAGATTTTCCTACCAGAATTGATTTAATGCTAAGCTGACCTTATTTACATTGTGCAGACACAGCACAGAAATAGGCCATTTGGACCAACAGGTCCATGCAGTGTTTATGCTCCACAGGTGCCTCCTCCCACTCTCCTCGTCTAACTTCCATCAATAAATCCTTCTATTCCTTCTCCCCACCCCTCCCCCTCATGCATTTATCTAGTTTCCTCTTAAATTCCCCTAAGCTATTCACCCCAACTATTCCCTATGGAATATAGGTCCATATTCTAACCATTCACTGAGTAAAGAGGCTTCTCCTGAATTCCCCAGTGATTATCACATACTTAATGCTGGAAGTGGAAACAACTCTATGTATAACAGCACTGTGGGTGTACCTACACCATATGGACTGCAGCGGTTCAAGAAGGCAACTCTCCACCACCTTCTCAAGGACAATTAGGGATGGAAAATAAATGCTGGCCCAGCCAGCGTCACCCACATCCCATGAATGAATACAAAAAAATAATATTAAGACCTTCAACAAGTCACCTCTCAAGTCACCTCTCAGTCTTCTCTTTTCCAAAGAAAAGAACCCCCCTCCTGTTCAATCATTCCTGACAGTTAGAGCCGCTCAATTCTGATACTGTCCTAGTAAATCTATTTGCTTTAATTAATCTTTTAATTCTTTTCTTTTAAAGGGCATTATAATACCACCAACTAGAAAGTGCAGAATATGTTAAGAATTTTGTTTCCATTGATTTTCATTCCTTGACTGACTGATATTGCCTCTAAATCAATAGAATTGAGTGACATTTGGTCAAATGGTCCCATGTCCTTGATCACCTCTAACACTAAGCCACACTGCAGCTCCCCCGACAGCAGAATAGGTTTGTCACTGGTGATAATTGCGGTAGCAGCAGTAATTCCTTCAAAGTGATGTAAACAAAGACTGAAATTAGCTCAAAATAGGTGTGATCAAATTAATGAATTCTAAAGATATGAATCACTCTACAGTTGATTCATTACAACTGGATGCACATTACATCATAGCAGTCTCTTACTGGACCAGTAATCTAGAGAATATGAGTTCCAATCCTACCATCACAGTTTGAGAATTCAAATTAATTTTTTAAAATCTGGTAAGTAAAAAATAGCTTGTGCCAGTAAAAGCAGCCACAAAGCTGTCAGATTGTTCCACAAGCCTAACTAATTGTCCTTTAGGAAAAGAAAGCTGCTGATCTTACAGGGTCTGGCTGATACGTGAGTCCAGTCCCACAATGACGTGGCTGCGGCCTTAACCACTCAGTTGTATCAAATCGCTGCATTCAGTGGTTCAAGAGGACAACCCAGAAATAAAGGAGGACAATAATTAAGTTCTGATGAAGTGCACAACCAGTGACATAAACTGGCTTTTCTCTTTACAGGTGTTGACTGGGCTGCTGTGTATTTACAGAATTTTCTGTTTTCCAACATTTGCAATTACTGTACAGCATTTAATCAATTGATTTAATATGAATACAAATATCTTCTGTTTCATCATTTAGAAGTAGAAATGGCAAAATTTGGCCTCTAAAGCTGATTCTGATCATTAAATATGGGGCATTGCTCCTTTAATCTGGCAGTTTACCATTTAACAATTCACTTTGGGGGAGGCAGCAACACATTGATAATGTCACTAGACCAGTAATCCAGGAACCCAGGCTAATACTCTGGGAGCATGGGTTCAAATCTGGCCATGGCAGCGGGATACATATATAATTAAATCTGAAATATAAAGCAAGTCGCAGTGATGGTGGCCATGAGACTATCACTGATTGTTGTAAAAAAAACTATCAGGTTCACTAATGTCCTTTAGGGAAGGAAATCTGTTGTCCTTACCTGGTCTGGCCTACAAGTGACAACAGATGTATAGTAATGTGGTTGACTCTTAACTGCCCTCTGAAATGGCCTAGCAAGCCACTCATTCAAGAGCAATTAGGGGTGGGCAACAAATGCTGGCCTTGCTCATGACACCCACATCCCATCAAAGAATAAAAAAAAAACAAGATTAACATGGCCAACTCACTTGTTACAAAGGAAAAGCTAGAACTTAGTTCAGTAGGAAAACAAGTTGAATTGTTAAATTGTGCTGGTCGCAAAAGAATCCTAACTAATTTTTGCAGTTCATATTGAAATTTATAGGACAACTTGGTGCAATATGGTAAAGTAGGAAATTCTTAATAAATAATTCCTTTCTAAAAAAGAATGCATTTTCCCCCTATATTTATATTTTAAAAATACATTGTATTAACTGAAAACTTAAGCCTCCTCTGGCTAAGAGCAATGAGCTTGGGAAGATTCAATCAGGTTTCTAATACATCGTTACTGCCCAAATTCAGCATTAACTGGCAATGACATACAGATAGACCCAAGACCAGGCCCATTGATAGGCAGGGAAAGTTGAAGGAGAAAATATACACAGAAAAATACCAGTGTAGTTGGAGTTGAAGCACAGAGTGAGTAGAATTTCAGCCCTTTTGTTATACCTGATCGAGCAAAGTTCCATTCCAACAATAAAGGTTTAAATGTAAAGTGTACCATTTCCTAACAGTGACATTCTCTCACCTTGATGAGCACAAAAATATAATACTTTGTTACCAGGCCTTTATTCAAGCTGGCCTCAATGATCATCATATAAAACACTAAAGCTGCTGTTTCTCATATCCTCTGGATTTTGTACATACAGCTTATCAGATCACGGAATGCAGGCGCAACACAATTACTACTTGAATTTACATCCTGCATCTGTAGATCCTGCATTTCAAAAAAAGACTTAATTTCCGAAGGTTTATCAGCAAGGTCATTATTTCTATTCTGGGCTTTTTGGGGGTCTGGTTTGGGAGGAAGCACAAAGCTGAAATGACATTGATCCTTTCAGCTAAATGGTGCTATTTGAATTGTGTTATCATTTACAAAGCACAATTTTGCCAAGTTCTTGCCTTCACTGCAATTTACCAATAACTAATTCTGTAAGAATGATTGAATAATAAATGTTTGAAATATACAACACATTTCTAGGATTCTTGGAAACTATATCTATGAAATGGACCTATTCCTCAATCAGTAGCTAATAAGAGAGGTGCTAGGAGTGGATGGAAAATGCTGAAAATAGAGATGCAGCTTCACCGTTTGAGAATGTCCAACATTTCTACTTATATTTCAGGTTTCCAGCATCCGCAATATTTTGCCTTTGCACTAAGACATGGACATCAAGTCAAAAAATACAACAAGTTGGTTGCACTGCTGCCCTGTACAATTCTACATCAAAAATCACTTGTGCAAGTGTCAGAGAGCTAATCTTTGCAGATAGAACTGGTTAAAACCTCTGCTTTGACAACATACATCATGTGAGCACCTGCAATAAGGCTCTCTGGGCAAATAGATCATGCAATATGATGCACAGTGGCCACATTGCAGGTTTGCTTCCCGGTTTCAGTTAAATTGGGGTGGCAGTGAAATCAGCACAATTGGTCCAGGATGCCTCGGGAGTGTACAACTGCTGAACAATATTCTGTTGGAAAGTGTACCTCTGTGAATGTCAGGTGAGGATGCAATCAGCTTTGGGTTTGCATTCCATCATCAAATAGCATTATTCACAGTCTAGATTCACAAAGAGTGAACTTGGGTGAGGTCTCATGGAATTGTCAGCACCTCTTACCCAACAAGAGTTGTCAAATTGGGGTAGGAGAGGAGAAATTTTACTTCTGGAATCAGGTATCTCCCCACACACTGTCCCACCACTTCCCCACTGAAAAAAAGTGTTTACATGTATAATTTTATATTACACACGTAAGCAAGTTACTTTCAGAATTCCTGAAGCATGTTAGAATACAGCTAGGTCAAAACTCATTCTATTACTTTATTATTAAGGATTTATGTAATATTAGAGATACAAGGCGAGCTGCCAGTCATCTTGCTTATTCAATACACTACAAGCAGCCAATGTCCCAGGAGGGATAAAGGTTTTACAGTGTGTGTTGATTAGTATGGGCTAGATTTAAGTAGATTAAATTTTATTTATATGTATGCGTGTGTGTGTATTTATATATATATATTATTTATGTGTGTATAAACAATATAATTATATTTGCATATTCAAGGTTTCATATAAATCTTTAGACAATAGATAAAGCAAGCTGTGAGGAGGATACAAAGAGTCTGCAAAGGGATATAGATAGATTAAGTGAGTGGGCAGAAATTTGGCAGGTGGTGCATAATGTGGGAAAATACGAAGTTATCCACTTTGGCCAGAAGAATAGAAAAGCAAAATGTTATTTAAATGGAGAGAGACTGCAGAAAGCAGCGGTACAGAGGGACCTGGTGTCCTCGTACATGAATCGCAAAAGGTTAGCATGCAGGAACTGCAAGTAATTAGGAAGGCAAATGGAATATTGGCCTTTATTGCAAGGGGGATGGTGTATGAAAGTAGGGAAGTCTTGCTACAACTGTATAGGACATTGGTAAGACTGCACTGAAGTCATAAGATATAGGAGCAGAAGTAGGCTATTCGACCTATCGAGTCTGCTCCGCCATTCAATGAGATCATGGCTGATATGATAATCCTCAACTCCACTTTACTGCCTTTTCTCCATAACCCTTGATACCCTTACTGATTAAAAACCAGTCTGTCTCAGCCTTGAACATACTTAACAACTCAGCCCTCTGCGGTAAAGAATTCCACAGATTCACAACTCTCAGAGAGAAATTCCTTCTCATCTCTGTCTTAAATGGGTGACCCCTTATTCTGAGATTATCCCCACTGGTCCTAGACTGTCCCATAAGGGGAAACAACCTCTCAGCATCTACCTTGTCAAGCCCCCTAAGAATCTTATATGTTCTAATAAGGTCGCCTCTCATTCTTCTAAACTCCAATGAGTATAGGTCCAACCTACTCAGCCTCTCCTCATAAGAAAGTTCCTCCATACCAGGGATCAACTTTGTGAACCTCCTCTGAACTGCTTCCAATGCCAGTATATCTTTCCTTAGATAAGGGGACCAAAACTGTTCGCAGTAGTCTAGGGGCAGGATTTTCCGTTTGTCAGGCGGGCATGGCAGGTGGGCCCAGGGGCAGCCAGGAAAAGGCCCACCACCTGCAATTGGCCCCTGACCGCAAATTAAGGCTAGCTGGCCAATTCAAGGCCAGCCAGTGTGAAAGGTGCACTGAAACACCCAGCACTGCAGGGGAAGGGGAGGAAGAAGGACGAGTGCGGAAGTCTGCGCATGATGGTGGAGCACGCGCTGAAAGCTCCCCGAGAGGACAGAGCTGCCCCAGGGTGCTGAAGAATTGTACAAACAAAAATAAAGACTTAAGAAATGATATAAACATGTCCCCACGGGTGACTCAGTTACATGAGGGGGGACATGTTTAAAATAATATTCAAAAACTTATTCTGGTTCTTTATTTACTGTTGGAAACCTCATCCCACCCATGGATGAGGTTTCGAAAATAACGCAAAGCCTATTTGCCCAACCGCCAACCAAACTGCTTCGATGTCCCCCCCATAACATGGATCCACAACATATTGTTCTAGGAAACTGTCCCGAATACACCCTACGAATTCTTGCTCGTGGCTACCTCTGCCAATTTGATTTTCCCAATCTACACGAAGATTAAAGTCACCCAAGATTAATGTACTGCCTTTTTTACAAGCCCTCATTATCTCCTGATTTAAGTCCTTGACTTTATTTTCCCTATGCCAGTTTGCCCGTGGCTCAGGTAATAATCCTGAGATTATCACCTTGGAGGTTCTGCTTTTAATTTAGTTCCTAACTGTTCAAATTCTTTCAGCAGAATCTCCTTTCTAGTCCTGTTGGTACCAAAGTGGACGACAACAACTCTATCCCTCTGCTCCCACTCCAAGTTGCTCTCCAGCCCTTCCACAGGGACAAGTGAAGGCTAGGTTCAACACATTTTTGATTAACAAGGGAGTCAAGGGTTACGAGGAACAGGCAGAAAAGTGCCATTAAGGCCACAAACAGATCAGCCATGATGTTACAGGGTGGCCAGGCCAACTGGCAGCTTTCTCTAAATAAACCTGCAAGATAAGAAAGCTGTTCATTTCCAATTTTACCTCTAGTATAGCTTTTTTTAGTCCCTAACTAAATATGTTTAAAACCTGCCCTCTCTCATATACTTTCTATATTCCAAAAAATCAGTTATAAAATGAGTGTTCAGTTCACAACTAATATCTCCTTCTTAGACAGCCCCTGAGGATTGAAAACGACACTTCCACTCTGGTTCAATGAGTTCTGAGGTGATTGATAAGCCCACTGATAACCACAATCTGCAGATTCTGCCAGTGCTTCAAGGGTCGGGTAGCTGAGTTGTTTGGAAATTTGTGCACTCCCTCTGACATCTCAACTCCGCCCCTACATGTTACTGGCCAAGCCTCTCGATGTGTTCGGTGCTTTCCCAGATAAGCCTTCTCCATTTTGGTTGGACACTAGCCAGGGTCGCCCATGAGTCAGCAGGGATGTTTGACCTCTTCAGGAATGCTTTGAGGACATCCTTAAAGCACTTTCACTGTCATTCTGGAAGCCTCCCCACAGCCCGTGACCAAGTTCTGAGTTAGAGCAGTTGCTTTGGGAGTCTAGTGTCAGGCATATGAACTATGTGTCCCACCAGCAGAGCTGGTTTTGAGTGATTGGCACCTCGATGCTGGGCAAGTTGGCTTGAGAGAGGACACTGTTGTTATTTGGAGGATATGGAGAATCTTGAAAGGTACTGCTAGTGGTACTTCTCCAGAAGTACAGTTAATTTATATTATAAAGCATCCCTGAAAATAAGCAAAGCAAATTATACCAGCTGCTCCTTTAGTGACCAAATCTGAAGAGGGCAGTTTGGGTGAGGCAGTGGCATAGTGTTATTGTCACTGGACAGGTAATTCAGAGATCCAGGGTAATGTTCTGAGGACCCGGATTTGAATCCCACCACAGCAGATGGTTGAATTTGAATTCAATAAAAATCTGGAATTAAAAGTCTGATACCATGCAACCAATGTTGATTGTTGTTAAAAAAAAACCCACCTGATTCACTAATGTCCTTTAGGGAAGGAAATCTACTGTCCTTACCTGCTCTGGCCTACACGTGACTCCAGACCCACAGCAATGGGATTGACTCATAAATGCCCTCTGAATAAGGGCAATTAGGGATGGGCAATAAATGCCGGCCTGCATCGCCTATAGCGACGCCCACATCCCCTGAACGAATATAAAATATAAAAAAAAGTTTAATGCATGTATGAATTTCACACACATCCTCCCGGATATCAACCCACTTCAATTGGACTAGCTGAGAGTAACAATTTCTCAATGAAGTTCTATGATGTTGAACTATTATTACACTGTAATTTTCAGCAGGTTGATTGAATCTTATACTTTCCCTCAATGAACTGGTCCTGAGAACAATTAACAATTGCAGAAGAATTCATTTCTAATGCAATTTTTTCCTGATTCAGTACAAGGAAACTTACAGTTATAGGAAATGGGAGAGCAATTCCCATTCATAATTTTCCTGAAAATAATAAAACCATTTTTATGCTGGCATGTATCTCAAAAATACTATGAAGTTCTCAAAATGATTGTACAACGTATTTTCAAGTCAGTTTTCATTTTGCCGAAATTCCTCTCCACATGCTTTATTTAGTGAACACATAAGATGATCAGTTAAGTCTTTTTGAAAAACAGGTAGAAATTTCAGTGGCAATATCGCAAGTTAATGCAGCTTTTACAAGACAACTGTCTTTTTCAGAAAATGTCCCAACACTTGTTCAGTGGACTGCCCTGTGCAACATTTTGTCCCAAAGATGTGGTGTGAACAATCACGGCATGGTGATAATGCAAATCTGATTTCATTTACATCATGCTGTGCTTGCAACTACATGAAAGAAAACTTGCTAAACCTTGTTTGATTTGTAGAAACAGTCCAATGCCCTTTCCTGCAAACCTACTTGAAGCCTGGTAGATTACACTTTTTGTTGAAAGGAAATTTTATATAGCACCACCCTTTTTGATAGCACTGAAATCAAATCTTGAGATTCAGGCCAAAATACACTACACAGAGTAAATACATACAAGTCTTGTTTTATCTCTGCTTACTTTGTTACAATACTACACCCGACATCAGGTTAGTCTGCCAAAACAATATTTAAGTTTGTCAAGGAAGACATACAATGACATTTTTAAAACATCAGGTCTGAAAATCTCAAAGAATAGATGCATGCATTTGCGAGTAAACAAACAATACATTCTATACAATAGTTGTGCCAAGTGTTGATGTTTTATGCCAATAAATCAATCATTATGATGAAAACATTTTTGATTCACTTAAAACCAAACATGCAATAGACTGTATGTCTCAAGTGCTTGAATTATGAGGGATTCTGATAATGCAACAAGGGAAAAAAATGCTATTAGACCAAGTTATTAACTGCAGGATATAAACTTGGGAGCATCACCAAAAAGAACAAAGGGAGAGGATAGCATAGTCATGCTTTTAATGCAGAGGGTGCAAAGATATGGAAGCCAAATTGCTTTTAAAAGCAAAGATAAATATTGAAAAAGAAACTCAAAGCAACATGTGGAAGGGGCAAAGAATGGAAGTTCGTGCATCACTCCTTTACAGAGAAGCCACAGATGCAATACTCCTTGTGAACTATAAAATTCTGATCTTACCGTTTTCACTTTCCTCACATAATGTGGTCATGAGGGTATATTCCATAAATTTATGTTCCCCATGCCTACTAGGAACACATTCAAAACTTAGCTGTCAAAGTCAACAAGCACCACGGGATTTTTTTGTCCATTTAATGTTAATGACCAGAAAAGAGGCTTTCACCTTTGTAACTGTATTTAAACCAAACTCTGTTGCACCAGTATCACTATCTGGTTCGAGTTCAAATGATTTAGTTGACGGCAGTAACAAACTTTACTGCATGTTTATCCAGTGCATTTTGTATCTTTCACACTTCACCTACAGGCTTTGCAAAAGTTTGCAAGATGTGAAATGCATGGTGATTAGAAGTTTGATGCCATTTGCCAACATTTAGGCACAGAAAATGAAGTACTGGTTGAGTACTTTTCAACACCTAATAGTCTTACCTGTTTAAGTGAAAGTCAGGTGACGGAACAAGGTGCTAAGTGGCAGCTATTACTGTAAATAGCTTATTGGTTCACAAGAATGCAGAGATTAAGTGCAATGAATCATTAGTAAATGACAAAATATCCAATTCGGCTACTTAAATGGCAGCAGTTTTATGCATTATACATTAAAAAAAAGGCCAAGATTTTGTTCAGTTGATCAGGTTGTCCCCTGCTGGTCAGAGAACCAACAGGGCACCCCTGTCAGTTCCACTGGGAAGGCCCAACAGAATCAAGAGCCCAGCAGACACTTAAGTGGCCACCATCAGGCCTTTCCCACGATTGAACTACCCAGTGGCAGAAATCCCACCCTCCGAGAGCTGCTGACCAATCAGCAAGCTTCCCTTGCTGCCAGCTCCAGCAGGAGCAGAAAAAATGTTCCGCCATTTTTCAAGAAAGGAGGGAAAGAGAAAGCAGTGAACTACAGGCCAGTTGGTCTAACATCAGTTGTTGGGGAAATGCTGGAATTTATTATTAAGGAAGTCTTAACAATGCACTTAGAAAAGCATTGTATGATTAGAACAAGTTAACGTGGTTTTACTAAAGGGAAGTCCCGTTTGACAAATTCATTAGAGTGGTTTGAGGATGTAACTAGCAGGGTAGATAGAAGGGAAGTAGTAGATGCAGTATACCTGGATTTCCATAAGGTACATTTGATAAAGTACTACACGAAAAACTATAGGTAAGGCTTATGAAGTTGGGGGTAACTTATTAGCATGGATAGAGAATTGGCTAACAGGTAGAAATGAGGCAGCGGGCATAAACGGAGCTTTTTTCAAGTTGGCGGGCAGTGAATAGTGGAGTGCCGCAAGGATCAATGCTGGGGCTTCAGCTATTTACAATCTACATCAATGATTTAGATGAAGAGACAGAGAGTAATGTATCAAAGTTTGCTGAGTGGGCATCTAGTTGGCAGATGGATTACAATGTAAGGAAGTGCAATGTTATTCATCTTGGTCGTAAGAATAAAAAATTTGAATTTTTTTTTAAAAGGTGAGAAATTTATGAGGGTTAATGTTCAAAGAGGAATGCGGAAAGTTAGCATGCAGGTGCAGCAAGCAATTAGGAAGGCAAATGGCACATTGGCCTTTATTGCAAGAGGATTGGAGTACAGGAATAAAGAAGTCTTGCTACAGTTGTATGAGGTTTTGGTGAGACTGCATCTGGAATACTATGTGCAGTTTTGGTCTCCACATTTAAGAAAGGATGGACTTGCATTGGAGGCAGTACATGCGAAGGTTCACTAAATTGATACTTGGGATGAGGAGATTGTCCTATGATGAGAGACTGAGTAAATTGAACTTATATTTCTCTGGAGCTTCGAAGAATGAAAGGCAGCTCATGGAAACCTACAAAATTCTGACAGGGCTTGGTGGGGTGGATGCTGAGAGATTGTTTCTGCTGGTTGTGGAGTCTAAAACATGTGGGCACAGTCTCAGGGTGAGGGACTCATTACTAAGGATTGAGATGAGGAGAAATTAGTTCACTCAAAGGGTTGTGAATCATTGGAATTCTCTACACCAGAGGGTTGTGGATGCTGCACTATTGAATACATATAAGGCTGCGATAGACAGATTTTTGGCCTCTCAGGGAATTAAGGGATATGGAGAGTGGGCGGGAAAATGAAGTTGAAGTCCAAGACCAGCCATGATCACATTGAATAGCACAAGAAGCTTGATGGGCCGTGCTATCTAATCCTGCTCCAATGTACTCACCAGAAGCCCAGGATCATCGTGGACCCCTAAGCCACAGATGAGCGATGGCAGGATGGGGATCACTGGGTGGGGGTCGAGAGAAAGGGGGCTCAGGAATAAAGAGCCTAATTGACATGCTGTCAACAGCGGCTAGAAATCCTTAGTCAGCCCCTTCTGCCCTCCGATTTAATGGTGGAGGATTTACTGTACTGGAGACTGACACCAGGCTTCTCACATATGGACCCAGCCACTATGTTTGCCGCTGTAACAGCCCTTTTTTTATTTGTTCTTTCATGGGATGCGGGCATCACTGGCTAGGCCAGCATTTACTGCCCATCTCTAATTGCCCTTGAACAGATGGTGATGATCCAACTTCTTGAACCTCTGCAGTCCTCTTACCCACGGTGCTGTAAGGGAGGGAGATCAAGATTTTGACCCAGCAACAGTGAAGGAACAGTGATATTGTTCCAAGTCAGGATGGTGTGTGGCTTAGAGGGGAACTTGCATCTGCTGGCCTTGTCCTTCTAGGTGGTAGAGGTCACAAGTTTGGAAGGTGCTGTCGAAAGAGACTTGGTGAGTTACTGCAATCTACATTGTAGATGGCACACACTGCTGCCACTGTGCATTGTTGATGGAGGGAATGAAAGTTTAAGGTGGTGGGTAGGGTGCCAATCAAGTGCGTGGCTTTGTCCTGGATGGTGTCAAGCTTAAGTGTTGTTGAAGCTGCACTCATCCAGACAAGCGGAGGGTATTCCATCACACTCCTGACTTGTGCCACGTAGAATCACAGAATCACAGTGCAGAAGATGGCCCATCGAGTCGGCACCGACATGTGAGAAACACCTGACTTACCTACCTAATCCCATTTACCAGCACTTGGCCCATAGCCTTGAATGTTATGATGTGCCAAGTGCTCATGGTGTAGATGGTGGACAGGCTTTGGGAAATCGAGAGTTACTTGCCACAGAATTCCCAGCCTCTCACCTGCTCTTGTAGCCACAGTATTTATATGGCTGATCCAGTTCAGTTTCTGGTCAATGGTAACTCCCAGGATGTTGATAGTGGGGGATTCAGTGATTGTAATGTCACTGAATGTCATGGGGAGATGGTTAGCTTTTCTCTTGTTATAGATTGTCATTGCCTCGCAGTTGTGTGACATGAATGTTACTTGACACTTATCAACCCAAGCCTGAATTTTGTCCAAGTCTTGCTGCTTATAGACACAGACTGCTTCAGTATCTGAGAAGTCATGAATGGTGCTGAACATTGTGCAATCATCAGCGAACATCCCCACTTCTGACCTTATGATGAATGGAAGGTCATTGATGAAGCAGCTGAAGAGGGTTGGGCCTAGGACACTACCCTTAGGAACTCCTGCAATGATGTCCTGTAACTGAGATGACTGACCTCCAACAACCACAACCATCTTCCTTTGTGCTAGGTATGACTCCAACCAGTGGGGTGATTCCCCACAATTCCCACTGGCTCCAGCTTTACTAGGGCTCCTTGATGCCACACATGTCAAATGATGCCTTGATGTCGATGCCTTGATGTCAAGGGCAGTCACTCTCACCTCATCTCTAGAATTCAGCTCTTTTTTCCATGTTTGGGTCAAGGCTGAGTGGCCTTGGTGGAACTCAAACTGAGTGCCAGTTTGCAGATTATTGCTAAGCAAGTGCCACTTGATAGCACAGTTGACGATGATTGAGAGTTGACTGATAGGACAGTAATTGGCCAGGGTGGATTTGTGCTGCTTTTGGTAGCCAGGTAGATGCCAGAGTTGTAGCTGTACTGGAACAGCTTGGTTAGGGGCGCGGTATGTTCTGGAGCACAAGTCTTCAGTACTGTTGCTGGAATGCTGTCAGGGCCCATAGCCTTTGCAGTATCCAGTGCCCTCAACTGCTTCCTGATATCATGTGGAGTGAATCAAATAGACTGAAGACTGACATCTGTGATTCTGGGGACCCAGATGGATTAAATCCAGCCCAAAGGTGCTGAATTTCGACAAGGATCCCCTGATCACCTACTTAATTTGGCAAAGATCAGCGAAAATGTCAAATAACTGGCTGCATTTAGCTGGTCATGCCAATTCTCCAGGTCCTGGACTGCCAGGGAACCCCTTTACAAGTTTTCAAGCATACACAAACCAAGGAATTGTCTCCAAATCTTGGGTTTTCTTGATTCAGAACCTATGTATTCAGTGAAAGTTTTTCACCAGGCTTGCTCAGAAATTCAACTTAACCTGCCATAGAATTCTAAGGTCTAAGGACATACATCACATAAATGCATATGAGTAATGTGACAGTTTAGCAGAGTTGGCAGCACTCTTGGTGGTGAGTCTGAAGCTTGTCAGTTCCGGCTACACTCCAGAACCATAGTACAGAATCTAAGCAAACATTCTAATCTTACACTGTGAATTGCTGTGTAGTCAGAAGTGCAGATGCCTGTTCAGGTGGATGTTGAAGTTCCCATAGCTTTACTCAAAGAAAAGATCCATGTTCTCTCAGCGTCCTGGCCAACATTCCTTCCTCAACTACCAGCACCAAAAACTGTTCAACTGTCACCCATCTTATTTACAAATATGGAATCTTGCTGTGCATTTATCCAAACGGCATTTTCAAAAAGAATTAAGATAACCTAAGAAAGTAACTAATTGTGTGAAGTGCTTTACAACTCTATTTAAATGTCTCAAGTCCTTTAATTTTAGTTATAATATATTTTATTTCCATGTAAGGAATGTTTCAATTGTCAGGTAGTTTTTAAAAAAAAAATCACTTCTTATTAAACAAATATATTTTTAAATTTTCTGAAGTGCGATTCAAAAGGAGTGCAGCTAATGAGAGGACAATACTGTAAGCCTAATGGCTATGCAGCAACTCATGCTCAAAGGCCTGTACACCTGACCATTAGGTAGATTTAGGCTCAACAATGATGCCCTCAATATCAAGGAACTACCAAACTCATAAACAAAGACTAGCTTTTTGAGCGAGGTAGCAAGGATTTGGTGTTTCTGGATCCATTACTCCATGGGAAAACTTTTCCCCCCATTGAGGGAAGTGCAGGAGCAGGCGCACATCCGATCAGGGGCATGTTGCCATTTTACGTGTGCGGGCCAATTAAGGCCCACCCAGCGTGATGTCCGCCAGGAAGCGCTATGCGTTCCCTGTACGGGAGCGGGGGTATTCCCTCAGCCGAGAGTGTGCTCTTTCACGCATGTGCACGAAAGAGCACACCGATCTCCCTGATACTAGGTGCTGCCTCAGGGAGATCGGTTCCAAAATAAAAAACGTTAAACAAATGATAGCAAGATTTCCCTGACATGTCCCCTCTTGTCACACTGTCACATGAGTTGGGACATGCCCATCACTTTTACTGAAACTTTTATTAAGTATTTAAATACCGTCATGAAACCTCATCCCACATGTGGTTGAGGTTTCATGCTTTATCTTAAGCCCGCCAGGGCTCCCAGCCTGCCCGCCAACCCTAAGGTTGGACGGGCAGGTCCATTAATGATGTTAATGACTTTTTCAATTGCCTCAATAGGCCGTTGACAGGTCGGCGTGCAGCTGATTCGGCTGCGCCCCCGCCGACCTGAAAATGGAAATGACGCAGGGTGATGTCGGGAGTTCCACCCGAATTCATCCCTCATCATTTTACATGTCAGCAAGTGGGTCCCACCCCCCACTCGCCGACCGGAAGATTCTGCCCTTTGAATCAGTGCCCTGAAAAAGGGGAAAAAATGGAGGGGAAAATGTTGAATGTTTTGTTGAAGAAAGGAAAGACATAAGTGATGGTGCAGCTAGACAAGTTCACAAACATCGAAAAATAAGGAATAGTTAAACTGTTACTTTTGGAATTCAACATTTTGCCATTGTTTAATAATTTCCATAGAAGAAAAATTTGGGGAAAGTCCTGACTGTCAAGCAACAAACTAATGTTTCAGAACTATTAGATTCACAGAGATAATGCAGGTCCACAGGCCACTGCTATTTTACTATGTTACATTCATTTTGTTTTATGCGCAATTGTGTGGCTCATGTTAAGTCAGAGGATTGGAAGAGGGGTGGGAAGGTAGTATCATTTTGTGTCTTGGAAAATAAAGAGGCCTATTTGTGTGTGTGCATACATGAGATCAGCAGCTGGTAAAAGTCTAATTAGTATTGAGTTATAAGTATTTAATAAACTTCAGGATGTGTATGAAGCTGAGGGAGGGGAAAGAAGAAAGAGACAGAATCTTTCCTCATGAACTTAATTTTCACAGCAAAATCTAGTTAATACCTATATTTTGTTGATAGTAAGAAAATGTGAACACTAATTATCAAAACAAAAAAGGGAGAGAAACACATGGAGAAAGGACGTGAAAAGACAGACTCAAGGGCAGAATTAATTGCGAGTTTGGAGACAGGGGGTCATTTAATCTGGTGGAAGGGTGCTTGAGGGGTGGAAGAGGAGGAGGGGAGGGAGGGAGACCCCGTCACCTTCCCACCCCTTTTCCAATTAAGTCCAAGGCAGGAAGACTCGTGGGTGGCCTTCCAACCCCACTGCCAATTGAGACCCTTAAGTGGGCACTTAAAGGCCTTATCCTGCTGCTTCTGGTATTCATCCAGTGGCGGGCACAGGACTCATCATGCAGGGAGCCCAAAAAAGCAAAAGGGTTTGCTTGCAGGCTGCTGGGGTGGGTGTCCCGTGTTGTCAGGCACTCGGTGCTTGATTGAGGGACTTGACATCGGGAAGGAGGGGAGGAGCACTAAAAACCACCTCCCTGCCCATGCTACCGTACCAGCTGGCAGTGCCTACAAGAGACAGCAGGTCACCGACATTGGCCAGTATTTCAGCCCCCAGGGTCCTTGATCCTGGGGAAGGCCTGCCACTGGCCACTTAAGTGTCTAATCAGCACTTAATACATTGGGCCTTTCCCAAAGGAGGCAACACAGGGCTCTTGCTAGCTCTGCAACCTGTGGGCAAGACCCCTTTCATCTGGATTAAATTCCACCCAAAGATACACTTCCAGGAACCAATTAGAAAACAACAAACTGAATTTGATTATACAGTCAGAAAATTATACATCAGTATTGCCAAACCTGAGGTGTCATCTAAGCCTATATTGCTGACAGACATCAAAAACCCACCAATGAGCCAAACCGCACATTCCATCCATCCCACTCTGTCCACCCTTAGATTCCCCCCTGCCCCACAGTTTCAAGAAGCCTCAGCGTGATGACCAAAGAATTGTCTTTCTTTGAGAGCCTCCCTATATTGCTAAATTCCAGTGCCTTCCATCCAATCAGCACCAATGCCCAGGACTTTTCCTGCAGTGTTCCCAAAGCTCAGGACCAAGCCCAGTGCTCCACTATGTAGGGCCACTCCTAATGCCACTAAACCCACTGCCCAACCCCATAATGCTGAAAGCAAATATCTGCCTCCAACTAATACAGTATACCTACGATACGTGTATTCTCAACTGTTAAAGAAATATATAGGCACAGGAATCAAATATTTATAGATTTTAATAATATATACATCTATAGAAAGCGAGCGATCGGGGGAGAGAGAGAGAGCAAGAGAGAGCAGGGGAGAGAGCAAGCGAGCGGGGGAAAGAGAGAGCGAGCGAGCGGGGGAAAAAGAAAGCGAGCGAGCGGGGGAAAGAGAGAGCGAGCGAGTGGGGGAAAGAGAGAGCGAGCGAGCGGTGGAAAGAGAGAGCGAGCGAGCGGGGGAAAGAGAGAGCGAGCGAGCCGGGGAAAGAGAGAGCGAGCGAGCGGGGGAAAGAGAGAGCGAGCGAGCGGGGGAAAGAGAGAGCGAGCGAGCGGGGGAAAGAGAGAGCAAGCGAGCGGGGGAAAGAGAGCGCGAGCGAGCGGGGGAAAGAGAGAGCGAGCGAGTGGGGAAAAAGAGCAAGCGAGCGGGGAGAGAGCGAGCGAGCGGGGGAGAGCGAGCAAGCGGGGGAGAGAGCGAGCAAGCGGGGGAGAGAGCGAGCAAGCGGGGGAGAGAGCGAGCAAGCGGGGGAGAGAGCAAGCAAGCGGGGGAGAGAGGGAGCAAGCGGGGGAGAGAGAGAGAGAGCAGGGGAGAGAGTGGGGGAGCGAGCAAGCAGGGGAGAGAGCGAGAGAGCGGGGAAGCGAGTGAGCAGGGGGGAGTGAGCGAACAAGCGGGGAGAGAGAGGGAGGGAGAGAGAGAGAGGGAGGGAGGGAGAGAGCGAGGGACAGAGCGCGCGAGCGAGGGACAGAGCGCGCGAGCGAGGGAGAGAGCGCGCGAGCGGGGGAGAGAGCGCGCGAGCGGGGGAGAGAGCGCGCGAGCGGGGGAGAGAGCGCGCGAGCGGGGGAGAGAGCGCGCGAGCGGGGGAGAGAGCGCGCGAGCGGGGGAGAGAGCGCGCGAGCGGGGGAGAGAGCAAGAGAGCGAGCGAGCGGGGGAGAGAGCGAGCGAGCGGGGGAGAGAGAGGGAGGGAGAGAGACGGAGGGAGGGAGAGAGCGAGGGAGGGAGAGAGCGAGCGAGGGAGAGAGCGCGCGAGCGAGGGAGAGAGCGCGCGAGCGAGGGACAGAGCGCGCGAGCGAGGGACAGAGCGCGCGAGCGAGGGACAGAGCGCGCGAGCGAGGGACAGAGCGCGCGAGCGAGGGACAGAGCGCGCGAGCGAGGGAGAGAGCGCGCGAGCGAGGGAGAGAGCGCGCGAGCGAGGGAGAGAGCACGCGAGCAGGGGAGAGAGCACGCGAGCGGGGGAGAGAGCACGCGAGCGGGGGAGAGAGCGAGCGAGCGGGGGAGAGAGCGAGCGAGCGGGGGAGAGAGAGAGCAAGGGAGGGAGGGAGAGCGCGAGGGAGGGAGAGAGCGCGCGAGCGAGGGAGAGAGCACGCGAGCGAGCAGGGGAGAGAGAGAGGGAGCACGAGCGGGGAGAGAAAGAGAGCACAAGAGGGGGAGAGAAAGAGAGCAGAGTGGGGGAGAGAGAGCAGAGTGGGGGAGAGAGAGCGAGCAGGGGAGAGAGCACGCGAGCGGGGGAGAGAGCAAGAGAGCGAGGGACAGAGCGCGCGAGCGAGGGACAGAGCGCGCGAGCGAGGGACAGAGCGCGCGAGCGAGGGACAGAGCGCGCGAGCGAGGGAGAGAGCGCGCGAGCGAGGGAGAGTGCGCGCGAGCGAGGGAGAGAGCACGCGAGCGGGGGAGAGAGCACGCGAGCGGGGGAGAGAGCGAGCGAGCGGGGGAGAGAGCGAGCGAGCGGGGGAGAGAGAGAGCAAGGGAGGGAGAGAGAGCGCGAGGGAGGGAGAGAGCGCGCGAGCAAGGGAGAGAGCGCGCGAGCGAGCAGGGGAGAGAGAGAGAGAGAGGGAGCACGAGCGGGGAGAGAAAGAGAGCACAAGTGGGGGAGAGAAAGAGAGCAGAGTGGGGGAGAGAGAGCAGAGTGGGGGAAGAGAGAGCGAGCGGGGGAGAGAGAGAGCGAGCGGGGAGAGAGAGAGCGAGCAGGGGGGGAGAGAGCGAGCGAGCGAGCAGGAGAGAGAGAGCGAGCGGGAGAGAGAGAGCGAGCGAGCGGGAGGGAGAGAGCGAGCGAGCGGGAGGGAGAGAGCGAGCGAGCGGGAGGGAGAGAGAGCAAGCGGGGGAGAGCGCGCAAGCGGGGGGAGAGAGAGAGCGGAGAATGAGAGGTATTAGGTAGAGAGATAGAAAGGGATAGAGAGTGAGACAGAGTAAGAGAAAGAAAGAGAGAGGTAGAGAGAAAGAGAGGGAGGCAAAGAGAGAGAGGAAGAAAGAGAGATAGAGAGCAAGAGAGACAGAGCAAGAGAGAGATGGAGAGAAAGAAACTGTACTTATTTACGGATTTAAGAAAATATTGGAAAGATTTGTGTAACTTTATCCTCAAATAATCAGTAAAAGAGTCTAATAACATTCAATAAAAATGGAATTTAACTTTTTCCAGTCACTATGGGCTGGATTTTTTGTGGAGCCCATTAACACGGGCAAGATAGTGAGGGTCAGAAACGAATTGTGCAGGAAACTGCTTGGCAGTCTCTCGGTGGCGGCAAAACTGTAAGCTACTAACTCAGCAAACAGAAACTCGTTGGTTAGTGTTGGGCAATAACCCCCCCCTCAGCCATTGCATGATCTGGCAACAAGCCCGCATCACCTTTATTCATGAGCTTGCCGCAACATAATCAGGTTCAACCGACCACCACGGACCTGCGCCAGATCCCTGGCAAGTGCTGCAACCATAGGAGTAAATCCAGCCTTATCAGTTAGTGGTCCTGACATTATCCCTTACAAGATACATACAACTTTATTAGAAATCAGAGCAACAATTGACTTTCCAAGAGCAACAACATGAGTAATTTGCTGTTCTTTAAAATTACTTTTCTAAAAGCAATATACTTTCTCATTCTGCAAATAATTATCAAGTATGTTATATCAAGCCTGAACTGAATGATAACACTTGGCAGCATGGTAAAACCTCATGAGGAATTGCAAAATATGGTCCTCATTACACAAATGATGTTGACACACCAGGCTCAGTCTACACTTTAAAGTGTAACCCTAAAAACATTGGGTTTTTTTTTTAGATGCACAGTATAAAATATGCATATACGTATGTATACCATTAATCTTAATACACCTGCTTTCCTAAATACTGCTAAGAAGTTGCAATTTGTTTTGAAGGGGAAAAAAATCAACAGTTGTTGATAAGGTTGTTTTCTGTTGTGGAATCTATTCCATTGGTACAGGGGATATCAGTTTAGCTATATAGCTGCCACCTGCCGTTAAACTAAGTATTCCATCAAAAATAGCACTGATGGGACAACCAAAGCAACATGAATAAGCCATTGTTTCAAGAGCCAAACTAGGCCACAGAAAACATTGAGAACATCACTGTTCAACTGCAAATGAATGCACTCTGTCGTGACTTTATTTTTGATCATTTGCGCTTAAAAAGTTAAAACATATTTTGAAGAAATAAAATATAACCAAGTGTGCAAGGGTTGCATAGAATGTACTTTACATCTTAAACAATTTGCCATGAAGGAAACAATGTCTCAGTGTATTTGAATATTTGGTTAATAGAAATTGGCAACTTAACAGAACACAGTAAATCATAATTTTGTGCATTATCATTCGTCCTTTGGTGAATTATATACCCCAAAATTATAGTGCTAGTAAATTGGAAAGAGACTAGGCTTTTTTAAAAAAAGTTCAGTTTAGATCTTGATTTCTACATTTAAACAGAATACGGATTCAAATTATTAATACTGTTATCTTGTGTTTGTTAAATTTTCACAATATCCAGTCAACATAAATGCATCTTAGAAAAATATAGGGGAATTGTTGGCAGAATGTGCAAAGTCAACAATTTTACATGGCAAACTGCAATGCTAATCAACACGCCTTCATTTTTTGGCTACCAAAGCAAATAACAACATTAAAAAAGACAGAAGTTAGTATTGCATTCAGATATAGTGAGCTGAAGACTCTAATTGTATTTTTTTAAACACGCAGCTTGCTTAGGCCAGCACTTTGAAAGTGGGTGGGGGAAGGGGGAGAGGTACTGGGAGCGAGGAAAAGAGATAATGTCTCTTTATGTGTGTAAAATTTCATGGCAAATAGGTCATGCACTTGAGGGGAATCGACTGTACAATACTCCCATACTCTGCAAAATGATCCTTCAACTTGCAGCCTGAAGCTGAAACCAAAAAAGCACAGGAAAAGGAGACCACCGCTCAAAGCAAAAATCTTCTTCCAGAATAATCCATTATTTCTGACAAGTTAAATGTTCCATGGTAGACCATATGGCATTAGTGAGTATCTGACAATGGAATAGAGAAGCTCAGCAAATGCATCACAATTAACTTAAAAGTCCTTCCTACAAGATTATCTCTTTTATTCATATATACATTTTTTTTTTAATTCTTGAAATGAAGAAGCAAATAACAAACACTTTGCATGGAACACTATTGAAGAGGGTCACAGGTTTTGTTAGATTTCAGAATTCAAGTAGCCTGAGAACTGCCCGAAGCAACAAAATTCTAATTGCATCTAAAGGCTCAATATACAACCTGAAACTACAAAACAGCAGGACAAAGTGGGTTTATATATATAAACATATATGTATGCATTTGTGTGTATACACACACACACTCACATATACACACACTAATTTTGAATACAAATTAATACATATTTAAAAGTTGTAACACAATTGAAAAAACTACATGGGTAGCTTGGCAAAGTAAGACACTTATATGAAGTGTTTATTGTAATAGAGCATGTGTAATTGTATCCTAAGTAAGGCTATGCTAAAATATTGTGATAGAGAAGACTGCAATATTATCTTGAATATTAAACACGATCAAAAGCAATTTAACATTAATCTGAATTCAATCCAATGTTAATAAGGTCATCTAAATTATGCCAAAGAGAATCTGAAGGGGAACAAGTATGAGGGATAAATATGCATTATACTTATTAGATTGAAACTAACACGGTATCAGGCAGACTTAACTGCATCAGGCATAAAGTTCTTTAGTTTTATCTCATTTACCATAATGATATTACTATATAATCAAAAAGTTATCAGTATTATGAATGTCTGTGCTCAACAAATCAATCCATTTTGGAGTTACTTTAAAAATGCTCAACACCATCCAACTCTACTGTAATTAATGACTCAATAAAACGGTGCACTGCTCTACAAACCAATCAGTCAGTGTTAGAAGAGAACATACACTTGAAAACTTTGTTAGCTTGGCTGTGTATTATTTTTGTCCTGTAAATTAATAATTGAATCTATGATGAAGCATTGTGTCATTCATCATAGGAAAAATAATTAATGCTATTTCAACAAGACTGTTTATTGTGAAGTATTGCTGTTTTGTCTTAATGTAAAACAAATAGACAACTAGAGCATTTTTTCCATGAAAACATACCGATTTTATAAAGTAACTTACAACTTCCCAACTCATTAACTAAGCAGACCCTCCATTCACCTGTATCATTGGCATACGCAACCACTCAGCATTGGGTCCAGTGACCCTTGATGTGATTGCTGGTCTATCACAGTTATGCCTGAAAAATTTGTTGTCACACAAATGAGTATCAAGTCACATTGTTTATTTGTCAAACCAAAGGGAAAATGGTAGCCGTGGTGAAGTGGCTGAAATAAACTTTTTACTTTCCATTTATCACAGAATCATAGAATCTCACAGTGCAGAAGAGGCCCTTGGCCCACTGGGTCTGCACCGACACGTGAGAAACACCTGTCCTACCTACCTAATCCCATTTAACAGCACTTGGCATTTCATAACATTCAAGGCTATGGGCCAAGTGGTCATCCAGGTACATTTTAAAGGATGTGAGGCTACCCGCCTCCACCACCCTCCCAGGCAGCACATTCCAGACCATCACCACCCTCTGGGTAAAAAAGTTTTTTCTCACATCCCCCCTAAACCTCCTGCCCCTCACCTTGAACTTATGCCCCCTCGTGACTGACCCTTCAACTAAGGAGAACAACTGTTCCTTATCCACTCTGTCCGTGCCCCTCATAATCTTGTACACCTCAATCAGGTCACCCCTCAGTCTTCTCTGTTCCAATGAAAACCCAAGTCTATCCACCCTCTCTTCATAACTTAAATGTTTCATCTCAGGCAACATCCTGGTGAATCTCCTCTGCACCCCTTCCTTTGCAATCACATCCTTCCTATAATGTAGTGGCCAGAACTGCACACAATACTCCAGCTGTGGCCTCACCAAGGTTCTACACAACTCCAACATGACCTCCCTACTTTTGTAATCTATGCCTTGATTGACAAAGGCAAGTGTCCCATATGTCTTTTTCACCACCCCACTAACATGCCCCTCTGCCTTCAGAGATCTATGGACACACACACCAAGGTCCCTTTGTTCCTCAGAACTTCCTAGTGTCATGCCATTCATTGAATACTTCCTTGTCAAACTACTCCTTCCTTATATTCAAGGAAAGGTAATTTATTTTTCAGCCTGTATTTCAATTAAGTGTTACCAGTAAATTTCTACAATTTTACTGTCCTTACCTCTGAATTCTAAGGATGTAGGTTCAAGCCTCAATCTAAGATTTGAGCACATAATCTACACTGGCATTCCATTGTAGTACTAGAATGGTGATGGCAAGTTAACTCAATGATGCATGGCTCTTGATTTACTACATACCATGGAGTAGTGAGATAGGACCTACTGCTTCCCCATGTGGTGGATTCCTAATTTCAACTGTGCTGTCTCGGAAAGTAGAAAGCAAAGCAAGCATATGAGGCATATTTTTTCCCCCACTTATAAGGCATTTTTTCACATTCGAAGTTACTAATTTCCTAATACCTAACTCGAGCACAGATTGACAAGGTGAGGAGCAGGACCAACCTCTTGGTCTAAGAATACAATGTCTAAAGATGGACAGCATTGTCAAAATTAACTCAATATACTAACCCAATAAATAGTCAAGGTGCATTGCAGCCCAGTGTTTTTTTTTAAATATATGCAACTTGAATTACGGTACCATAAAAGCAGTAGCATAAAAGGCTAATAACACAGTTATAGTTATTGTGTCTGTATATTATATATTAGGGAATAAACAGCTCTATTATCAGATGGAGTTTCTCTATTGAACTTGCTGAATTTTTTAATGTATACATCCCTTAAAAATCCACTATAACTATCTGCTAAAGAATATCCTGATTCACCATCGAGTCCAATAAATAAATGCTTTAACATGACTGTGCCTGCTCTGAGAAACTCAAAAAGACAGTAATCTATCTTTCTATTTCATGCACTGACAGATTAAGCATACGTTTCCAGTATTTGCAGTTTTACTTTTACCTCCAAAAATTCAGATTCTCAATTTCATTTAATACACAAGAAAATACTATTCTATACAATGTCAGGACAAACAAAGTCCCTTGTAATCAGGGCTGTGTACCAGTTGCATACTGTATTTTCTATACAATTGAGGTGGTGTCATTATGTAAGACGTTATGCTATCAGTGTGATAAGAACATTGGTTTAACACCATTTATTCAATATTTTTATTTAGTTTTGCAAGTTGCATTGTCACCAAGAATTTAATTGAATCGGATTCAATAACATATGGTGAAGGAACCATGGTTCACAATACGTTTATAATGCATTTCCCTGGATGTTCACCCAGCATAAAAAGTGAAAATAACTTGCATTTGTAATGTAAAATGACTAAACAAGAACTAAAAACCAGTCTTTAAAGTCTGGAGTAGAAGTTCTGACTGCCAGGTCCTGCCAATTACAGCATGGAAATCTACGACAGCTGAAAAACAAAGTTAACTTACTGTCCATTAGAAAACTGCAAATTCTCTAAGAAATTCTATGTTTTCTTTTATCCTGCTACCGGCCATTGTGTTGGTTTGCCAGAACATTCCTGCCTCCAGGCCATTTCGGAACAGGCTTAACACTTACATCACATCACCTCCCATCTCTGACGGAGGGGCTGCTGATCTTACTGAGCTGGATGGCCTCCTTTTGGCCCTCCAGCCTCAGGAGCCTGCCTGCCATCGTTAATTGGACTTGGCTCCTGGAGGTGGCAAGCTAATCAGCCGCCTCCTCCAAAACTGTTTCTAGGATCCCACCACTGGCATCTCCGGATTCCCAACCTAGAATTCATGCCGGCATCAGAACCCTGGAACAGAAATCCAGCCCCTGATATTACTCTTGCTGTTTAATCAATCAAACTCAGCATTTAACAGCCAGTCTTTTTTATCCTTCCTCTTATTTCACTTTACAACTGTTTACAATTTTGTTCCACAGGGATTCTTTTCTTTTCATAGTTTACCATGTAATTAAATATTTATTTTTCTCCCTTGGTGCACTGGTTTTCCCAAGGTCGAACAATGACTGCTACAGACCTACTTCAAGACCAATGCAACTCTTGTGTCCATTGCTGGGAGATGTAAAATTAGTCCAGAAATGCCATTTGCTCTTTCTGTTCCCACTTTGTGGAAACGTAGTATAGAGCTTGAATGTTGATTAGGAACTAAGTGCAGTGGGGGAGCCTGAATTTGTATTCAATCTTCCTAACTATTGTTACACTAAGAGACATTGTATATTAAACTGTTCCTTGTACCAACCTGGACATCCTACAAAAAGCTCATGAATGATTTATTTCTCTAGTGACTTTCCATGGAGACTATTAATATGGGAAGCTACCACTCCAGACAACTCTTAGATAAAGGCTCCAAAAAGAGATAGAAATACTTCTTGCAATTCTTCAAATGTGACTGGCCTGCTCCTAAATTCATCAATCAATAACCAAGATACTACGCATGATCACTGTCTTGCAAATGACCCTACCAGAATTTTGAATGTTACCCAATAAGTGATCATTGCAGTAACAGAGTGAGATCTAGCGTTCCTTACCTTGTTAGAGTGTTGCACAAGGCAATGTAATCAACTTAACTTGATAAATTCTGTTCCAAATTTCATATTCAAACAAATTCCTCACATTTTTAAAGCTCATTCATTATGCCCATCTATATAATAGCACTCCATATATATCAACTTCATAATTAAATTAAGGGCAAAATTCATTTCATAGGTACATACACAAATGAAGTGCACATATGGGACCAGATTCATTGGGGCCTCAATGCTACCCTGGAGAAGGTAAGGTAACCAACCCTCCTTGCAAGAGAGCCAGAAGCTAAGCTGGGTCACAGGAGCCATAGGTTCAAAGTATTCTGACATAGCTTCTTGAAATCTCAGATAAGCATAATGTGGGGCACAAATGACTAATGGGGCTAAATTGGGCTGCCCCTGAAAATGAATCCAGACATCACAATGCAGGATTAACCCACATCCATTTCTTGCAATGCAAGCAGCATGCCATCTTCATGCTACCTGCTCATTATCAAGATTTCAGTATGCAACCAGCAGTAACTCCATTGTTCACTGGCTGCACACATCAGCAGAGGGAACCAAAATCCTAATTTCCTAGCACTTCTTAGGTCATTGATCTATTTCAATCCAAGAAATTTCCTCAGTTGACTTCCTTATTGCCCAGTCAATAGTGACAACAAAAAGAAGAGGGGAAAGGATTACCCGACACCAGTCAACACATGAACCTATCACTGTAACCATCCTCTGATGCAACACCTGGAATTCTCATAGATTTTGCTGAGATCATCCTTGATGGGATGTCATATATGGGAGGTCATGTAAAGAGAGAATTTTCCAGAGTGAAGACCAATGTAGACTATCAAAAGCCTTGGTGAAGTCAATAAAGCTGAAGACCATGGGTCTTGGTACTCCAGGCAGTTCTCAATGATGCACCTCAGTGAAAAATATCAGTATTCAAAGGTGCTTTCACAGCAGTCCAATTCTACGGAATACTGATTCTATGGAGTACTGATTCTACAAAGTACAAAACTTGGAGCATTTGATGAGCAAGGGATTTTTAAGGGCTGATCTCTTTCTAAGATTTAGTTTTGTTTTATATTTAACATTACAGCTGAGATCTAGAGGTATTAATTCAAACTAATAATTTAAACAAGGTACTAACTAGATCCTAAGAGAGAAAACATTTTTTTAAAAATCATGGATAGGCAGCTGAGACCTGTTGCTTGCAATTCCTGTGCCATGTGGGAAGACTTCTGGGAGTGATAACACTTTGAAGGAGTGCAGTTCATACCAGGGCATCAATAAGCAATGGACTGCACAAAGTGGGCAACACAAAGCGTAGAAATGCAGTCGTCATAAAAAAGTTCCATAGTTAGAGGGACAGACAGGAGTTTCTGTGACGATGACTCCCTGATGCTAGGATAAAGGACATCACGGAGAGGGTACAGAACATTCTGCAGGGAGTCGTACCAATGACAGAGGGGAGGTATTGAGGTCCTACAGTCAGACATTCATCTAGGGAGGAAGTTAAAAGGTTGGACCTCATTGGAAGTAATCTCCAGACTACTCCCAGTGCAACCTGCCAGCAAGAATAGAGATAGGAAGACAGGAAGGGTCAATGTGTGATTTGAAGCATGATGCAGGAGGGAAGGCCTTCAGATTCTTGGGGCATTAGGACCAATTCTGGAGCAGGAGGCATCTATTCAAAAGGTATGGGCTGCACCTCAACAGGAGGTTCACCAGCGTGTTTGGGGAGGGTTTAAACTAAATTAGTGGGGGAGGGGGATGGTAGATAACAGCATAAAGTAGTAGACAAGAGGAATAAGATGCATAAAGGAGTGAGTGTGTTGGATAGTATTAGAGAAGGAAGGTAGTACCCAATTATATAGGAACAAAATAAGAAGGACTACGAGGAATTCAAAGGTTTAGAACGCATGTATGTAAACAGATGAAGAGTGGCAAGATTGGTGAACTACAACCTCCCACAGCCATGTGGGAAGGTGAAGTTGTGGCAGTAAAGAAAATATGACTGAAAAACGGCGAGGCCTGAGTGCTTAATGTTTACAAACACAAGTGTTTAGAATAGTTGTAAAAGAGAAGAGGGAGGTGGGGTGACAATACCAATTAGGGATTACATTGCAATGTTGGAAAGAGAGAACGTCTTAGGGGGAACAAGGACAGAATCGATTTGGTTAGAGCTGACATGCAGAAAGGGGATGACCACACTACTGGAAGTATTTTTTTGACCTCCAAATAGTAAGAAAGAGATACAGGACTTTAATTTCCCAAATATCGATTAGAATAATATTAAGGTAAAGGAAAAGGAGGGGGGAGGAATTTTTGAAATGTATTCAGGAAAACTTCCTTAACCAGTATGTTCTCGGTCCAACTAGGAAGGAAGCATGACTAAATCTGTTGCTGGGGAATGAGGTGGACCAAGTGTCTGTGGGAGAACCCTTGGTAAGAGTGATCATCAAACTATAGGGTTTAAATTAGCAATGGAGAAAAGCAATGAACAATATAACCTGGTGAACGGCTCCGGTGACGATCTCCGCTGGGGACTGTCTGTAGTTCCAGCAGTGGTCACCATTTCCACCTGACACTGCTGAGACCACAGAGCTGCCAGCCATCTGATTGGCCAGCAGCTCTCTGATGCAAGAATTATTGTTCCTGAGTGGCAGAATTTCCACCTCCTGCCTATTAACAGCTAATTGACCATGAAATGACAGTTTGGCAGCTGTCAGCTGGGCTGAGATGGGGGGGACCTGGATCCATGGTGCCCGGTAAAATCTAGCTCAATGGGTGATTTTTAAGGAAGCGATGTTTCAGAAACAGGCTAGGTACATTCCAACAAGAGGAAAACTCAAGTGAACCAAAACCAAGGGTCCTTGGATGATAACAAAGATCGAGAATATGATTAAAAAAAAAAGAGGGTGTATAACGCATGGCAGATGAATTCTTCAAGCAAGAACCAGGCCAAATACTATAAGTTGAGAGGGGAAGTGAAAAAGAAAATAAGACTGAAGGAGACCCAAAAATCTTCTACAAGCATGTAAATAATAAGTAGTAAGAGGTGAAGTGGGGCGCATTAGGATGAAGGTGGTTAGATACACTTAGAGGCCCAGGGCAAGGCTAGAACACAATGAGAATTTTGATTACTAAGATAATTTTTTTTATTCATTCATGGGATGTGGAATTCACTGGCTAGGCCAGCATTTATTGTCCATGCCTAACTGGTGGTGCATGGTGCAGAACGCTGACAAAATATTGATAAAAGCAGAATTGGTAGAGTTGATAGATGGGTGGGGTGAAAATTGATAGGCAAGATGTATTGGAAAGGCTGGCCATGCTTAGAGTAGATAAGCTGGTCCAGATGATTTGCACTTTGGCCAAGAGGACAATGTATTGTATGACAAACATAATGTACTGTTGGTGGATGGAGAGTTGGGATTCCAGTTACTGGCATCACACATGAATTATTGCTTCATTAGTAGAAATCGGCTTTCTATGTTGGCACTGCCCGTCCTCCTCCTCAGTTACTCACCTGATGGCTGGTGGCAAGGGTTGTCCCCTCACGAAGACAATGTTGAGCAGCATGTGGCGAACCACCATGAATCTTGAGGCTTGCTCAGCCTAGTACTGCAGGGCTCCTCCATCCAGGCAGAGGAACCATTGCTACAGCATGACAACCATCTGCTCAATTACATTTTTTGTGGCAGCAAAAGGCCCTTCAGTACCCTGGAGGCTTTACCAATATGAAGCAATAATAGAAAGTAGGATTGTACCAAGAGCCAGAAGGATTCGAATGGGACTCAACCTGTAAGTATCACTTTGAAATAAATAAAAAGGAAGAGAGGCCAGAGTGAACATAGGTCCCTTAGAGAATGAGGCTGGGAAAATAATAATGGGGAACCAGGAAATGTCAGAGGAGTTGAATAAATACTTTGCATGAGTCTTCATGGTAGAAGACACTAATAACATTCCAAAAATACTAAATAATCAAGGGGCAAAAGCAGGGGTGGGGGGAATAAATACAATAACTATCACTAAAGAAAAAGTGCCAGGGAAACTAATGGAGCTAAAAGCCAATAAGTCCCCTGGACCTGATGTGTTGCATCCTAGGTTATTAAAGGAAGTAGCTACACAGATAGCAGATGCACTGGTAATAATCTTCCAAGAATCCTTAGATTCTGGAAAAGTCCCAAAGGAGTGGAAAACTGCCAATCTAACACCCATATTCAAAAAGGGAGAGAGACAAAAAAACGGATGACTATAGGCCAGTTAGCTTAACATCCATCATTGGGAAAATGTTAGAGTCTATTATAAAGGATGTAATAGCAGAGCATTTAGAAATGCATGCTATGATCAGGCAGAGTCAGCATGACTTCGTGAAGGGAAAATCATGCCTGACAAATTTATTAGAATTCTTTGAGGAGGTAACAAGCACAATAGATAAAGGGGAATCAGAAGATGAAATTATTTGGATTTGCAAAAGCTGTTCGATAAGGTACCACACGTAAGGCTACTTAATAAGATAAGAGCCCATGGTGTTGGGGGCAGTATATTAGCATGGATAGAGGATTGGCTAACTAATAGAAGACAGGAAGTTGGGATAAGCAGGCATTTTCAGGATGGCAACAGTGGAGTGGCCACAGGGATCAGTGCTGGAGCCACAATTGTTTACAATATATGTTAATGGCTTGATGTGGGAAAGGAATGTACTATCACCAATTTTGCGCATGACACAAAAATAGGTGGGAAGGCAAGTGGTGAGGATGACACAAGGAGTCTACAGAGGGATGTAGACAGGTTAAGCGAGTGGGCAAAAACTTGGCAGATGGAATATAATGTGGGAAAATGTGAGATTATGCAATTTGGCAGGAAGAATAGAGGAGCTGAATATTGTTTAAATGGAGAAAGACTGCACAAAGCTGCAGCACAGAGAGATTCGGGGGTCCTCGTGCATGAATCCCAAAAAGCTAACATATAAGTTCAGCAAGAAATAGGGATGGCAAGTGGAATGTTGGCCATTATTCAAAGGGAATGGAGTGTAAAAATAGGGAAGTCTTGCTAAGACTATCCAAGACACTAGTTAGACCACACCTAGACTACTGTGAACAGTTTTGGTTCCCTTATCAAAAGAAAGATATACTGGCATTGGAGGCAGTCCAGAGAAGGTTCACTAGGTAGTTTCTGGGTATGGAGGGATTTTCTTATGAGGAGAGATTAAATAGGTTGGGCCTGAACTCATTGGGGTTTAGAAGAATGAGAAGCAACCTTACTGAAACATATAAAAACTTTTAGGGGGCTTGACAGGGTAGATGCTGAAAGGTTGTTTCCCCTTGTGGGAAAGTCTAGGACCAGAGGGTATAATCTCAGAGTAAGGGGTCACCCATTTAAAACAGAGATGAGGAGGAATTTCTTCTCTCAGAAAGTAGTCAATCTGTGGAATTCTTTACCACAGAGGGCTTTAGAGGCTGGGTTTAGCATATTCAAGGCTGAGACAGACAGATTTTTAATCAATAAGGGAATCGAGAGTTATGGGAAAAATGCAGGAAAGCAGAATTGAGAATGATCAGATCAGCCATGACCTCATTGAATGGCGTGCAGGCTCGATGGGCCAATTGGCCTACTTCTGCTCCTACGTCATGTGGTCTTATAGTGGATGATTGCCTTAAACAGAGCTGGTGGGAGGTCCTTCATGATGTTTAACGTATGCTGAGTTGTTAAAAGCCTTGCGCACAGAGCTCCAAAATGGAGTGTTGTTGTCAAGTCAGCAATGGACAGAATGATGTCATGATTTTCCTTCCCTGCCTACTTCCAGCGGATGTTAACTGTGCACACATAAATGCCTTTACCATATGGATATCCAGTGCAATTCATGGCAGAAATGTGTACGAACCCTTTTTTGGACCCTGAGTCCATTGAGTTCAAACAATAGGCACTACTGAGCCTAATTTCACACTCCAAAACTTCCAGTTACTTTTCATCATTTGAGGCAACATGAGGTGGACGTACAGTGAACTCTGAATGAGCTAGAACTCAGTCCAAAGAAAGACTCATACATTAATAAGGAGGGAAAAATTAGAGTAAAAGAGAAAGCTAGTCAGAAATATAAAAACAGTAAGAGTTTCCATAGGTATTTAAATCTGATAGCCATTACAGAGACATGGCTGCAGGATGACATAGGTTGGGACCTGAATATTGAAGGGTACATGACATTTAAGAAGGACAGGAAGCTAGGCAAAGGTGGTGGGGTGGCTCTGTTAATTAATGATAGCATTAACACAATAAAGAGGGATGATCTAAGTACAGGAAAACAGTATGTCGAAACAGTTTGGGTAGAGGTGAGAAATGATAAAGGCAAGAAGTCACTTGTGGGAGTAGTGTACAGGCCTTCTGACAATAACCACATGGTAGGGCAGAGTATAAAGGAAAAAGTAATGCGAGCTTGTCAGAAAGGTATGGGGATAATCATGGAGGATTTTAATCCACGTGTAGCCTGGATAAATCAGAAGGGCAAAGGTAACCTAGATGAGAAGTTCATAAGAGTGTTTTAGGGCTAGTTTCTTTGAGCAACACGTTCTGGAGTCAACCAGAGAACATGTTATACTAGACCTGGTATTGTGCCATGACGCAGGATTAATTATCTCATAATGAATGTGCCCCTAGGTAGCAGCGATTGTAATATCATTGAATTTTACATTCAGATTGAGGGAAAGAAGAGTGGGTCCAAGATTAATATTTTAAACTTAAGTAAGGGAAATTATGATGGCATGAAAGCAGAATTAGCTAAAGTGAACCAGCAAATGAGGTTAAGGGATAGGTCAATAGAGATGCAGTGGCAGACATTTAAAAGGATATTTCAGAATTCTCAGAATAGATACATTCCAACGAGAAAATAAAAATTCCAAGGGGCAGATCCACCATCTGTCGTTAACTAAAAAATTTAAAGATAGTATCAAACTTAAGAAAAAGCATACAATTGTGCAAGGGTGGGCGGCAGGGCAAAAAACTGGGCAGAGTATAAAGAACAGCAAAGAAAGACTCTTAGATTAATAAGGAGGGAAAAATTAGAGTAAGTGAGAAAGCTAGTCAGAAATATAAAAACAGTAGGAGTTTCCATACGTATTTAAATAGGGAGAGTTAACAAGGTGAGCATTGGTCCTAAGGAAAGAGAGCCTGAGGAATTAGTAATGGAAAATAAGGAGATGGCAGTTGAACTGAACAGGTATTTTGCACTGGTCTACTACTAAAGAGGACAGAAGTAGCATCCCAGAAATAGCTCTAAATCAGGAACTGGAAGGGAGGGAGGAACTCAGGAAAACTGCTATCACCAGGAAAGTGGTACTTAGAAAATTGCTGGAGCTGTGGGCTGACAAATCTCCATCCTGAGGTCTAGTGAGATAGTTGATGCATTTGGTTTTATTTTTCAAAAATTTCCTAGATTCAGGCAAGGTTCCATTAGATTGGACAACAGCAAATCTAACTCCTTTATTCAAAAAAGGGAGGGAGACGGAAAGCAGGAAACTACAGGCCAGTTAGCTTAACATCTGTCATAGGGCTATTATTAAAAATGTTATGGCAGGGCATTTGGAAAAATTCAAGACAATCATGCAGAGTCAGCATGGTTTTGAGAAAGAAAAATCTTGTTTAACCAATTTATTGGAGTTCTTTGAAGGAGTCATTTATTGGAGTTCTTTGAAGGAGTCACAAGTGCATGTGGACAAAGGGGAACCGATGGATGTACTGTCCTTAGGTATCCAGAATACATTTGATAAAGTGCCACATCAAAGGCTATTGCAGAAAATAAAAACTCATGGTGTATGGGGTAACATATTGGCATGGATAAAAGATTGGTCAGCTAACAAGAAACAAATGGTAGGCATAAAAGGGTCTTGTTTTGGTTGGCAAGTTATAAAGAATGGTGTGCCATAGGGATCAGTGCCGGGACCTCAACTTTTTAAAATTTATATAAATGACTTGGATGAAGGGACCGAAGGTATGTTTGCTAAATTTGCTGATGACACAAGGACAAGTGGGAAAGTAAGTTCTGAAGAGGACATAAGGAGGCTACAAAGGGGTCATAGATAGGTTAAGCAAATGGGCAAAGATCTGGAAAATTGAGCATAATGTGGGCAAATGTGAAATTGTTCATTTTGGCAGGAAGAATAAAAAAGCATATTACACAAATGGTCAGAGATTGCAGAGTCTGAGATGCAGAATGATCTGGATGTCCTCATGCATGAATTTCTGAAGGCTAGTATGCAGGTACAGAAATTAATTAGGAAAGCTAATAGAATGTTATCATTTATTATGAGGGGAATTGAATATGAAGGTAGGGATGTTATGCTTCAGTTAAACAGAGCATTGGTGAGACCACATCTGAAGTACTGTGTGCAGTATTGGTCTCCTTAGTTAAAGAAGGACGTAAATGTGTTGGAAGCAGTTTAGAGAAGGTATATCAGGGATGGACAGGTTGTCTTATGAGGAAAGTTTGGACAGGCTAGGCTTGTATCCATTTAAGGTTAGAAGAGTAAGAAGCAGCTTGATTGAAACCATTAAGACCCTGAGGGGTCTTGACAGGGTGGATATGGAGAGGATGTTTTCTCTTGTGGGAAAATCTAGAACTAGGGGTCACAGTTTAAAAATAAGGGGTCACCCATTTAAGCCTGAGATGAAGAGAATTTTTTTCTCTCAGAGGCTAGTGAGTTTGGAACTGTCTCCCTCAAAAGGCAGTGGAAGCAGGGCCTTTTAATATTTTAAGGCAGAGGTAGATAGATTCTTGATAAGCAATGCGTGAAAGGTTATTGGGAGGTAGGAGAGAAGTTACAATCAGACCAGCCATGACCTTACTGAATGGCAGTGCAGGCGGAGGGTCAAGTGGCCTACTCCTGCTCCTAATTCATATGTTCGTAGAATAGGGGATTTCATATCTAATTATCAACCTGCCCTAATTCAGAATTTGTCAATGTGGTTTGCAATTAGTCAAAGCAAAATAGCGTGCATTAGGGGGAAGGGCTTGAAATCTGAGATTTCTGCTTTCACACACTCTGAAGCTGATAATTTCAGGTTGGATTTAGTAGAGCATTTCTGGTCAAAGTAGCAATCATGAAAGTTATGCAGAAGGATAGAACAATTGGCCCTATACCAGTGACTTCTCGTTCCCCCTCCCCACCCAACCAGGATTTTGTTTCAGCACTTGCATATCATAGGAACTACTCCAAATCCAGTCAAAGTCATGATTCGTGCCAGAAATTTTAGGAAATTGTGCACCACAGAAAGTTTGAGAGAAGGTCCTGGAGTACTGCAATTTATTGGAACCCAAATCTGTACTTCTGGGTTGAGAATTGCTATAAGTGAGCACAATTCCTGCCCTGGAATGCTTATGTTTCAAATGCAAACAAGACCCTGATGTCTCACTTGCAGAAAATCAGCACTGGTGCCCTTTCAGGATTATTTTCTAGCATTTCAAGTATTCATAAGAAGCAAGCTGTGCGCTGCAAGATGTTATGTGATACGGGAAGACATTGTGCACATACTGATCGGTGTCTGTTGCTACAAAAAGCCCAGTGGTTGGTAATGCACCTTTTAAATACAACCAGTAGCATGAACAAGTATACTCTTTGAAAGGATGGGGTAAGACTCTGATTGGAAAAACAGTACTGAATCAATGCAGGGCCTTGACATGGAAATAATTCTTAAAACACAGACAATTAACCAAAATACATAAACAGAAAAGGAAACAATTTTTAAAAAGTCACGAGCTGATTCTAAGACAACAATGAACACGATAAATAGGGGGGAAAATTAACAATAGCTGGCATGTTTGAGTTTTTTCTCCTGGTGTGGAACAAACACAAAACTGTTGCCGACACATGGAAAAGAACTGAAGTGCAATCCCAGCACAAATTTTTTTGTGCAGTTGTGGCAGGAAATTGTCACAGAGCTCAGATGAATATTGAGAGCACATAATGCTCTAAAAAAGAGGCACAACATGTCTGTATCTTGGTCCATTTGGATGATGGCTTATTTGTGCTTTTAAGGTGAACTGTTATGAAAAACTGATGAGCAAAACTACAGGAAATAATGTCAGATTAGTAAAATGGGAAATAAAAACATTGGCTGAAATTCATGCCTTTAGTAATATTAGTGAAAAAGTAAATGAGCGATAAGAAATACCACTTTTTATTCTTTATACTTTTCATTAGCTGAAAATAATTTGACGTCCATGGTTAGTAGCAAATAACTACACTACGTTGATTTATACAATGAATAACAAAAATGGCAAAATTCCAGCCACATATCACTAGCTCCTTGCTATTAAATTTGATTCTCTACTTACTTTTGTGAACTGCAAAATGCAAGCACTAATAAAAAAGAATTCCACAATCATGATTCTTATGAGGAGTGTGAAGTGATGCATTTTGGAAGAAAGAGTAAGGGGAGACACTGTTAACATAATGGTATAATTTGAAGCGAATACAAGAACAGACAGACCTGGGGATCTTCCTACACAAATATTTGAAGGTGGCAGAACAAGCTGAAAAGGCTGTTTAAAAAAAAAATGTGGGAACCTTGGATTTATTAAGAAAGCCAAGAAAGTTACGTTAAATCTTTAAAACCACTGATCTGACCTCAGCTGGAGGCATTGTGTCCAATTGCGTGCTCCACATTTTAGGAAGTATATCACGGTCTTGGAGGAGGTGCAGAGGAGATTTTCGGAGATTTTCTAAAATGGTACCAGAAGTAAGAGACTTCAGTCATGTATAGAAAGTGGAATTGTTCTCCTTAGAGCACAGAAGGTTCAGGAGAGATTTAATACAGGTTAACAAAAATGAGGGGTTTTGATGAAGTAAATAAGGATAAACTGTTTCCACGAGCAGAATCAATTGTGAGAGGACAGACATTCAAGGTATTTAGCACAAGAACCAGGGTGGGGTGGGTGGGGGGAAGTGGAGGGCATTAGAGTTTTTTTTAAACAAACGCATTGATTTATATTCATTTGGAATGCACTGCCTGAAAGAGTGGTGGAAGCAGATTCAATAAAAGCTTTCAAAGGGAAATAGGATATATCTTTGAAGAGGAAAGAAAATGGCAAAACTATGCCAACAGAGCAGGGAAGTGGGACTAATCGGAGATAACATAAGAATAGGACCAAGAGTGGGTCATATGGCCCCTGAGCCTCCACTACCATTAAGTAAAATCAAGGCTAAACTTTTAAAATCAATTCAAATTTCTCATTCCATCCCCATAATCCCTGGACTCCTTTCATGTGCAAAAAAGCATCAAAGTCAGACTTGAACAAACTTATCAATTGAGCATCCATAACCTTCTGGGTGCAGAATTCCAAAGATTCATAACCCTCTGATTGAAGAACTCTCTCCTCATATCAGTTCCGAATCGCTGAATCTTTATCCTGAGACAATGACCAACTAGATCTCAATGTTCCAGCCAGGGTAAACAATCTCTCCGCATCTATCCTGACAAGCCTCTAAAAAGTTAATACATTTCCGTGGGATCACTCTCATCTTTATAAACGACAGAGAATATTGGCTCATCCTATTCAATCTCTCCTCAAATGGCAGCTCTCATCCAGGAATCTTTGATGACTAGCGTGGACATACTGGGCCGAATGGCCTCCTTCAGTGTTGTAAACATCTATGTGTATACTATGAGAATAAACCTCGTGAACCTTCGGTGCATTCCTTCCAAGACAAGTATATCCTTCCTTAGGTAATGAGACCAAAACTGTACACAGGACTGCAGGTGCGGTCCCACCAAAGCCCTATATAATTGCGGCAGCTCTTCCTTACTCTTATACTCCAATCACATTGCAATGAAGGTTGACCCAGCTCTTTCAATGTGCTAACGTGGACACAATGGGCTAAATGGCCTTCTTCTTTGCAATATAATCTATAATTGGGATTAATTATTCTGCAATAAAAGTATAATCAGATCTTTATCTTGAGAAATTATTCTTCCCACCACCCCCCCCAACCCCTTGCCTTCCTCCAATAGGTCCTAGTCACTCATACTAATAACCTACATAACATGATACTTCTACACATCAGTAGTTCAATGTCACAGGTTTCAGCCCTCAATTCCTAATGTGGTGATCTTGCAACTTCAGCCATGAGAGTCTGGAAAACCATTAATGAACTACCTGGCACATTCATACAAGAAAAGAAAATAGAGGAAGAGGAATTTCCTGATGTTAATTACATAGCTACACTGGCCTGGGGCATGGAAGCAGACCAGCTCCCACTTTCAGGCTGGAGCAAACACAAGGAAACAAAACCATTTTCTAAAATAAAAGCAAAAATTGCTAGAAATGCAACTGCAGTAGAGAGACAGGTTACTATTTCAAAAGGACACTTCATCAGAACTTCCTAGATTAAGCTCAAATGTTACTTATTTTCCCTTTTCATGAAAACATATGCTTAAATGAAACATTAAATTATTTTCCATCTGAAGCACATAATAACTTATGTGGAACCAATAAACCTATCCATATACAATAGTGAAAAAATGCATCAAAGTGAAAGAAGTCAAAAAAACTCAAACCTCCATCTCTAGGGTAGAGTTGGACAGAAATTTAGAAATTTATTCAACACAAAGAACGGAACTGCTCTGCAACGTTGGTCGAGTAAAAAATTATGTTTCTAATTCTTATTACTGTATGTCTTGAGATTCCATTATAAGGGGATCAAGATGTGCACTATTATGCTTACTTATGTTCTCTAACACTGACCAGCTCATATCACTGTGTAATTTGGCATTAATTATGACACCATTCTCTTTCACCCTGTGCTGTCCATTGGCAACTGTCTGTAGTATGACTATACCTAATCTGCAGCATCATATTTAAACAAATCTTTTGAATTAACATTGTACAAATATTCTGTTGGAAACAGATGACCACCTCATCAGCCAACATCACTGTGCCATTCAGAGTCTTGTAAGCAGAGTTCCATGTATTTACTTGGCCCTGTGAAAGAATCTCTGCTCCCCATTTCCTTCTCCAAGAATGCAAGCAACCAGTAGAATCATGCTGCTCATCCACATGGTATCAGTGTTTTCAATAACTATTTCACTGATTGGTACAGTGGAACTACAATTATATTGAGTATTTGATATTAATCTGCATAGTAACAGGCATGTTGACAAGAATTGGGAAGTACATAGTTTAGTTAACAGGATCTTCAATTAGTTAACGCTCACATGTTGAAAAGAAACAATATGAGGGGCATAGATAGGGTAGACAGGAAGGAACCTTTCCCCTTGGTGTAGGGATCAATAACCAGGAGGCATAGATTTAAGGTATGGGGCAGGAGATTTAGAGGGGATGTGAGGAAGAATCTTTTCACCCAGAGGGTGTTGGGAACCTGGAATTCACTGCCTGAAAGGGTGGTAGAGGCAGAATCCCTCATAACATTTAAGAAGTATATGTATGTGCACTTGTGATGCCATGGCATACAAGACTATGGGCCTAGTGCTGGAAAGTGGGATTAGAATAGTTAGGTACTTGTTTGACCAGTGCAGACTCGATGGGCCGAAGGGCCTTTTTCTGTGCTTTAGACCTCTATGATTCTAAGAAACTGAGATATTTGGAGGATTTGAGAAAATAAAATATTTTAAGCATAAGAAGGAATATAGAATTATACACCAGCTGTCATTTTAAAATCACACTAACAAAATCTTTGCTGTATTATTGGCTGGATAAGATACAACATACCTCAAGTCATATTGTTAAATGATGGATCCACCTGGAACCCTGTCAGAGAGCTCAATGAGTGCTCTGTCGTGAAATACTTATACAGAACTGTAACTACCATGCATTACGACACAATGAACTGGATTCAGTAACAGACTGTGTTCAAAGTTTGTGGAAATCCCTGAACCTTCACTATTATGACTTGTGTACCTGATTGTGCAACACCTTGGTTATAATTTCAAACACAACTGCTATTTCATACAGTAAATATAGTACCCTCCTACTAGAATACAATCTGTGGCATTATAAGGTCCAGGCCTGCAACAAGTGCAAGGTTTGGTGCTGTTTAGCAGTATAAGGATACCAAAGACGATTACAACGAAATTATATCTTAGCATATTCAGGAAGTATAGTCGACACTGGTAGTTGTGGACTGAATATTTTTTGCAACATGTTACTTCATCAAAAAAACATGATACCATAAAGCCTTTGGCTCTTTGGCAAAGCCATGCACTGCACAGCAACAAGATTATCAGCATAGTCATCGACTGAAAATCAGAGCCCGCAAGGGTTTTCCCCACAAGGGTAACATTCTTCAGTGTCTATGAATTTGAACAGTTTTGAAAGTTTAAAAAAAGTGAGTGAATGAGAAGATTTTTAACCAAGTGACGGACTTGATAATTAGAAATGTACAGAAATCATTGTGTTAAAGTACTTTCAGATAGGTTTGAAAAATTTGCTTTAAAGGAAGAAAAAAAAAGCCATTCTTAGAGCTTCAGCTTTTCTTCAGTGTTTGGGTTTATTAAAAGTGCTCCAAAAAGAGAGTTATAGAGTTTGGCAGATCTGCAAAAGAAATGTAACCCAACTCTTTCTTCAAAGTCTGCTAAACTTTATTAAAGAAATGAATACATTAGAAACCTTGTCAAGAGAAGTCTTCACTTCCAATTTCCAGTTGGTACCATAACTCACTCTCTCCGCATTGGCAAGGATACCCCTTCTTTCTTCTCCTAATTCTAGCAATTGCGAACTGTGAGTGGAATGAAGCTGCTCCAATCTCCTGACTACAACATGAATTTTCATTAATTACAACCTTGTCAGCAAAAGCATTATCGAAGCTGAATATGAAAATGCTAATGAGCTCTCATTTACATATTTTTCTTTGTTGGAATGTCATTAATTATTACATTTTATGATGATGAATGCAGCTGTCGATGCTCTCCGATGCGTAATTAGCTATGAGGATGCATAAATCCGATCGGCATTTTAGTACTAATTCTAGGTAGCAAACTCAATTCAACAATTGGGATATGGAATTTCATGTAGTTCAGTTGTTCTGAAATTGTATTGGTGTTGGGGATGTGGAAGTGAAGAAGAAAGGTTTTAAAATTCCGTTATTTCATTTCATAAACAAATGTCTGCACAATACCAATGCTCTCCCAAAAAACTATTCGTTTTTCTAGCTTAATTAATGCCACGCTTAATTATAACACCATGATGTCAGCGCTTTAATTAAGTATTGGCTCAGTTACAAAAAACTCCTCACTGCCGTAAGAGTCATTATGCAGATTCTACAAAAGACCCTCACTCAATTTTTCTCCCCTAATATTCAAAACACACACACACATATACGCATACATACACACAGACACAAAATAACAGCCCTTCACAGTTCAACTCTCCAAAGAAATTTAAGGAGTGCAGGAAAAAGAGAGAAAGAGAGGAACAAAATTAAAATAGCAATGCTTAAAATGGACTTTATATATCTTACCCACACAGCTATGTTTGACTATAAGTGAAGATGACAAAATGCAGCTCATATACTTTCAGCCGCTGGGAATGCTGTTTATAAGTAAAAGAAAACAACATGGAGCAGATGGGACCATTACACATGACCAAACCAATCAATCACAACTGAAGGGCCCAGGTGCACCACAGCCGTGCAACAACGCACCATTTCACAGTCTGTCAGGCACATACACATGGTCGTACATGAATGACCCTCCCTCGATCCCATAGGACCTCATCTGGAGTGCTTCTCCCTTTTCGCCTGCCTGGTCTCTTATCTGACGTCTTCATAATCGTATGTCCCCTTAACTTGTGAGAGGATACAAACTAGCAATCAAGTAACCTTCAAATACCAAGAGCCCTGTCATAAACAGTGTTAGATAGCTACCTGCCAGCAAAGTACACACATTTCTCATCGGATTTTGATTTTAGCTATTTTGTTCTAGAATAGTAGAAACTATGAATCTTCCAGTGCAAATCTGTACTTCCTGAAAACCCTTACTTCCAGTTCTTTTTGTATTACCTCTTTTAAGTTTTACCTTACAAATCTGTTTTACAAAATATCCATTAATAAGACACAGTGTTGAACCGTGCACAAGTCAAAACTGTCATAAAAATAACATTTTCAATTCTCTACAAAAAAATACAGAAGCAGTGCAATAATTGAAAACTTGACTATGTATAAGCTATATAATTATACGCTACAAATATCTAGCATTCCTGCTATCCAAGAAACTAAATTTCATATTGTGCAGACAACTATGCCACCTTAAAAATAGATAATTTTGACCATCAAACAGTAGCCATGGTTTGAAACTTTTGAATGTCCAACAATTTACAGGCAAGAGAAAATTAAACCACAAGAAGTTTACAGGGATTCATTAAACTTATCTATAGATTAATAACATTTGAGAGCTCACTGATCATTTATTACATTAAAGACGCCAAATTACCAACATTGCATTTTCATATTATCCATCTGTGCATGATTAAAAATTAAAAGGTATTTACTTTTATTTATAGGGCGGGATTTTCTGTCCCTGCCTGCTGCCAGAATTGTCCGGTCCCGCCAAGTCAGTGGACTTTTGCCTGGGCTGCCAAATATCCCACAGCGGGTCGTGCCACAATGGGACTGGAAAATCCCGGCCACACTTTAAGTTACAACAAATGCAGTAATCAAAATTTTTTATTACCTCCAAATTTAAAAAATGCTGAGGATTATTAATACATTTGAGGTTCCAATTTTCTTTGTAAAATAAAATTTGGCAAATCTTAGTCATCTGTTTTCTACAGATTGTAAGAAGAATACAATCTTAGTTCTATTCCTTATGACTCCCTACTTGCAAAGCACTATTTACCAACAAAAGCTTGCCTGTTGATCAGGGAAAGCTTTGTGTCCAGTTTCAGCGCACCAAAAACCTAAGAACTGTAACTTTCTTTATAAAATACTGACAAACTGAAGAGAGGTGCATTTATTTGTCGGCAGAGTGTTACAGCTAGATGTTTAACAGAATTTTGCTCTGAATTTTTTCAGTACTTTATTTTGTTAAAACTCTTTTTTCCATGAGGAAAAATAATTCAATAAAACACGAGATGTCCTTGAAACATTAAGTAATTATTTCACTGTTTACAACAAAGGCTTTTTGATAGATATTTCAGCCCTGGATATTTTCCCCATGATTTGCAGTCCGAACTTCCGCCTCTTCTTGGATTTTGCTCTTCTTTAAAAAATAAAAATACTGAAATTCTGGTATTGTTTTGCAACTTTTTGACTATGGAGATATTTAAATCTCAAATATGAAATCTTGGGTAACTAAGGTCCAGACAATGGACACAGATTTGCTATGGCTTCAAGATCAGAAAACTATCACTACTTATCCCGACATCTCCTCCCTGAAGGGAACCCTATTAGTTAAGGGGCACTGCAGCTTTAATTTATTTTTTCGTATAGAATACTAGTCCCTTACTAGAACAGCAGGTTTCCCTTCTCCCCTGACATGAACAATTTAAAGTTGACATGAAAAGACTTAGACAAGCATAAAAAAGGTAAAACATCAAAATTTTGCTTTTTGGGGGTGAGCACCATCAAGACAAGCCCTTTGAAGTGTGCTTAGAATTAATTTTTGAAAAGACAATTCGTGTCTTTAGAGAGGAATGAGAGAGAATAAGATAACTTTTCAAAAAACATGAAACTTCAACATTTTTGTAAACCAACATCCTTATAACCAATTTGATTTTTTAAAAATAAGTGACAAATTGATGGCAAGGTGGAAATGAAAAACAGGGGAACACTAATAAAGAGAGAAGTATTGGTAACTGATCGATCCTCAAAAAATGATAGTTATACAAAAAAGGTGAAGCGGGAGTTAATTCCTCAAAAATATACCACTTATAGGGCCTCTTTTCTCATAAACGTTGACCCTGACTGCTTAACAGTCTGCATGTCCAACAAGCATTTACTTCAGCCTAACAAAGTTATTAGCAGGCTAATCCAGTGACAATGTAATCCCCTACATGCTTGTTAATCAGGTTGCTCCATCCAAAGATATCACATCTCTTACAAATCAACACTGCAATTTGGCTACATTTATATGAAACATTACACCCAGACAAGTTATAAATTAAGGGAACATAATATTTTACAGCAAATCATAATTTCTTCTCTAAGGTTTTAGATTCAATATTTGGCCAGCTATTGCAGATTTACCAATCATTAACTCTACTACCGCAGTTACAAAGTTTCTATGAATAAAATATAACAAGGCAAAACCCTCACTTTAACCCTTTGGCAGAATGGAAAATGAAACACAGTGGGTGGTGCCAATCTTTCTAACCTCGTAATATCTTCAAAAATTGCCTTCTTCAACCCATTTCTTTTGAATATAACAGTTCAATTCTTAGACTTCGAAACCACAGATATTTCGTAATTTGCAATATCCTTAAAAAAAATACAAGAATTAAAAACAAAAATATTTTCCAGGTAATTCTGTTTTTGTTTTATACAAGAATTAATCCTGTTGCATCTTTCTAATCACGGTGAAAAGAAAAACAATTCTCAAAGGTTTGGATGTCAAATGAAGCCTTGAAGGAACTCAAGTGCCATGTTACCTGACATCCGATTGAGTTTTATGAAAAACAAGAGCAGAGATTTGATTTGTCTACAAAAATCTCAAAGAGAATGCCCTGGAATTATTTACATGCAAAGATTCTACAGGCTTTAGCCACGACCATGTAAACTAAACTTACTCACAGCTGTAGCTGGCTTTATAGTTAACCGCTTGAGTGCCAAAAAGAGCTTCTAAAAAAAAACAATTCTGATTTCATCACATTTTGAAGAATGATGAAGTAAAATCTAAAGAAGATTAAAACCAGACTTGCTTTATAGTCACTGATTTTTACAAAGCCAGATCAATTTTTATTCCTTTAATTTTACCCAGAATTATAGAATTACCTTTTGATTTCTATAAATTTTATATCATTAGGAGAATCTAGGCACTTCAATTGGTGCAATTCATTTGGACCCAATACATAGCACCAATATAGTACAAATACCAATTAACCAGGCACGGATTCACTTAGAGCACATTCATCCAGCAAAAGGAAATTGTTGCCCATTCTCAGTCAATATACAGAAAACTTAGCCAATAGAGCAACTTTTTACACTGACAAATCCACACATTGAGGTTTAGCAAGGCTTAATAATATTTAGAATTTTAGCTCAAGTAGCACAGTGATTTTGCAGAGATTATGGCAGTAATTTAGTGCACTGCAATCCTTTCAAATGGGTTCGAGATTGTAATCTTAATTTAACAACTCCCTAAAGTCACCAAGACCACAGATCTGCAAAACTGTTAATATAACTGCTCACTTTCCTCAAGTTGTAAATTATTTAAATGCTCAATAAAAGGATCTGGAGCCAACTATTGTAGTTTAAACATACCCAGCCTCCAGTCTCTAAGTGCAATTTTTAAAATGTATTAAATCATTCCTTTCATTGATATCAGACTCATTCTCTCCCTCCCTGTACCACTCACTTACCTAAGCTCAGTTCCCACTTTCTCCTCAATCTATTGTCTTACTTTAAGAACCACTCTGCTCTCACTCAATTACATTTCAATGACCTCTAACCAACTCTCCACTTGCTCCACTCTTTCCTCCCCCTCTTGCCCTAGCTTTTGTCTCTACTATTCCCTAATGTTCATGTCCATTCCATCTTACATTCTGTTTTCTGGATCTATGTCACAACTCTTTCTGCATTATCTGGTTCTAGGCACTACGACCACAGATCCTTCACGTCACTTTATCCTTACCTCATCTATTTTTTTTAGTCCTAATTCTAATCCCTGGCCATTATCTTCCCATTCCAATATTTAATTCCATGCATCTCATCAACCTTTCCGTTTTCTAAAATTCCAATGCTGTATATATTACTTTGTTGTAAATCAAGGGTCTGTAAACAACAAAGCAATCTGTTCTTTGACCAATGTCAAAAGTGGAGTTCAGTGAAAAGGGTTCCACCTATTTGTGGCCTGATGACTACTGACTGTAACAGCTTCTTCTTTAAGATTTACATTCAAAAACTGTAACTATTTTTGTCCATACCATTGGCATTCTACAAAATACCACTATCCTTTAAAGCAAGAGGGAATGAGTGAAATGGCAACAAAGATATACCAATGTCTTTGGGAAGTGACTGCTTGATGGTGTAGCTGTTTATGACATTGAATAACCAAGCCATACACAACAGGAAGCTTCCAGATTCAGTTCCAGTATTGAATTAATGGCGATGGAGATGCAATGATCAAAATGGAAGTAGATGTGTTACAAATGACTTCTGAACCCTTATTTTAAAAGTTGATAACTCTTGATCTCTACCGAATGACTTTCCAGAAACATGTGTCTGGACACTTTGCAAAGGATCAAGATCTGTCTCAATTTTAAAGCTCCCTATATATTTCAACAGTTTTGCACATGAGAAGAATGACCACTTGGACAAAGTAGAAGGTGGCTGGCACCTATAGAACCATCCCCTTGCCAACAGTCAACATTTTCAAGAGTGGAAATTGGAAGAGGAAAAGAATATCAAAAAAAAATCCAAACTTGTTCCACATACGTCTCAGGTCATAACTAATTTGAGTCAACAGGATTTCTGACATGCATGGGAACCCCATCACAAAGATTAAGGGGCTCTGTACTGAGCTACACAATTATCCATGAATTTCTGCTTGCCAAGGCAGAAGCCTTAGGGACCCCCAAGTGTGATTTGGGGTAAAGTTGTGTTTTAAAACACAAAACCAGAAATTCACAGCACAGAGGACTGATAAGCTTTTCATCGTTTGTCCTGTCAAGACCTATTACAGAATCGGCATGCAGGAGCCAAATGGCAAATGTTCCAGCCGCCAGTGACAGGTCTACCCTTCAAGATGTCATTAATAAACAAGCTGCCTGGTCAATTATCAAACACCCCCTGGAACATCTCAGTAGCCCAGTCTCTTGTTGATAGCTCAGTATCTGATCATTAAGGCTGCCAAAGACTCATTTCTAATCATTGCCACATTAACCCCAATGAGACTTCGCCACCACAGAGGATAGTCATTAGTTGATCAAGTCATCAATGTGTCTCATGGAGAGAGTTGAATAGATGAGGTTATGTAAGGTTACAACACTGAGCCTCTGTTATATGTCAGGTTTTTGCTGTTCTTTGGTACTCAACACTACCATCCTTCTCAGATTAATCAAACACACCCTGTAACTACAACATGGCAGGTCAACTGTTAATATTCAGCCTTGCACGCTGTCTCAAAAAGTGTTCAATCCTCATCCAAATATACTATGATGCAGTTAAAAGCAAAATATACTGGAAAAACACAATTGGTTCAGCTTCTGAAGGAGAAAAAAAGGTTGAAGTTTTGATTATATCAAGCTTTCAGTGTGTGTTTTTTTTGTATTTATATTGTGCAGTTATTTGATGGTGTTAGGAGTCTACTTTGAGGCAAATCCTTCTACATTAATTTTTAAAGGACCAATTCTCTCTGAATGCTAGAGAGAAATTGTCAGCTCTAGACTGGCATCTGGGAATGAGTAGGATGCTAATGCCAAACCTTTAGATGTAGGCGGCTGACTGAACCTGTTGGTGAAATCAGGAGTTTCTGCTTTGAGCGCAAAGTGGAAATTGCGCGCAAAGTACACCTGAAAGTGTGATTAGGTTAGGCTTCAAGGGTCCACTAAAATTCATTGCATAACCATAAAGAAAATCTTCAGTGAACCAGCACATAAGGCAGCCTCGTTATAATGTAATTGTTTCTTTCCTTTCCCATTAAAAATATTTCTTAGTGTATTTAAGAGCAGTATCCTGGTACAGCTAAAAAATGAGGTTTTTCGGCATTTTTTGGCAATGAGCATTTTTATTAATAGTGTGCGGTTTCCACTTGCGGGTAACCTGATTTAAAATTATTGAAAATGACTTCAAAAGTTATACTGACTCATTTAGTAGTTAAATTGGTGTACACTAATCAGTTTCCCAATAAATTAAACATTTTTTAATACAAAAAAATCCTTGTGAAACTTGCTTATTAGCACCTGTGTGCATAAGAAAATGAGTGCAATTTAAATAGCCTTCTGAAACCAGTATTATCAGCAGGCAAATTGTATATCAAATCAATGTAAAAAAAATCATTAAAAACATGACTGTAAGTGGTTTAGTCACAGTACACGGTTAACATTTCTAACTCTTTGGCCCCGGCATGCCTCATTTGGCCCAGATTACACTGCTATAATGAGCACAAACAAGCAGAAACTAAAACTTCAGTTGTGTATAATCGGTCTTAAACTTTCTCCTCAGCCAGCAGCACAGTAATATTAAGTTATAAATGGCTTCCTGCTTTAAGATATAATCACAATTTTGATTATTACTAGACTAATTTGCCTGGCTTATCTTCATACATGGATATTAGTTACCCAGGTGAGAGTGACTGCCCTTGACATCAAGGCAGCATTTGACAGAGTGTGGCATCAAGGAGCCCAAGCAAAACTGTCAATGGGAATCAGAGGAAAACTCTCCACTGCTTAGGCTCATAGCTAGCACAAAGGAAGATGGTTGTGATTGTTGGAGGTCAACCATCTCAGTCCGGAGACATCGCTACAGGAGTTCCTCCGGGTAGTGTCTTAGGTCCAGCCATCTTCAGCTGCTTCATCAATTACCTTCCCTCTATCATAAGGTCAGAAGTGGGGATGTTCGCTGATGATTGCTCAATGTCCACATCAGTCACAACTCCTCAGATACTATAGCAGTTTGTACCCATATACAGCAACATCTGGACAATATTCAGGTTAGGGCTGATAAGTAGCAAGTAATGTTCACGCCACACAAGTGCCAAGCAATGACCATCTCCAACAAGACAGGATCTAACCATCTCCCCATGACATTCAATGGCATTATTATCACTGAATCTCCCATTAACAACATCGTTGGTGTTACCATTGAGCAGAAACTTCACTGGACCAGACATATACACGATGTGGTTACAAGAGCAGGTCAGAGGCTGAGAATTCTGCAGACAGTAACTCACCTCCTCACATCCCAAAGCCTGTCGACCATCTACAAGGCACAAGTCAGGATGGAATACGCTCTATTTGCCTGGATGAGTGCAGCTCCAATAACAGAATCTAACCATCTCAAAAAGCTTGATACCATCCCGGACAAAACAGTCCACTTGATTAGCACCCCATCCATCACCTTCAACATTCACTCCCTCCACCACCAACGCACTGTAGCAGCAATGTGTACATCTAAAAGATACACTGCAGCAACCCACCAAGGCTCCTTTGACACCACCTTCTAAGCCCACAATCACTACCATTGAGAAGGACAAGGGTAGCAGATGCATGGGCACACCACCACCTGCAAGTTCCCCTCCACTATTCTGACTTGGAACCATATCACCATTCCTTCACCGTCACTGGGTCAAAATGCTGGAACTCCTTTGCAAACAGCACTGCAGGTGTACCTACACTGGATGGATTGCAGCAGTTCATGGAGGCAGCTCACAGTCACCATTTCAAGGGCAATTAGGGATGGACAATAAATGCCTGCTGAGCCAGTGATGTCTAAATTCCACGAACAAGTTATTCAGGATTAAAAATTTAATTTACACTTGGTGTGAAGCAACAAACAGCAACAATGGATTTAACTTGCTTTTAACAACCATGAGCTAGAAATGGGCTGGCATGATTTTGGGCACAGGGTTTGCATCCCTGGGAAGCTGCAATAGGCCCTCATGTCTCTCGTAATTATGGTTTTGTTAAATGTTGGACTGTACCTTTAAGGATAGTCCTGTGATGTAAGATCATGATATGTGTAAACAAATGTGTTGGCAGCGCGGGCTACCTCCACAAGCAGTGTAGAGATAGAGATGGAATTGAAAGTACACGTGTAGTTGCTGCTGGCTGTGTTGTAAATAAACCTATTGTTGCCACCTCCAAAGTTGTCTGCAGATCAACTCTATTACAAATAGGTGTCAAGGCCCCATTACAGCAGTATCACTGTTCAAAATGGCGCCTAGCAAAGAAATTCCAGCCCTATATGCATGAAAGTTAAAAATGTTCAAACTCTTTCCCCAGACAGCACAATTCTGATCTTTGAAGAATATTTTAATTATGTTTTTCTTGTTATCTCTGTGGCTTCCAATGGCTATGCCAAGGAGTTGGGTGCCAACCTGATCCTAGGAAATGGCTAATCCTGCTTGAAGTCAGAAGGCTTGCATGAAGAGAAATATGAAGGGAGATTGTTCTATCACTGTCAAACCAAATTGAAAAAAGCCTTCAATAGCTCTGCAGAAGATAATGGGATTGCTCTGATACTGTATTGTGGAAACAGGTATTTTTTGAGCAACAGTCAGGTGGATTGAAATTATTTAAGCAAGCTACGTAAATAATTATGAAAAATAGGCGGTAAAGAATGATGGTGCTGAAGATTCTATTTCTAATACTTAATAGCTGCAGCAAATCTCCTTAAACTCCTCTTTCACTGAGATAGTGACATTGATGCAATGTTGAAAGCAAAAAGATGAAGTATTTCCTGTGGGGCATTCAAATGCTCCCAAAATAAACATGCTGGATCACTGTATCACTAAATGATAATTATAGCCAAGGAAAATTAAATCAGATATGAATTAAAAAATAAATAGAAAATTAATTTAAGAAGCTGACATAGTACTTAGGTTTTAAACCAATATAGTTAATTTACAATTAAAGGTTTAGATTATTAATGATTTGAAAACTATATTTATTAGAGTGTATCTTTTTGCCAATTGCTCTTATCTACTTTACAATCCACTTTGCAACCATTGTAAATAAGCATGCTGCATTTCTTAAACAATTTGCATGATGTATCAAAGTCAAGATGCTGCCATATTAAGTATTAATTTAGTTTGCCTATCCAAACAACTTGAATCTTATTTATCCATCATAATAGAAATAAATATGAAAATCAGCTGCTATTTATGACCTCCCTCCCTCCACTACTTATTTCCACCGCTCTAACATTACCCACCTCTATATCAATCCCTCCAAAACCTACCAGAGGCTGCTAATCACATTGGTGTATCTGAGCGCATATTGCCTCTAATACTCAACTCTCTAACAGGGGTGGCAAGAATTCCACTGTTCTCTTTGTTGGCCTCCCATCCTCCATCTCATTAATTCCAACTTACCCCAAACTCTGCTGTCCTCACCATGCACTGAGCCCCGATCATCCACCACGTATTTATAACACAATAAATTTTAAATCCACATCTTTAACTATAAATCTCTCATGACCTCAACTTTTCATATCTCCCCAGCCCCATCCCCAAATACTATGTTCTACAAACTCTTCTTTATCTACCTTGTTTCTCCTCACCATCAGCTACCATGTTCCTATTCTCTGCAATTCATTTCGAAGGCCTCTCTGCTTCCCTCTTCCCCTTCAGTAACCTTCTGAAAACCATCTCTTCAACCAAGCTATCTCTCACCCTCCCATACCTTCCTTCGTGATATCTTTTGTGAAACATTCTGGGACCTTTCATGAAGTTAGAAGTGCTACATTAATGCAAATTCTTGTGACAACCTCTATCCTCTCCAGCAGAACTTCCCCACGTTTCCTTAGAGCTTCAAGCAAGATCAACTGATATTGGAACAGCTGACCTATCAGCTCCTTCACACCCGCTCACAAATGCAGCTGTCAAACCTGCTGCAGAAGCAACAGAGATAACCAAGCGCAGCATCCAGCGGACCTGCAAGCCAACCCAGCTACACAGATGAGTGTTAGAGGCAGTAGGCACTCCTATGTATCAATGAGGTCAGCAACCTCTAATGAGATTAGTGTTCTGAATCTTCAGAATCTGAAATCAATGCAGAGCCTGCTTATTTAAATGTGATCCTACAGAATGCAACACCAGCTGGTATAGTAACCAGCTGGTATGGCACTCAGAGCACGTTCACACACAGGCACAGGAGGCCCCTTAAACAGGCAGGATCTGCACTGATTTTAAAGTTGGCAGCTCTGCACAGTTAATGCTGCTGATAGCTGTCTCCTCCCTCTCCCAGTTGTTCTATGTTTGGGAAGCAATTTTGCCCACATTTCTAAAAAAAACTGCAGCCAGTGATGCCGGCTGCAATTGCAGGTGGGTGTATGGGGAAGTTTAGCATCAGCAGGTCAAGTGGAAAATCAGTGGTTCCAGTCCCAGTGATATTGCTAACAGCAGCAGAACAAAGTAAGGTTGAGCAATTCTCAATTGCCTCCCATTATCTACCCAACTTAAATTATGGCTTAAAAAAGCAAAATACTGCAGATACTGGAAATCTGAAATAAATCCTGAAAATGCTTCGCACAACAGGGAGCATCTGTGGAGATAACACTGCAGGTTGATGACTTTTCATCAGAACTGGAAAAGGTTAGAGATGCAACAGGTTTTAAGCATGTGATGAGACAGGGAAATGGGGGAGTGGAAGAAAGAACAGGAGTGAAGATCTATGAAAGGGTGAAGGGCAGGGGAAAAAAATGACAAAAATGTTGATGGTGCAAGGGAAAAGGAGACAGTAATGAGCCAAGTAAAGGAATAAAAAGGTGGAACAAAAACAGAATTACCTGGAAAAACTCAGCAGGTCTGGCAGCATCAGCGGAGAAAAGCAAAGTTGACGTTTCAACTCCTCATGACCCTTCAACAGAACTGAGTAAAATTAGGAGAGGGGTGAAATATAAGCTGGTTTAAGGTTGGGGGGGGGGTGGAGCGAAGTTGGGGGGGGGGGGTGGTTGTAGGGTCAAGCAAGCAGTGAAAGGAGCAGATAATCAAAAGCTGTCACAGACAAAAGAACAAAGAGGTGCTGAAGGTGGTGATATTATCTAAGAGAATGTGCTAATTAAGAATGGATGGTAGGACACACGAGATACAGCTCTAGTGGGGGTGAGGTGAAATGAGACTAACAGGGCATAAGAGGTATAGATTAAAAATAATGGAAATAGGTGGGAAAAGAAAAATCTACATAAATTATTGGAAAAAACAAAAGTGAGGGGGAAGAAACAGAAAGGGGGTGGGGATGGAGGAGGGAGTTCAAGATCTAAAGTTGTTGAATTCAATATTCAGTCCGGAAGGCTGTAAAATGCCTAGTCGGAAGATGAAGTGCTGTTCCTCCAGTTTGCGGTGAGCTTCACTGGAACAATGCAGCAAGCCAAGGACAGACATGTGGGCAAGAGAGCAGGGTGGAGTGTTAAAATGGCAAGCGACAGGGAGGTCTGGGTCATTCTTGCACACAGACCGCAGATGTTCTGCAAAGCAGTCACCCACTTTGCGTTTGGTCTCTCCAATGTAGAGGAGACTGCATTGGGAGCAACGGATGCAGTAGACTAACTTGGGGGAAATGCAAGTGAAATGCTGCTTCACTTGAAAGGAGTGTTTGGGCCCTTGGACGGTGAGGAGAGAGGAAGTGAAGGGGCAAGCGTTGCATCTTTTGCGTGGGCATGGGGAGGTGCCGTAGGTGGGGGTTGAGGAGTAGGGGGTGATGGAGGAGTGGACCAGGGTGTCCCGGAGGGAACGAACCCTACGGAATGCTGCCGGGTGGGGTGAAGGGAAGATGTGTTTGGTAGTGGCATCATGCAGGAATTGGCAGAAATGGCGGAGGATGATCCTTTGAATGTGGAGGCTGGTGGGGTGATAAGTGAGGACAAGGGGGACCCTATCATGTGTCTGGGAGGGAGGAGAAAGCGTGAGGGCGGATGCACGGGAGATGGGCCGGACACGGTTGAGGGCCCTGTCAACGACTGTGGGTGGAAAACCTCGATTCAGGAAGAAGGAGGACATGTCAGAGGAACTGTTTTTGAAGATAGCATCATCAGAACAGTTGTGACAGAGGCGAAGCAACTGAGAAAATGGGATGGAGTCCTTACAGGAAGCAGGGTCTGAGGAGATGTAGTCAAAGTAGCTGTGGGAGTTGGTAGGCTTGTAGTGGATATTGGTGGACAGTCTATCACCAGAAATTGAGACAGAGAGATCAAGGAAGGGAAGGGAAGTGTCAGAGATGGACCACGTGAAAATGGTGGAGGGGTGGAGATTGGCAGCAAAATTCATAAAGTTTTCCAGGTCCCGACGAGAACATGAAGCAGCACCGAAGTAATCATCAATGTACCGGAGAAAGAGTTGTGGGTGGGGGCCAGAGTAGGACTGGAACAAGGAATGTTCCACGTACCCCATAAAGAGACAGGAATAGCTGGGCCCATGCAGGTACCCATAGCCACACCTTTTATTTGGAGGAAGTGAGAGGAGTTAAAGGAGAAATTGTTCAGTGTGAGAACAAGTTCACCCAGGCGGAGGAGAATAGTGGTGGATGGAGATTGTTCGGGCCTCTGTTCAAGGAAGAAGCTAAGGGCCCTCAGACCATCGTGGTGGGGGATGGAGGTGTAGAGAGATTGGACATCCATGGTGAAGAGGAGGCGGTTGGGGCCAGGGAACTGGAAATTGTTGATGTGACGTAAGGTGTCAGAGGAATCATGGGTGTAGGTGGGAAGGGACTGGACAAGGGGTGAGAGAAGGGAGTCAAGATAACGAGAAATGAGTTCCGTGGGGCAGGAACAAGCTGACACGATCGGTCTGCTGGGACAGTCCTGTTTGTGGATTTTGGGTATAAGGTAGAAGCGGGCCGTCCAAGGTTGGGCGACTATCAGGTTGGAAGCTGTGGGAGGAAGATCTCCAGAGGAGATGAGGTCAGTGACAGTCCTGGAAACAATGGCTTGATGCTCAGTGCTGGGGTCATGGTCCAGGGAGTGGTAAGAGGAAGTGTCTGCGAGTTGACACTCAGCCTCCGCGAGGTAGAGGTCAGTGCGCCAGACAACAACAGCACCACCCTTGTCAGCGGGTTTGATGATAATGTTAGGGTTGGACCTGAGAGAACGGGTGCAGTAAGTTCAGAAAGAGACAGATTAGAACAGGTGAGAGGAGCAAAGAAATTGAGACAACTAATGTCACGCTGATAGTTCTCAATGAAAAGATCAAGAGAAGGTAAGAATCCAGAGGGAGGGGTCTAGGTGAAGGGAGAATATTGGAGGTGGGTAAAAGGATCCGTTGAGTGGGGAGAGGACTCCTGCCCAAAGAAGTGAGCCCGGAGACGAAGGCGACGGAAGAAGAGTTCAGCATCGTGCCGAGCCTGAAATTCATTGAGATGAGGGCGTAAGGTTATAAAACTAAGTCCTTTGCTGAGCACTGAACGTTCAGCGCGGATAGGGGAAGCTCAGGGGGTATAGTGAATACACGGCCAGGGCTGGGATTGGAAGATGGGGTGCGGACAGAGGGACAGGCAGGGGTGGAGGGTCCTAGATGGGTGTTGGTGTCGATGAGTTGTTGGAGCTTGCGTTCCTTAGCACTTGAGAGAAAGAGAAAAAGTTTCTTGTTGAGGCGTCGGATGAGACAAAGAATAAAATGAAACTGGGGGCACACGCAGCTTTGAAAAAAGGTGCAGCGATGCTGCTGGAGAGAGAGGTCGAGTGTGTTCAAATGGCGGCGCATGGCACTGAGTGTGGATCTCAGAATGCGACGGGAACAGCAGTCTGAGAAACATTTTAGGTCCCGGAGATACCTGTAATCCTGGGTGGGTTCAAAACACGAGGGATGGAATTTCAGTTGAAATCCACGTGGGGTAAGTCAGAGACGGAGACAGTCACTGAAATAGGAGATATGGCTGTGAAAGCGAGTTTTAGTAAACACCTTGTCAAAAACTAGGAGGGAAATGGAAAGCAATGAAGGTGAACAAGGCAAGAGAGAGATACGGAAATCCTGTCAGAGAAAAGAGCAATACTTCTTCAAGGTAGACATTTCTTGAAGAGAAGTGGCAGTCAATTAAACACAGAGATAAAAACAAAAAACTGCGGATGTTGGAAATCCAAAACAAAAACAGAATTACCTGGAAAAACTCAGCAGGCCTGGCAGCATCGGCGGAGAAGAGCAAAGTTGATGTTTCGAGTCCTCATGAACCTTCAAGTAAAATTAGGAGAGGGGTGAAATATAAGCTGGTTTAAGGTTGGGGGGGGGAGAAAGAGAGAGAGAGAGAGAGAGAGAAGTGGAGGGGGTGGTGTGGTTGTAGGGACAAGCAAATAGTGATAGGAGCAGATAATCAAAAGATGTCACAGACAAAAAAACAAAGAGGTGTTGAAGGTGTTGAAGAATGGATGGCAGGACACACAAGGTACAGTTCTAGTGGGGGTGGGGTGAAATGAGACTAACAGGGCATAAGAGGTTCCAACCTGATAGTCGCCAAACCTCGGACGGCCCACTTCTACCTCCTACCCAAAATCCACAAACAGGACTGACCCGGCAGACCGATCATGTCAGCCAGTTCCTGCCCCATGGAACTCATTTCTCGATATCTTGACTCCCTTCTCTCTCCCCTTGTCCAGTCCCTTCCCACCTACATCCGTAACATCAACAATTTCCAGTTCCCTGGCCCCAACCGCCTCCTCTTCACCAAGGACGTCCAATCCCTCTACACCTGAATCCCCCACCAGGATGCTCTGAGGGCCCTTAGCGTCTTCCTTGAACAGAGGCCCGAACAATCCCCATCCACCACTACTCTCCGTCTGGCTGAACATTTTCTCACACTGAACAATTTCTCCTTTAACTCCTCTCATTTCCTGCAAATAAAAGGTATGGCTATGGGTACCTGCATGGGCCCAGCTATGCCTGTCTCTTTATGGGGTATGTGGAGCATTCCTTGTTCCAGTCCTACTCTGGCCCCCTCCCGCAACTCTTTCTCCGGTACATCGATGATTACTTCGGTGCTGCTTCATGTTCTCGTCGGGACCTGGAAAACTTTATGAATTTTGCTGCCAATCTCCACCCCTCCATCATTTTCACATGGTCCATCTCTGACACTTCCCTTCCCTTCCTTGATCTCTGTCTCAATTTCTGGTGATAGACTGTCCACCAATATCCATTACAAGCCTACCAAATCCCACAGCTACTTCGACTACAGCTCCTCAGACCCCGCTTCCTGTAAAGACTCCATCCCATTCTCTCAGTTCCTTCGCCTCCGTCACATCTGTTCTGATGACGCCACCTTCCAAAACAGTTCCTCTGACATGTCCTCCTTCTTCCTTAACCAAGGTTTTCCACCCACGGTCGTTGACAGGGCCCTCAACCGTGTCCAGCCCATCTCCCTCGCATCTGCCCTCACGCCTTCTCCTCCCTCCCAGAAACATGATAGGGTCCCTCCTTGTCCTCACTTATCACCCCACCAGCCTCCGCATTCAAAGGATCATCCTCTGCCATTTCCGCCAACTCCAGTTTGATGCCACCACCAAACACATCTTCCCTTCACCCCCCCGGCAGCATTCCATAGGGATCATTCCCTCCGGGACACCCTGGTCCACTCCTCCATCACCCCCTACTCCTCAACCCCCACCTTCGGCACCTCCCAATGCATACGCAAAAGATGCAACACCTGCCCCTTCACTTCCTCTCTCCTCACCATCCAAGGGCCCAAACACTCCTTTCAAGTGAAGCAGCATTTCTCTTGCATTTCCCCCAACTAAGTCTACTGCATTCGTTGCTCCCAATGCGGTTTCCTCTACACTGGAGAGACCAAATGCAGACTGGGCAACCGCTTTGCAGAACACCTTCGTTCTGTCTGCAAGAATGACCCAGACCTCCCTGTCGCCTGCCATTTTAACACTCCACCCTGCTCTCCTGCCCACATGTCTGACCTTGGCTTGCTGCATTGTTCCAGTGAAGCTCAACGCAAACTGGAGGAACAGCACCTCATTTTCCGACTAGGCATTTTACAGCCTTCCGGACTGAATATTGAGTTCAACAACTTTAGATCTTGAACTCCCTCCTCCATCCCCACCCCCTTTCCGTTTCTTCCTCCTCCCTTTTGTTTTTTCCAATAATTTATGTAGATTTTTCTTTTCCCACCTATTTCCATTATTTTTAATCTATACCTCTTATGCCCTGTTAGTCTCATTTCACCTCACCCCCACTAGAGCTGTACCTTGTGTGTCCTGCCATCCATTCTTAATTAGCACATTCTCTTAGATAATATCACCACCTTCAACACCTCTTTGTTCTTTTGTCTGTCACAGCTTTTGATTATCTGCTCCTCTCACTATTTGCTTGTCCCTGCAACCACACCACCCCCACTTCTCTCCCCCCAACTCCCCCCCACCTTAAACCAGCTTATATTTCACCCCTCTCCTAATTTTACTCAGTTCTGTTGAAGGGTCATGAGCACTTGAAACGTCAACTTTGCTCTTCTCCGCCGATGCTGCCAGAACTGCTGAGTTTTTCCAGGTAATTCTGTTTTTGTTTTGGATTTCCAGCATCCGCAGTTTTTTGTTTTTACCTCTGAATAAAAAGGTGGGTCTAGAGGAAAATGGGAAAACCAAGATCATCACTAACAGCTGCTGCCTGAAAAAAATTAAATTATGGCTTCATGGTACCAAGGGGAACTATACCTTGGTAAGATGCCAACACTTTGAAAGTGGAGGGGAGAAAATTGGCTTGAAATGAAAAAGAAAAAGAATACAATGCTATTCCAGCAAATCATACTGACGAGGACAGAAGTTCTAAATGCTTACTGAGGTTGCAGATCTCCTTACTTTTACAGAGCCAACCATCCAGCTCAGCTCAGTCGTTAAAAGTAGTGATGATGATGCAATCAGCAATCCCTCAGTGTGAAGAATAACGTGTGAACAAATGTAAGCTTCAATAATAAAAACAACATATTTAAATAGCACCTTTAATGTTGTAAAACATCCCAAGGTACTTCACACTTGTGTGGTCAAACGAAATTTGTCACTGAGTCACATGAGGATGACTTACGGCAATGACCAACAGGTAGGTTTTAAGGACAATCCTGAAGGTAGAAAGAGCCATAGACAGATAGGGTACTTTAGGGAAGGAATTCCAAAGATCAGAGGCTAGACCACCAATGGGTTGAATAATTAAAATTAGGATGCACAAGAGGCTGAATATGAAGGGTGCCGATATCTTGGAGGGTTGTATGGTTGGAGGAGATTACAGAGAGATGGAGAGGCAAGCCAATGTTGTGATGTGACATCGAGGGCGAGAATTTTAAAACCTGGTATTGTTCACACTGGAGCTAAAGTAGGCCAATGAGCGGAGGGATAGTGGGTAAGTGATACTTGGAGTGAGTTAGGAAATGGACAGCAGAGTTTTGGATCATCTTAAGTTTACGTAGGTTGGATGATCAGCCAGAAGTGCATTGGAATATCTAAGTCTAGAGGTAACAAAGGCAGGGGTGAGAGTTTCAGCAGCAAATGAGCTGAGGTGGTGTGGAGTCGGAGAGCCGGCACACCTGCAAGGGATCAACATGGAGCAGAAGAGTGTAAATCGGGACTGAGGCTCGAGGCCCACACCACTTTCCTGGGAGTCGGAAAGGCACACCAATCAGCTGCTTGAAAGCAGCCCCTGCTGTGTTCGAAAGGTGAGGGAAAAAAACAAATAGTGACATCACAGAAAAACCTTAAGTTGATTGGTTGATAAGAAACTACTGTTAGGGACTGTCTTTAAGTTACTGTTAATTAGAAAAGTGCATTATTTTTAAATAAGTAGCTACACTTGGATTTAAGTGAGAAACACCAGCAAAAAGGGAACATCAGGGCCATTATAATAAAGTAATATGAATAAAGTAAAATAAAGTAAAGGCATGGCAGGTCAAGTGAAATGTGTGTCCTGTAATATGGAAAGGTCGTGGATGCTACGGGTGTCCTAGACGACCATATGTACAGCAAGTGCTGCCAACTGCAGAATCTTGAGCTCCGGGTTTCAGAGCTTGAGCAATGGCTGAAGTCACTGTGGCACATCCGCAAGGCTGAGAGCTACATGGATAGCACATTCAGAGAGGTGGTCACACCGCAGCTTAGGAGCCTGAGGGCAAAAAGGGAATGGGTGACTGCCAGGCAGTCCAAGAGAACGCGGCAGGAGCCCACTGGGGTCCTGCTCACAAATCATTTTTCCATTTTGGAAGCTGGTGAGGGCACTGGTTCCTCAATGGAATGCAGTTAGAGCCAAGATTCTGGTATCACTAGCGGCTCATATGTACAGGAAGGGAGGAAGAAGAAAGAGCAATAACGATAGGGGATTCATTAGTAAGGGGAACAGAGAGGCACTTCTGCAGCCATAGGCATGACAACAGGATGGTCTGTTGCCTCCCTGGTGTCAGTGTCAAGGATGTCAGTGAACAGCTGCAGGATATTCTTCTGGGAAAGAGTGATCAGCGGACATCATCCACATTGGTATCAATGATTTAGGTAGGAAGGGGGATGTGGTCCTGCAATCAGAATTTAGGGAGCTAGATCGAAAATTAGCAAGCAGGGTCTCAAATGTAGTAATCTCCAGATTACCCCCAGTGCCACAAGCAAGTGAATACAGAAATAGGAGGATAAGGCAGATGAATGCGTGGCTGGAAAGATGGTGCAGGAGGGAGAACTTTAGATTCCTGGGACAGGCTCTGGGCAAGATGGCACCTGTACAAGCCAGGCAGGTTGCACCTGAACAGAGCCAGGACTGAGTTCCTTGTGGGGAGGTTTGCTAGTGCTGTTGGGAAGGCTTTAAACTAACTCAGCAGGGGTGTGGGAACCAGGAGAGAATATTAGGGAGGAATACCAGGGTGCATAAAATACTGGAAATGACAGGTAGCACTACAATACAGAATAGTAAGTTAATAGGTGGAGTCAGAGTAAAGGAAAAAGCTGTGAAGTCTAAATCAGTGTTACTATGCATGTATGTGAATGCATGGAGTATAGTAAATGAGATTGGGGAGTTACAGGCACAGATTGCCATGTGGAATTATGATGTTGTGACAATAGCAGAAACCCCTGGCTCAAGGAAGGACAGAACTGGGTGTTAAATATTCCTGGGTAGAAGGTGTTCAGAAAAGATAAGAAAGGAAGAAAAGGAGTGGGTGGTGGTATTAGTTAAGGAGAGCATTGCAGTGCTGGAGAAAGAGGACGTCCCAGAGGGTTCAAGGACAGAATCAATTTGGCCAGAGCTACGGAACAAAAAGGGTGCAATTACATTGCTTGGTGTAGTCTATAGACCACCAACTAGTGAAAAGGATATAGAAAAACAAATCTGCAGGGAAATTACAGAGAGATGCAAACATTACAGAGTAGTTATAATGGGGACTTTAATTACCCGAATGTAGACTGGGACAGTGGCAGTGTAAAGGGCGGAGAAGGGCAAAAGTTCCGAGATTGTGTTCAGGAGAATTTTCTACAGCAATATGTGTCCAATCCAACAAGAAAAGACGCAATGTTGGACTTGGAAATGAGGTGGGCCAATTGACCAAGTGTCAGTGGGAAAACATTTAGGAGACAGTGATCATTGCATCATAAGGTTTAGGATGACTATAGGAAAGGACAATGTGCAATCCAGAGTACGAATAATTAACTAGGGGAGAGCTGATTTCAATGGGGCAAGAACAGAGCTGGGCTGGATGGACTGGAATCAAAGGTTGGCAGGAAAAACTGTAGCTGAACAATGGGCTACCTTCAGAGAAGAAACCATTCAGTTACAGTCAAGGTATATTCCCTCAAAAATGAAAGGTAGGGCAAACAAATCCAGAGCTCCCTGGATGAAAAAGACAGAAATTAAGATAAAGAAGAAAATGTGTGCCTATGAATGGTATCAGGCAGAAAATAAAATTGAGAGCAGAATACAGAAGCTTCAGAGGGGAAGTGAAAAAGCATATTAGAGACGCAAAGCGGGATTATGAGAAAAGACTGGCAGCCAAAATAAAGGGGAATCCCAAAGTCTTCTATCAGCACGGAAAGGTGGTAAAAAGGAGTAGGGGCAATTAGGGACCAAAAGGAGGGTTTACACATGGAGCCAATTCAATTCACTCCACATGATATCAAGAAACAGCTGAAGGCACTGGGTACTGCAAAGGCTATGCGGCCTGGCTATGTTCCACCAATAGTACTGAAGACTTGTCCTCCAGAACTTGCTGTGCCCATCGCCAAGCTGTTCCAGTACAGCAACAACACTGGCATCTACCCGGCTATGTGGAAAATTGCCCAGGTCTGTCCTGTACGTAAAAAAATGAGACTAATCCAACTTAGCCAATTACCACCACATCAGTATACTCTTGATCATCAGTAAAGTTATGGAAGGGGCATCAACAGTGCTATCAAGCAGCACTTGCTTAGCAATAGCCTGCTCGCTGACTCCCAGTTTGGATTCCACCAGGCCCACTCAGCTCCTGACCTGATTACAACCTTGGTTCAAACATGGGCAAAAAAGAGCTGAACTCCAGAGGTGAGGTGAGTTGAGAGTGACTGCCCTTTACATCAAGGCTGCATTTGGCCAAGTGTGGCATCAAGGAGCCCTAGCAAAACTGGAGTCAATGGGGGAAAGCTCTCCACTAGTTGAAGTCATAACTAGCTCAAAGGAACACGGCTGTGGTTATTGGAGGTCGGTCTTCTCAACTCCAGGACATTAATGTAGGAGTTCCTCAGGGTAGTGTCCTAGGCCCAACCATCTTCAGCTGCTTCATCAATGACCTTCCTTCCATCATAAAGGTCAGAAGTGGGGATGTTCGCTGATGATTGCACAATGTTCAACACTATTCGCAATGCTGAAGAAGTCTATGTCCAAATGCATCAAGACCTGGGCAATATCCAGGCTTGGGCTGACAAGTGGCAAATAACATTCACGCCACACAAGTGCCAGGCAATCACCATCTCCAACAAGAGGGAATCTAACCATTGCCCCTTGACATTTGATGGCATTACCATCACTGAGTCTCCCACTATCAACATCCTTGGCATAACCATTGACCAGAAACTGACCGGACTAGCCATATAAATACTGTGACAACAAGAGCAGGTCAGAGGTTCGGAATCGTGCAACAAGTAACCCCCCTCCTGGTTCCCCAAAGCCTGTCAACCATCTACAAGGCACAAGTCAGGAATGTAATGGAATACTCCCCACTTGCCTGGATGAGTGCAGCTCCCACAACATTCAAGAAGCTTGACACTGTCCAGGGCATAGCAGCTCGCTTGACTGGCACCATATCCACAAACATTCACTCATCCATCACTGACACACAGTAGCAGCTGTGTGTACCACCTACAAGATGCACCGCAGGAATTCACCAAGGATCCTTAAGGACATGGACAGCAGACAGATGGGAACACCACCACCTGGAACTTCCCCTCCAAGTCACTCACCATCCTGACTTGGAAATAGGTTGTTGTTCCTTCACTGTCACTGGGTCAAAATCCTGGAACTCCCTTCCTAACAGCACTGTGAGTGTACCTACATCAGATGGACTGCAGGGGTTGAAGAAGGCAGCTCACTACCACCTTCTCAAGGGCAACTAGGGATGGGAATAAATGCTGACTCAGCCAGTGAAGCCCACATCCAGTGAATGAATTTTTTTTAAAAGGGCACGAGGCATGGCTGAGGTGTTTAATGAGTGCTTTGCATCTGTCTTTAACAAGAAAGCAGATGCTACCGAGGCCACAGTGACAGAGGAGAAAACATTGTCATTAGAAGGGTTCAAAATTGATAAAGGAGGAAGTGTTGGAAAATCTGTCGGTACTTAAAAGTTGACAAGGCACCAGGACCGGATGAGATGCATGCAAGGATACTGAAGGAAAATTGCAGGGGCACTGACCATAATCTTTCAGTCTTCTCCATACTCAGGGGAGGTGCCAAAAGGGCTGGAGAATTGCAAACATTATGCCCTTGGGTAAGCCCAGCAATTACAAGCCAGTCGGTTTAACTTCACTGGTGAGAATGCTTCTAGTTACAATTATTCGGCATATAATTAGTAGTCACATGGAAAAATGTGGATTGATTAGTAAGAGCCAGCATGGATTTCTAAAGAGGGAATTATATTTAACTAACTTTGAGTTTTTTGAAGAGGCAACAGATGGAGTTGATGAGGGTAATGCTGTTGATGTAGTGTACATGGACTTTCAAAAGACATTTGCTACAGTACCACACTGCAAACTTATGAGAAAAGTTATAGCTCATGGACTAAAAGGGTCAGTAGTAACGTGGATACAAAATGAGTAATAGGAAACAGAGGGCAATGGTCAATGGATATTTTTCAGGCTGGAGGAATGTTTGTAGTAGAGTTCCTCCAGGAGTCGGTATTGGGACCCTTGCTTTTCTTGATACATATTAATGACCTGGATCTTGGTGTGCAGGGACAATTTCAAAGTTTGCGGATGCTATGAAACTTGGAAGCATTGTAAACTGCGTGGAGGACAGTATAGAACTTAGGACAAAGACAAGTTGGTGTAATGGGCAGATAATGCTCAATGCAGAGAAGTGTGAGATGATGTATTTTGGGAGCAAGAACATGGAGAGACAATATAAAATAAGGGGTAGAATTCTTGAGGGTATGCCAGAGCATAGGGACCTGGGTGTATATATGCATAGATCAGTGAAGGTGGGAGGACAGGTGGAGATGGCAGTTAATAAAGCATAAACCTTGGCTTTATTAATAGGGGCATAGAGTACAAGAGCAAGAAGGTTATGCTGAACTTAAAAGATACTAGTTAGACCTCAGCTGGAGTGTTGTGTACAGTTCTGGGTGCCACACTATAGGAAGGATGTGAACACATTGGAGAGTGTGCAGAAGAGGTTTACAAGAATGGTTCAATGGACGAGAAGCTTAAGTTATTAAGGTTGAGTGGAGAGGTTGGGGCTGTTCTCCTTGGAGAGGAGAAGACGAGAACAAAGAGGAGACTTGATAGAGGTGTTCAAAATCATAAGGGATTGGATTAAATAGATAGGGAGAAACTGTTCCCACTCGTAAAAGGGTTGAGAACGAGAGGGTACAGATTTAAAGTGATTTGCAAAAGAAGCAAACATGATCTGAAAAAAGCTTCTTCACACAACGACTGGTTCAGGTGTGGAATGCACTGCCTGGGAGTGTGGTGGAGGCAGGTCCAATCGAGGCATTCAAGAGGGCATTAGATGATTATTTGAATAGAAGCAATGTGCAAGGATATGGGGAAAAGGCAGGAGAATGGCACAAAGTCAGAATGCTCATTTGGAGAGCAGACACAATGGGCCAAATAGCTTCCTTCTGCACCTAACGATTCTGTGATTTCTGAGTTGGCAATGTTGCAGAGGTGGCAGTCGGCAGTCTTAGTGATGGCACAGATACATGGCCTGAATCTCATCTTGGGTCATCAACCTCAGACAGTTGTCGAGAGAGTGATGGAATCAGTGGCTAGAGAACATAGCTTGTGGCAGGAATCAAAAAAAATAGCTTCAGTCTTCACAATACTTAATTGGAGTAAATTTTTTCTCATCCAGTATGGATGGCTGGCAAGCAGTCTGACAATTTAGAGACAGTGGAGGACAGAAACAACAGGCCATCAATGTCGACATTAATTGTTTGACTTCGCACCGAATAACAATGGATAGAGCATGTACGATATGTGCTCCATACATTGCGACACAGTAATGGTGCTGGGATCCTTACAATCAGCATAGGATCCAACTTTAATTGTTGAAGTACCATTCCTTTTGGAAGACCATTGAAGCCTGCATGTAAATCAAGCAGGGCAAGCTGCAGAGACCAATAGGTAGGAGATTTATTTAAATTAATCAGCTGGCTGTCCCAATTTTCAATGTGAATGAGATGGTGAGCAGACAAATTGCTGCAATATCTTCCAGCTTTGTATATTATAGAAAGATGCTGCACAAAAGGAAATCCTTTAGTCCATCAGGTCTGTGTTGGATCGTTAAAAGAACCGTCCAATTGGCCCCACTCCGCTCTCTTTTTGGCACAGATCTACAAATTTTTCCCTTTCAACCGCTTAGAATTTGTCTTTTGAAAGTTATTGAATCTCTTTCCACCATCCTTTCAGGCAACGAATTCCACTATAACAACTTGCTCCATAAAAGAACTTCAACAACAAAAAATATTTATATAGCCCCTTTAACGTAACATGTCCCTAGGCACTTCGCAGGAGCATTACAAAACAAGACACCGAGCCATATAATCATCTAACTTCTGATTTTACTGACAATTGCCCAATCTTACATGTAGTGCACCTTCCCTGTCTGTCGCACCTACCCCATGTTACAATTTTGTCATATCTGTGTTTTACTTTATCTGCTCTACAGCTTTCTATACATAATATTACTTATGCTTCAGCCTTCATAACACTAGATGGCACTGCTACTAAAATTACGAATCTTTTTGGCGGTATTTGTTTTCATTTTTAAACTTTTATACTTTAATGTTTATACTTCAACAGTTACAATTTAAGGTTTTTAAATGAGCGCGCTGGGGTAGGGGGCAAAAATTGTTTCATCGCTGTTTGTGGGAGTTTGTTGTCCATAAATTAGCTGTCAGATTTCCTACAACAGTGACTACAATTCAAAAAGTGCTTCATTGGTTGCAAAGCAGATGTCAGAGGTGGTAAAAGATGCTATATAAATCCAAGTCTTTTTTTCTCTTTATATTAATGTTTCTTCAACAAACATCGCCAATGCATTTCAACAGAAATTCTTTGGAATGGATAGGTTTAATCAGTTCCTTTTAAATTTTTGTTGTAGCATTTTATGTCTTTATCATGTTTGCAGGCCTTATTTCCAATAAATATTTAAAAAATTTTGGTTGTGGCTCTCTTACATTTTTAATACCTTCCATAAATAAAATCAGAAAATGCTGGTTAAATTGAGCAAGTCTGGCAGCATCTTTGCAGACAGAAACAGAGTTAACTTTTCAAGCCCGTATGACTCTTCTTTAGAGCTCTGAAACATTAACTCTGTTTCTCTTTCCACAGATGCTGTCAGACCTGCTGAGTGTTTCCAACATTTCTTGTTTTTATTTTGGATTTCCAGCATCCGCATTGCTTTTATCTTAATGCTTAATATCTTTTCATTGTTTTAGTTGTTGCTTCAGGGATAAAAATATTGATCAGGACACTGAAAGAGCATCAATTTGCACACAGCAAGCTCCCATAAAGGGCAATATGATAATGACCAAATAATCTGTTATCTTTTGTTAATTGAGGCAAAAATATTGGCCAGATACTAGCGATAACTCCTCTGCTCTTCTTCAAAATACTGTCATCCATCTGAGCGGGCAAGTTAGGACCTTGGTTTAACATCTCATCTGAAAGATGGTATTTCCGACTAGTGCAGTACTGAAGGAGTGATGCACTGAGTGTCAACCTAGATATTTGGGCTCAAATCAGAGTGGATACAGATTGTATTGAAGCCTTTTGTTGGTTTCTAATTTCTCTTCCCCCACATCACACACAATCCATTTATTTGAGGATTTTTTTTTTCTCCACAAAGACAAAGCAAGCTAATAAAATGAGGAGTTTCAATTTTGAATTCACTCACATAAACATTATTCTTAGCTTTATATTAATCAAACACAACTCTATTTTATAAATTCCCATATTGCAAGATGTAGTCTTTACAATCCAATACAGAAAACCCGAAAAGCCAATTGTGTAACATTAAGGTGTTGGTCATCCTTTCTATAATGAGGAACGTTGTGACCAATTCTCTACAGTGCACAGGTGATATATACAGTTAATGTATTAGATTTATAAGGCAATTCTATTTATATATCACATGGGACAATGTAAGTAGATGGTATACTCAAAATATTTTGAGTCACTACTGAAATTAGTATTTCAACTGATTAATATTTCAACTGAAGCTAACTGATATACAGAATATCCTAGAAATGCAAATGAATAAGAGTCATTTAGCAAATCCCAAATTTTTAAGCAAAAACATGGTGGAATATCCAGTAGAGACTATTGTGCTATGTAACAGCTTCAGACTAGCTCTGAAGTAGCTTAATGTGAATGGAATCCTCTAAGGAGCAGTAGCATGGCATTAAACTCAATTTTGTCTCAGGGGGAGAAAAATTTTTTTATGAACTGAGATCATGACAAATATGGATGAAGATTTCAATCCATTTTAACTCATCAATCGCAACAGCACCAAAAGTGTTCCTTTATGACATCCAATTTTTCCTTCAATGATTCCAAGAATCATTCTATGACTCCATCCAGGGTTCTAGTCCATAGAATAATCACTCGATGCCTGAAGAAGAACTTCATGTTATGCTTTGAACCTGTACCCCTCTGGTCTACTCTCAGCTTAGTTTGATGATATTTTCCAGGTCTGCCTTTTCTATACATTTCTCATGTTCAAAAAAATTTCCAACACACTGGTCATCTTGATTAGTCTGAAGCATTCTGAAACAACTTTATTTTTGTACCTAATTTCTTTAAATCTACCAACAGTTGCAAAATCATCCTATCTTCTCAAGAATTCCTCCTAATCCTTTAACGAACTATTTCCACCCGCCCTTTGAATTCCAAACTGCTCCTCATGGTATCCTTCCCCATATCCTCAAGATGTATCTCTGAACTTAATCTGGTTCTTTGCAGTCTCTCTTCCTCCCAGCCTACTTACCTTTTTCTTTGTTCATCACAAGTAAGAAAGGTGATTCCTCTCAATCGTTGCCCTACTGCACTTAAGTCAATACCTGAAGTTATAAAACCTGTGATGAACTTTTCAAAATATCCAACAACTTAAGGAGGTCTGACCTACTCCAGTTACTTGTATGCATTGCAGCATGGACACATCACATATGTGAGCTGATTTAAACTGCTTCCACGGAGAAGGAAACAGGCAGCAACAGGTCAGTCACCCCTTTTAACACCTCACGCAATTTTCCATCCCATTTCTTTCAACAGAAAGCAAAACTGGGCAGTCTGTAAAGGAGACTGCCACCTGACTGCTATCAACCAGGAACAGTTAAAATCAATTCTATGATCTTATTTTCTATGCTATACACTTTTGGAATTCTACTCTGGAAAAGGTGGGTAAACCATATATTCTTTCCTTAGATGTCTATAAAATCATTGATGACGCCTAACACCATATTTTTTTAAAAAAATTACCATCATATGTCATGTCCAATCCTCTCAGATCACTATAGTTGACTGTTTCTGTTTTCTTTATTCTTTTTTCAGGGATTCTACCATGCTCTGCCATCTCTCTCACTCTTGTACCATATCAGTCAGCTCCTTCAATTATTATTCAACACTATCCACGATCTTCTTAATAGTTTTACTCAATAGTTGACATCAACTTCATTCAGATGACAATCTCCAGAGTTAATGTAAAGACACTGCAGCTTGATTTCTCCAATAGACTAATGAAAATTTTATTTCAAAATTCCTTCATGCTTCCCAGTCGGTAGTAATTGGTGATGGCAATTTCAGAGAAAGGTGTGGCTATAACAAATGTCAAATGCTAAGTGAACAAGGTTCCTTCATTTTCTTGCAGATGAGTATTCAGTTCCATTTGTAATTCCTCAGAAAATGAAGCAGTCCATGCCCGCATGCACCAAGTTGTGGGCAACATCTCCAACAAGAAACAGGCTAACCATCTCCCCATTACATTTGATGGCATTACCATTGTTGAATACTGGGAATCACCACTGACCAGAAATTTATCTAGAACAGCCACATAAATACTGTGGCTGCAAAAGCAGATCAGAGGTTAGATAGTCTGTGGTGAGTGATACATCTGCTGACTCCCAAAGTCTTTCCAGCCTCGACAAGCCACAAACAGGAGTGTGCCCGGCTGAGCGCAACTCCAACAACATTCAAGAAGTTTGACACCACCGAGGACAAAGCAGTCTGCTTGATTGGCACCCAATCCATCACTATATATGTTCACTCCCTCCATCACTGGCACAGCATGGCTGTATTGCGTACTTTCTACAAAATGCATTGTTGTAGCTTGCCAAGACTTCTTTGACTGAACCTCCCAAACTGTCCTTTTAAGATGATAGAAATTGCATGGGAACACCACCACCGACAAGTTCCCCTCCAAGTCTCACACCATCTTTCATTGCACCATAAGATTGCTTCAAGTGATGTTATTAGAACATCTAGCATAACAATTCAAAACATATATTACTGCTTGTGAAAGGGGACTTTCTAAGGATGTAACAAATCTGTGTGGAACAGTCTTTCTATTGTATCAATTTCAACCCAATGGAATGGTACTAGGAACATATTAAGAATTGTATTAATGTCTAGAAATTACCAACAATTGTATTAAGTGTTTGACCAAAAAAAACCACATCCTACAATACCTGCATCATTCTAGATAGGCTTTTTGCCTGGGCAACGAGAAACAAGTTTTCATGGCCAAAGGCATGATGGCACAATACATCAACTGTCCAGGAACCTTTGGGGACTTAAGTACCGTATAAATTAAATATTAATTTTATTACTTTTAAATGTTAGCATATATGAAAGATTAAGTACATGCTAAACAAAGCAAGATACCATCAGGTTGGCACTGCTACATTAATTTTATGATAAATGAGATTACTGCCCACATACTTTTGTGATTCGCTGGTCTACTAGCTTTCCTATTCACTTTTAATTAAGTAATGATGGATGTAAGCATACACTGTCTAGGCAAAGTAAGGTTGGCTGTATGACAGGGAAGAGTTTAACGGTTGACTCTGCCAACCTTCCAAGTCAATTGTCAAACTTAACAAGAATAAAGCTCATTATTGCTCTTCAATCAAATCTCTAAAGTTGTGTGTCTGGTAGAATTTTTTTTTTCTGCTTTATTTCATAAGCAATGCACTGTTTATATGGTCCTCTTCACGCACCCTGTGGCTAAATCCAGTATATCATATGACAGACCCCTCAATCAGGCCCCACTGTACTTTGTTCACAACTGCAGGTTTCCTTTACACACATCAGTTTTCGGTATGCACATGAAGTGCAGTTCAACTATAGCAGTAACATATCTGTGGGAGTACTGTACGGTATAATTGAGGATAAGCTGCTCGACTGAAAGATAAGGCCACTAGGTCAATTGCACAGTCCTGTACAAAATATACATTCACTATTCTCATTAGGTTTTTAAGCACATACAAAAGTTGTGTGTGTGCGTGTGCGTTCAAAGACAACTTAGTATTTTGATTTGATGCAATATCATCTCAACATTTCAGTGTCTGGTACTGTGTAGGGGGTGCAAAACAGTGTAAAACAGCTGTGGTGGCTCAATGTATCAAAGCAAAATTTTAATTAAAAAAATAATTAGATTCTTGCACTGAAATTGATATATTTTATTTCCTGAGTTGCGGCTTTAGATGTTAGACAGCTTACATCCTTCAGGTCAATTGAGAGCATCTTCAATTAAAGAACTTGGCTTTCAACTCCAAACTGTAGACACTAAGTAATCATGACATACGTAGGAGAACATATAAATCTTCACAAAGTACAACTGAAGTTTTGTGTCCCAGGTTTAGTACATTTTGTACTTACAAATACCTTCCCAAAGAAACACTTGGACATCCTTTGTTTCAATTTCCCAATCCCACTTCAATAAAAGTTAGTAATAAAATCAGGATATTAATTTATCAAATCAACCTTTACAAAAAGATATCCAGGTCCTTACAAGAGCTGCCACCATTCACAGGCTACAAAATACTGGTTAATAAGGTTTGTAAATAAATTGTAAACAGCTACTGCTTTTGAATAAACTAATCTTTCTCCAAAATGTTAAAATGTCAGTCAAGTATTTTATGCCTTTTTAAATCAAGTTCATGAAAGCCATCAAAAGGGATATTCATAAGATTCAGTATTAAATTTGAACTCCAAATCCAAGGATGCAAATATACAAAAATAACCCATTGCAACCCAGATTTCATTTAAAGAGCAAGGATTAAACAAAAGAGATTCACAACCAATGGCATTGCTGCACAAATAAATTGTGGATGCATGGGTGCACACAGCCATACACACAGACATTGAATATTCAAGGTACAAGTAAACCTGAATTAAAGTTTACTCATTTCTAGCCAAATATTTTATTAAATGTTTAGTGAAAAAGATCTTCACACTGAATTTCATGATACAGTGGTCCTAATAGAGATTGTACTCATGTGGGGCATATTTGAGGAAAGTGTAATGTTTTTACATCTATTAAAATAAACGGATAGAAAATCAGGAACCGCATACTCTCTTCAGTGCACTCACAGGAACACCTCTGTCCATCCCATCTTCTAATGCTCAGCTTTTCAATTCTTACACCCACTAGTGAACAATATATTTTTTAAAATAGTGTCTGTCCTCAAAATTCAGCACTTTTGGAATGAGAAAATGTACAGATTCAAATAACAAGTTGATTTTGGAATATGATGACTATATTTACAGTTAAACATAGAAAGTAGGAGGAGTAGGTCATTCAGCCCTTTGAGCCGAATGATGTTAATGATGATGTCAGCATGACATCAGGGTCAGATGAGTAAGAGGCTCCAAGAAAGCAAGACACACAGCAGGCTGTGTCCAGAGAACTATACACTCAGAAACATAGAAAATAGAAGCAGGAGCAAGTCATTCGGCCCTTTGGGCCTGCTCCGCCATTCAATATGATCATGGTTGATCCTCTATCTCAATGCCATACCCTCGCTCTCTCCCCACACCCCTTGATGCCTTTAGAGTCTAGAAATCTATCTATTTTCTTCTTAAATATATTCAGTGACTTGGCCTCCACAGTCTTCTGTGGTAGTGAATTCCACAGGTTCACCAACCTCCTGAGTGAAGGAGTTTCTCCTCATCTCAGTCCTAAATGGCCAACCCCGTACCCTGACATTGTGGCCACTTGTTCTGGACCACCCCCAGGCAGAAGAAACATCATCCCTGCATCTGGTCTGTCCAGCCCTGTCAGAATCTTATATGTTTCAACGAGAACCTCTCTCATTCTTCTAAACTCCAGAGAATACAGGCCCAGTCAGCCCAATCTCTCCTCATATGACAATCCTGCTATCCCAGGAATCAGACTGGTGAAACTACACTGCACTCCCTCTATGGCAAGTATATCCTTTCTTGGGTAAGGAGATCAAAACTGCACACAATATTCCAGCTGTGGTCTCACCAAGGCCCTGTTCAGCTGCAGTAAGACATCGTTGCTCTTGTCTTCCAAGTCTTCTTGTAACGAAAGCCAACATACCATTTGTCTTCTTACTGCACCTGCATGCTTGCTTTCAGTGATTAGTGCACAAGGGTACTCATGTCCCTTTCAACATCAACATTCCCCAATATATCATCATTTAAATAATACTCTGCCCTTCCGTTTTTCCTACCAAAGTGGGTAACTTCACATCTATCCCCGTTAATACTGCATCTGCCATGTATTTGCCCACTCACTCAACTTGCCCAGATCGTCTTGAAGTCTCTTAACACCCTCCTCACCACTCACAATCCCACCAAGTATCGTGCCATCAGCAAACTTGGAAATATTACATTTGGTTCCCTCATCCAAATCATCGATATATAATGTAAATGGCTAGGGTACAAGCACTGATCCATGCAGTACCCCACTAGCCACCACCTGCCATTCCGAAAAAGACCAGTTTATGCTTACTCTGTTTCCTGTCTGCTAACCAATTCTCATCCATGCCAATATATTACCCCCAATCCCATGTGTTTTAATTTTACACACTAACCTCTTATGTGAGACTTTAAAAAAAGCTTCCTGAAAATCCAAATACACCACATCCACGGGTTCTTCTACTGGTTACATCCTCAAAAAGCTCCAGGAGGTTTGTCAAACATGATCTTCCTTTCTTAAATCCATGTTGGCTTTATCTAATCCCATTGATATTTTCTAAGTGCCCTATTATCACATCCTTTATAATAGATTGTAGCATTTTCCCTACTACTGATGTTAGGCTAAATGGTCTGTAATTCGCGGTTTTCTCCCTCCCTTTTTTAAATAGTGGGGTTACATTTGCCATCCTCCAATCTGCCAGGACTGTTCCAAAATCGACAGAATTTTTGAAGATGACAACCAACGCATGCACTATTTCCATGGCCACCTCCTTTAGTACCGTGGGATGTAGATTATCAGGCCCTGGGGATTTATTGGTTTTGAGTCCCATTAATTTCTCCAGCACTTTTACTTCAGTAATACTAATTTCCTTCAATTCCTCCTTCTCACGAGACCCTTGGTTCCCTAGTAGTTCTGGGAAGTTATTTGTGTCTTCCTCCGTGAAGACAGAACTAAAGTAGTTGTTTAATTACTCTGCAATTTCCTTTTTCTCTATTACAAGTTCTCCCGTTTCGGACTGTAAGGGACATACCTTTGTCTAAACTAATCTTTTTTTCTTTTTACTTATTTTTATAAGCTTTTACAGTCCATTTTTATGTTCCTTGTAAGTTTACTCTCGTGCTCTATTTTTCCCCTCTTAATCAACCTCTTTGTCTTCCTTTGCTGAATTCTAAACTGCTTCCAATCCTCAGGCTTGCTACTTTTTCTAGCAACTTTATTTGACTCCTCTTTGGATCCAATACTATCCTTAATTTCTTTTGTTAGCTACGGCTGGGCCACTTTTCCTATTGTGTTTTTGCACCAGAAAGGAATGTATAACAGTTGCAAACAATATATTAATTCCTTAAATATTAGCCATTACCTATCCACCATCATGCCTTTTAATTTAGTTCCCTAATCTATCTTAGTCAACTCATGCCTCATACCCTTGTAGTTTCCTTTGTTTACATTTAGGACCCTTATTTCAGGTCAGTCTACTTCACTTTCCATCCTAATGAAGAATTCTATCATGTGATGTCACTGTTCCCTAAAGGACCCCACAACAAGATATTAATTAACCTCTTCTCATTGCACAATACCAAATCTCGGATAGCCTGTTCCCTAGTCAGTTCCTCGACATACTGGTCTAAACAGCCATTTCATACACACTCCAGCAATTCATCTGCCACAGTATTATTGCTAGCTTAAACCCTCCTCCACAACACTAGTGAATGCCCCGACAAGGATATTGGGCCTGGTCCCGCTGGGGTGCAACCCGTCTAGCTTATACAGCTCCCATCTTCCCCAGAATTGGTCTCTATGCTTCAGGAAACTAAATCCCTCCCTCTTACACCATCTCTCCAGCCAAGCATTCGTCTGGTCTATTCTCCTATTCCTGATCTCGCTAGTAGGTGGCACTAGGAGTAAGCCTGAGATTATTATGTTTGAGGTCCTGCTTTTTAATTTATTTCCTATATTCTGCTTTCAGGATCTCATCCCTCTTTTTACGTATGTCGTTGGTATCGATAAGGGCCATGATCTCTGGCTGTTCACCCTTCCCCTTCAGAATGTCCTGCAGCTGCTCGGTGACATCTTTGACCCTAGCGCCAGGGAGGCAACATACCATCCTGGTGTCATGTCTGCAGTGACAGAAATGTCTATCTGTTCCCCTTATGATAGAATCCCCTATCGCTATTGTTCTCTCACTCTTTTTTCTCCCCCCACCCCCTGTGCAGTTGAGCCACTCATGGTGCCATGGACTTGGCTCTTGCTGCATTCCCCTGAGAAACCACCTCCCCCAGCAGTATCTAAAACAGAAAATCTGTTAGAGAGTGAGGTAGACCCAGGGGACTCCTGCACTACCTGCCTAGTGCTTTTACTCCATCTGGTGGTTACCCGTTCCCTTTCTGCCTGTGCACTCTTTGCCTGTGGTGCAACCACCTCACTGTACGTGCTTTCCATGAAGATCTCATCCTTGCGGATGCTCCACAGCGGCTCCAGCTACAGCTCCAAAATGTGCATTTTGATTGGTGCAGCTGGAGTCTCTTCCCGCACACATGGTCACCCTGGACGCTGGAAATGTCCCTGACTTCCCTCATCGCACAGGAGGAGCATTCCACTTAGTCGAGCTACCCTGCCATGACTTACTCTTAAATTACTCCCTTTAACTTTACTTCCTCTAGTTTACAGAATTTTAAGAGCAGAATAAATACTGACCAGGTCCTACTTACCAAGGTCACCGCTCTTCTTACTGATGAAAGGTAGAAAATGAAAGGATCCCTCCTTCCCTCTCTCATCAAACTCCAACTGAACCACTCTAATGCAGCCCAAAGCAGTATTCCAATGCAGACAAAAGTGGCACAGTAGATGGCTTGCTTTTATGCTGTCTGAAAATAGCTTCTGAAAAGCTGTTTAAGCTAGTTAACTAATTAACTAGCTGCAGCTGCAAGCAGAGCCTGTATAACCCTTGTTTTAAAGCTAGACTAAAACTAACCTTCTTCTGATTCAAAGGGCAACTTTTGGATGGTTGTTAAATTAAAGAAAGATTAAACTTTAGATAGAAATTAACCCTCGCACTAATCTGCAACTTAAGCAGTCTAGTGCAGCACTCCAGTGAAGACCCAGTAAACTAGAAGACTACAACAAATGCTAGTTGAAGCAAAATCTAGAGCTTTGGCAATGTTCAATACCAAACTCCTAACTTGCTGAAGTATCCTGGCTAGTTGGAGAGAATTTATGAAACCTAATGATTTCTCTGTGTGTAATTATCAACTTTTTCAAATAAAGCAAAACAAATTAGCACGCCTGTTTGAAAAGCTACATTCTTCCTCGCTTATGAATGATAAGTGGGACATGCATCCAAAGACAATATAAGGCACATTTAGGACAGCACAAATTAGGTCAAGTTCTAGTTTCTTCAAAACTACCAACTCAAAAGAAGGGATTATTCTTTTTTTTTCTTCTCTCTACAATGTTTGATGACCATTGCTTCCTATAACATTAGTCAGACAACCAGTGGTAATCCGTTTTGGGAACCAGATGACATTTGTGTATTTCTCAGTATTTTATCATGCCAGAATTCAAGACTTCATTTTGCTGCTACTGCAATTTGAAGTGCAATTTCCTGCTACAGAATCTGATGATCCAGCACATTGTGAAAAAGCTAATGCTTACTGTTGCAAGATAGCATAAGCAGGGGAGACAAGCAAGTATTTAAAACAAATTCTAACCACATTTTATGTTACACATGTTCAACAAGCAGAAACTTAGCCTGTTTTAGCATTTGCGTGTGACCTTCCACCAGATTTCACACCAAAAATGTAACTGCACAAATGAAGTCTCAATCTGAATTAACTATGCAAGATTTTATAGCATGCGATAACCTAAGCACTACCAATTTCAGGCTATTTGCACGGGCATAATAACAATCTGATAGTGTTCAATAAATTAACTCCATGGGTTTGGATGGTTGTTCAAACAATTAAGGCAAGGCTTAAACGATTCAGAATTTCTTGAACACTGACATTAGATCAGATCCTTTTCAATTCCTACCAGCTTTTATTTAGTGTTTAATTCACAATGGCTACTACTACATATTATGTCAGCAACATCAGAGGATGTTCCTAACAAGATTATAGATTGTGTGCTCAGAAAAAACATCTTAATTATTTCTAATCATCTAATTTTATCCACTCCACTCCTAGGTTTTTAATTCATGGATGCTGAGAACCATCCAGTATTCTACCAAGTAAGAAAAGATATTGCAACCTTGAAAATATGCAAAACTGATTTACTATGATGATACAAAGTTTGAAGAATCCATAGGAATATAAGAATAGGAATAGACCATTTAGTCTCTCAAGCCTGCTCTGCCATTTAATGAGATATAATTATGATGAGAGCTTTGAAAAACTTAGATCATATTCAGCATAGGAGAAAAAGGTTAAGGGGGCTCTAATAGAAATGCTCAACATTTTAAAGCGGGTGAGGAAAACATTACTGCCACTAATTGATGAATAGTAAAAAGGGGCCATAAAAATAGTAATAAGTGCATAAAGAGAGAGGTTGTGATTTTTTCACACTAAAGGTTCTTAAAACTTGGAATGTATTACCACAGAGTTTTTGAAGCAGTCAATTAAGACTGACCTAAACCCTGAAAGAAGCGAATAAATATTAACAGGTACAAGGAAAGAGTACGGAGATAGATCTGATGTGGAGCTAGAACTTGCACAGGTACAACAGTTTTTTGTCCTGTGCTGAAATTTCTGAGTCTATATGCCAGCCCACATGGTGAATGAGGGGGAGGCTGTTTGAGCTGAGCTGAATCCTGTTCTAACACAGTGTATGCACTTTCCAGTTACAGTTTAGGAGCAGGAACTCTGGTTAGTTCCTTTCACTTTCCCTGGAGTAAGGGCTGGAAGGCCAATTGCAGACTGAACTATAAAAAGTGCTTTGAGAAATATTTCTGTATGTAAGGATCCCTGTTGAAATACAAATTGTAGTAATAATACTTGTTGGGATTACAGTCACAAATTCAAATTAGCTCACTTGATAAAAGCATTGCCTGTTGCGATAGCCCTGAACAGTTATCAATGTTTACTGAGTTATATGTTCTTAGCTGGGGTAGTTTTCAATGAACAAAATAATGGAGACACCAAATAGGACAGGAGGAGGAAGAACAGTGATTGTTGAGTTAAACGTTGGTTAACGAGAAATGTTTTAGCAGGCTTTTGAAAGCGCCAAGGGAAACGACAAGGCCTTTAAGAGAGAAATAACTAAAGGAGCAGTTGTTAATGATGGAACAAAGAAACTAGGAGGCTTGAAGTAAGGCAGTGTTTGATAAGAACAGCATACAGCTGGAAAGTGCAGAGGTAATGTGGGGCAACGAATCTGAAGGCAATAATAAAGATCTTGAAATGCAATTCACTGAGGCACAGCAGCTAGTCGTCCTCTGAATGTACTGTAGTTTATGACAAGTCTTATCTTAGAGAAATCAAATCTTGAGGTGATAAATGTTGGATTAAAATTTCTGCAGCAGAGGGGGAAGAGATAGGTGTAGAGGCTAATGGTGTTTCAAAGCCTTAATAAGCTAGTCTGGATATTAGATTGAACTTGGAGAGGAAAACGAGCTAAGTATTGATGAAGCAAGCCAATGTTGCTCACTTCCATGTTTAGCCTGAGGTCAAATAAACTGAAGGAAATGAAAGATCATCCAGGTCTTAATGTCCAGCAGGCATGTGAAGAAAGCAGTAAAAGTAGTAATGGAAGGTAGGTTCAAATGTCATTGCCATAAGTATGAAGATCTTAAGAACTATGCTGGAGGATTGAGGCAAGATGATGATGTAAACCAATTGGAAGCAAGCTTCATCAACAGAAAAAGTGTTTAGTGAGGAAAGTGGAGGGGGGATGGGGAGAAAATTACAGATTACAACACTGGGACAGTGGGAGCAGATCAGGTGATTTCAACTTTGGGCATTAGGTTAAATAGCTCCTTGCATGTGATTCCTAAAGCAACAAGATCAGGAACAAAATATAGTGCCATTAACCTTAGGGTAATAAAAAAAAACAAAGGTGGAGTTGCGATGGGGACAAGCAAAGGAGTGGAGCTCATAGTGGAGAAGAGTAGTGTAGATAAAAGCAAAATACTGCAGATGCTGGAAATCTGAAACAAAAACAAAACTAGCTGGAAAAACTCAGCAGGTCTGACAGCATCTGCGGAGAGGAATACAGTTAACGTTTCGAGTCCAGATAACTCTTCATCAGAATTGTTTTTGCTCTCCACAATTAACCTAATACAGTTTGGGCATCTAAGACCATGGAGGTGACTACTGTACAAAAAAAAGGAAAGGCACTAGGAAACTGCCAAGGTATGAATATGGTTATCATGGATGTTCATGAAGGCCATTATAGAATCCACAAAATTTTGTTTTCCATTGATATCAGAACTTTCTTCCTCTTTTTCAAGTGGTGTCAATGAGTCCCTTATGTCCACACGAGATGCCAGTATCGTACCTCCAACAGTTTAGAGCTCACTTTGTCCAGTACTCAAGTTTCAGTCTAGATTGTGCTCAGGCTTTTGGAATGGAACTTGAATCCCCAGTCTTTTAATTCAGATGTGCTACCATCAAAAACAAAAAACCCTCAAACAGCTCACACTACTTCATATACAATCAATTATTTCAAAATGTATTGATTTATAGGCATATATAGCAGATCTTTGGTACAAAGCCAGGTCCAAACAGTGTTGAAATTAATGACCAAACAAATCTAACACTCGTCTCAACCATTACACTTCCTGTGTTATTCAACATCCACTCCTGATGACCCACAATTTCCTTCAGTTGAACATTGGGAAGAGGCCATTGTCTCTGGTTCTCATCCCCCAGCAAAAACCCATTCCTGCACCAACAATCCCATTGTCAGCTCCAGCCACTCTTTCAGATTGGGCCAGTCTGTTCAGCATCCTACTTTACCCTGAGCTAAACTACCAATCCCATATCCACACCATCACAAAGATTTGTAACATTTCTCATCTCTGCCCATTTGGTGCTGAAACTATAATCGGTGCTTTTGTTATCTACTATGTTCTCTTGCCTGGCTTCCCATCTTCTACCCTCAATAAACTTAAATCCATCCAAAACTCTGCTGCCCTAAGGTATCACTTGAAGATCAATCTTGTCCAATGACCTACAGGCTCCCAGTCCGACAATTCCATTTTAAAATTCTCACCCTCATGTTCAAAACACGTCCTGCTTCTCCCTATCCCTGTAATCTCCACCAACTCTACAACCCTCCAAGAACTCTGCATTCCCCCAACCTCCTTCGCTCCATCAATAAAGATCACTCCCTCTTTGGCTTGTTGTGAATTTTTGTCTGATTCAGCTTCTGGGAAGATCCTTTGGACCTATTTCTATGCTAAAGTTGCAATATAAACGCAAGATGTTATTTTGGTGATGTTGGTTGGAGTAGGAATGTTGATTAAGTAAACTCCCTGCTCTTTTTAATTAATACTTTGGTATCACTAATATCTACTATGTGCAAAAAAAGGCAACCAAAGGTATACATTAGATATTTATTTATCCCTTCAATGCTCAGGAATGTATAGTGTCGCACAGTGAGAGTCTTAAATGATGATCCAAATGAGCCAGTTTTATTGGAATCCAATCAGAAATTCAGGAAGGTTCAAGGCACTGAGTCAAAATGTTTTGGAACAATTTCCGCACAGCATTGAAGATAGGAATAAGGCAGAAATCCAATTTATCATCTATATAACACACACACATACACACACAACGATTCAATGAACAAACTGGACTAAGAAGAAAAGGGAAGCACTTTTTTAATTCAAGACTTATATCCTTGCTTTAAAGAGGAAAGGCAAATAATTAAATTAAATTAAAAAAAGTTCAATGTAACACATTTTGAAATTGAGGTGATGTTGGCCACTGTTTCAATTGAAACAGACCCTCTTGGCTGCGTAAGCCTTTAAGTAATTTGACTACATGAAATGTACTTGTCTGCACCTCAGTAGACCAAGGTCTGCCTTTGGAATCAGTTGTAGCACAGTCTAGCTGTTACTAAAGTATTTGCCATCTTCTCAGAATGTGCACGGTAGTGAGGTTATCAAATCTCTTGGTGTGAAAAGAGCATCAGGAGCAACAGCAAGCAGCCTGGCAGCAAGAGCACAATGAAAAGGGATACAGATAAAGAGGTATGAGTTGTGGTTTCCAATTATCAATTCATTTCTCATTTGTTTTTAAACACCCACAGCATTTATTAAATCTTTCTATGCCGTTTCTTTTGTTTGTTTCTTCCCCTTGTCACCCAAACATCACAACTTATACAGTGGTGTATTTCCATGGGCACTAACCAACTACTGAAATCACAACTGAGTTATTATTTGGTATGCCTGAGGAGGTAGCAAGCTACTTGGCTATAGCTGGTGCTGAGAGGTGAAAACATAGTTGACACTTGAGTGATAGAAAGTACACAGCACAGAAGGCTGTCATTCGGCCTGTTGTGCTAGCGTTGATTCTCTGAAGGAGCAATTCACCTAGTGTCACTCCCTACCTTCTCTCTGTAACCCTGAACATTCTTTCTTATCCAGCAATAATCCAGTTTCCCCTGAATACCTCGATTCTCAGGCAGTGCATTCCAGATCCTAACCACACGCAGCGTGAAAAAGCTTTTCCTCTGGTCGCTTTTGTTTTGTTTGCCAATTACCTTAAACTATGCACTTTGGTTCTCAAGCCTTGTCAGACCCCGCATGATTTTGAAAACCTCTTATCAAGTCTCTTCTCGCTCTTCTTTTCTCCAAAGGAAAGTCACAATGTCCCCAATCTATCCACGTAACTGAGGTTCCTCATTCCTAGAACCATTCTCATGAAACTTTTCTGCATTCTCTCCAATGCCTTCACATTCTTCCTAAAGTGCAGCACCCAGAACTGCATGCAGTACTCCAGTTGAGGACAAACTAGTGTTTTATACAGGTTTAACATAACTTCCTTGCTTTTGCACTCAACGCTCCTATCGATAAAGCCTAGGATGCCTTATGCTTTATTAAATGCTCTCGCAACCTGTCCTGCTACCTTCAATGACTAATGTACATATACACCCAGGTCCCTCTGCTCCTGCACCCCGTTTAGAGTTGTACCCTTTACTTTATATTACAGAATTGAAATATTACAAAAATGAATTACTTCACACTTTTGTGCATTAAATTTCATCTGCTATTTGTTCACCCATTCCATCAACTTGTCTATGTGCTTTTGAAGTTCTACACTATGCTCCTCACAGTTCACAATACTTCCTCCTGTTGTATCATCTGCAAATTTTGAAGTTCTGCCCTGTACAACAAAGTTCTAGGTCATTAATATGTATCAGGAAGAGCATAGCTCCTAACATCAACCCTGGGGAACTTCCTTCATTCCAAAAGACAAGCACTAACCACAACGTTTCGTTTCTTGTCACTCAGCAAATTTGGTATCCATGTTGCTACTGTTAACTTTTATTCCATGAGCTATAACTTTGTTCACAAGTCTATTGTGTAACACTGTACCAAATGCCTTTTAGAAATCCATGTGCACCACATCAATAGCGTTAACTTTATCCACCTCACCTGTCACCCCCTCAAAAACTCAATCAAGTAAATTAAACATGTTTTTTTTCTTAACAAATCCATGCTGACTTTGCTTAATTAACTTGCATCTGCATCTATTAATTTTGTCCCGACTTATCATTGCTAGAAGCTTCCCCACCACCGATGTTAAACTGACTGGCCTGTAACTCTTTCGAGTACAAACCCATTTCCATCTGTTTCAGATGAAGTTACATTGTTTCATAGTTTGCCTTTGTGAGATTTGAACTCTTGATACTCTTTTGAGTAAACCTGTTTCCATCTGTTTCAGATGAAGTTATATTGTTTCATAGTTTGCCATTGTGAGATTTGAACTCTTGATCTTGGGGTTACAAACCCAGTACCATAACCACTTGGCTATTTAGGCCAAGCTGACTGGCCTGTAGTTGCAGGGTTTATCTTTACATGGTTTTTTTATTGGTGGTCTATAGACTACACCGAGCACCTTTTTTGTTCCGTAGTTCTGGCCAAATAGATTCTGTCCTTGACCCGTCTGGGACATCCTCACTCTTCAGCACTGCAATGTTCTCCTTAATCAATACTGCAGCCCTTCCCGTTTCCTATCTATCCTGAACAACTTGTATCCAGGAATATCTAATACCTAGCCTGGCCCTTCTTTGAGCAAGGTTCCTGTTATCACCATAACATCACATTTCCACAAGGCTATCTGGGCCCGCAACTCCTCATCAATCTTATTTCGCACACTCCACACATTCATGCACAGTAACCCTAATTTAGACTTTATTCCTTTCCCCCTTATTAAGTTGACACTACAGTGCAGCACTGTGAGAGTACTGCACTATAGGTGGTGGTGCATTTTGGATGAAATGAGATGAATGAGGTCCCTGCAAATCTGCCTGCTCAGGTGAATGCAAAATTATCAAGGAAGAGCAGGGGAGTTTTCCTTGTGGTCAAAATTTATCCTTCAACCAACATCACAGCAAATCATCTGGTCATTTATCTCACTAGTGTTTATGGGAGCTTGCTGTGTGTGGATTGACTAGTGCATTTCCTACATTTCAGAAGTGACTACACTTCAGAGTTATTTAATTGGCTGTAAATCTCTTTGGTAGTTCTAAAGGCATGAAAAATCCAAGCTTTTTTTTTATTACAGTTATTAGGTTATCAAATAGTTAACAAAGTTAAACTACACTTCAATTTTGATTCACGCCAATTTCCCAAATCAATATTCCAGCCCACAGATGCTCTCAATGTTATCTCTTGAACCTATCATTATGTACAGAAGGGCTCGACTAGACTTTCCCAAATCCGAGACTATCTGGCTGAGATTCGTAAAACTCCACCTTCTTGATAATGTATATAAAGATGGAATTTGAGCTCAGGGGGTGCATTTCTTTCCACTATCCCAGGGATGGATTTGGAGAAAATGGCATGTTGCAGCCTACAACTGCCTACTTATCTTGCCTGGACTCTCCATTCTCCACCCACAGCAGTGCTACTACCGGGGCACCCCTTCCCCACCAATGACATAAATTACAGGGAGGGAAAAGGTTAGTTCCCAGCTGAATTCCTTCCATCTGCCCAGTTGTTGTTGCTCCCAAGATCACCAGGAAAATAAAAACTTTCACCATTAATATATCACCAACATGAGCATTGAGGCAAAATTGGACCCCAAGGTACAAAAGGGGTCTTTAGAGCAGATGGCCAAAAGATTGGTTAAAAAGACAGGCTGTAAGGAGCATCTTAAAGGGAAATAGAGAATTAGAACACTAGTGCTTACAACTACAACAGTGACAGGAAAGGCTCAAAATCCCTTCAATGGAGGGGGAGGGGAGGAGCATTTTGCCAATTGCGCCCCTAGTGGAAACTCCAGGCCATTACGTTCAGGGATCAGCTGACAACTTCCAGTGTAAAAAGGTTATTTATGCACACAAGAGTTCTAAAATAAAATTAGCAAAATTACTCAGTCAATGGTTGAAATATATTACGGTACATTCCTTTATCAAACATCTGCCCAAATCTAGTAAGTAGCTTTGAATGACTTTTGCATTTAAAAATCTTGACGGTATTAAATCTAAATGCACAGTATTCTTTCTTAAACTCTAAGATCTATTAAACAGCAAAACATGATTTAAAGCCCTCCTGAAATGACTAATGATCATCTTAATGATTTATATTAGAACAGCGATAGGATTTTTTTTTGGAATTATGAAGGCTCTGAACAAAGGCTCTTCCTATTTGGAGGTTGGGAAAAGAAAAGCTAATGGAATATAAGTAACTGTGATAGCTTGTTGCCTTTCTAGCCAAGGGATGATAAGATGCATGGAGGCTAAATACAACCAAACTGACATTTGAAGGTATATTAGAGAAACTAATTACTCAATTCCAGAGGAAGGGGACATAACTTTAAAGTTAAGAGCTACGCCAGTGAGGGGTGATGTGAGGAAGCATTTCTTCACACAAGGGGTAGTTGAAATCTGGAACTCTCTCCAAAAAGCTGCTGAGGCCAAGTCAATTGAAAATTTCAGGTTTTATTAGGTATTAAGGGACATGAAACCTGGGGTTGGTAAATAATGTTAAGATGACTAGCCATGATCAACTTAAAAGGCCGAACAGGTGTGAAGGGCTGAATGGCCTATTCCTCTTAGAATACCAACCATCTAGGAACATGCCTAGTAAAACAAGATGAAAAATAATAAAGAATAGAACTCTTAGGTATTTGCAACCAGAAGGTTTTATGCTTTTCTGAACTACTAAACTTACATCAGATACAAAAGGTGGTTTTATTGTAAATTATTCCTCCCTTATGGTGCATTGCAGTTCCTTGAATGTGAGCTACCCTCCAGCATTTTAGACAAGTGTCATTCTTCATATATCAGCTAAAACAAAGCTGACGTTCCTCACAGCAGGGGGGAGGGACTTCAGTTATGTGGAGAAACTGAAGAAACTGGGACAGTACTCAGAGCAGAGAAGGTTATTGGGAGACTTAATAGAGATATTCAAAATTTTGAGGGAGTTTTGATAGGGCAAGTTGGAAGACGTGATTCCTCTGGCTAGTGGGTCAGTAGCCAGAGGTCATAGCTTTAAAATGATCAGCAAAGAACGAGGGTGGAAACAAGTAGAATTTTTTCTGCACAGTGGGTTGTTGAAGTCCGGAATGCACTACCTGAAAAGTTGGTGGAATGAGATTCCATAGGAACTTTCAAAAGGCAATTGGACATGTATTTGAAGAGAGCTAGTTTGTAGGGGTTTGGAACTAAATTAGCCAGACCTTTCAAAGAGCCAGCACAAACATGACCTGGCCCCCTTTTATGTTGTAGGATGCTATCATGCTTCTATGATTCCAGGTGTCAGCCATGAGGGAGTGTTGCACTGTTGGAGGTGTGGGCTTTCAGCCAAGATGTTAAACCAAGCTTCTCAGGTAGGCATAAAAGACCCAATGGCATTACTTTGAAAAAGAGCAGGGAGTTATCCCCAGCCAATATTTATTCCTCAATCAACATCACAAAAAAAAAAATCATTTGGTTATTGCGCTTTGTGGGAATTGGTTATACACAAATTAACTGTTGTGTTTTCTACAGTACAACAGTCACGACACTTCAAAAATACTTAAGTGGTTGGAAAGCACTTTGAGATGTCCAGTGGTCATCAAAAGTGCTATAAAAGCTTTCTAATTAAGAAGAGTGAGGTTTTTCTGCTAAGCATGATCATGTCATTGACATGCATAAACCTTCTCACAATTGACACTGAATAGTGACTAGGAGCGGAGATTCCAGCTGATTTCCTCCTTCCTTTTTCTGTCCAGTGATACAAAGACATAATTATCAACTGACCCAGCTGAGATCATCTAACTTAACATTGACAGCAAAGGAAACTTGCTACCTTCCTCATCTTGGTACCCCAGCAGGCATCATGTGAGCAGTTAATTATTTGAAAACATTATTGTGTAGAATGAAGACATAACACTGCACATGTCACTGATTTTAATACGACTTTTGATTTCCAAAACAACATTGGTGGAAAAAAAAACATTTAGTTACAGGTACATTAGCAAATACATATTTTAATGTTACATGCACAGACGCACTTTTCAGGGGGAGGGGGCGGGAGAGCCAGAGAAGATCCTAATCATCTTACAACAACTACTCCAAAGTACTAGATGACAACTTTCTCACTGAGGCCTCAGGTAAAGATATCAATCAGGATGTTGTAGCCAGAACCAAGTCTGCACATTTAAAACATGATCCCACTGTTTTCTGGTGGGTGCCCTGCACGCCTCTTAAAAACAGCAATATTAAAATTACATTATATGCTATCAGAACCAACATGTCCTCCTAACTGAGGTTTCTCATTTCCAGAACCATTCTTGTAAATCTTTTCTGCACCCTTTCCAATGTCTTCACATCCTTCCTGAAGTGCCCAGAATTGGATACAATATTCCAGTTGAGGCCAAAGCAGTGTTTGATAGAAGTTCATCATAGCTTCCTTGATTATATACTCTGTTTCTATTTATAAGGCCCACCACCTTCAACGATTTGCACACATATACCCAGGTCCCTCTGCTCCTCTACCCCATTCTAGAATTGCATCCTTTATTTTGTATTGCCTTTCCGCAGTCTTCCTATCCAAATGCATCACTTTATGTTTCCCTACATTTAAAAAGCAGGTTATCAGCCAAGAATTGCTAGGTTAAAGCCAATACTTGTTAATGGTGGTTACACAGCAATTTTGGTTTGTGTTGTGCCCCTCCAAATGCCAATGGCTCACAGAAATGTAGGTCCTATTTGGATGTTAACACAGACGCAAGGAATGATCTCCCTAGTCCATGTAGGTGAGGCTAACAACTAATAACGCATTCAAAAAAAAAAGAGAAATATCACCAAAAAGAAAACATCAAAAGCAAATGTTAAAATAGACTCTCTCCACTTTCCCCCTGCCCCCTAACCTCCAGCTGCATTTCAAAGTAAAAATACTTTATTTGGATAGGAATTACTTTCAGGTGTATAGTTAGCACAAAGTTAAAAACCTAATTTACCACGAGAATTAATGTTTACTAAGGAGGCGGCTCCCTCATAATGGCTCATTATGGTTATCCAGTGACTAGCTGAACTTTACAGAGTCTGACAATCCCAGATTGAGTCACCAGTCTGTAGTAATTCGGAGCACCTTGGCCTCCAGAGTTCAAGAAGTGAAAATAAATAACTGGTCTGCATTCTTTACACTGATTGCTATCAAGCAACCCAGGTGAGGACATTACTGGGTTTGGCTGCGATCCACATTCATCACAGGTTCAAACATACTTTATGCCCTCTAGAGCGAGTTGACAGACCTGGTACCTGTAAATTGCCAGAAATCAGCTGCAGAAAAAAATACATGCCACAGCAAGGCAATGGGAAGTGTCAAGTTTAAACCACCCAGTATCTTAAGCTCATCTAATTCCATGAAGTTTTATTCCCTGGCCCCAAGCGAATCATTGCTCAATTGATAGTACATGTAACTGAGTTTATTTATATGAACTATTTGTCTTGCATTTTCATGCATGTTTTGCAAACAAAAAAAAGTGTTTTATCAAATTTCATGCTTCTCACATCCAACACATGGGCATCATCAACAGACAGGAGCATTGATAGTACAGATTTAAATTATACTTCAAATTTCAATGAAAATCCTATATGCATTATGAACAGAGCATAGCAAAGAGACATGAGTTGCGAACAATCTGTTGCTATATTTGTCCTCTGATGTAGAAGGGGAAAAGCCCAAGTTGTGGTGAAATGCACACCACAAATTATGAATTTATTTAAAAAATGAATAACATCGTAGCTCAGTATATAACAATTATACTAAACAAAAGGCTTTATACTCATTTAGTAAAGTTTTTTGCCCGTGTTATTAATTCTGAAGATACTTCAACTTCTCCAATGTGTCAGTAAGCAATCAAGAACAATTCAGAAGCGTGTTCAGCCTGTTTGTATCAAGAGGTGCAGTCATTTACAATGAGTTGTGGAGAGACACAAGGGTAACTTTGAAGTGGGGAGGAAGGTAGTGGCAGTGAAGAGACGGACATAATCTATATCAGAAAGATCATATGGGATGAAGAAACGTTACATCCTTCTAATCGCTCTTCAGCCTTCTTCCCTTTCTCCCACCCACTGATTTCATCTAGACTAGCTTCTCCTCTTAAAGCTCTTTAGGATCAAGCTCTGAATCTTGAAAGGAAGTGCAGTGCACATCAAGCAACTAATTATTAATCTTTATCTGAGCTGGATCAGTAACCTTCAAGAAAAAAGGCAGTCTTTAATGTAGATCTGTAGGTAGACAGTGAAGGTAGAAAAATAACCACAACTCTCACTTCACATTTGTAAAGTTATGCTTTTGGAACAAACACAAGCACATCAGTGTAGTACACACCTACGAGTCGAGAATTCATGAATGAAGAAGAGGAAAGGTTGTCATGTGATCCAAGATCCCTGTTGGTCACTTGCTCATAGTGCACTCCATCACTGTAGTTCTACAAGACATTAAAATAAATAAAAACATGATTCAACATCTAAGCAACTGCCAAGCAAGTGCACATTATATGTAAACATTATTTTTTTAAAAAATCTAAGTAAAAATGGCAGTCAACACCCACATATATTACTACATTTGTAAACGCTGATGTAAATGCATAGACATATTCAGCCAAACAGAAATAAATATTTATGACCTAATAGTCATTACAGAGACACGCTGCAAGATAGCAATGTCTGGAACCAGAATATTCAAAGATATATGACATTTTGGAAGGACAGAAAGCTAAGAAAAGATGAAGGGTTAACTCTGTTAAGTAATGATGACATTAGACATTAGGAGGGGGATGACTTTAGTTCTAAAGACCAAGATGTAGAATCAGGTAGGGTAGGGGTAAGAAACAGTAAAAGTGGGAAGTCACTTGTGGAAGTAGTTTATAGGCCTCCTAATAGTAACCACACTATAGGACAAGATATACAGCTTCTTGCTTGTGACAAAGGTATGATGATGATCATGGGTGATTTTAATCTATATATAAATTGGATGAATCAGATTGGCAAGGGTAGCCTGAAATATGAGTTCATAGTGTTTTCAGGATGGTTTCTTAGATCAGCACATTCTACAGCCAACCAGAGAGCAGGCTATACTAGATCTGGTAATGTGCAACGAGGCAAGATTAATTAATTACCTCACAGTAAAGGAGCCCCTAGGTAGCAGTGATCATAACATTATTGAATTTCGCACTCAGTTTGCGAGAGAGAAGAGTGGGTCAGAGAAGAGTGTTTTAAACTTAAAGGAGGACATTTATGAGGATATGAAAACAGAGCTGGCTATAATGAACTGGCAATTAGGTTAAGGGTTAGGTCAGTAGTGATGCAATGGAAAACATTTAAGGAGATATTTCTGTGCAGTGGCAGGTCAGAAGATTGGACAGAATATAATAACTAAAACAATAATGAGGTGGGAGAAAGTGGATTACAAGAGAAAGCTAGCTAGAAACATAAAAACAGATAGTAAAAGTTTCCACAGGTATTTAAAAAGGAAAAGAGTAAGTAAAGTGAGCATTCATTCTCTAGAGAGTGAACTGGGGGAATTAATAATAGAATGCGAATTGAACAGATATTTTGCATCTGTCTTCACTATAGAGGATGCAGATAACATCCCAGAAATAACTGTGAATCAAAAGGTGAGACTTAAAACAATTACAATCACCAGGGAAAAGGTATTGAGATAAAGTCCCCAGGTCCTGATGAGACTTAAAGAAGTGGCTGCTGAGATAGTAGATGCATTGGTTTTGATTTTCCACACTTCACTAGATTCTGGAAAGATCCCATCAGAAGACATAACAGGTCTGCAAAGGGATATACTTAGATGAAGTGAGTGGGCAAAAGTTTGGCAGATGGAGTACAATGTGTGAAATTGTGAACTTGTCCTTTTTGGCAGGTAGAATAGAAAAGCAGCATATTATCTAAGTGGAGGGAGAGATTGCAGAACTCAGAGATCCCTCAGTAGGTAAATGAATCACAAAAAGCTAGTATGCAGGTACAGCAAGCGATCAGAAAGGCAAATGGAATGTTATTTAATGCAAGGGGAATGGAATATAAAAGTAGAGATATTTTGCTACATTTGTATAGGGCATTAGTGAGTCGACATCTGGAGTACTATGTACAGTTTTGGTCTCTTACTTAAGTAAGGACATAATTGCATTAGCTGTTCGGAGAAGCTTCAATCGACTGATGTCTGGGATGAGGAGGTTGTCTATTGAGGACAGGTTGGATCTAGATCCATTGGAGTTTAGAAGAATGAGAGGTGATCTTATTGAAACATACACGACCCAAAGGGGACTTGGCAGGGTGGATGCTGAAGGGATGCTTTCCCTTGTGGGAGGGAAAGGTCATCAACCTGACACATTAAGAACTAGAGGCATTTTTTTCTCTCAGAGCATCGTAAGTCTGTGGAACTCTCTTCTCCAGAATGTGATGGCAGCAGGGTCATTAAATATTTTTAAGGCAGAAGTAGATAAATTCTTGACTAACAAGATGATCAAAGGGTACCAGGGTGGGCAGAATAGTGGCACTGAGGCCACAATCAGATCAGCCATTACCTTATTGAATAGCAGAGCAGGCTTGAGAGGCCATATGGCCTACTCTTCCTCCTAATTAGTATGTTCATATGTATAGCCATGCTCCAGGCTCATCAAAATCACTGTTCCCCACAAGAGGAGCAGTGTTGCAACAGTGGATATATTCAAATCAGATATATAAAAGGTTCTGGACTCAAGTATCTTACATCAATGCTATACTATAATTAATGTTACAGCACTCTTGAGGTGCCAAGATACCTGAAGAGGGGTTTTTCAGTGCCCCTCTAATGAAGGCCGTAGCAAAATCAACAAAGAAAATAGTTGCCAGTCCACTAATGGCACTTTCTGCTTGTTGGTCTGTATGTATCATCAGGAGATAGCAAGTAGTTTACATCTAGATGTAAAAGTTCTGACTTACATCCTTCAAATAACTATGTACACACAGATTACTTTCCTTGATCAGCAATCTTTCACTGCTAACTTTTCTCCTCATCCCTCCTCTATTAAAGAAAAAAATCAGCTCTTTGCTATAATATGCTTCCATAAGTGCTATTAGTTCTCCAAAATTTTCAACATATATCATTATTCATGAATCATGACAGTGAATATCTTTGTGTTTCAATACCAGGATCTACAAGCAAGTGCAATCCTATCGTTAACCAATGCTTGCCCCATAGTGGTCATCAAGTAGCAATCTGGAATGCGAACACCAATCAATTCTCTTTTCCTTACTTCAGGACTTCGAAAGGCCAATTTTGATTTCTACAAGATGTGGGAGCTTTGCATAACAGGTGTTGATTTACGTAAACATATCTGTGGGAAATGTCACCTACTCATATTGCTGAAACTCAATCTTAGAACTCAAGGAGATGGAAACAATATGGCACATCAGGAAGGGAGAACAGTTTTCAGACCAAGGTTTGCAGAGGGCAAACACATTAATGAGGGAGCAATCAGTAGAGGAAGAAAGATGGGTGACTGACTAAGATGTAGGAAAAGGAAGGAAAGTTTAGGTAAAGGAGCAACTTAGGCACTCAACTGATTTGAAACTCTAGTTTCCTGTGGGGAAAATGAGAACTCTGAGCAGGGTCATAAATAAATATCAATGGCAACAACAAACAATAGATGACTCAAAAGGGGATTGAAGGGATTAGCAACACAGCTGGAAATGTAGTAGTAATAGGGGATTCAATAGTTTGGGGAGCTCACGCGATCTTTTACAGTCCAGATCAACAGTTCCAGATGTTAGAGAATATTTGCCCTCGAGCTTATTCTGCTATTCAATTTAGAACATGACTAACATGTACAACTCCTCCATTTACCCACCCAAAAGTTATTAATGTACCTATTAAAGACCTCAGTAGATTACCATGTGCAATACTGGGTTCCACACTATAGGGAAGGATGCAGAGTCATAGAATCAGAATGGCATGGCACATCAGGAGCCCATGTATGTCTCTGGAGAGGGTACAATGCAACTTCACTATGACGCTGTCTTAGCATGAGGAAATACAAAGGAGGGCTTCATAAATTGTGTTTTTTTTGTCAGAACAATGCAGATTGTGGAGCAATTTGACGGAAGTGCTTACAATTATGAAAGGTTAAGACAAGGTTAATAGAAGCTGAGTTATCAGTGTAGAAAACTGAAATAATAAGAAAAGAGAAAAATTCTTTAATGGAAAGATCTACTTTGGTCCAATGAAAAATAATCCTTTTTAAATTTTTTCTTCATAATTGTAACCTATTATCCCTGAAAGGTAGAGTCAAGCAGGACATTAGGGATGATAGGTTAGAATTGTAAAGAGTAAATTTAATAAGGATATTCTCCATTAGACTTGAACAAATGAAGTGAACTGGTAGTGGTGTACAAGATTATGAACTTAGGATAAGATAGTTAGCAATACATTGCTTGCACTGATCAGTGAGACAGTGACAAGAGGACATAAATTTATGATAAAAAGGACCAAGGGAGGATTAGAATTTTTTGTACAGATGGCAGTTAAAATGTGGAATTCCCTGCCATATATTGTGATTTAAAATAATTTATGCAATTTGTTTGAAACAGAGGAATAATAAATGACAGCAGTTAAAAAAGCAAAATTAGGCAAATTGTCTCCTGTGGAGAAAAATATTGGTGCAGACTTGATGGATGAATGGTCTGTTTCTTTGATGTCACATTCTATATTTAGGAGATTGTTAAAGCATGCACAAGAGGGTGTGTGAAGGCTCTAAAGCTGCCCTTTGGCACTCCAGCACAAACATTTCAGGTGATGTATTTCCCCAGTAACCGTCAGAAACTTTTTTTAAAAAATTGTCACCAAGTTAAAGTGTCTCTGGATGTCTGCAGCTATGCCCAGGTCACACACGTGATCATTTCAACATGAAAAATGATTAGCAGGTCAGGCAGCATCTCTGCAGAGAAACAGAGTTAACACTTCAGGTCGATTACCAGTCTAACCTATTCTTGTTCTGATGAAAGGTAGTCAACCTGACACGTTAATTCTGTTTCTCTCCGCAGATGCTGCCTGACCAGCTAGGTACTCCCATCACTTTCTGTTGTTATTTCAAATTTCCAGCATCTGCAATATTTTGCTTTTGAAAACATGACAACATTGGTGAAATCTGCCCTGTGCTCTCAGATTTTAGTTTAATAATTTTTAGCTGCATTTTTCAGCTGTTTTTACAACACAGACCTTTGGTAGTAAGAGGTAGCCTGACTTAATCCAGGGCCCTTGCTAAACTAGGATCTAGTTTATTGGACTTGCTATTTGTAGCCCTCATGTTCTGTCTCCTCTTTCAAAGCCGTTATCGTCAACCCTTCCCGAAATGACTCGTCCTAAACTCGATTGCCAATCTCCTTTTCTACTTTTAAGTCTTTGAGCATGATTCCTCCAACAAAATTCACACCTATCCTTCTTGCACTGCACATTTAAAATCACTCCAATCAGGTTTCAACCCATCATAGCACTGATATGGCCCTAATTAAAGTCACGAAGGCATCTTATGTGACTCTGACTTTGGTACATTATCCCTCCTCATCCTTCTAGAAACATAGAAAACAGGAATAGGTCACTCTGCCCTTCAAGTCTGCTCTGCCATTCGATATGATCACAGCAGATCCTCTATCTCAACACCATACTCCTGCGCTCTCACCAGACCCCTTGACGCCTTTAGAACCCAGAAACCTATCTAGTTCCTTCTTAAATACATTCAGTGACTTGGCCTCCAACATATTTTCTATAAGCTTTTGACACTATTGACCACACTATCTTCTTCCAATGCCTCTCCTCTGTTGTTCAGCTCAATGAGACTGCCATCACATGGTCCAGTCTGACATATCAGATTGTAGCCACATCTTCATTCTGTTACCTCTGAAGTCCCCCAAGGATCTGCTCTTGGTCCCTTTGGGCCATTTTCTTACGTTAAAGTTGCTATATAAATGCAGGTTGTTATTGTAATCTAGTGTTGTCACGAGGATATTGAGTAAATTATGGTGACCATGTGTTCGAGGAAGCTATGTCCCTTGAGCCAGTAAAAGCACCCAGCAATTATTAACACTGTTGCCCTTCCAATTTGAATTTCAGGAAAGCATTCTGAGTTGCAACACTAGCAGAATGATAAGAGAAATTTGAGGTTTCCAATTAAGCTCACATAGAAAGGCACTATCTGCATTATATAAAATTTTCCCTGTAGTTTTTAGGTAGGAATATGCAATACACATTTAGGGACAACAATGTTATGCTAAAACAAAAACACTAAATTCTGAACAATACTCACAACAGATTTGCAATATTGTACTTACAAATCTGGACTTATAGATGTCTGAGCTTTAACTTTGCCCTCCAAAAAAATTCCTCTAAATAAAATTAATTTCTCAATAGCAGTAAGTAGCATACAAATTGAAGTTTAGTCCTGTAATATCTAGTCTACTGTGTCTTACCCTGGATGGACTAGGTTGATCCCCGGCTCCCCAGGATCCAGAGTTTGTTCTGTCTTCCAGATCTAAACACAAGGAAGAAAAGAAATGACCCCGTCAGCTTCCTGGGTTGTGATGAACGTAGAGATGCCCCAAAAGCTTTCTTTCCATAACCATTCATGAATGTTCCATCTTATATTTCAGGCATTTGTGAATAGAAAAGATGGGTTTCTGAAAATCTGTTAGGCCAACGATTATTTTAGAATTCTGCTTCATTCTTCAAACCAGCCACACTCTCCTTGAGGCATATCTTCATATATATATTTTTTTTTTAAATGGAAATTAATCAAAATGAAATTACTGCATTTTAAAATGATCTTTTTGTTGGCAAAACATTTTGTTCCATACTCAGATTTTTTCAAACTAAATGCAACCAAGGAGGGATGCTGCTGAAAATGAGCAGCTAAGCCATACAAATCACATGAATCCCAGTTTGATCCACAGTTAGACACCTGGGATCAGGTGAGGGGCACTGAAGTTTGCCTAGTGGCCCAGGCCTGCAGCGAGGAAAGTCTGCCAGAAATCCAGGCATCAAATGGCCTCTGTTGAAAGTACATGTGAAGTATAAGTGAGAACAGATTCAATCTCAGCTGCAATATGGCTGAATAACCTGCCAATCATGTAAAAGTTCAAACAGGAATAAATGACCACTTGGCCAAGCTACCAGAGCCACTTACAGCCATGAAACCATAAAGCAAAACAAATCAAGAGGGGATGAGAGAGGAGAAACATTGACAAAGAAAGCTGACAACAAAAGAACAGGCATGTAGATTCAGAGTACAGTCAAACAAATTACACAGAGTACAGTCCAACCCATTGACATATATTGAACTCAAACATGGACACATCACTTGGGTATGGCATTGTGGAACTGAAATTGCAGGGAGGAAGGAAGGGGAAGGGGTTAAAAGGAGAAAAATCCCTCAAATTATCACCAAATAATTGCTGCACTTTTTTCCCCCTAGTCAGCAATAATAAAACAGAAATCTAGCATGAAGCAAGAAAAAGCTTCCATTTGTAAAGCATATTGTTGCCCACAAGGTATCACAGAGCACCTTACAACCAAAGGATTAACTTTCAAGGTACAATTCTTCTGTTCTCTCCACAGAGCTTGTCCAACCTGCTGAGTATTTCCTGAGTAGCTAATAATTTGCCACTTAAGGGCCTTAATTGAGGAATGGGTGGGCTGCCCTAGGCCTTGCCCACCCCTTGTTAAATTGGAGGCAGACCGGGGCTGGCAGGAAGGCAGAATACCCAGGAAATTTTACTGGCACCTCACCTGCAAGTCTGCCAGCAGGAGAATGCAAAATTTTGTCCCCTATTCTTTCAATAGTGCCATGGGAATATCTGCATTCATCTAATCAGCTTTAACATCTCATCCAAAAGATGGCACACTGGCAATGCAGCCCTCTTCAGCATGATATTGAAGTGCCAGTCTAGGCTATGTAGTGATGTCCACAGCAGCTCCTAAATTTACAATCTCATGATTCAGAGTAGATAGCAAAGAATTCCAATATTGCCTTCTAGGGAGTATCTGTATGGATATTGGGTAAGGACAGGATCAGATTAAGCTGTAATGTGATCTGTAATTGATACTCATTGCAGACATGCGTACAAGGTATGGAGAGCTGTCAGCATCTACAGAACCATACTCCATCATGAGCTGGATATATACTTGAAAAGGAAAGGTTTGCAAGGCAATGGGAAAAAGAGCAGGGGAATGAGACTAACTGGATAGCTCTTTCATCGAGGTAGCAGAGGCATGATAGGTGGAATAACCTTTTTCTGTGCTACATGATTCTGAGTTAATAACCTTTGGATCTGGAGAGAAAAATGGAAAATTAAAAATGGTAATGGGATGATGTGGCAAGTGAAGAGGCATTCTTTGTAAAGCGACTCCTGCCAAAATATTGCAACATCTACATCATTTCACAGAAACACTGCAGTCATTCCTTCTCAGTCATCTTTCAATTATTCAATTTATTATGCGGACTATTGCAGAGGAAAAGTTAGATTAATTTTTGGGGTAAAGCTGTACCATACAGTGTCAGATTAACTCAGTACTGGCATTCTCGCTTGAGTCAAAAAGTGGTAGGTTCAAGTGCCACTCCAGCATTTGAGAACATAATCTACATTGGCACTTCAATGTATACTGCAATATGTGGCACCATATTCTGGATAGGATTTTAAAAATAAGGTGCTGTTTGTCTGTTCAAAGTAGACAATGAAGATCCCATGGTACTCTATTGAAGTGATGTGCCAAGGGATTACTCAGGATTGACCAAACGCTGGTTTAAGATTTTAAAGTATTTGCAGTAAAAAAATACTAGAGTGGATGTAGAAAGGAATGTGACCTTTGGGTCAGGCCAGGAAGTTGATGACTGAACTATGGGTCAGGCCATCATCAGGTATGGAATGTGACCTTCAGGACCAAGCTAAGATATGCAGATGACTGAACAATGTAGTAAATTATCAGAATGGATAAGGCAAAGTACATGATTCAATAAACTGTGGGCATCATTTGTGTTAAGGGTCAGGTCATTCTGTGACTATTTTGTAAACTCACCTGTAATCGCAGACATACCAAACTAGGCATAGAAGAAGAATTGAGAGTTGTGGTGAAGTATTACAGAGATGGTATAAATACATGGCAAAAATTGTACATCTTTGAATAGCTTCTTAAAGCACTCTGAGTATACATTCCCCTGTATGCATACTTGTATTCGATAAACTGCTGCTTGATTCGCCTACAGCTGACTCTATGTTGAGTGTCTTTAGATACTCAAAGCACTTCAAAAAAGCTGTGGGCTTCTCATGGTGTCCTAGCCACAATTCATCCCATAGCCAATGCCAACTGAAACAGATTAACTGGTCATTTATTTCATTGCTGATTATTAGACTTTGTCATACTTAAATTGGCTGCAACAATAACATCCTATAATAAAACTGTGAAAGCACTTCAAAAGTAGTTCATTGACTGAAGGCACTTTTGGGCATTCTAAGAACATGCATTGTGCTATATTAATGTACGTTGTTCATTCTTACATATGAGCCCTAAGCATGTGTAAGCTCAGTTCAGCTACCACAGAATCATGGGTTTGAATCTAATGCCAGGAGCTTGAGATCATCATCTAAGTTGACATTGCACTGCAGTACAGTACAGGGGGGGCGTGGTGCATTATCAAGAGATGATTTGATTTGGTTGTTAAACCAAAGTTTGATCTGCCTGTTCTGGTGGTGCATAGCGAAGTTATTTGAAAAGGGCAGAATGTTCCTCTGTTGTTGTAGCCAACTTTGTTTTCTCAACTAACATCATGAATAAGTTCATTTATCTTGATGCTGTTTTACGGTAAATGCTGAACACAGATAGCTTCTATTTTTGTCTAAATATCAACACTTCAAAGTAATCCATCATACGTCTGAGTCATAACAGCACAGAAAGAGGTCATTCAGTCCATTGATTCATGCCTTTGATATGCTTTTTATATGATTAGAAGTCCTGAATTATGAAATATTTACCAATTTCTATTACCTAACTAGTGGAAGTGAATAAAAGAGGCTCCAATGAGCCATAAAATTACTTCAAGAAACAGTCGTGAACACACTGCTCAGTCGCAGCGCTAAAGACACAGCTGAACTGTTCACAACTAGTTTCAACCAGAAATGCCAAATGGGATCATGCTTTGTGTCATCTTCTTGAGATCCTCACCCTCATCGACGTTTGTCTTTAGCCGGTTTGGATTAACTTCAGCTAAACTGTTCCAGTATAGCTTCAACACTTGCATCTGCCTGACAATGTGGAAAACTGCCCAGTTATGTCTTGTCCACAAAAAGGACAAATCCAATCCGCCAAATACCACTTCCATTATTTTACTCAGAATCATCAATGTAATGGAAGTTGTTGTCAACAGTGCTATCAAGCGGCACATATTCACTGATAGCCTGCTCACCAATGCTCAGACTGCGTTCAGCTTGAACCACTCAGCTCCAGGCCTCATTTGGGCCTTGGTCCAAAGATAGTCACAAGAGCTGAATTCTGGAGGTGAGATGAGAGTAAAAGGCTTTGACAGCAAGGCAGGCAGCATTTTACTGAGTGTGGAGCCATGGTGCCCTAGTAAAACTGAAGTCAAAGTTGATTAGTGGAGAAACACCAGCTAGAGTTTTGCCTAACACAAAGGAAGATAGTTGTGGTCACTGGAGAACATTATTGCAGATGTTTCTCAGGGCACCATCCGAGACCCAACCATCTTCAGGTGCTTTATCGATGACCTTTCATCAATTGTAAGGTTAGAGGTGAGGCAGTGATGCTGTCAGCTCCATTTGCAATTCTTCTGATACTGTAGACAATAGTGGAATTAATCAATTTTTCAACTAACCTACATTTACCTGGATTTAATTTGCCATCACATCTTAACATTTTCACACCTCGCCAAGCACTGTTCACAGTGCACACAAAAGAAATCTGATTACAAGGGAACGTGTTGTGAACGCGTTAAGAAGAAATTTAATTGCAACAGATTCATTAAATCCAACCCCGCTGCCTATCAATTTAACAATTTAATCCTTTCAAATAATCCTGGGATCTCATTTGCTGCACATTACATACCATCTGTTTTTATATCACAGACTAAAAAACATCCAACATACAAACAGAAAATGCTAGAAATACACAACAGGTCAGATAGCATCTGAAACACAGGTTAGTGTTTTGGTTGAACCCTTCATTAGACAACGCAAACAGGGATCAGCTACACACTAAGTATATGTCTACAGGGTAATTAGCCCTATAATATTAAAGTCCCAAGAACACAAAATAGGATAGTGTGTTTGGAAAGGGCTAGGAATCTAACTTCAGGCACATCAGATAAAGGGACAACTATGAGAAAGGGGACGGGAAATACAGGACTGAAGGTGTTGTATCTGAATGCACGCAGTATACAAAATAAGGTAAATGAGCTTGTGGTGCAGATTGAAATTGGCAGGAATAATGTGGTGGGCATCACAGAGACATGGCTGCAAGGGGATCAGGACTGGGAGCTAAATATCCAAGGATATACATCCTATTGAAAAGATAGGCAGTTGGCAGAGGGGTTGGGGTTGCTTTGTTAGCAAGAAATTAAATTAAATTGATAGTAAGAAATGACGTAGGGTCAGATGATGTAGAACCTGTGTGGGTAAAGTTGAGGAACCGCAAAGGTAAAAAAACCATAACGGGAGTTACGTACAGGCCTCCGAACAGTAGTCAGGATGTGGGGCACAAGATACACCAGGAGATAGAAAAGGTGTGTAAGAAAGGCAAGGTTACAGTGATCATGGGGGATTTCAATATGCAAGTAGACTGGGAAAATCAGGTTGGTAGTGGATCTCAAGAAAAGGAATTTGTGGAATGTCTTTGAGATGGCTTTTTGGAGCAGCTTGTGGTGGAGCCCACTAGGGAACAGGCAATTCTAGATTTACTGATGTGTAATGAGGTAGATTTGATAAGAGAGCTTAAGGTGAAGGAACCCTTAGGAGGAAGTGACCATAATATGATAGAATTTACCCTGCAATTTGAGAGGAAAAAGCTGGAATCAGATGAAACGGTATTACAGTTGAATAAAGGCAACTATAGAGGCATGAGGGAGGAGCTGGGCAGAATTGACGGAGAGATGAGCCTAGCAGGAAAGACAGTGGAACAACAATGGCAGGAGTTTCTGGGAGTAATTTGGGAGACACAGCAAAAATTCATCCCTAGGAAGAAGAAGCATACTAAAGTGAGGACGAGGCAACCATGGCTGACAAGGGAACTCAGGGACAGCATAAAAGCTAAAGAGAAAGCATACAATGCGGTGAAGAGCAGTGGGAAACCAGAGGATTGGGAAACCTACAAAGACCAACAGAGGACAACTAAAAAAGAAAAACGGAGGGCGAAGATTAAATATGAGTGTAAACTAGCCAATAATAGAAAAGAAGATTGCAAGAGTTTTTTTTAGATATACAAAGGGTAAGAGAGAGGCAAAAGTGGACATTGGGCCACTGGAAAATGACGCTGGAGAAGTAGTAGTGGGGAACAAAGAAATGGCGGAGGAACTGAATAGGTACTTTGCGTCAGTCTTCACGGTGGAAGACACGAGTAACATCCCCAAAGCTCAAGAGAGTCGGGGGGCAGAAGTGAGTATGGTGGCCTTTACCAAGGAGAAGGTGCTAGGAAAACTGAAAGGTCTGAAAGTGGATAAATCAGCTGGACCAGATGGATTACACCCCAGAGTTCTGAAGGAGATAGCTGAAGAGATAGTGGAGGCGTTAGTGGTGATCTTTCAGGAATCACTTGAGTCAGGGAGGGTCCCAGAGGATTGGAAAATCGCTAACGTAAGCCCCCTGTTTAAGAAGGGAGTGAGGCAAAAGACAGTAAATTACAGGCTGATTAGCCTGACCTCGGTCGTTGGTAAGATTTTAGAGTCCATTATTAAGGATGAGATTTCAGAATACTTGGAAGTGCATGGTAAAATAGGGCAAAGTCAGCATGGTTTCATCAAGGGGAGATCATGCCTGACAAATCTGTTAGAATTCTTTGAGGAGGAAACGAGTAGGTTAGACAAAGGATGTTATCTACTTGGACTTCCAGAAGGCCTTTGACAAGGTGCTGCACAGGAGGCTGCTCAGTAAGGTAAGAGCCTATGGTGTTAGAGGCAAGGTACTGGCATGGATAGAAGATTGGCTGTCTAGCAGGAGGCAGAGAGTGGGGATAAGGGGGTTCTTCTCAGGGTGGCAGCCGGTGACTAGTGGAGTTCCACAGGGGTCAGTGTTGGGACCACAACTTTTCACTTTGTACATTAATGATCTAGATGAAGGAACTGAGGACATCCTGGCTAAGTTTGCAGATGATACAAAGATAGGTAGAGGGACAGGTAATATTGTGGAGGCGGGGAGGGTACAGAAGGATTTGGACAGATTAGGAAAATGGGCAAAGAAGTGGCAGATGGAATACAACGTGGGGAAGTGTGAGGTCATGCACTTTGGTAGGAAGAACAGAGGCATAGACTATTTTCTAAATGGGGAGAGAATTCAGAAATCTGGAGTGCAAAGGGACTTGGGAGTCCTAGTCCAGGATTGTCCTAAGGTTAACTTGCAGGTTGAGTCAATAGTTAGAAAGGCAAATGCAATGTTGGCATTTATTTCGAGAGGACTGGAATATAAAAGCAGGGATGTGCTGCTGAGGCTTTATAAGGCTCTGGTCAGACAAAATTTAAAATATTGTGAGCAATTTTGGGCCTCCTATCTCAGGAAGGATGTTCTGGCCCTGGAGAGGGTCCAGAGGAGGTTCACAAGAATGATCCCAGGAATGAAAGGCTTAACATATGAGGAATGTCTGAGGACTCTGGGTCTATACTCGATGGAGTTTAGAAGGATAAAGGGGGATCCGATTGAAACTTACAGACTACTGAAAGGCCTGGATAGAGCGGACGTGGGAAAGATGTTTCCATTAGTAGGAGAGACTAGGACCCGAGGGCACAGCCTCAGAGTAAAGGGAAGACCTTTTAGAACAGAGATGAAGAGAAACTTCTTTAGCCAGAGAGTGGTGACTATGGAATTCATTGCCACAAAAGGCTGTGGAGGCCTGGTCATTGAGTGTATTTAAGAACGAGATTGGTAAGGGGATCAAAGGTCACAGGGAGAAGGCAGGAGAATGGGGTTGAGAAACTTATCAGCCATGATTGAATGGCGGAGAAGACTCAATGGGCCGAGCGGCCTAATTTCTGCTCCTATGTCTTATGGTCTTATAACTTAAGATCTTCCTTTCTCTCTTTCAGTCTCTACCTCAAAAGAAATAGACATGGGCTGGGATTTTCTGTTCAACATGCGCAGCTGAGCTCCGGGCACCGACGCGTAAAATGACACACAGTAATGTTGGGCATGTGTCCCGATGTCACCGCGCGTCATTCCGATCTTTTGTTCGGCAGGCGTGCACCGAACTCGGCTGCACGCCCGCCGAACTATCAAAGGCCTGTTAAGGCCATTAATAAACTAATTAAGCAATTTGACAAGGCCCGTCTAACCTTAAGGTTGGCAGACAGGCAAAAAGCCCAGGCGGCCTTTCCATTTTTCTTGAAACCTCAGCCACTTGATGAGGTTTCATGAAGGGTTTATTAAATTAATAAATATTGATTAAACATTTGATAAACATGTCCCAATTCACATGACACTGTCTATGATTTTTTAACTTTTTTTTATTGTGAAGTTTCAAATTCAACTTAATCCGCCTGAGGCAGCTCCGTGCCGCAGAGAGATTTCTGCACTCTTTCACGCACGTGCTCCAACTCTCCCTCTTCCCCCTGCCCGCACAGGTAACGCTGAGCGCTAACAGGCACACATCACGCTGGACAGGCCAATTACGTAAACTGGCGGCGTGCAGCCTTCCGCGCTCACCCACACCCGACCAGCCTGCCTGACAGGGAGAAAATTCTCCCCACAAAATAGCCTCACAACAGGCTTGAGAGAAAAGTTATTGATTATGGAATAAAAGGGACAGTAGAAACGTGGACACAAAATTGGCTGAAAAATAGGAAGCAGTGAGTAATGGTCAATGGATATTTTTCAGGCTGGAGAAGGGTTTGTAAGGGAGTTCCCCAGGGGTCGGTATTGGGACCCTTGTTTTTCTTGATATATATTAAAGATCTAGATCTTGGTGTGCAGGGGACAATTTCAAAGTTTGCAGATGATACGAAGCTTGGAGTATTGTAAACTGTGAAAAGGACAGTGTAGAACTTCAAAAGGACTTAGACAAGTTGGAGGAGTGGGCAGATAGGTGGCAGATGAAGTTCAATGCAGAGAAGTGTGAGGTGATGCATTTTGGTAGGAAGAACATGGAAATATAAAACAAGAGTGAAATTTTGAAGGGGGTGCAGGAACAGAAAGACCTGCATAGATCATTGAAGCTGACAGGACAGGTGGAGAGAGCAGTTAATAAGGCATATAGTATCTGGGCTTTATTAATAGGGGCATAGAGTACAAGAGTAAGGAGTTTATGCTGAATTTATATAAGACACTTGTTAGGCCTCAGCTGGAGTAGTGTGTACAGTTCTGGGTGCCACACTGTAGGAAGGATGTGAACACATTGGAGAGAGTTCAGAAGAGGTTTACAAGAATGGTTCCAGGGATGAGAAACTTCAGCCATGAGGATAGATTAGAGAGGCTGGGACTGTTCTCCTTGGAGAGGAGGCAGCTAAGAGGAGATTTGATCGAGATGTTCAGAACCATGAGGAGGCTGGACCAAGTAGATCAGGAGAAGCTGTTCCTGCCCATAAATGGATCAAGAGGGGGCACAGATTTAAAGTGATTTGCAAAAGAAGCAAATGTGACTTGAGAAAAAACTCTCTCACAACGAGTGGTTCGGGTCTGGAATGCACTGCCTGCAAGTGTGGTGGGGGCAGGTTCAATCGAGGCATTCAAGAGGATGTTAGATGGTTAATTTAAATAGAAACAATGTGCAGGGGTGCAGGGAAAAGGCAGGGCAATGGCACTAGGTCATAATGCTCATTTGGAGAGCCAGTGCAGATACAATGGGCTGAATGGCCTCCTTCTCTGCCATTAAAATTCTGTGACTCTGCAAGGTTACCATTTCAGGTGGGCCCCTTCATGAGAGCTCAGTGCTCTGAGGGTCATATCCAAAACGTTAAACAATGTTGCTAATTCAGATGTTGGCCTGCAGCATACTCCCAGCATTCTCAAAGGAATTCATGAGCTCCTTACATTGAACTTCATTTAATCAGATAAAAAATTGCAATGTTTGAGTAACTGTTGACCGATGCTATATGAAATCAGGAAAAATAGACAGAAGTCAACAGTACTTGAACTTGGACAGTTCTGCCAGAATTTATTTCATTCTTGGTTGGAAATGTAGGTTGCAAATAATTATGACAACCACATTTTTGCTCTTAGAATTGTAAAAGTTGTCCTTTCCTAATGTCAGGTCAAGTTGACCACACGTACTTTCATTCAATATGCCAGGTGCCATACGCTTCCAGAAGCTACACATAAGATACCTTCAAATAAATCAGATCAAAAAAAATATAGAATAATCCAGTTAATTTGAACTGGGGGAAGAGGGTTAAATTTGCTTTGTCCTATGTTGCTCCAATGAGGAAGTGGTAATAAAATTGCACTGAGTTTAATATTTAAACACCAAAGATCAGTCTCTCTGCCAATTTTTCACCGTTTCTAGCCTTTTACTTTGTCATCTGCCTCAATTTTCATTGCTGTTAAGGATATAAATATAAAATGTTGGATTGTTTTTTACAAGGACCAAAAGCGACCCAATGCATTTTGTTCATCAAAGCCATCTAATTATTTTCCAATGAATAGCTGTTCACTTTAAATCACAAGCTTATTCCTGAGCACAAGATTACTATTAGAAGCAGTGAAGAGCTTGAATGGGAGATTCACAGACTGCCTCTGACAACACATGCTAAAGGCTCACAGGCATGCGTCCTTGCCACCAAGGTCCAGTATCTTGGGTCAGGGCCTGGACTGAAAAGACCTTCCCCAGCCCCAACATCAGTGAAGGTATTCACCAGAACAGCAACATCATTAATGTTACTGACTGTGCATGAACTATTAGCAGCATTGCAAACTGAAGAGAAACCTTTTGCATGTCAAGAAAGTTTAGTCATTAAATAAAAAAGTGGAGAATTGTCAGAGACTCTTAGCAGGGTTGAAAATAAATTAAAACATGAATGCTTGTAAACTTTGATAATTATGCAGTGGAGTAGCTTATGTTGTCAGAGTAAATGCCACATAACATTTCTCACCTACTCACAGAATCGTCACAACAAAGGAGGCGGCCTTTTGGCCCATCGTGTCTGCACCAGCTCTGAGTGAGCAATTCACGTAGTGCCATTCCCCCATCTTCTCCCCATAACCCTGCACATTCTTCCTTTTCAGATAACAGTTTAATTCCCTTTTGAATGCTTCAATTGAACCACCAAACTCTCAGGCAGTGCATCCCAGACCTTAACCACTTGCGGCCTGAAAAAGCTTTTCCTCTTCTTTTGCCAAGTGCTTTGAATTTGTGCCCTCTCATTTTCAATCCTTACACGAGTTATTTGGATTTTTATTGGTAATGGAAACAGTTGTAGTTTCTTATGGTATAAGTGTGCCAATTAATTAAGTATCATAACATTTTCAATTTTCTGCAGCAAAACCAACTTCCAAGGACACATGGACAACTTCCAAGGACACCCCTAACCCTAAATGTTAAACAGTTCCTACTGTAAAAAAGTTGGATCAATTCCATTAAATCAACAGAAGAATTTTGACATTTAAAAAATGAACTTACACTTCTTTCAGGGCATTGTCATAATGCTAAATTTCAGCTATGCAGTCAATGAATGGCACCATGATAAATTGCTGCAACTAAAGATTGAAATTACTTTCAGCAGCATTTGTAATGTTTGTATGATATTCCTGTGTGCATTCATTAATCCATTTTAAAGTAAACATACTAATGAATGTGCTGAAATAGCACAGAGTCAAATTTCATACCAATGTAAATACTGCAGATTAATTTCAGTTCAAATTAGCTTAAGCAAAATTACTCCATTTTTTTTGCAAAAGCCCCAATACAATACTATGTTTTCAAATCTGCTTTCTGATAGTTTTGAAAATCCAACGTCTGAAAGGTACCACTAACCAGAGAGAAACTGATACTGAGTTTGGAGCCTAACACTTCTAATTTAATCAATACGTAGCATCAAGTACAGAAAGCTTAGAATTTATTTTGATTTTAAGAGCACACTGTCTCTGGTTCTCTTTTTTTTTTGGGGGGGGGGTGGTGGAGGCAGAGGGTGGCAGGTGGTTGTGTAGAGGGGTGCAGGAGAAAAATCAGCCAACATCCTCCCCATTCCTTATCATTCTCAAGGGGCTCCTCCTGTAAAGAGTTCATGTTTAGAGGCTGTGTTAGGCTGAACAGTGATTTCTCTTTTATTACATAATCAGATAGTCTGACATTTGCTCTTTAAGCTCACAACTCAAAACACTTGGATGAGATACCAGCGGGCTACTGGCATGCATCGAATGATATATCTTCACCAAGAGGAAAGAAGAGTGTAGCAAGGAAAAAAATATTCTGGAAGTGAATATGCCTGTTAGGGAGGAGAAACGAAAGATGCAGTGCCCCTGTGATTCCAGAGTACAAGGTACAGCAAACATGAAAAAGAAACACATTCAAAAGAGGAGAAAAAAAAAGTAACCACAGCACAATCATTACAAAATACATTTGTAATTTTAAAAATTAACCCAAAGGATTATAAATTCAGTTAGAACTATTGCAGTGTAATCCTATTTGACACAATATAGAGCAAGAACAAAGCTTGATCGCAAAGAAACGCAAATCATATAAAATTATAACATATATAAAAACAGCCGTACACTTAATAAACAGTATTGTAAGTCTACATTATAACGTGTGTAAAAAGGTGAACATGCATCACATCAACAGTGTGCTCTGGTATATGTCAGTGTTGTTTAATTGGGTTAAGTTGATAGTCATGGTTATTTGTTCCATTATAATGATATTTAACAAGGTTGACATAAAGCTGCAATACACATTAGCTGAGTAACAGACACAATTGGCAAGCTGTTTTGTGGTGCTGATGAGTACTGAACTTCCAGGTCTAATAAGAGATGATTTCAGATTACGAATGACTATTGCGTCCATTTCTGACACTTAGGTAAAATACAATGTAACAGTTACCTAGAGCGGTCACAAGCTGAGACCTAGGCCCACATGTAAAACCAGAAAAATAAGAGATCAATGCTGACAAATTTAATCCAACAAAACACGAGGAAAACATAGATTCTTAAAAAAAAACCACGATTGCTCACACAAATGACGTCCATGAAAGAGTCACATTGCAATTAATGAAGTACTCAAAAATAACCTACATAACAAAGCAAAAAGGAAAAAGCTCATTCTGATTATGGGATTATAAAACCATTCAAACTATAATGAAAAGTGAATATTGGACTGAAAATGTCATGACAGGTCATTTGCTTTCTGTTGAGGTCACAGTGCTGGCAAGTATTGGATTGAGTGTCCAGGGATCTATGCTGGGATCCCTCCTGTTCTCACTTCAATGTAAGTTCACAGGGTGGATGTGGAGAGGATGTTTCCTCTTGTGCGAGAATCTAGAACTCGGGGTCACTGTTTAAAAATAAGGGGTCGCTCATTCAAGACAGAGATCAGGAGAAATTTTGTCTTTGGAACTCTCTTCCTCAAAAGGCGGTGGAAACAGATACTTTGAATATTTTTAGGGCAGAGCTAGATAGATTCTTATTAACAAGGGGATGAAAGGTCATCAGGAGTAGGCAGGAATGTGGGGTTGAGGTTACAATCAGGTCAGCCATGTTCTTATTGAATGGCAAAGCAGGCTCAAGGGGCCGAGTGGCCTACTCCTGCTCCTAATTCGTATGTTCGTATATATGTGTGAATTACACAATTGTCTGGAAGAATGCTAATTTCTGAAATTGTGGAAGCTGCTTTTGTAATGATTGTGGTCTACTTCACTTTTTGGATTTTTTTTTCTTCCCTTTAGCGTATGTGTTCCTTTGATTTAATATTCCTTGTACTCTGGAATCCCAACAGTACTGCATCTGGTCTCAACCCTCCCCAACCATACAAGACACTGGCAGTACTTTTTCTTCAACTTTCTTCCCTCTTCTCAGGAAGATGTACTACTCCATGGGAACCAGAGCAACATGACAAGGAGCCACCCATTCAGGGTTCTGCAGGACAATATAGAACCAATATCAGAGAGTATTTCTTTCTTCAGAGGATAATGAAAAGTGGAAATCAATTGCCATGGAGCAAATGAATTTTGTTAATGCCAGTTCACCAGGAATTATTAAATGAACCATTTGATTCCAATGGGAAGTTGGCAGAGTTGGTGTTGTAGAAGGATAAGATCAAACAGTAGCTATTTTCTATTAATGAGTTCGATTCAGAATCTCATTGTAAATTAGATAAATTTTGCAGATGATAGAAAACTAGGCGGTAGCCCAAAAATTACAAAATGAGTGGGTGTGCAGAAAAATGGCTTATACAATGTAATATAAGCTAGTCTAAATTACTGCACAAAGGAAGGAAAACATGAGAAATGTCCATACCGACCAAAAAGAGCTACTCAGTCTAATCCAGCCTTCCAGCTCTGGGTCCGTGTCCCTGCATGTTATAGCACCTCAAGTGCATATCCAAATGTTTTTAAATGCGATGGGTGTTTCTGCCTCCACCATCCTTTCAGGCAGCGAATTCCAGGTATCATCAGCCTCTGGTGAAAAGAATCATCTTTAACACCCCACTAATTTTTCTGCCAGCTATGTTATTGATCTCTCTGCTCATGGAAAAAGGTCCATCCTCTCCATTCTATCTAGGCCCCTCCTAATGTTATGCACTTCAATTAAGTCTTCCTTCAGCCTCGTGTTCCAGAGAAAACAGCCCCAGCCTATCTAATATTTCCTCACAGCTGAAGTTCTCCATTCCTGGCAGCACCCTCAATAAATCTTCTCTGCACCATCTCGAGAGCAATCACATTCTTCCTGTATTGCAGTGACCAGAACCATACGCAGTACTCCAGCTGTGGTCTGCTAGTATTTTGTATAGTTGTAGCATAACCTCCCTACTCCTGGACTCTGCATCAACCAATAGAGGAAAATACTCCATATTATTTCTTAACCATCTTTATCCACCAGCCCTGCTACCTTCCGGGATCTGTGGACATTTAGTCCAAGATCCCTCTGTTCCTCTTCATTTCTGAGCATCCTACCATTTATTGTGTACTTCTTTGCCTTGTTTATCCTACATAAATATATTACTTCACACTTCTCCAGATTGAATTCCATTTACCACTTACCTGCTCATCTGATTGTCACTGGGTTAAAATCCTGGAACTCCCTTCCTAACAGCACTGAGAGTGTTCTGACAACACATGGACTGCAGTGGTTCACAAAGGCAGCACATAGAGTCAGGGTGGTGTGTGGCTTGGAGGAGATCTTGCAAGTGGTGGTGTTCCCATGCATTTGCTGCCCTTGTCTTTCTAGGTGATAGAGTCCACAGGTTTGGAAGGTGCTGCCGATGGAGCCTCATTGAGTTGCTGCAATGCGTCTCGTGCATGGTTCACACCACTGCCACGGTGCATCTGTGGAGAATGTTTCAAGGTGGTGGATGGAGTGCCGATCATGTTGACTCTTTTGCCCTGGGTGACGTCAAACTCCGAGTGTTGTTGGAGCCACATTGATCCAGGCAAGTGAACAATATTCCATCATATTCCCGACTTGTGCCTTGTAGATGCGGAACAGGTTTTGGGGAGTCAGGTGGTGATTTACTCGCCACAAAATTCCCAGTCTCTCAACTGCTCTTGTAGCCGAGGTACTTATATAGTTGGTCTAGTTCAGCTCCTGTTCAATGGTAACCCACCAAACATTGATAGTGGGGGATTCAGCAATGGTAATACCTTGAATGTCAAGGGGAGATGGTCGATGGTCAGATTCTCTCTTGTTGGAGATGGTCAGTGCCTGGCACTTAATGGGCAAGTAATATAAGTGCCACACATCAGCTTAGCCAGAACGTTGTCCAGGTCTTGCTGCATTCGGCCGTGGACTGCTTCAGTTTCTGAGGAGTTGCAATGGTGCTGAACGTTGCACAATCATTAGCAAATATCCCCACTTCTGACCTTATAATGGAAGGAAGGTCATTGATGAAGCAGCTGAAGATGGTTGGGCCTAGGACACTACCCTGAGGAACTCCTGCAGTGATGCCCTGGGACTGAGATAGTTGGGCCTCCAACAACAAAAACCATCTTCCTTTGTGCTGGGTATGACTCCAACTAGTGGTGAACTTTCCCCCCATTCCCATTGACTTCAATTTTACTAGGGCTAGTTGATGCCACACTTGATCAGATGTTGTTTTGATGTCCAGGGCAGTCATTCTCACCTCCACTCTTTTGTCTATGTTTGGACCAAGTCTGTAATGAGGCCAGGAGCCAAGTGGCTCTGGCAAAATCCAAACTGAACATCACTGAGCAGGTTAAGTGTTGCTTGACAGCACTGTTGACCACACCTTCCATCGCTTTCCTAATTATTTTATTTTATTCTTTCATGGGATGTGGGCATGGCTGGCTAGGCCAGCATTTACTGCCCCTCCTTAATTGCCCTTGTGAAAGTGGTGGTGAGCTACCTTCTTGAACCACTGCAGTCCATATGATGTAGATACACCCACAGTGCTGTTATGATTGAGAGTAGACTGACGGGACGGTGATTCCCCTGATTTATGTGTATAGGGCGTAACTGCATAATTTTCCACATAGCTGGGTAAATGCCAGTGTTGTAGCTGCACTGGAACAGCTTGAATAGGGGAGCAGCTAGTTCTGGAGCACTAGTCTTCAGTACCATTGACAGGATGTTGTCAGGGCCCATAGCCTTTGCAGTATCCAGTGTCTTTGGCCATTCCTTGATATCACGTGGAGTGAATCACATTGGTTGAAGATCGGCCTGGTGACATCAGAAGGAAACTGCAATGGATTGTCCACTTGACACTTCTGGCTGAAAGATGGGTGCAAATGCTTCAGCTTCGTCTTTTGCACTGATGTTCTGGACTTTCCTACGGGGATATTTGTGGAGCCTTCTCCTCCATCACCATTCACGACAAGGCTGTAGAGCTTTGATTTGATCCACTGGTTGTGCGATTGCTGCTGCTGTTTGGCACACAAGTAGTCCTGTGTTACAGCTTCATCAGGTTGACACCTCATTTTTAGGCATGCTCTCCTGCAATTTTCATTAAACCAGGGTTGATCCCTTGGCTTGATGGTAGCGGTAGAAATTGTAGACGTTCTGGCCACAGTCTTCCAAATCTCCTTAGACATAGGGGTAGTACCAAAGGATTGGAGGATTGCAAATGTTACATTGTTGTTCAGGGGAGAAGGATAAGCTCGGCAATTGTGGGCCAGTCAGTTTAACATTGGTTGCAGGGCAGCTTTTAAAAACAATAATCTGGGAGAAAATTAATAGACACATAAACAAACATGACCTAATAAAGGAGGCAACTTTGATTTGTTAAAGGTAGATTCAATTTGACTAGCTTGTGTTACAGACAGGAGAGGGTTTAATTTAGAACTGCCCTGATTTCCCCTACTCGCTTCCCATCTATAAACGGAAAGGTATTTTTGATTTCCACCTTTATAAGTGGTGGCATATTTTCCCCAACCCTTCAGTTTTGGAATGATCCAATACTCTATAACCTCACAGTAAATCCAAGATAGGGTAAAATCAGGGGATTGGCTTATGTTACACACACTCAAAACACGGGAAGGCATTTTGCAACATCCACCCCTTTTTGCATTCATACAATGAAAGAGGGATAAGGGAAAAGACCATGATAAAAATAAGAATTATGGTTTCACATGCATCCAGAGTCCAGAATCAAAAAGTCCAATGGCGCATTCCTTCAGGAGCTAGTAGGCTGAAACTGTTGCAGGGCAGCTTCGGTTTTTCCAGAAGCAATGACTTCCACGATGGAAGATGGCATGTAGAGATGAAGTAGTCTTCTAGGCACAGACACAGAAGTTCAGATGTTCCAGCAGAACACAGCCTAGATGAGGGCCAGGCAACTTAAAACCTGGGCAGAGATCTTTGTTGCTATCCATGGGGTGGTAAATGGTAGACAGAGGCAGGCTGCTAGCCTGGAGCCCTGGTTCTCTTCTGAGATTAAACAGCGATTAAAGATAAAACACAAAAGCTGTTTAATTAAAACAATTCAAGTCTCGATCATGTGACAGGGTGATTTTGGGTCAAGCTATTCAGCTAACAAGGCCCCTTGTTAAAACCCATTGTGTTTGAGCAGGTAACTGTAGAAGCATTAGCACAACGTTGCAGATGAGGAGTCACAAATAGCTCTGCCTTTGTCCATAGCTGGCAGGTGTAGTCATCTCGTCTACCATCCTGCATTGGCTTGGCTGGAATATTTATGCAATGCAAGGATTGTTACATTCGAGGGGTTTGATGTGTTAGTCTTTGTCCACTTTTAAACTGCTCAAACTTCCAGAACTACCATCATGTGGTTAGTGGTGGCCATTTTATCAGTTCAGTCATTTGTCCATTTTAAAAAAGAATTTAGACAAGAGAATATGGAAGAGAAACAAATTTTTTTTAGATTTTTTCTTCCTCGTGCCGTCTTGGCAGGACACTTGATCGAGTTCCTTGAGGTAACAAAGGATGGATGAGGGCAGTGCAGCTGATATTCTGCATATCGACTTTCAAATGTGTTTTGGGAAGTGCCACACTGTAGGCTTGAGAGAAAAATTGAAGCTTATGTGATAAAAGGGCAGTAGCAGCATAGATTCCAACTAAGGGTTAGGAAACAGCGTTGCGGTGCATGGCTGTTTTATGAAGTGGAGATGGATAAGCTGTTAAGTTTCCAAAGGTTCAGGACTAGGATGACAATGCTCTTGATATACATTAATGACTTGGACTTCCAGGTTCAGGGCACAATTTTGAAATTTGTGGATGACACAAAACTCAGAAATGCAGTAAATGGTGAGGAAGATAATAATAGGCTTCATGAGGGCATACACTGGTGAAATGGGTAGAACATAACAAATGGACTTCAATGCAGAAAAGCATGAGGCAATACATTTTGTAGAAACATTTTGTTGGAACAGAGACGTCTTGGACTGCTTGTACACAAATCTTTGAAGGTGGTAGAACAGGCTAACAAAGCAGCTGATAAAGCATATAGAACCCTGGGCTTTGTGAACAGAAGCATAAGAGTTTAAAGCCAAGGAGTTATGCTAAACCCATGTAAAACATTAAGTTTGACCCCAGCTAGACCTGGGCACCACGTGTTCAGAGAATATGAAGGTTTTGTAGAGGGTACCGAAGAGCTTTACCAGAATTGTTCCAGGGATGAGGGATTACAGTTACATGGATAGACAGGAGAAGCTGGGGCTGTTCTTAGAGCAAAGAAGGCTAAGAGAAGATTTAAAGTTTTGAGGAGTTTCGATAGAATAAAGCGAAAGTGCTCCCAGTGGCAGAAGGGTCAATTACCAAAGGGCACAAGATTAAGGTTACTGAAAAAGAACTAGAGGCAATATGGGAAAACTTTTTTTAAACAATATGTAGTCTTCACGAGGGAGTTGGATAAATACTTGGGAGGTAAAAATTGAAGCAACATGAGGACTAATGGAGTTGTTCTTCAAAAGAGCAGACACATACTTGATGGCCAAATGGTTTCCTTCTGTGCCATCCTATTCTCTGTTCACATTCATAGTTACAGAGAATCATTTTGTCAGCATTCATTGTCTAAGCTCATCCATGAAGATTAGATATTTAAGCTTGGTGGCAGAGGATTGCCAATATCTATGGTCCCTTCAGCAAAGAAAGGGAAAGATAGGAAGGGAATTAATGTGTGAAAGTTAGAAATTCAGATCAAAAGGGATACAACACTCACTACACTTCTTCTGTGGTTGAGATTGCAGTGGGGGCAATAGTGAAGGGTGTTTCTTAAATGAATAGTTAGCCAGGCAATAGTGTATGATTGAGTATGATCTCATGATAGTAATCTCATTGAGAATATCAGATTGTGCCAAACTACAAGGACTAAAGGTTGAGTTATTTATAACGACAACTGGACTCAGAGACCTTCACATGGTTTGTTCATTGTTTTTTTAAGTAAAATAATTTTAATTATTTTAAGTAAATATCGTGCCTATGTTAATAATTTATGTTTGTTGCTTTTTCCATTTGGCCAGCAGCAGGTCAGATATCACAAGGGTGTAGGTCAATGTAATCCATGATCTACAACAATGTCCTCACTGAAGATCAACGACTGTATGCAGGTATGGGCAAACCACTAAGTGTCATGGACACAGTACAGCAAAAATTCATTAGAATAATACCAGAAAGAGATACTAAAACTGTAAAAAGTAACATTGCAAAAAGTTGGGATTTTCAACAAAACAAGGAAGATTAAATGGATCCTAATGAAGATTTTCACAGTGGCAAGTTAGCGATGAGGATCATGAGGATTATTTTTTCTCAGAGAACATCATTTATAACATGAAAATTTTACACACGTGTTTATTGATACAGAAGACAATAGGAGTAATGTAACCTGCCTGGCAGGAGACTGGCAAGATCAGATTGGCTATTCATTTCACCCGTTTCCCGATTTTATGTTCCATTGACTTCAATAGAAAGTTACAAATGCCCCATATTACTATTTGAAAGCACTGGCTATGTACCTAAAAAAATATAAAATGTTACGAAGAAAGGACAAGGAAATGGTGCTAGACAGCTCCAACTGAAGAACTTGCACTGGCACAATAGGCCAAATAGTTTCTTTCTGTGCTATTAATTCCGTGCTCACACGGCTACAGTATAATTCATGGTAGATTTACCAATGACAAAATAATTAAACAAGAAATAATCTCAGCCACACACATATTACTTTATGTTAAACAGCATCTCTGAAATGCATTTCGCAAGTCTAATTTCTATATTTCTTAATTAAGCAAGGTGTTGATTCTGCTCATTCTCAAAAATAAATGTTCCTGGTTTGTTTTTTTTTATTTCAAGAGAGAACTTGAATAATCAAAAATCAAATATTTTATATTTAGTACAATTATGTGCTCTATTGATAAAATAGAAAGGAGGTGTTAACTGCGCAAACTCCTGCAGCTGGCTGGCTCACACCTAAGCTGCTGATCTGACTCGGTCCTCACCAAAGTTTGCATGACACTTTCAGTACTGCAATAGATACATTGCCAAGCCCTTTACGCAAAATGACACAGTAAAATGTGAAGACACTCGTATTGATGCAGAGGTTTCCAATCTTTCATCTGATGAATACTTTGAGAAATTAGATTAATATGGCTTTTCAAGAAAAATCATTTCTTGGTGGCAAACAATGGCAAGATTTTCCACACAAAAAAAATGGGCACCTTTCATTGTCCAGATTATGAGAGAACATTGGCAATGAAAAGCCGAGTGTGATGCACGCCAACAGCATCGCTCACAAAGTACAATCCCTTTGGTCACAAACCCACTAAAAGCACACATTTTGCAAACTACAAAAGTAAATTAAAATCAGGCTGACGCATTGGCTGCAAATGTCAAAAGTACAATCATGAAAGTTACAACTGCTGCATAAAACTTTACTAGCTAAATCTTGCTTTGCATGTGACCTTTACGATTCCCACTCGCATCCCACTTCTATTCTAGCTTTCTAATTATCTGAGATCTGTTCTTAATAAAGGAAATAGCTATTAATATTACTTGTTAACTTCAAATTATAACACTTCCACAAAATCTGAAAAAAAATGATCAATAAAAAGACTTCAATCTAGGACCATGTGTATGTGCTATTACAAATGGTTCTCATTCCTGGCATTATTTAATTCTTCAAAAACCAATGTATAAATCTAAGTCTGCCATAATTATATTTCATTTTTATTGTTGGTATATGTAGCAACAAAGCTCAGAAAATAAGGTTAAACTTAGCTTTAATCTAAATAAAAATAAATGTTGATTATTCTATTATTCACAAATATAGTATATGAATAAATTTGCTACCACTAAAACTCACGGTCATCGATGCAATTATTGCTCTGATGGTTTAGCAATTTAATTGAGTGAGTAGCTGAGCATTACAGAGCAGGAAAGTTGCAGGTTTGACCCTGCTGAGTTAGCTCATCTTAGCATGACAGGACACTAAAGCAGGTCTTGGCATCTCCATGTTGCATTTTGGGTTGGGCAGGGAGGGAATGGGAGCAAAGGAAGAACAGGGATGTGATTGGGGAGGATGGCAGAGATCATACTCCTGACTGATACCCATCAACTCCTTTTGGAAGCCTGCATCTGTGTTTGGTAGGTAGGACAGAAAAAAAAACTTGGCTGGGATTTATTTCACACAAAATCCAGTGAAATCTCACAAGTAAGAAATGAGCAACTGATGTCCTGGAACCATTATAACCCAACAAGGAGTCTACAACTGCAAATGGAGAAACGGGAAAAGCATTTCAATTGTTTAAATTGACAAATACAGATAAAGGGCTAAGGCCACATTGTAGGATACCAAAAAAGTAAAGGAAAAGAAGTGAAGCAAGTTTTTATTTAATTCACTCACAGGGTGTGGGCATCACTGACAAGGCCAGCACTTATTGCCCATCCTAAGTGATTTGCTAGCAGAAGGCAGTTAAGAGTCAACCACATCGCCGGGGTCTGGAGATGTATATAGGTCAGACTTGTCAGAGTTAGCAGATTCCTTCCCTAAATGACATTGGTGAAACAATTGGGCTTTTACGACAATGCAGTAGTTAAATGGTCACTCTTACTCATGCTGGCTTTTTATTCCAGATCGGTTAGATGGCACATTTGGGACACCAAGTAAATCAAAGGAGGATGACAAGAAAAATATTTTGATGAGGAGGGTCATTGAAGGCCATGAGTGAGGGAGGATGAGCTTCTAATATTTTGTCTAGGATTGTGCAGAGCCTTTTAGAGGGAAAGGCAGCCATTTGGAAAGGGCTCTACCAGAACATTTGCAATTGAAACAGCATGAAGACTTGGATTAAGTGGCTTCAAGACAGTGAAAAACTGCCTTCATCACTATCTTTGTTCACAAAGTCTTTATGAAGAACTAGATGCGTTTTATAACACTCATTCCAGCTCAATTACTGAAGATTTGGAGAAAAGAATTGATGGCACAGAACCACAATTTTTAAATATAGTGCACTAATGAATAAGATTAGTGAGATACAGGCCCAGGTTGACATGTGAAAGTGATATTGTGGCTATAACAGAGACCTGGCTCAAAGAAGGGCAGGACTGGGTGTTAAATATTCCTGGATACAAGGCACTCAGGAAAGGAAGAAAAAGAGGGTGGTGGCATAGGGGTCAAGGACAAAACTTATTTGGCAAAAGCTAAGGAACAAGGAAAGTGCAATTACTTTGCTTGGCGTAGTCTATAGGTAACCAACTGGTGGAAAGTGGAGGAACAAATCAGCAAAGAAATTACAGAGCTGCAAAAATTATAGATTGGTTATAATGGGGGACTTCAAATATTCAAATATAGGCTGGGATAGTAGTAGACAGAGAGGGGCAAGAATTCCTAGTGTGTGTTCATGAAAATTTTCTACAGCACTATGTTTCCAGTCCAATGAGAGGGAAGGCACTACTTGACCTGGTTCTTGGGCTTGGGAATGAGGTGGGACAAGTGGATCAAATATTGGTAGGAGAACATTTTGAGGACAGTGATCATTGTATCATGAGGTATAGATTGGATGTGGAATAGGACAAAGAACAATCCAGAGTAAAAATAATTAACTAGGGAAAAGCCAACTTCAATGGGCTAAGAAAGGATCTGGGCAGAATTAATTGGAGTCAAAGACTGGCAGGCAAAAATTTTGCTCCCTTCAAAGAAGAATCAGTTTGGACACAGTAACAGTATATACCCTCAAAGGAGAGACTTAGGTAAACAAATCCAGAGCTCCCTGGATGACAAAAGAGATAGAGATTAAGATGGAGAAAAGTGTGCTTATGACAGATGTCAGGTAAAAAATACAACTGAGAACCAGGCTGAATATAGAAGGCTCAGCGAGGAAATTAAAAAGCAAATAAGGGAATTAAAGGGAATATGAAATGAGACTAGCAGCTAAAATAAAAGGGAATCCCAAAGTCTTCTATGGGCATATAAATAGTAAAATGGTGGTAAAAGGAGGAGTTCAACATAACCTCCTTGCTCTTGTACTCTATGCCTCTATTAATAAAGCCTAGGATATGGTATGCTTTATAACCGCTCACTCATCCTGTCCTGCCAACTTCAGTGACTTATGCATGTATACACCCAGATCCCTCTGTTCCTGCACCCTCTTTAGAATTGAACCATTCATTTTATATTGTCTCTCCAGTTTCTTCCTACCAAAATTAGTCACTTCACATTGAGTTTCATTTGCCACTTTGCCCATTCCACCAGCTTGATTATGTCTTTTTGAAGTTTCCAAGTTTCATATCTCTGCACATTTTGAAATTGTGCCCTGTACCCCAAGGTCTAAGTCATTAATATGTATCAGGAAGAGCAACCTTCCTCCAGCCTGAAAAACATCTATTAACCAATCACTTTTGTCACTCAGCCAGTTTCGTATCCATATTGCCACTGGCCCTTTTATTCAAAAAGCTATAACTTTTCCCACAAGTTTGTTGTGCAGCACTGTGCCAAATGCCTTTGGAAGTCCATGTACACCACACCATTTCCCTGCTCAACCCCCTCTGTTACTTCTTCAAAAAACTCCAGCATGTTAGTTAAACACAATTATCCCTTAGTTAAACTGACTGGCCTGTATTTGCTGGGCTTATCTTTGCATCCTTTTTTGAACAAGGGTGCAACATTTACCATTCTCCAGCCTTCTGGAACACTGAGTGTAAGGAAGTCCGGAAAATTATGGCCAGTGCCTCCTCAGTTTCCACTCTCTTCCCTCAGTAATTTTGGATGCATCTCATGGTGCTTTATCAACCCCGACTATCAATTTTAAATCCTTCTAGTGCATTAAGTGCCGCCTCTTTCACAAAGGCTTGGGTAGCATCTTCTTCCTTGGTAAAGACAGATGCAAAGTATTCATTTATCACCTCAGCTATTTCCCTACCTCCATGTATAAACCCCTTTTTGGTCCCTAATCAGTCCTACTCCTCCTTTTACCACCCTTTTATTATTTATATGCCCATAGAAGACTTTGGGATTCCCTTTTTTGTTAGCTGCCAGTTTCATTTCACACTCCCTTTAATTCCCTTATTTGTTTTTTTTCATTTCCCCTCTGAGCCTTCTATGTTCAGCCTGAGAAGAGATTTTAGAGGTATTCAAAATAATGAGGGGTTGGACAAAGTAGATTGGGAGGAACTATTACCACTTGCAAAAGGACCAAGAACCAGGGTGCACAGATTTAAAGTAATTGGGGAAAGAAACTAAAACAAGAGAAAAATCTTTTTCATGCAACGAGAGGTTAAGGTCTGGAATGCACTGCCTGAGAGTATGGTGGAGGCAGGTTCAATCGAGGCATTCAAGAAGGAACTGGATTATTATCTGCAAAGGAAGAATGTGCAGGGCTATGGGGCCAAGGCAGGGGGAATGGCACTAGGTGAATTGATCATTCAGAGAGCCAGTGCAGACACGATGGGCCAAATGGCTTCCTTCTGTGCTGTAACAATTCTGAGATTCGGTGATTCTTTCACAAGATCATTAAACATGAATAAAACCATTCATCCCATCCTAGCGCCATCCACCTAGCAAGTCGCCTAAATCTCCCCACTGCAGCATGAAATTGCTTCTCAGGCGATTTCAAGTTTTTCACCTCCATTACTTTATCTGGGAGTCCATTTCAGGCATTGACCTACTCAGTGTGAATAACTTCCTGATACCAGCTCTAATCTTGTTTTTTATTAGTTTGAATCCTGTCCTATTTGTACAATTTAAAATTAATGTACTGAATTTACCATTTACATTTTGTTTGCTCTCTTATAGAATATTTTTCATTGCTTTTCAGTTTTTCTTTTAACAGGTGGCAGGCAGGTGAATTTAATGTCAGAAAGAGTGAGATTATGTATTTATATTTATTAAAAATAAATAAACAGCAGTAACTACACTTTGAAAAGAATTAGGTTAGCAGTTGAGAAGATCAAAGGGATTGAGATACTGATTCACAGGACATTAAAAGGCAGGACTTAGATACAAAAAAAGAGCTATTGGAATCCTAGGTTTATCGCAAGAGGTATATATAGAACATAAATGCCAAGCAATAATGATGATCCTATCTAATACCGTAAATAGATCTCAGTTAGAATACTGTGTTCCAAACTAGAAGAATAACATTGAAGAGTTAGAAAAGATACATTGCACATCAACTAGAATGTTGTCTGGTATGAGAAAATACAAATACAAAGAAAGGCTTGTTAGAACAATGCAGATTATAGGACAATTTGATACAATGGATAAGACAAGGTTAATAAAAGCTGATTCTTTCCAGTACTTGAAGGGTGTACAATAAGAAGCATGGAACAAGGAACTACAGATACCAGATTGAATATAAGAGCTTTAGAACGGAGAACAAAAGAAACCTCAGCACATGGAATTGTGAGGTTATGGAATTTCCCTCCAGGGTAGCGGCTGAGGCAGAAATTATGTCAAAATTCATGATTCATTTGGGTTGGTGGATGAAAGCAAGGGGTATAAAGGGTTATGGGAACACAGTCTGTAAATGTGATTAGGACCATTTGCCTGTGAAGGCAAACAAAAATTGCTTGGACCTAATGACTAGTTTCCATGATGTAATATTATGTATTTCTATCACAAGTCTACATAGTTTTATCAGGCTGCCCCATGCCAGCTTTGAATTAAATACAGCATCTAATGACAAGAAGCTACTTATAACCTTTGCTTAAAATTTCAATTGGGATTAATTTGGCAAGTGCAATTTCCAGTGTGCAACTGAACCCTACAGAAAAGTCACAGGTTCAATACCTGCTCCACAATGAATTTCTCAGCCAACCAGCACTGCAGTTGCTACAATTGGCCTCAGTACCACTAACCTTACCATTCAAAAAGTTTGCTCATCTTCACCATCTAGACTGCCAGTGAAAAATGGTCACTTGGGCTATTGTAGAACTGCCTTCAGGAGTAGATTGGGAATTTAAAAGTGTTTAAGCAAGCATCTTCTAACCAAAGTTCACTAATAAAATTATTGAATTGCTTGTCTGCAGACCAGCTCGAGGTAACACATTTGTCATTGAAACAGATGGTCTGAATCACTCAATTTTTCCAGAGAGGGGCAGTCAGCATTGACAGAAAATGATGATTTGATTAGAAGCATTAAATGTGAATTTTGATTTAAATTAAGTACAATTGTTAGCATTCATTTTAAAATAAAACAATATTCATTGAACTGTTATGGTGCAGGAGGCCATTCAGCCCATCGTGTCTACACCAGCTCTCCGAATGAGCATTATGGCCTAGTTCCATTGCCCTGCCACTGCCCCATGCCCCTGCACATTGTTTCTATTGAAATAATCATCTAATACCCTCTTGAATGCCTCAATTGAATCGGCCTCCACCACACTTACAGGCAGTGCATTCCAGACTTGAACCACTCGCTCTGTGAAAATATTTTTTCTCACATCACATTTGCTTCTTTTGCAAAGAAACTTTAAATCTGTGCCCTCTCAATCTCCATCCTTTCACAAGTAGGAACAATTTCTCCCTATCTACTTTATCCAGCCCCCTCATGATTTTGAACACCTCAATCAAATCTCCTCTTACTCTTCTCTCCAAGGAAAACAGTCCCAACCTCTCCAAGCTATCTTCATAACTGAAGTTTCTCATCCCTGGAACTATTCTTGTAAAGCTCTTCTACACTCTCTCCAATGCGTTCACATCCTTCCTATTGTTTGGCACCCAACTGTACACAACGCTCCAACTGAGGTCCAATTAGTGTCTTATATAGGCTCAACACAACCTCCCTGCTCTTGTAATACTATGATCCTATTAACAAAGCCCAGATACTGTATGCTTTAACTGCTCTCTCCACCTGTCCTGTCAGCTTCAGTGATCTATGCACATATACACCCAGCTCCCTCTGCTCCTGCATCCCCTTGAGAATTGTACCCCTTCTGTTATATTGTCTCTCCATGTTCTTCCTACCAAAATGCATCACCTCACATTTCTCCGCATTGAACTTCATCTGCCACCTATCTGCCCACTCCACCAACTTGTCTATGTCCTTTTGAAGTCCTACACTGTCCTCCTCTCAGTTTACAACAGTCCCAAGCTTTGTATCATCCGCAAACTTTGAAATTGTCCCCTGCACACCAAGATCTAGATCATTAATACATATCAGGAAAAGCAAGGGTCCCAAAACCGACCCCTGGGGATACAATTGAATCAGATTTATTTAAAAGCACATTGGCTATAAAGAAAATTAAACCATGGTAGAATTTGTTACCTTATGCATTGCTGAATATGAAAAACATTCTAAGTAGGAAAGAACTGTTTTAGATATTTTTCCCCTCTTTTCCTTTTTTTGGCCTCAAAACCTAACTTGTCTAACTAACTTAACCGGCAACACTTTTTTCTTTGGGGGAAAATATATTCTTCCCCTTATTGAGACTATAACTGCACAAAGTTCTCCAGATTGAATCCACTATTCTGTCATCAGAGTTACTCCCTTACTTGAAAGCTTCAAATGTGTGGGTAAAGAAAATGCAACATTGGTTTCCTGTAGGACAATATGTTAAACCTGAGTGAATTACTCAACTTTTCATCTGAAATATTAATTGAATCATCTAATGCATTATGCATGTATAACTATTGCACTATATTGTTTGAAAGTTTATGTTAAATTAGTATAATTTAAACAGAATACAATAATGGAATTAGCACAACATCAGTTAGCCATTTAACAAGGCTGATGTCCAAATTGTTTTGTTCAATGTTTCCCATTTGTATTAAGGAGATACCTAGGGAGATGTGCAACATATTCATTTCTTAATCCTATGGTTAAAGGAGAGGAACTCATTCCTTAAGTTTAGTTTATGTCCACAGGTGTTTAAAATAATTCACAAGAAGAGAAAATTGCTCAATAGCAGAGACAGAAGAACAGCAAACTCCCAATTTCTGCCAAAAGGAAGGTTTAAAAGCTAAACGTTATCTTTATCACCTATGAATTTATTTTTACATATTTGGAAAATAACTTTTCACAGTAAGATGATCAAGAAGGTCATCAAAATTAAATTATGCAAATGTCTTAATATTTCCCTGTAATTATAAAAGTAATTACTAAAATTTAATTCTTTGAGTACTAAGCTCCAGTATTAATCTCTCTTAGGGACAGATCTGCAATCTTTGGGAGAAAATGACTGACAAAATTAGATCTTAATCAGGTCTGTGGAAGTTCATTTAAACCAATACTACCATGGTGCTGTTTTACCATTGTCTTTATTCAGTGGAAAAGTATTTGTGGTGCAACTGAAAGAAGAACATGAAAACTTCAGTAACTTATAAAATTTACCACATCTTGCACAGGATGCAAAAAATACAGTAAATATTTATTGAGAGGTTACTTCATAAAACTGAGTGTTCACTATTTTAATATGACTGTGTTCAGATAAAGCATTGCCAGCTAATGTTGATAAACAAGCAGCATGTTAGATGGGGCACATCAATCGAACAGGATACATAAAAGAGCCAAACAGTTATCAGTCATTGTCCTACAGGAAACCAATGTTGCATTTTCTTTACCCACACATTTGAAGCTTTCAAGTAAGGGAGTAACTCTGATGACAGAATAGTGGATTCAATCTGGAGAACTTTGTGCAGTTATAGTCTCAATAAGGGGAAGAATATATTTTCCCCTAAAGAAAAAAGTGTTGCTGGTTAAGTTAGTTAGACAAGTTAGGTTTTGAGGGTAAATTGTGACGCTGGGCTCCTTTTGGGGAAAGCATGAGATTTTGGAAGTTATCAATATTATATTTCTCACCATGGCCATGGGGTTTTAGTACTAGGGAGCACTAGGATGTTTGGAGTAAGACGGAAGAGGGGAAGAACTCCTTTCTGTCAAAAGGATAATTATGGAGTGTTACAAAAAAAATGAAATAAGTGTGTTCAACAGTAACAAAATCAGTGTATATAATCAGAAGCTTTCCAGCACAGTGAAACATCCCGAGGCACTCAGAACTTGGCATCAGAACTGAGCAAGACTAGCAGAGTGTCTAGGGGGTTGGGGAGGTAGGGGGAAGGGTTGGTGGTTAGAAGAGATAACTAAGTGTAGTTGCAGAAGTAGGTTGTATAATTGAGACAGCAATTATAGCAAGGAAAAAATATTAAGGAATTAATGTGTGTGATGACAAAATGGCTGTAGGCTCTATGGAGGGGTGGAGCTGGGAATAACAAGATCAGAGCTAAGGTGAACTCCTATACCAAGCCATCTGTTTAATCACTTCAGAAGGCATGCAATGTACTTTCTATAAAAAATTATAATTTGGAATTTGAAATTGATCTCCCTCCTTTCACCACCATCCTGTGGTACAAATTTGTAATAATTGTGCCACTGTATAGGCAAGTGTAATATAAAAGAGGTTTTCTAAGGATACAAACCAACTGCTGGTGATTTCTGATATGGTCATGAGTATGACAGTAAAGCTTACATCGTCCTCAGGGTACCCAAGAATGAATCACAACCTAGCAATCCTAAGAGATAGTTATCCATTGCAAGGGATAAAGTTTTTTACACTACTGACAAAAGATGATTGGAAGCAGTGCACACAGGCAATATGGTCCAATAAATGAGGGGCATCAGTAAAGACAAACCCATTTAGTTAAAGTTTCTTAAACTGTGCACCAGGCTGAGCCAAAATGTTAAACCCATTAATTTAAGAAAAACAGACTAAGTAACATTGTTCACAGTTGTTGGCCATGAAGTACATGATAATTTTGAATAGTTTTGCAAGTGACAAAGAGAAAGTTTGAGCAGTTTAAATATCCATTCAACCCCAAGAATGCTATCACCCTTTCTTGAATACAACTTTTTCCAATTCTTCCCATTTGAGTTTTCCTCTCCCCATTTGCAGTTAGACATCTTCTCCCCTGCAGCTTTATCATGGAGCAAGTGATTTCCATTTAAAAGTCTGTTATCTAAAGCAAGACTGACATCAGATTCAGGTCAGAATGTCAGTTATAAAGATGTTACTGAAAATATAATGCTCCTACCCACCAAAAAGGTGTGCATGTTCTGACACATGAAAGCATACTTTACAAAACCTAATTTTCAAAACTTTTATGGGCAGAGATATTTTGCGTACATTATGTGGAGAATGTTGCTCATAATGCTGTTAGTGATTTCAATCAGTTCTGTATTCTCACTAAGGTTTGATCAGATACCAACCAGTAATATACAGCAGAACCCTGAGCTGAAGTTACAGAATTGAATTCATTCCTGTGTAGTTCATGACATAAAAGATGGAGTTCATGAATTGCATTTAATTCTGTTCACACTCCTGGTAAACAACATGACAGAAACCCAGTAGACACGTGTCATTGAAACAAATCCATTTCAGGTATTCTGTAGCATAGTAACTTGATGTTAGTCCTTAGCTTGATAATTGGTAAATAACACTGTTTGTAGCAGATTGAGTTAATAGATCATGTCAAGGACAAGCGCAGATTTTAAAACCAGCCAGATATTTAAAAACCTCTAAAGAAAAGCCTTTGTTGTTCCAATATTATCAGCAGATTATGAGAGCCTGAAATCCAGAAGAAACATTGCCTAATCAGTCTGTGTTTCACTTGTAATCCACACAAATCATTTTCTTAATATCAGATTACTCATGTAATCTCTCACATGAACAGACAGGCAATGCTGGGTATTACATGTGTAATAAATGCCAGAAACAAGCACTGCTGCAATGAAACACAGGCAGGACAAATGATTTATTCCTTTTCAATACAACCATAAATATGGGAGATCTATGGAATACAAAACCATTCCAAAATCACAATCTCCAAAGACATTTTGGAAACTTAACACCATTGTACAAGATTTGTTGGCATTTCTAAGTCATTTCTTGGTTTTACACTTCCAAACTTACTAGCCAAGTACAGACCAGAGGGAATGTGTGTACAAGTATCTCCCACAGATTATACAAAAATGGTTAAGATGCATATAACTCGCTGGTTTAGGATTAGCGTCAGTACATCTATAACTGAGCCTGTGTAATATTTCCTAGAGTTTTTATAGGTTGTTAGTTTATGAACATAATTTGTTAATTTACAATATTAAACATTGACAACTTTTGTAGTAAATACAGGCTGAAGATTGTAATTCTCTGTTATATTAACAGAATAATGACACACATTAAAACATAGGCATTAACTTCTGAGAATTGTAGTCTTTCTTCACAATTTCTTATGATTTTGATCTTTCATGCACTTCTTGCGTGATCATCCAGCCAGCAGTATGTTAAGTTTTATAGTGATGCAGGTAGTGCCAAGAATATTTGCTTTGTCCCTGCTTTGCCACCCTTGTTAGTTCAATTGCACATTAAACTATCAAGTCATTAGTAAGGCAACACCTCCAAACAGCTCTGCCAATGACACTTAATAACTAACCACTAAGTCTGGTACAACAATGGCAGAGTCAATTCTGTTAGAAGGTTTTATGATTCTAACTGTTCCAGTCATTTTTGATTTTCCTTTTTCAATAGTTTCAAATCAAAATATTAGAGAAGAGGATAACAATCTTACTGATTGCCTATCAGGAAAGTCTACCAAATAGGTTCTGAACCTGACCGCAAACCATGGATGACCTGAAGTTTCAGGTAGCCTGTCATTTTAATTCTCTATGTTGATCTCACACTGGCATCACTGTCCCTGGCTTGCTGCATACTTCCAGTGATGCTCATTATAAACTTCAGGAACAGCGCCTCATCTTTCTATGAAGCACTTTAAGCTTCCAGATTTAACACAGAGTTCAACAACTTCAGACAATTTCTTTCTCTGCATTTTTTGGCTTTTCGCTTATTTTTGCTTTCGGACACCAGCACATTTGCTCTAGGCACGCCATTTGTTTCTCTGTTCCCTAGGCTCTGTAAGATTAACTCTTCTGTCATTCAATTCTCCCAAATCCACCCTGTCAGACTTTCCTTTGTCCTTGCCCCACCCACCCCTTGCTCAAAAATCTATTTATTCCATCCCTAACTTTTCCCAGTTCTGATGAAAGATCATCGACCTGAAACATTAGCTCTGTTTCTCTCCATAGATGCCACCTGACCCGCTGAGTATTTCGAGCATCTTCTGTTCTTACTTCTGTTTCTGAAACTGCCTCTAAACCAAAATAAGTCTTTGCAAGTAAGTAATTTACAATACAAGTCATTTACATTTGAGCAAGTTAACAAAAATTACAAGCAAATAACGTCCTGTTACAATGTGCTTGGCTCAAAATTGTTCCACTTGATATTAACTTAATAGTCTCAACAAATGTTCAATTTCTGAAAAGGGGGACATGTTGCCAAAGCTTTTTGTCTTGCACTCATCAGGACAAATGCAAGAATGCCAAATGTCAAATAATCACAACAATCTATACTACAGGAGAAAAGGACGCTGATTGGTTGGAAAGTTGGCTCTGATTGGTCAAGGCATTGCCATGGAGAAAGCAATGGGGAACTATAGGCTCCTCAAGCTTCTGGGATGAGCAACAAATGCTGGCCTTACCAACGATGATTACATTCCATGAAAGAATAAAAAAAAAGTCCCTTGTCCACTGAGTCCGGGATAGTGATTGGAGGGGGTGGTGATGAAAACAGATTCAGGAATCTAATGAATATGGCAAGAATGAAGACTCCTTTTTTATTATTCGTGTTGCTGGCCAGGTCAGCATTTATTACCCATCCCTAGTTGCCCTAGTTCAGAGGACATTTAAGAGTGAACCACATTGCTGTGGGCCTGGAGTCATATGTAGGCCAGACCAAGTAAGGATGACAGATTTCCTTCTCTAAAGGACATTAGTGAACCAGATGGACTTTTACAACAATCGTCAATGGTTTCACGGTCATTAGATTTTTAATACCAGATATTTTTATTGAATTCAAATTCCACCATCTACCGTGGTGGGATGCGAGCTCAGGGCACTACCCTGGGTCTCTGGATTACTAGTCCAGTGGCAATACCACAGTGCCAACGCCTCCCCTCCTTTATGCATTTGTAGAGATAGGTTACTATGCAATAACATGGCCCTTGGTGTAAAGAATTAATAAACACTTCTGTAATAGACTTACTTTTCAAACATCTACAAATTCATAAAACAGTTAACCGAATGAAAAAAAAATAAAAATACACTATCCTTTCAAGAATCATTTAGTTCAGTTATGAAAGTTAGGAACATAGAAACTAAGATCAGAAATCGAGAATGTTGAAGTTGAGGCTCTGGGGTACTGGCAGCCTGTGGAGATGGGCAAGTACAGAGGCAATGGGTATGCTGGGCTCTGAAAAGAAAAGAACACAGACTCAAAACTTCTGAAGACATTGACATTTACGTAGGGTAGGGGTGCTGGTGACAGGAACATCAGCTTTGCTGAAAACAGAGGGTTCAGGGAAAGGTAAAACACTGTTGATTTAATTAGTAGATTTGTTTTGTGATGACATGTTCAAGGATCTTAGGAAGAAGAGTAGAAGTGGGACAAAGGCTTAAAGCAACAGAGTCAAGGCGAGTTCTTTTCAAGGGTACAAGTGACGGAAATATTGAATAACAGATGACTGGACCAAGGTGTGGTGAGGATCTAAGGACATGAAGAAAGTGAAGAAGCAGAGAAACAGAATTAATGTTTCAAATGCAACTCTTGTTCGGAACCTGAAGTTAACTCAGTTTCACCTCCATACGTGCTGCCAGACCTGCTGAGCTTTTCCAGCTTTTTCTGTTTTTATATATGAGCATAGTGAGAACTGGTGATGAAGATTAAGAGCACAGCAGCAAGGGAACCTGAAGTACTGTGAGGGGATTGGAAGTAGAGGGGTGCAGAGGAACTAAAGTTGGCAGAAGCAACCAAGCAGATGGGATCAATGTTTGAGACAGAAATCTATGAGTCTTTGTAGCTGGTGGCAGAGGTAAGGATGCAGCAAGATCAGAAGGATCAAGGGAGTTCTTTGAAACATGCAAGACAAACACAATGTCAATATTTAGAAAAATCTGAAGACTACTTCCAGTTCCGACTTTTGGTTTTACAGATATTCTGACATCTGACTGGTCGCCTAATTTCAGCCATGTTTCAAACATGGACAAAAGAGCTGAGCCGCCGTGAGTCGAGAGTGACTGCCCTTGACATCAAGGCAGGATTTGACCAAGTGTGACATCAACGAACCCTAGCAAAACTGGGGTCAATGTGAATCAGGGGAAAACTCTTCACTGGTTAGAGTCATACCCAGCACAAGAGATGATGGTTGTGGTTGCTGGAGGTCAATTAATCATCACCGCAGGGGTTCCTCAGGATAGTATACTCAGCCCAACCGTCTTCAGCTGCTTCCTCAATAATATTCCTTCCATCATAAGGTGGAGATGTTCACTGATGACTGCACAATATTCAGGCCATTGAAGGCTCCTCAGATACTGAAGCAGTCCATGTCCAAATGCAGCAAGACCTGGACAATAGCCAGGCTTGGGCTGACAAGTAGCAAGTAATATTCGCGTCACATGAGTGACAGAAAATGACTATCTCCAACAAGAGAGTGTCTAATCATCGCCCCTTGCCACTTAATGGCATTACCATTGCTGAATTCCCCACTATCAACATCCTGGGGTTACCAATGACTAGAAACTGAACTGGACTAGCCACATAAAGACTGTGGTTACAAAAGCAGGCCAGAGGCTAGGAATCCTGCAGTGAGTAACTCACCTCCTGACTCCCCAAACCTATCCACCATCTACAAGGCACATGTCAGAAGTGTGATGGAATACTCTCCACTTGCCTGGATGAGTACAGCTCCAACAACACTCAAGAAGCTTAACACCATCCGGAATAAAGCAGCCTGTTTGATTGGCACCACATCCACAAACATTCACTCCCTCCATCACCGACGCACAATGGCAACAGTGTACACCATCTAAAGATGCACTTGCAGGAACTGACCAAGGCTCCTTGGATAGCATCTTCCAAACCCCTGACCACTGCCACCTCAAAGGCAAGAGCAGCAGTTAGTTGGGAACACCACTACCTGGAAGTTCCCCTCCAAGTCACTCACCATCCTGACTTGGAAATATATCACCGTTCCCTCACTGTCACTAGGTCAAAATTCTGGAACTCCCTCCCAACAGCACCGTGGGTGTACCTACACCACATGGACTGCAACGGTTCAAGGAGGCAGCTCACCACCACTTTCTCAAGGCCAATTAGGGATGAGCAATAAACACTGGCCTAGCCAGAGACGCCCACATCTCATGAATATTTTTTTTAAGTCAAGATGCGATTAACACCAACTGAACAATTGTATGCGAGGCTCAAAAGCCATAATTCACAACAGTAGGGAGTGAAATAAATGAATATTAAATCAAGTAGATGTAGCGAATTTGTCTATTGCTGGGTCACAGCAGAAACTAAGGAAGTGGCAAACTAAGGCAGTTAAGGATATTATCAAATTGAAAGAAATGGCATACAATGCTGAGGTGGTTAGTGGCACTTGAGAAGATTGGAAAAATTTTAGAAATCAGCAAAGGACGCTTAAAAGTAAAATAAAGAGGGAAAATTAGACTATGAAGGCAAACTAGCAAGAAATATAAAAACAGACATTAAAGGCTTTTATGAGTATATTAAAAGATAAGTGGTCATTTGTTTTTTTTTAATTTATTAGTTCATGGGATTTATTGCCCATCCCTAAACGCCCTCTGAACAAGGGCAATTAAGAGTCAACCACATTACTATGGGTCTGGAGTCATATGTAGGCCAGACCAGATAAGGATAGATTTCCTTCCCTAAAGGACATCAGTGAACCAGATGGGTTTTTGCAACAATCGGCAATGTTTACGTGATCATCAAGCTTTTTAATTCCAGATTTTTATTAAATTCAAATTTCATCATCTGCCATGATGGGATTGGAACCTGGGTCCCCAGGGCTTTACCGTGGGTCTCTGGAATGAGTCCAGTGATGCCACTATTCCACCACCTCCCCCAATAGTCAAGAGTAAATAAAGTAAATTTTTGTCCTTTGAAGGATGAGACTGAGGAATTAATAATGGGAAACAAGGAAATGGCAGAGACTTCGAACAAGCCTTTTGTATCTGTTTTCATGGTAGATGACAGCAAAAGCATCTCAAGAGTAGCAAAAAAACAACAAGCAAAGGGACTTGAAACAAATCATTATCAAAGGAAAAAAGGATTAGGAAAAGTAATGGGACTAAAGGCTATGCAGACCCTTGGAACTGATGGTCTGCATCCTAACATCTTAAAAGTAGTGGCTGCAGAGATAGTAGATACATTGGTTGTAATCTTCCAAAATTTCCTAGATTCTGGAAATACCTTATATTGGAAAACTCTAAATGTAATTATGGGGGAGGCAGAAAGCAGGAAACTATAGGCCAGATAGCTTAACATCTATCATCAGAAAAATGCTAGAATCCATTATTAAGGAAGTTGCTGGAATAAAAGAAACATGTTGTTGAAGCTTTTTGTCTTGCACTCATCAGGATAGGTGCAAGAACACCAAATTTCAAATGTCAAAATGTGTCATTCTTCTGTCAGTACCGTACTATCAAGTGACTATTATTAAGGGATTAGTAACAAGGCATTTAGAACACCATAATATAATCAGGCAGAGTCAACATGGTTTTAAGAAAGGGAAATATTAGAGTTCTTTGAGGACGTAACAAGCAGAGTGGATAAAGGGGAGCCAGCACATGTAGAGTATTTGGATTTCCAAAAGGCATTCAATAAGATGCCACCTAAAATGTTCCTGCACAAGCTAAGAGTTTATCATATTGGGGGTGATATATTAGCATGGATTGACAATTGGCTGACTAACAGGAAACAGAGAGTCAGGATAAATGGGTCAGTTTCAGGTTGGCAAACTGTAACTGGGACCTCAACCATTTACAATTTATATCATGAATTAGGTGAGGATCAGACTGTATCGTAGCCAAATATGCTGACAATACAAAAATAGGTGGGAAAGAAAGTTTTGAGGAAGACACAAAGGCCTGGATCTTTGAGTCGAGCTGACTCATGGACCCTTTAAAAATGATGGACCGGGTCAGGTTTGGGGATTCCTGCTCCCCTTCCCCTTTCCAGCAATTTTTGCCAGCACAGAATAATGGTGCAGGTAGTCAGCCCACACAGAGTACTTCTGTCTTTGCCGGCTCCATTGTGACAACAGGCAATTCAAACCCCCCGCCCCCACCGCAAATTTAGTGGAGCCAGGCTCATTCTGTAAGCAAGTGTAGTTCACACCCTGTCAGAGGAGTCATGAGCCACAGGGGAACCCCAGTCCCAAGCGGAGACCAGAAAAACACTGACTTGCTCCTGGAATTCTTTCAGTGACAGGCTTTAAAATACAAAAAAAAGTTTTTTCAGTTTCAATAGCTAGATGCTGTATTGTAAATTAGGTGTGTTTTTACTGCAGTGATTGATTATAGGACTCTCATTTGTTAGTGTTGAGATGCATTAGAGGATTTTTCTTATTGGAAAAGTGCTACTTATGCATATAAAACTTAAGAGAACAATGCTTGGAATCTAAACGTCCAGAGCCCATTTAAATTGAAAAAAAAAAACCTTAAGCAGCTTTCACTTAGAGAATATAAGCAGCCACCTGCCATTGGATTGCTTTGATTGACAGGGCAACAGGTGCAGCTTAGGAAAAAAAAGGCCATTTGTTTATTTCAGTTTCAACAGACTGTTGTTTAGATTTCCCAGGATTTGTTTTGATGGCTGAGCCCATTATGAAAGCTTGGCTGTATTCAAAAGACACTGAACCACATCTCAGCAAGGGGCTGGGTTCACATTTTGAGTGACAGTTGTAAGAGATTATTAAAGGATTACTTGCTTTTGATATTGTAAGTCAATAAGTGTATGTTTGTTTTCACAACAAATTGACCACTTGAGGAGATCCATTTTTTGAATAGTTTTTATGAATGAGGTTTTTCAGTATGAAGTGTATTTGAATGGCAGCTCTATTTGACTGTTATATCATGCCCATTTCAAAGATGCCCTGTTCTCTACACATGGTGGGGGCGGGTGGGGGGGTATGAGAGGGCATGGGCATATGAGGAGGCAGGGATGGGGCATGGGCATATGAGGGACTACAAAAGGAGCATGGAGGGGACATTGGGATATGAGCAGACACTGGGGTGAGGAGTGAAGGTTTGAGGATCTAACATTCATGATTAAAACTGGGCCAACGTAAATGCAGGTAGGCATTCCAGCCTGCCAGCCTCACCATTTGCCTGTCTCCAGGAAACAGGCAAATGGAGCTGAGGCCACAATCGGATCAGCCATGATCTTACTGAATGGTGGAGCAATTCAAGGGGCTGAATGGTCTACTCCTGCTCCCATATGTCCTTATTAAATATTAATTACAATTAGTTGATCTCCTATGGCACTAACCATAAACAAAAAATAATCTTTCCCTGTAACTGTTTCTGTTTTTTTAACCATCATGATTTCACGTCGCTCTCTGCTTTATATTAACTTTCACTCTTCTTCCTTTTTCTATCATACCCATACTTTTAGGTACGTGTTTGATTCACTTTCCCCATCTTTAAGATCATGAAAGTTCACAGCACTAAAGGAGTTATTCAACCAGTTGACTCTGTGCTAACTCTTTGCTCAAGCAGCCCAAACCTAAATCCACTTTTGCTCCATTGCCATGTACTCTGCTACTTTAACAATTTATCCAACTTTTCTTTAGAAAATGCAATGATCTCTGCCTCAACCACTCCCTGTGACAAAGCATTCTGTACTGCCATGAACATCTGCACAAATGTTTAACCTCTCTTCTCACTTTCCATGAGTGTTTTAAAATTGATGACCTTTCATCAATTACTCCCCAAGCAGGGAAATAACGTTTCTCTATTCACCCTTTCAAAACCTTTCATAATTTTACAAGTCTCTGTAAACTTTCTCTAAAACTTCTGGCCCAGTAGAAATTGTTCCAGTATCTCCCTCAAGTCTCTTATAGCTATAGTTTTCATCCCTGACGTAATATTGGTGATCTTTTGTGCAAGACTTTCCTTACATTTTTCATCCTCCATTCTGCCTCCCAAAACCTTATTTGGCTCTTTGACAGTTCTCTTTGCTGGGTACTTAATTTTCTGTTTTGACTTCGACATCGTGTTGTGTATAATGATTTTAACAGCCAGCATGTACCAGGTTCAGGTTGCAACAGGCTACAGGCGTCGTAAATGTGCAAGGAAGACATCAACACACCACAGAGAAGACTTATTTGTTACTTTGTGGTAATTGGTTGCTCTTTCATTTGTGGTGACTGGCTGTTCATTCATTGCCTTTGAGTGCGTATAACTTTTAATGAAGAGATAATTTAGTTTGAGACATAATGTAAAATGATTTTTTTTAAAAAGCATAATTTTTGAAAAGCTCAAAATGGCTTATTCCCTAAAAACCATCAGCATTAGTTTATCACCCCCTATGGGCTTGGACACATTCCAATACTCTTAAGTTTTTGCATTTGGCAAGTGTCGAAGAGACAGCGAGACAGACTTCATATGGCTACTACTAATATTTCTGCCCATCACAAAGTCGCAACGCAAAAACAGAAACTAGAGGAAGAATCTAATTAGCCTTTTCCTCCTGCATCCAGCAAAAGATTAATAGGATGAAATAGCTAGGGGAATAATTATTAATTGTATTTATTTTATTGGTTAATTAAACAATTGAGAAAATACAACTAAAAACAGTGAATCCTCTATTTCAGAGATCCCTAATATTTGACTTCTTCATAGACCAACCATTATGTTGAAGGCATTGATGAATAAGAACTCCATACAACTCATAGAAACTCCATTAATTATGCCATTAATATGTCCAGCTTATAATATGCAATGGATTGACAGCTTTAGGTTAGTTTCCAGGACCCCCTTGACATTTTCTCCCCTTTAATTTGACCAAAATAATAGAATCCTGCAAAACCACTATACATATTATGAATATGATGTTAAACATATAGCTTGTGTTTTCTAGCACCTTTAAGATAGAAAAACATCTTAAGACACTTCAAGGAAATAAAATCACTGCAGAGCCAAAGGAGGTGATATTAGAAGTAGTAACTAAAAGCTTGGTCAAGCTTGGCTTTTGAAGAGGATTTTGGAGGCCAAGAAACAGAATATTTAAGGCAGCTAATTCTAGAACATATAAACTGATAGCTAAATACACAGCTGTCAATGCTGGGGCAAAGAAAATGGGGGATGCACAAGCAGCCAGAGTTTGGAGGGTGGGTTTGTCAGGTGACAGAGATAGGAAGAGGTGCAGTCATGAAGTGATTTGACCACAATGTTGAGAATTTCAAATTTAAAGTGCTAAGCAACTGGGAGCCAACATAGGTCAGCAAGGACAGGGCTGATGGCTGAGTGGAAATTAGTGCAAGCTGAATACAGGCTGCAGTTTTTAATGAGTTGAAATTAAATAAGGTGAAGAATTGGAAGCCAGTGGAGAAGAGATTTAGAATAGTGAAGTCTGGGGGTGGCAAAGGCATGGATGAGTGCTTCAGCAGCAGATGGGCTGAAGTAGGGCAGAGGCAGGTCACTCAGAGACAGAAATAGCTGGTGTACAGTGTATAAAGGATAAAAGGTCAGAGACTCAGGATTGAAAAGAAAGGTTGGGAATTTCTGGTTAAGTCGATGATGAGGGTAGGGAGTTTTTGACAGAGATTGAAGGCAGTGGCACAGCTGGACCAAATTACAGTTCATCCACGACTGAAAAATACTCAAGGAGTCTAACAACAGAAGACAATGAGTGGTTGAGATAGGGTGGAGTGGTGAGGTGGAGCTAATATCAAAACATGTGGAAGCTGACTGTTGTAAAGTGGAGTGCTACGTACCTTTAGGAGAATGTAGTTAACTGACCAAGTGACTGTATCAACCAAGCCCTATACAGTGCAGGCTACTTGGATAGAAGGAAGACTAGAGCTGGAGGTGATTGAAGAAGCATACATTGTGTTAGTGTCCTGTTCATAGTTCCAATAAACCACCAGTGTTTGTTCAGTTAGTCTCTCTTCCTATTTTGCTTCAAGCACAAACTAATGTATTAATTTCAAGGGCACAGCTCACATTCGCTGGACAATGCAAACCTGATAACCTAAAAACATAAAACTGGCAACGAGGATAAACCAATAAATTGATGGAAATCAAGAAAGCCACAGTAAGCCAGCTACATTACTTCACCGCTACCTTGAAGCTGTTTGAAAGCGCAGTCTCTTTAGTCATCAAGTATGCCGCAGTTTGCGCATCTTGGACCCCGTTTCCGAAGACTGGTCTCATTACGTCAAACGCCTAGTGTTCTTCTTTACCACTAACGACATCACAGGGGAGGACAAGAAGAGGGTGATTCTTTTGTCCACATGCGGGAGTAAAACGTATATCCACAGCCTCACATCACCAGATATCCCCGATACAAAGTCTTTCAACGAATTAGTAAATATTGTCATAAACCACCTGAAGCCAAAGCCCTCAGTCACTATGTAGCATTTTAAATTCAATTTGAGGAATAGGCTTCCAGGAGATACAATCAGTGGCTATGTAGCTGCTTTAAATGTGTTAACGGAATATTGAGAGTTCGGAACTTCAATTAATGACATGTTTAGAGACCAACTGATATGCAGGATCAGGGACGATGCTATTCAAAAGCAATTGTTATCTGAAACTAATCTAGGCTTCAGTAAGTCATTAGAATTGGCAACAGCCATGGAGAGCGCTGTAAGAGACTCAGGAGCAATAAAAGATATACAAAATGGCCCCATCTTGTTGGGCGTGAAGGGCCGGTAATAAAAGGCGCAAAAACGTTGGACTTTGAGAAAGGCAGGAAACACCCACTATGTACAGACCATTGAAAAACAACAGTATAACAGTGAAAACCCACAACATTAATGACAGAAATGCATCCAGGCAGCCTGCAGGCGAACGACAGTTCAGAAATAACGAATGCTTTTTCTGCCACCGCAATGGTCACATAATTCGGCACTGTAACGATAGGCTGAGACAGCATTTTAAAAACAAAGATAGAAATCGCGAAATCTGTCTCATTGAAGAACCAGTGGAAGCAGAATCTGGCATCTATTCATTATACAACCTGAAAGTGGGTAGAGCTGAGCCAATCCAGGTAGTCATTAGAGCCAAAGAACAACCCATCAAGGTGGAGGTTGATACTGGGGCATCAATGTCTGTCATGGGAGAACATACGTTCAGATACTTAATTAAAGGAGTTCATCCTTTAAGTTCGGAAGAATCGGGCACTAAATTAAAAACATATACAGGTGAAGAATTAAGAGTGAAAGGGATATGTTAAGTCCCAGTGCAATATGGGGATCAGTCTGCAGATTTACCCTTTAGAGTAGTAGCTGGGTCAGGCCCCAGTTTAATTGGTCGCAACTGCCCCAAAAAGATTAAATTGCAATGGGCTGAGAGTTTTCAAATCCTCACGAGAAACTTACAGGAATTGTTACAAAATACATTTCCATTTTCAGTGGTGAGCTAGGGAGGATTCATGGGCTACAAGCCAAAATCCATGTAGACACTAATGCAACCCCAAGATTTATCAGAGCCAAACCAGTCCCTTAGGCTCTACGGTACAAGGCTGAGGCTGAGCTAAACAGGCTAGAAAAGTTGGGTATTTTACAACCAGTGCAATTTTCCGAGTGGACAACACCCATGGTACCCACACTGAAGCCAAACTAAAGTGTTCGTTTACACAGTGGCTGTAAGTTAACTGCAACAGAGCGGTCAAATTTGATAAACACCCAATACCGAAGGTTGACGAATTATATTCAAAATTGACAGGGGGCTGTACATTTTAAAACTCGATATGAGCCACACCTACTATCAGGTAGAATTGGAAGACGGCTCTAGGGAATTCATAACCATTAAAACACGGATTGTATCAATATATTTGACTACCCTTTGGGGTCTCATCGGTGTGTGCCATTTTCCAGCACACCATGGAAAATCTACTTCAGGGACTGCCTCACGTCGTGGTTTATTTGTTTGGCATCTGGATGATGACTTAGTCAAAGGACTAGCTGACAAAGAACATTTAGCTAATTTGGAAGAGGTGCTGAAATGCTTCTTACAATCAGGGGTACGCTTGAAACGAGTGAATGTATCTTCCAAGCCAGGGGGTACTTGGGCCATAATGTCGACGCACATGGCCTGCATCCTGTGGAAGAAAAGGTCAAGACAATTCGTAAAGCACCTACACCGAAAAACACTATAGAACTAAAGACCTTTTTAGGCATGATAAACTACTATGGGTGATTTCTCCCAAATCTATCAACTGTACTGGCTCCATTATATGCACTGCTTAGTAAAAACCATAAATGGATTAGGCAAGCTCTGCACCAGGAGGCTTTCGGAAGGTAAAGCAGGTGTTAAGATCATCGGCTCTACTTGACCACTTTGACCCAAAGAAAGAATTGATTTTAACTTGCAATGCATCCCTTTATGAAGTAGGGACTGTACTTTCACATCGGATGGTGCATGTCTCCGAATGACCCATTGGTTATACATCCCGTATGGTCAGTGCTACAGAACGACGATATTCGCAAATTGAGGGGGAGAGCTTGTCTGTGGTGTTTAGTGTTTGGAAATTCCATCAATACCTTCTTCACCATCTTCACCTTATATCTGACCACAAGACTCTGCTGGGATTATTTGGGGAAGAAAAGGCGATACCCCCCCCCCCCCATCACATCTGCTCACATCCAGAGAAGGGCAATGATATTGGCTGCTAATGAGCACACTTTTATTCACAGATTGGGAAACCAGAACACACATGCCGACACACTGAGCCGCCTTCCCTGACAGATAACAACATGAAGGTTCCAATTGTCCATGAACTTGTCTTAGTACTAAATGTTTTGGATTCCTCCCCTGTCCAGGTCAAATAAATCCGTGAGTGGGCAATCCAAGATCCACATTTATCTTACGTCCAGGAGCAAATCTTCAATGGATGGTCAGGAGAGCCAAAGTCTGTTGACAAAAAGCCTTATTTCAAATTGCAGATACGAGCTCACCTGCCAGGATGACATATTGTTATGGGGAGCAAGGGTTATCCTGCCCCAAGAGAGCGAAGGCTGAATTACATGGCGCTCACCCTAGCATTAGTATGATGAAGATGCTCACGCGCAGTTACTGGTGGTGGCCAGGGATGAATGGGGACATTGAAACCCTAGTCAAAAGTTGTCTTCAATGCCAGCAGGTATAAAAGTTACCCCCTTTAGCTCCATTGCACCCCTGGCAATGACTGGGGCAGCCATGGGTGCACTTCCACATCAACTAAATGGGGCCCTTCATTTTATTAATAGACGCCCACTCCAAGTCGATGGATGCCTACAAAGTCTGGTCACCCATGTCTGCTACCACCATAAACCATCTGCAATAGAGTTTTGCAGTGCACAGGTTACTGGCGTGCTCATGTCAGATAATGGGACTGCATTTACCAGCAGGGAGTTCCGCAGGTTTACAACGCTCAGTGGAATAACTCATATCAAAACCTCGCCTCTAATGGTTTGGCTGAGCGGGCAGTCCAAACGTTTAAGCCCAAGATGAAAAAGCTGGACGGTGATTCCATCAGCACCAGATTGTCTCAGTTCCTGTTCGCATAGCGGAAGACAACACAGATGACCACCGATATTGCCCCGGCTGAATTATTAATGAAGAGACGTCACAGCACCCATCTAATTCTTATTAGGCTGAATTGAGGGAGCAGGGTGGAGAGAAGTCAAGAGACCCAGAAGACCAGACATGTTGGCCATAATCATGAAAGAAACTTCATGGTGAGGGGACAGAGTTCACACGATGAACTTTGGAGATGGGCCCAATTGGCTATTAGGCGAAGTGAGTGCCGTGACAGGACCTCCCTCCTATAATGCATTGATAAGTGGCCAAATAATTAGACAATATGTGGACCATCTCCTGAGAAGAGAGACAGTCCCACAAGGAGGAATGAAGTCGTCACTTGCATTTGGGTCTATACCACAAGTGGAAGAAATGTCACACGAGTTTAAAGTACCGGTGGGACCCGTTGGACCAGAGAGGGTCAAAGGCACAAACCTTTCCACTTCCACTGAAGAGTCTGGTGGACAGTTGACCCGAGGAGAGGGTCCCAGAAAAGCCACCCAAGGAAATTGAGCTACAATGCTTGACACATCCGAGGAAGCTTCCAGAGAGTCTTGACTTGTAAATAGTTATTCATGTAAATAATTGGGATGTTGTGAAGCTTGTCAATTGTACTTTCAAGTAAAAGGGGGAGGGTGTGGTAAAGTAGAGTGCTATGTACCTTAGGAGAATGTAGGTAACTGACCATCTGACTGTATCAATCACTATACAGCATGGACTTCTTGGGTAACAAGAAGTCCAGAGCTGAAGGTAATTGAAGAAGCACACAGTGCGTTAGTGTCCTGTTCTTAGTTCCAATAAACCACTAGTGTTTATTCAGTTAATCCGTCTCTCTGCCTATATTGTTTCAAGCACCAACTAATGTGTTAATATCAAGGGTGCAGCTCACATTCGCTGGACAAAGCATACCTGATAATCTAAAACATAAAACTGACCAAAGGTTTCAAGATTATTTTGCAAGAGACAGGTATAGATGAAGAAGAGTAGTGTACCAAGGATAGATCAGCAGGTTACCCCAGAGATATGAATGCAAAGGTAGAAAGAAAAGCCATTGCTAGAGATAACTATCTGGTCAACACAAGTTTTTTTAAATTAATTTATGGGACAAGGGCATTGCTGGCTGGGCCAGCATGTATTGCGTATCCTTAATTGCTCTCGAGAAAGTGGTGGTGGTGAGCTACCTTCTTGAACTGCTGAAGTCCCTGTGGTGTAGGTGCACCCACAGTGCTGTAATGGAGGGAGTTCCAGATTTTGGTCCAGCAACTGTGAAGGAACAGTGATATATTTCCAAGTCAGGATGGTGAGTGGCTTGGAGGGGAACTTCCAGGTAGTGATGTTCCCATGTACCTGCTGTTGTCCTTCTAGTTAGTAGCGGTCATGGGTTTGGAACATGCTGTCTAAGGAACCTTGGTGAGTTTCTGCATTGCATCTCCTGACTTGTGCCTTGTGGATGGTGGATAGGCTTTGGGGAGTCAAGAGGTAAGTTAGTCGTCACAAGATTCCTAGCCTCTGACTTGCTCTTGTAGCCAGTGTTTATATGGCTAGTCCAGTACAGTTTCCGGTCAATGGTATCTCCCAGGATATTGATAGTGGGGGAATTCAGTGATGGTAATGCCACTGAATGTCAAGGGATGATGGTTAGGTTCTTTCTTGTTGGAGATGGTCATTGTCTAGCACTTGTGTGGCATGAATGTTATTTTCCACTTGTCAGCCCAAGCCTGGATATTGTCCAGGTCTTGCTCCATTTGGACATAGACCGCTTCAATATCTGAGCTGCCGTGAATGGTGAAGCTTATGCAATCATTGGCGAACATCCCCACTTCTGATCTTATGATGGAAGGAAGGTAACTCATGAAGCAGATGAAGATGGTTGGGCCTAGGACACAACCCTGAGGAACTCCTGCAGTGAAGCCCTGGAGCTGAGATGACTGAACCTCCCACAACCACAAACATCTTCCTTTGTACTAAGCATGAGTCCAACCAACAGAGAGTTTCCCCCCAATTCCCACTGACTCGAGTTTTGCTAGGGCTCCATGAGGCCACACTCTGTCAAATGCTGCCTTGATGCTCACCTCACCCTGGAGGTTCAGCTTTTTTGCCCATGTTTGAACCAAGGCTGTAATGAGGTCAGAAGCTGTGAGGCCCTGGAGGAACCCAAACTGGGCATCAATAAACAGGTTATTACTAAGCATGTACCACTTGATAGCATTATTGATGACCCCTTCCATCACTTCACTGATGATCAAGAGTAGACTAATGAGATGTTAATTGGCTGGATTGGATTCGTCCTGCTTGTGTGTACAGGTCATACCTGGGCAATTTCCCACATTGCCAGGTAGACGCCAGTTTTGTAGCTGTACTGGAAAAGCTTGGCTAGGGGCATGACAAATTTTGGAGCGCAAGTCTTCAGTACTATTGTCGGAATATTGATAGGGCCCATAGCCTTTGCAGTATCCAGTGCCTTCAGCTGTTTCTTGATTTCACGTGGAGTGAATCGAATTAGCTGAAGTCCGGCATCTGTGATGATGGGGACCTCTGGAGGAGGCCATGATCTGCTCGGCACCTCTGGCCAGTAAGAGTAGAACAAATCAAAAGTAGTCCAACTGACTGGATTAAGGAGTGGGACTGCAGCACACTAGTGTGCCTGAGGTTACAGATAGATCAGAGAGACCAAGGAATGAGAATACTCCATTGTCAGAGTCACAAAGAATGCTGTAGGTCCAAAAGCACTTGCTGTGGTCCAACCACATCAAGTGATGAATGGCTAACCAACGTGTGAAGGATGCAGTCAATCCCACACCACTTAGACTGGAGGGAATGAAGAACAGACCACGCTAGTGGAACAGCCAGGATGAAGATGCCAATAAAAGTCTTTCTGACAATAAGGAAAAGGTGAAGGCTAGTGAGAGTTTGAGCAAATCAATAAGGACAGAAATACAGAAACATTCCAATGTATGGACAGCCAAAGCTTCAGTGGTTTGAAAGTGCAATTGTCAATTACTTGGGAGTGAGTTCTCTCCAGCGTCAGATGCAGAAGGAAGCAGAACTCAGGGGGCTAAGTAACACAAGGAAGTGGTCAGAGACAGGCTTGTCAATGATTGAAACCACAGGAGATGACAGAGTCAAGGAGATTGCCATTTATATGAAGGGAGAGGTTCAGAGAAGAGCAGGACAGTAAAATCCAGAGAAGAGAAGGAAAAGGAATTCAGGGGCACTGAAATCAGTAAGGATGAACAGTTGTTTCATATGGAGGCTGAGCAAGGAAAGGGGAAGGGTATCTCAGGGAAAACATCAGAATGGGACTTAGTGGAGGGATGATAAGAAATAATGAATTTAAAACATAGATAAGAGGAATGGAACATGCTAAGGCACCAAAAGGAGGAAGAGGAGACACCCAGGTGTGATTTGATAATAAAGGAATACATTATCAATACGGTGAGGCAGGTGGTGAAAGGTATGCCACAGAGGGAGGCAGAGATTAGAAGAGCCATATCCTGGTCATAAACAAAAGGACCTTCTCCTTTGCTCCAGGTGCCTTGTATTGGATGGAGCAAAAGTTAATAGTTGGTACACTCAGTACCTTGAAAAATAGCTGATTAACCAATTGTCAGCCCACAGGTGTAAAACTTTACTGGATCAACAGCCTCACCAAACATTAAAGTACTCCACAAAACAAGGCTTACAAATTTAAAAGAAGTTATTTTTAAGTGATAAAAAAAAAACTGCGGATGCTGGAAATCCAAAACAAAAACAGAATTACCTGGAAAAACTCAGCAGGTCTGGCAGCATCGGCGGAGAAGAAAAGAGTTGACGTTTCGAGTCCTCATGACCCTTCGACAGAACTTGAGTTCGAGTCCAAGAAAGAGCTGAAATATAAGCTGGTTTAAGGTGTGTGTGGGGGGGGCGGAGAGATAGAGAGACAGAGAGGTGGAGGGGGGGTGTGGTTGTAGGGACAAACAAGCAGTGATAGAAGCAGATCATCAAAAGATGTCAACGACAATAGTACAATAGAACACATACCTACGTGTTCTATTGTACTATTGTCATTGACATCTTTTGATGATCTGCTTCTATCACTGCTTGTTTGTCCCTACAACCACACTCCCCCCCCACCTCTCTGTCTCTCTATCTCTCCGCCCCCCACACACACACCTTAAACCAGCATATATTTCAGCTCTTTCTTGGACTCGAACTCAAGTTCTGTCGAAGGGTCATGAGGACTCGAAACGTCAACTCTTTTCTTCTCCGCCGATGCTGCCAGACCTGCTGAGTTTTTCCAGGTAATTCTGTTTTTGTTTATTTTTAAGTGAGTTTCTTTCTGCAGGTTAGTTGGGTAAAGGCACTGATTCCTGGTCCGTGCTGATGCCCTGGTGGTTCAAGCCGAGACCTGCTTCACTCAGAAAACTGGCAACTATGACAACAAGAAATCAAAAAGTCTCTGAATAGCTTCCACACCTGCTAATAGTTTATGCTCTCCAGCAACCTCCAATTCTGCCAAATTTTCTGCCCACATCCATAAGAGCAACCAGATCCCCAATTAAGAGTCCTGAACTCATTAGTTTAATTATTTTCCAAGATATTCCACGACCTTGTCCCAGATAAATAATAAACTTGGATTAGTTTGGAATATACAATTCCATTCAGGACAAAACAACAGTTACGGCTGAAAGATAGGCTTACATTTTAGTTTCAACTTGCATTTGCACTCAGCTTAGCCCCTTGGAAAATTCATCAGTTTTGGTCAATCATCAAAGGGAAGGAAGAAAAACTGGAAAGAGTCTATCCACATTACACAATTATATGCCCTGGTGAGCTAACAATTGTAATGCCAGTGGAACAAGTGAGCACTTGATCAAATACTGCCTATTAAACATCAATATGAACACAATACCAAAGTCATTGATTATGAGGAGATTTTGAGTTTTAAAACAAATGACAGCAAGGATCTTTTACAACACTCACATAAAATGAACCACAAAAGGACACCAATTCTAAAATTACAGAGGTAAAATAATGCTGTACCACTCTACGTTTCTTCTGTAATATTGATTAGCAGAAAGTTCACACTACTGCATCCATACACTGCCAAGTATATTCAGCATTTGCTGTTCTTGTTTGTTTTCTGTTATTTGCAGTTTGCATTCTATATTTTTTTTAGTTTTATTGCCATGAATTAAGACATGGCCACTCAGCCACATATTCTTCACAGGACTGAATTTCCAATCTCAGCCATACCCACGAGAAAGGAGTTTCACAGATCAATTGGTTCTCCGTAGAAAAGGGGACTACTATTTGCAGATTCACAGAGAGCCAGATTTTATTGTATTTCCCAATGCTCAGCTGCTGAAGAGCATTTACAAACACCTGGGAACAGAGCAACTGGTATCAGATCAGACATCAGTAAGGACAAGTAACAGAGAAATGTAATGATATTTAAAATAACTTTTAATAGCTAGCATGATTCAGTGTGCAAATACTCAAAGCAGGAAAATGGCAGCGAGCCAATTGTTACAGTTGTGAGGTTTGTAACATTACTATGTTTTACGATTGTGTCTTTTGGTTTATAAGCTCATTATATTGTGGGTCTGTAGCTTTAAATGTAGGGTAAATGAAAGAGGTCATGTCACATGTGCTGCAGTCTGCCTGACATTAAGACTGGGCGGTTTAATTGTTAGAGATCTGAGGAAGACTCAAATAGCTTCTCTGAAGGCGCATCAAGGGAACAATGACAGCAGTTTCTAAGTCACTCTGCATCTCCCAAAGTCCAAGAAAGGTGTTATAGATACTAAGTTGCAAACAGCTGTGCTTTAAAATATCCTTTTATTTCTAAGATGAAAGGAAGTTGGGATCAAGGGTAACTAATTAACATTCCTTCTTAAGATACAAAACTGATGTGTTTTCTGTTCCTAAGGGGAAGTGGGCAGAGGAAGGAATTTTGGGATCAGTTTATAGGCTTCCCTTTAAACGCAGAGATATCACAGACAGCCAGCAGTTGTAGTTTTGTCTTGTATGCTCTGTAGGGAAGTACAGAGTAAGAGATAGAACCAGCCAGGCCTGCACCCTAAGCAGAGAAAATGCTGACTCCATCATTCATCCTGCAGAATGCAAGTAGAAGCTCATACTCAAATTGGAGACTGAGTTCGAGTGGAGTTAAAGGAGCCCGGATCACTTGCTCAGCTTGGAGCTAGAAGTTGTGGACTAGTGTAACTTCCATAGCAAGAGATAGTTCTGGGATCAGAGGTTATCCAACGGGAAGGTAAAAAGGAAGCAACCCACTGGAAGCATCTGTGAACTGGTTGCAATAAGAACTGTAATCCCATGGAGAGTGTGATGCGTGATAAGTAAAAAGGAAACTTTTTTTCGATAGAGTTTAGTCAAGAATGTTGTTCGTATTTGTTACAGTAAAAATTATAAAATGTGAAGTCTTGACATGGACTCTCATACGTTTACAGCACAGAAGGCGGAGATTCGGCCCATCGTGTCTGCCCAGTCAACAAAGATCTGACTACACTCATCCTATTCTCCAGTGCTTGACCCATAGCCCTGGAGGCTATGGCAACACAAGTGAATATCTAAACACTTAAATATTACAAGAGTTTCTGACTCAACCATCCTTTCAGGCAGAGAGTTCCAAACTCCCATCACCCTCTGGGTGAAAATATTTCTCAACTCCCCTCTTAGTTTTCTACCTCTTACCTTAAATCTATGCCCCCTGGTTATTGACATCTCTACTAATGGAAAAACTGTCTTCCTTTCCACCCTACATATGTCCCTCATAATCTTATATAGCTCTAACAGTCCCCTCAGTCTCCAAGGAAAACAACCCCAGCCTATTCAATCATTCCTCATAGCTCAGACCATCCAGCCCAGGCAGCATGCTGGTAAATCTCTTCTGCACCCTCTCCAGTGCAATTACATCCTTCCTATAATGTGGTGACCAAAACTGCACGCAGTACTCCAGCTGTGACCTAACCAGCATTTTATACAGTTCCAGCATAACCTCCCTGCTCTTGTATTCTATGCCTCGGCTAATAAAGGCAAGTATCCCATATGTCTTCTTAACTGCCTTATCTACTTGCCCTGCTACCTTCAGGGGTCTGTGGATATGCACACCAAAGTCCTCTGATCTTCAGTGCTTTCCAGGGTCCTACCACTCAGTGTAATTCCTTGCCTTGTTAGCCCTCCCCAAGTGCTTTACCTCACACTTTTCCGGGCTAAATTCCATTTGCCACTTCTCTGCCCACTGGTATCCTTTTGTAGTTTACGGCTGTCCTCCTCACTATTTACCATTCTACAATTTTTCATGTCATCTGCAAACTTCTTGATCATACCCCCTACATTTAATCCAAATCATTTACGTACACCACAAACAGCAAGGGCCCCAACACTGAGCCCTGTGGAACCCCAATGGACACAGAATTCCAGTCACAGAAACATCTACTTCGTGCCTCAACCAATTTTGGATCCAATGTGCCACTTTGCCTTGGATCCATGGGCTCTTACTTTCTTGACCAGTCTACCTTGAGGGACTTTAATCAAAAGCCTTGCTAAAGTCCATGTAGACCACATCAAATGCATTACCCTCATCAACACTCCTGGTTACCTCCTCAAAAAAATTCGAACAAATTTGTTAAACATGACATTCCCTTAGCAAATCTATGCTGGCTATGCCTGAATAATCCATGTCTCTCTAAGTGCAAATATATTCAGACCCTCAGAATTCTTTCTAGTAACTTCCCCACCACCAAGGTTAGACTGACTGGCCTGTAATTTCCTGGTTTAAGCCCTTCTCCCTTTTGTAATAATAGGACAACTTTAGCAGTCCTTCAGTCCTCTGGCACTTCACCTGTGGCCAGAGAGGACTTGAAAATTACTGCCAGGGCCCCCTGATAGCTCTTCCCTTGCCTTCCTCAACAGCCTGGGACTCATCCAAGCCTGCGGATTTATCCACCCTTAAGGCCGCTAAACCTGCTAGTACCTCTTCTCTCTCAATGTTAATTTCCTCTAATATTTCACAGTCTTCCACCCTGATATCTATACCTGCAGTGTCCTTTCCCATTGTGAAGACTGACGCAATGTATCCATTGAGGACAGCACCCACGTCTTCAGGGTCTACACACACATTCCCTAAATGGTCCCTAATTGGCCTCTTTCCCTAGTTATTCACTTGCTCTTTATACATTTTTTAAAAAACCCTTTGGGTTTTCCTTTATTCTACCCACCAATGCTTTCTCATGCATTCTCTCAGCTTTCCGAATTTCCTTTTTAAGTTCCCCCCTGCTCTTTGTATACTCCTCTAGGGTCATCGCCATATTGAGCCCTGGGTATCTGCCATAAGCTTCTCTTTCTTTCTTAATCCTAACATTTATGGCTCTTGACATCCAGGGTTCTCTGGACTTGGTCCCCCCCTTTGCCTTTATGGGAATGTATTTGCCTTGAACTCTTGCTATTTCCTCCTGGAATGCCTCCCACTGTTCTGGCACAGTTTTATCTGCAAGTAGCTGCTCCCAGTTCACTTGAGCCAAATCGTATCTCATCTTAGTAAAATTAGCCTTTCCCCAGTTTAGAACTTTTATTCCTGGCCCAACCTTATCCTTTTCCAAAACTATACTAAATCTAACTGAGTTATGGTCACTATCTCCAAAATGCTCCCTTACTGATACGCTTTCCAACTATCTGGGCACTTTTCTGAATATTAGGTCCAGAACTGTCCCCTCCCTTGTTGGGCTTTCTACGTACTGGCAAAAAAGGTTCTCATGGATGCAACTTAAGCATTTTGCTCCCTCCCTACCTTGTACACTAAAGCTATCCCACTTAATATTTGGGTAGCTAAAATCCCCTACTATTATTGCATTATTCTTATACTTCTCTGAAATTTGATTACGCATTTGATCCTCTATCTTTCCCTGATAGTTTGGAGGCCTATAGCACACACCCAACAGGAGTCCCTTTTGTGTTTTTAACTTCTAATTATATGGCCTCGGAAGGATAATCAAACGAGATATCAACTCTCCTCACTGTTACAATTGATTCCTTGATCAATACTGCAACCCCCCCTCTCTATCTTGTCTGAATACCCTATAACCAAGAACGTTGAACTGCCAATCCTGCCCTTTTAGGCAAGTCTCAGTCACAGCTATGATATCATACTCCCACATGCCTATCTGTGCCCTCAGCTCATCTGTCTTATTCCTCAGGCTCCTTGCATTAAGATATATTTCATTTAGCCTTGCTAAACTCACTTCTTTCTTATCTAGCCTATGTTTCCTTTGCCTTCCAGACTCAGTAGCATATTAGCTGCCAATTTGATCTCAGATCCTCACCCCTCTGAACTACCTTTCAGGATCCCATCCCCCAAGCAATTTAGTTTGAATCCGCCCCAACGCCATTAGCAAACCTTGCCGCAAGGCTGTTGGTCTCATTCCTGTTTAGATGTAACCTATCCAACTTGTACAGGTCCCACCTCCTCCAGAAACGGTCCCAATGCCTCAGAAATCTAAAGCTCTCCCTCCTGCCCTATCTCTACAGCCATGCATTCATCTGCTCTATCCTTCTGTTCCTATACTCACTACTGCGTGGCACCAGGAGTAATCCGGAGATTACTACCTTTCAAGTCCTGCTTTTCAATTTCCTACCTAATTCCCTAAAGTCTGCTTGCAGGACCTCATTTCTCTTCCTTTCTATGTCATTGGTCCCAACATGGACTATGACCTCTAGCTGTTCACCCACCCCCTTCAGAATGCCCTGCAGCCATTCCGTAACATCCTTGACCCTGGCACCTGGGAGGCAACATATCATCCTGGAGTCATGTATGTGGCCACAGAAGCGCCTGTCTACTCCCCTCATTAACAAATCCTCTATCACTATTGCCTTTCCACACTTGTTCCTTGCACCCCCCTGAGCAGCTGGTCCATCCACAGCGCCATGGCCCTGGCTCTGGTTGGCCTCCACAGAGGAACCATCGCTCTCACCATTTTCCAAGGCTGAAAATCGGTTTGCGAGGGAGATGCACTCGGGGGATTACCTCACCACCTGCCTGATCCCCTTCTTCTATCTGGCAGTCACACATTCCCTAACTGCTTGCACTTTCTTTAGCTTCAGGGTGACCACGTCCTGAAATGTGCCATCCACAAACCTCTCAGCCTCTTGAATACACCATAATGCCCCCAGCTGCCGCTCAAGCTCCAAAGTCCGGAGCCCAAGTTGCTCCATTCAGAGGCACCTCCTGCACACATGGTCACCCAGACTGCCAAGAGTGTCTAGTATTTCTCATGTAGTGCAGGATATGCAAATAACAGAGCTGAGCTCCCCAAATATATCTTAACTAAATAGAATATGGACCCTTGCTTTTATTTTACCCTGACTGCTACTTGAGTATAGACTAGATGCTACATCCTCCAAATAGATTAGATCATCTAGGCGTTGCCTCTCCCTTGGGCCCCCTCTTGCACTCTCCTTTATTTGCTGCTGGCTACCTGTCCCAGGATGGTCCTCTTGCACTCTCCACTAGGTGCTGCTGACTGCCTGTCCCAGGGTCCTCCTCTCACCCTCTCCTTTACTTGCTGCTAACTAGCTGTCTCAGGGTGGTCCTTTCGCACTTGCTTCTGCGTGCTGCTGACTGCCTGTACCAGGGTCCTTCTCTCGCACACGTGCTGCTGACTGCCTGTACCAGGGTCCTCCTCTTGCATTCTCCTCACATTACTCTTTCAGTTATTAACTGAATGTTGAAATTTCTCTTTGAAAGTTTTCATTCGCTACAGAGATTGTAACATTAGAAAACAAATTCAATAACAGAACACTGTGGATACTGGATATCTGAAATAAAAACAGAAAATTCTAGAAATACTCAGCTGTGTTAATGTTAATGTTTCAGCTGGATGACTTCTCATCAGAGCTGGGAAAAGTTAGAAATATAATAGGTTTTGCAAATCTGAGATAGGAAATAGACAGCAATGAGGTTCAACTAAGTGAAAGAGACAAACAGAATCTGTTTTGTCTCTTTTACCATGTTCATCTTCATTAGAAAACTAATCTCTTCAGGTTCCAAGAGAACACTCTCAGACTGCTTTGACCATTTCCTGCTAGACAGGAAAAACTAATAAATACAAATTCACTGCTAGAAACAAAACAAGGAAACAAAACGTTAATTATTTAAGTCAAATTTTTTTCCAATAAAAACAAACAGATTGCATGGAAACAAAAACACAACATTTTGAACGTGTCACTAATGGCATTTGACAAAGGAAAGCCTCTTTCAGAAAAAGAACAGTTGGAAAGAGGAAGTACATTTCTGCTTTCATCCCTGACTACTTTGATACAAGTGCACACAGTAATATAAAAGTGGAAGACTTGTAATTTAATCGCCACAAAAGAAAACAGGTATGTGGCATACACTGGATCAATCAACAACCAACTTAAAAGGAAAATCAAGTTATAGAATGCATAAGAAAATAAATCGTGTTTACTTACTATCAGCTGCACCACTTTAGGCACATCAAAGCCGATGACTATTGCTTACACCCATCTGAGTTTATTGTTTTCAGATCGAAATTTTTACGAAATATTTTTCCTCACAATGAAAGCTGCCTCTCAGGTAATCTCAGCAATTTTGAAGGACAGTGATAACAATGGATCCAGTCCAGTAAATACTGGCATCAGACCAGTTAAAGTAGATATTTTCAACACATTTATCACCCTCAAGTGTAGATAAGTAGCTGAAAGACAAGAGGTTCCCAAGTTCTTATAATGCTTTTTTCTGTAGCAGCTGGCTGATTTGACTCCTTAAACACTCAACTCCCAACCAGATGATTGTTTTTTTAATTCTTTCATGGGATGTGGGCGTCGCTGGCAAGGCCAGCATTTGCTGTCCATCCCTAATTGCCCTTGAACTGAGTGTCTTGCTGGACCATTTCAGAGGGCAGTTAAGAATTAACCACGTATGTGGATCATAATTCACATGTAAGCCAGACCGGATAAGGTTGGCAGATTTCCTTCCCTAAAGGAGATTAGTGAACCAGATTTTTTTTTTTCAACGACAGTCTACGATAGTTTCATGATCCGCCATCACTAAGGCTAGCTTTCATTTTCAGATTTATTAATTAATTGAATTTAAATTCCACCAGCTGCCATGGTGGGATTTGAGCATTAGCTTGGCCCTCTGGTACACAGTTACATTACCACTTTGTCAGCATACCCCCAAGTTTGAGTTCCAAAAACTCACTTACGAATCTAAGGAAAGAATTTAATTAACTTTTAAATTCATTTTGAAGTAAATGAAATACCATGGTTCAGAAAGTCCTGGTGGAATGCAGATTATTGCACAAGTAATGGGTTTCTCACCCTCTGCTCCAAAGGCACCAATTTATCCTGCAGCACAATTCCACAAAAATATGCCAATATTTAGAACAAAGAACAAAGATAAGTACAGCACAGGAACAGGCCCATTCGTCCCTCAAAGCCTGCTGCGATCATATTTCCCATTCAACTAAAACATTTTTGCACTTCCGGGGTTCGTATCCCTCTATTCCCATCCTATTCATGTATTTCTTCCAAGTGGCCATTTTTCATGCCAAAGATGAGATGGTGAGTATTAATAGGCTGTAATACTATTGTGGCTATCACAACCAAACCCATTTCTGTCTGCCACTAATGTTGACGTGATGCACAAATTCCAAAAGAGCGATAGTGATCGTAAGTGAGGGCTCTAGTTAGAACATTAGGAGCAGGAGTAGGCCCTTTGGTCTTTGAGCCTGCGCTACCATTTGATAAAATCATGGCTGATCTGATTGTGGTCTCAACTCCACTTTCCTGTCTGCCCCCCTACCCCCCCCCCCCCATAACCCTCGGCTCCCTTGTCTACCAAAAATCTATCCAGCTCAACTTTGAATAAATTCAATGACCCAGCTTCCACAGCTTTCTGGGGAAGAGAACACCACAGACTAACGACTCCCCAAGAGAAATACTCTTCTCATCTCTGTCTTAAAAGGGAGGTTTATTATTCATAAATTGCGCCCATTGGTTCTAGTCTCCCTGACAAGAGGCAACATTTTCCCGGTATCTACCCTATCAAGTACCCCCAAGGATCTTGTGTGTTTCAGTAAGGTCACCTCTCATCTTTCTAAACTCCAATGGATAAAGGCCCGGCCTATCCAACCTTACTTCATTAGATAAGCCCTTTATCGCAGGAATGAGTCAGATGAACCTTTTCAGAACTGCTTCTAATGCAATTATGTCCTTTTTCAAATAAGGAGACCAAAACTGCACACAGTACTCTAGATGTGGTCTCACCATGATACTGTATGGTTGCAGTAAAACTTCCCTACTTTTATATTCTATTCTCCTTGCAATAAACACCAACATTCCATTTGCCTTCCTAATCACTTGCTGTACCTGCATATTAATATTTGGTGATTCATGTACCAGGATACACAGGTCCCCTTGTACCACCAGGTCCTGCAATCTCTCTCCATTTAAGTAGAGTATTGCAGTGCTATTCTTCCTGCCAAAGTGGACAAAGTCAGATTTTCCCACGTTATACTCCATCTGCTAAATTTTTGCCCATTCACTTACCTATCTATACTGTCATACCTATCTTGGTGTCATCAGCAAACTTAGCTATTATACATTCAATACCTTAATCCAAATCTTTGATATAAATTGTAAGCATTTAAGGCCCAGCCCTGAGCCCTGTGGCACTCCACTAGTTATTGCTTGCCAACCCAAGAAAGACCAGTTTTTCCTAATCTCTGCTTCATGTTAGCTAACCAACCTTTTCTCCATACTAATATGTTACCCCCTACACCATGAGCTCTTATTTTGTGTAGTGACCTTTGACGTAACACCTTATTAAATGCCTTTTTGAAATCTAAGTACACCACATCTACAGGTTCCCCTTTATCCACCTTGCTTGTTTCTTCCTCAAAAAACTCTAATAAATTAGTCAAAACTATGTTGACTCAGCCTGATCACATTATGATCTTCTAAGTAACTTGCTATAACCTCCTTAATAATGGATTCTAGCAATTCCCCTATGACAGATGTTAGGCTAATTAGCCTATAGTTTTCTGCTTTCCATCTTCCTCCTTTTTTGAACAAAGGCATTACCATTTGCTGTTTTCCAATCCACTTAGGACACTTCCAGGATCTAAGAAATTTTTGAAGATTATAAACAATGCCTCTATCTAAACAACCATTTCTTTTAACACCCTAGGATGAAGTCCATCAAATCCTAGGGACTTGTCAGCCTTTGGATCTATTGGTTTTCCTAGCATCTTTTGCCGCTGTTGATGATTGTTTTAAATTTCTCCTCCCCCTTCCACCTCTTGATATTCAAATAACTTTGGGAAGTTTTCTATGTCTTCTATAGTGAGGACAAACAAAATGCCTGTTCACTGCTTCCATCGTTTCCTTGTTTTCCATTACTAATTCCCTAGACTCACTCTCTAGGGAACCAACACCTCTGAGGACTCGAAACGTCAACTCTTTTCTTCTCCGCCGATGCTGCTAGACCTGCTGAGTTTTTCCAGGTAATTCTGTTTTTGTTTTTGTTTTGGATTTCCAGCATCCGCAGTTTTTTTGTTTTTAAACTCTCTTTGGTTACTCTTTTCCTATTTAAATACTTATAGAAACTTTTACTATCCTTTTTATATTTTTTTGCTAATTTTCTCTCATACTCTAATTTCTCCCTCTTTATTCTTCCTCCACTATTATATCATCAAGTCTTTAGCCCAGAGGTGCAGACATCTGTTCTCATTTTTTTTATGGGTCAACTTCACATTGCATTGATCCATTCTAAACTATTTTCTCCACCATCCCACCAAAAAAATTCCTAAATTCTCTTTCAATTGAAAACTAAAATATATCTATGATTAGCGAACTAAACTTTGGATTCTCCACAACTCTCAATGCTGGTGTACTTATCCAGAGACGTGCAGACAGGGAACATTTTTCACTTCAGAACAGGCCATATTTGCAGAAGTCAAGTTTGAACTGGAATTTCTTCAAAGAGGGATTATAAGACTTACAAAATCTGCTGATGTCAAACAAATCCCAGCAAGTGCTTGAAGAGAAAAAAAATCCAGGAATTGTAAAAGCTTTGAAAATCAACAAGTTTCATCCATTATTCAACATCCATTCTCTCAGAAATACAATGGGAGTGAACACTGAATGTAAGTGACCTGACTGGATCTGTGGTACTCAAGGGCTCAACGAGCAGATCTTACAGTTTCTATTCTCTCAGATAGACACAGTAAAATTAAGGTTAAATAAAGGCTCACATCTGTTTAAAGCCTACATCAGTACAATTTAAAAGTCCTCTAGGGAGCTATCACACAATAACAGGTGGCAGAAATTTCATTGCCCAAGGCCAGCTAACATTAAAACACACACACACACAATAATGTATGTCCTTCCACAGCTGACAGTCATCAATGTATACCTGCAAGGGTTTCTTCTTCTAACAGTTGTCAGTAAGACCTGTTCTTTTCCACTAAGTCTTCTGGCTGCTTCCATTCTAACTGAGTTTAGGAAAAGCCCTGTTGGTCTCCCTGCTATTTGGAGTCCACCAATTCATTGCTGGTTGAGAGAACAACATGTTCAGGCATAAAAGAAATCATCTGGAAACGCCGAGAGGTCTGAGAGCACAACTGGGTGGGGGGGGGGGGGGGGAGAAAAACAGGCAGAGAGATAGAGAAGTCAACAGTATGCAACACAAACTGTAAGAGGGAGAGTTTACTTCAGCCTGTGATTTTATTGCAGGAGTTAGGCTGCTTTGGTGCTTTTCTCCGACGGCTGAGCTTTACTTCCCTGAAGCTGCACTTCACGGATGGGGTGTGGGAGCCAGTGAATCAATTAGGTTTTGTTTTGATTTTATTATATTTATAACTTAATGTGAATTACAAAATGTCATAAAACTGTACAAGTTTTTTTTATTTGTTCATTTATATTAATGATGTTTTTGTTGAAACAGTTTCTCACGTGGTGTTTCTTGCTGTGGGTAATGCTATAGAAGTATGATAGAAGCACTTTTTATTCAAACATTATTTATCCTTTAATCTTTCTGTACCTCCCTTCTTATTCATCTCATTGCAAAGTAAAAAATCAAATATTTTAATTTGGGGCTTGATGATACTGAGACACTCAACCAAGGTAAATGCATTAGAATTTGCAAAGATAGGGCAAATGTCACGTGATTAAGTTACCGGGAATACATCAAACCAGAATTGTCAACCAAATATAAACTACAATGCTATTGAGAAAATGTTTTTAAATTAGCAATTTTATTCATATTCTGACATTTCATGAGACATTTTGTATTAAACTTGCATTCTAAACAATACCATTCTTGAAACCCAAGACAAAGAAAATGCTAAAAGCAAAATACTGCGGATGCTGGAAATCTGAAACATAAACAAAAATTGCTGGAAAAATTCATCAGGTCTGACAGCATCTGTGGAGAGAAAGACAGAGTTAATGTTTTGAGTCTGTATGACTCTTCTTCAGAACTCAATTCAGAGCTAGGCTAATTGTGACCACAGATTTTGTAAATGGCCATTAGCCATTAAAAATGTAATCTGTCAGCAACTTCGAGAGTCCCTACAGAATCACCAAACTCCAAATGCATTGGTCTATGAAGCATAGGCGCAAACTACGTTTTATAATCTTATGCCAAAGAGAATGAACTGAGGCGCTGGGAATCCTGCATATTTCTGATTAGAGCATACCTCTAAAAAGAATGCATGCTGCACCTTTCCACCTTGGTAGATAAGACTTGACTGAACTGCAGATATATGCATCTGTCTGCGAATGTAGGCTTCCCTTGAAGTTGGTGTGGAAATTACAGCTGGATTTTGCATGTATGTGAGAGCAGTAACAGAAACAGTGACCTAGCACTATTCTGATCTAACTAGGTCAATGGCTACTTTCTCCCACTGTTCTTTTTGGATTAACTACAGGTTCTTAGTTCTTCAAGCTAAAATAGAAATTTTTTTCCACGGCTTACACAATTTTAATGTACCTGCAACTTCTCAAAGGAAAATAGCCCAGAGGATAGACTTAAACGAAGGTCAAATGGGCCTTGGCAGGTGCGTAATGTAGCAAAACAACAAAAACTTATATTTACATAGCATTTTTAACATAATGAAACATCCCACGATGCATCATAGAAGCATGAGAGCACAGAGTATGACAATGAGCCACATGAGGCGATATTAGCTCAGGTGACCAAAAGCTTGGGCAAAGAGGTTGATATTCAGGAGTCTCAAAGAAGGAAAGTGCAGGGAAGGGGTACTGTGGGGTGTGGAAAGGGTGTTCTAGGTCTTGGGGCCAAGGCAACTGAAGGAATGGCCACCAATGGTGAAGCAATTAAAATCAGGAATGTTTAAGAGGCCAGATTTAGAGATACGCAGATATTTGGGAGGGTTGTGGAGTTGGAAAAGATCACAAAGATAGGGAGAGGAAAGGCCAAGGATAGATTTGAAAACAAGAATGAGAATTTTAAAATCAAGATGTTGCTCGACTGGGAGTCAGCAAACAGGGCTGAAAGGAGAAAGGGGCTTGGTGTGCACTGTCATGCCAAGAAGGCATAAAAAAATCAAAAAGAAACGTGTTTCTCTTCCATATTGTCTTGTTCATTTTTTAAAAAAAGAACAATTACTGGACTGATAAAATGGCTGCAGCTACTCGCTAATGGTAGCTCTGTAAAATTCTGAACAGTTCCAATGAACAAAGGCAAACCCATCAACCTCCTGGAATGTGACTTGCATTGTATGAACATTCCAGGCAAGCCAACACAAACAGCTAGTAGACGAGACATCTCCACCAGCCAGCTCTGGGCAAAGAAACAGCTATTTGTGACTCCTCATCTCCAATGCTGTGCTAATAGTTCCACAGTTACCTGCTCAAAATACAATGATTATTAACAAGGGGGCTTCACTAGCTGAATGGCTCAACCCAAAACCACCCTGTCAGATGGCCAAGACTTGAGCTGTTTGAATTGCTTTAACTATACAACTTTTGGGTTCTATCTTCTGTTGCTAAGAGATAGCAGGATACCAAGGTATAGTAGCCTGCCTCTGACCTCAGTTTCCCTCAAAGCCTGGTCTCCAGAAAGAATCCTGCACTTTGCCCACAAAGTGAACTAATTCCCAGAAGGTAAGAATGCTTTGCTGCATCTTCACCTGCCTCAGCCTTCAACCGAGCTCCTGGGAAAAAGACAAGGATTTCTGCCAGACAAAGCCAACTGAAAGAACCTTCCTTGGACAGTGACTTACTGGACTGTGGACTCAAGTGAAACAATAAATCTTTCTTTTTCTTTTCTGCAGTCTTTGCCCTGTACCTCTTTCTTTCCCTTATCTCCCTTTTATTGCGTGAATGTGCCGGGGTTACATAGCGACACCCCTTCCCTGCATTTTGAGGGTGTGTAAAATAAATTAACCCTCTGATTATACCCTATCTTGAGTTTGCTGTGAGTATATTATCTCAAGTTTGCTGTAAGTATATTAATAGCGGATTGGATCACTCCAAAACTGAGGGCTTGGGGAAAATATGCCACCAGTTATAAAGGGGGAAATCTAAAATCAAAAGCGCCTTTCAGTTTATGGGCAGGTGGCAAGAGGAGAACCAGGGCTGTTTAATTTAAACCCTTTCTGTCCGTATAGGGTGACCTCAAGTTTACAGAGGGTAGAATATGGGACACCAACCAGGAATGCATTGGAGTAGTCGAGTCTAGAGGTAACAAAGCCATGAATGAAAGTTTCAATACCAGATGAGCTGACACAGGGGTGAAATAAGGAAATAAACAGTCTTAGTGATGGCATGGATATGTAGTCACAAACTGATCTCAGAATCAAATGTGACATCAAAGTTGCAAACAGGCTGGTTCAATCTCAGGCTGTTGCCAGGGAGTGGGATGGAGTTGGTAGGTAGGGAGTGGAGTTTAAAGCAGGGACCAAAAACAATATCTTCAGCCTTCCCAGCATTTAAATAGAGGAAATTTCTGATCATCCATAATGCGATGTCAGATAATCAATCTAACAATTTAGCAGAAGTGGTAGAGTCAAGAAAGGTAGTCATGAAGTACAGCTGGGTGTTGTCAATGTACAAGTGAAAACTAACTGTGCCTTCAGATAAAAACAAAAAACTGCGGATGCTGGAAATCCAAGACAAAAACAGAATTACCTGGAAAAACTCAGCAAGTCTGGCAGCATCAGTGGAGAAGAAAAGAGTTGACGTTTCGAGTCCTCATGACCCTTCAACAGAACTAGGTGAATCCAAGGAGAGGGGTGAAATATTAGCTTCTCTCCCCCCACCCAAACCACCCCCCTCCAACCCCCCTCACCCCCCCACCTTAAACCAGCTAATATTTCACCCCTCTCCTTGGATTCACCTAGTTCTGTTGAAGGGTCATGAGGACTCGAAACGTCAACTCTTTTCTTCCCTGCCGATGCTGCCAGACCTGCTGATTTTTCCAGGTAATTCTGTTTTTGTTTTGTGCCTTCAGATAATGTTGCCGATGGGCAACATGTAGATAAGAAATATTAAGGGGCCAAAATAGATCCATGAAGGACACCAGAGGTAATGGTGTGGCAGCAAGAAGCCATTGCAAGTGATTCCCTGGCTATGATTTGCTAGATAAGAATTGAACCAGCTGAGAGCAGTCCCACCCAGCTAGAGGAGAATTGAGAAGCGGTGTGATCAACTGTGTCAAAGGCCGTAGACAGGTCAAGGAAAGCAAGGAGAGAAAGTTACCAAGTTACTCTTGTCACAGTTACATAGGATGTAATTTGTGACTTTGATAAGATTTGTTTTGGCATTGTGGCAGGGCAGAAACCTAATGGAGATTTCAATGGAGGGGTTCAAATATGAAGTTCCAGAAATAATGGGAACGGTTTAGGGTGGCGACAAGTTCAAAGGACTTGTGAGGGGAAAGGGAGGTTCAAAATGGGACAGTAGTTTGCAAAGCCCCTCTCACACCCGAGAGCATTGTGAACTCAGCTTCTGAGAGAAACATCTGAATTGAGATCATCTAGGCAGTGCTACTAAGAGGAAATCACATGATAAAATCAGTGTCCTAGTAAAAGGGCAAAAATCAAAAAAATATTTTCCAAACAGATAGATTATCTTAAAATATGAAAGATGAGCAGAGACAGAAAATCACTGTTTTATCTTGCTACAGTAATGTCTGTCTGGTTTCTTCTGATGGCAAACAATACAGGTAACTGAGTTAATGGTTTTGACCTGTGGTATTTGTGAAATAATAAAGAAAACAAAAGATGCTCTTTTCAAGCTTTAGTTAAATTTCTGAGTCGTGGCTCTGTGTCAGAAGGTTGATTGTTAAGCTCCACTCCAAGGACTCGAGCAAAAAAAAGAACAAGGCTGACATTCCACTGCACCTTTGGAGATGCCGTCTTTCAGATAAGATGCTCTCTCACGTGAATGTAAAAGATCCCATGGCACTAATTCAAAGAAAAGAGGGCAAGTTACCCCGCCCACACATCATCCCCGGTGCCCTGACTACTATGTATCCCCCAACTGACATCACTGAAGCAAAAAAGCAGATTATCTGGTTATTACCACATTGTTGTTTGTGGGAGCTTGCTGTGTACAAATTAGTTGTCTCACTTCCTACATTACAAAAGCAGCTCCACTTCAAAAAGTATTTCAGTGGCTGTAAAGTGCTTTGTGATGTACTGAGGTCCTAAAAGGCACTACACAAATGCAAATCTTTTTTAACAAATAGGACCAAAGAACCAATCATTTGGAAAATTCTCAGTTGACCATTCACTGCTCCTAGAAAATTCATAAGCGGACTGCAAACTGACATTTAACTCCAACAAGCTTTATCCTATTTAAATATTTAAGTTTTGGCCTTTGTCAACAAAGACAATTAATTTTATAATCTGCACAAGCAACATAACAACTGTACAGCATCCTTTTAGACAGAAATACTTGAATCAGTGTCTCACATGGGTGTTAACTGCACCTTGCTCATTTAATACTCCTCTATTTTAATGAAAACACAAAACCTTAAAGTATCTCAACGTTATCTTAAAGGAAACATGGACAACAGCTGTCTTCAAGAGGCATGTAAGAAAACCCACAAGTTTCAGAAACCTCCTACACTTGTTATGTTAGTGCATGCCAAGTTCAAATGATGTCAATCACCGGAAAACAGACTATTGCATGAAGTTTATTTATAAACTACATCAGAACCCTCAGCAATAATGGGCAAACATAAAAACAATGAAAAACAAACACATTACAATCCAGTCTTTGCCAACCTAGAGTCCCTGAGCTGGCCCTGCTCTCCTTTGGGAATCCCATGTGCAGCAAGCATAATAAAAGCAGGACGTGCCTCATTTCCTTTTGAGAGCTACCGCCACAAATTCTGAAACTTCCTTGAAGTTCCTTCCTTACTGCACAACACAAGCATTACTATCATTTCCTGGGACTTTTTCATCCTGTTGATGTGATAGCTATTGACCTTTTTCCATGTAGAAGGTCCACTTTGCAGTAACATTGATGGCTGTTTGTTGGGGGGGGGGGGGGGGGCCAGCAGGTTGGGCGGGTGGGGAGCACAACCAAGAGCACTTTTGCTGTCTTTATTTTTTTAAAAGCTGAATCCAATTTTACCACAATGCCCTCAAAGGAACAGTTTCAAACTACCTTCCTTCCAGAGCTATCAGACCCTAGCTATACTGCCAGTCATGTGATAGGAAAGTAACACTCTACTCATGCATGGTTGGTTTCTTACTCACCAGCAGCTGAACACAATTTTAAAAGATATTTTCATGTTTTCAATAAGGAGCAAACTATTCATAAGACTAAATTTCCAAAAAGAAATTTTACGAAGCAAACTAGTGTAATTTGGGCAATTTCAGACTCAAGTTACATGATTTTTCTAATCTTGCTGATTGACTGGCCAACATTGAGTTACTAAATTATTATCCAAGATTAGTTGAGCAGGAGGAAAAGGAATATATTCAGCAAGAGTGCGATCTACACATTAATAGCTCTGCACAATTTTGTGAAAAAAATTCTTACACTAACTACCTGTACACCTGCAATGTAGTAAAATAGCTCGACCGTGGGAACCCAGAACTTGACCCTAAAACGTCAAATTCAATTGCTGAGTTCTTAGCTGCAATTATTTGACTGGCTTTTCAAATATAAGTTACCTAGCCAGAGGAATGGCTAATCACAAAAGCTGCTGTTTGGCATTAACAGAAATCTTAACCACAAGGGTGTTCGTGAGATCAAAATAGAACATGACCATTGAGTAAGGAAAGCATCAAGAGCTTAATGCATTGGTGATCTAGGACAGCTCATCAGTTCCTTTAGGCACTTGCAGGTAACAGTTTTATTTTAGATTACAGCTATTTCGAAGGAACAGTGCAGTAGAGTGAACTGAATAAAATAGTCCTTTCAACTCTGGATCCTTGGATGAAATCCAGGCCAGTAAAATGTCAATCTCCCTCTTTGGATCAACTGTGATGGTCTAAAATGAATTGAATTTGACCAGATCCCAATATGCACAGACAAAACCACATAACCTATATTAATAAAACAAAAACTGAGTGTGGATTGAAGCCCAGCTTTTTTGGGATCTAAAACGTCTCAAGAAAGGAAATTAATCTTTCCTTTCATATTCTCTTAAAACTAAAAAGATAATGCTAAAATTATGCATGACCTTAATAAGGCTGCAGTTGAAGTACTATGTATAGGTTTAGCCAATAGGCTAAAGGAATGATACAAAAGCAAGGAAGTTATGCTAAACCTTTAGAAATCACCTGCAAGGAATCAGATGGAATACTGGCCCAGATTTTGCGTTAAAGAGCAAATGAACAGCATTATTCATTACACTTACACTTGTCCACAGACATTCTATAACATTTTGCACTAGAACTTGCTGCAAACAGAAATCCATTTCAGTGCAACATTCTCTATGGGGACCTGTGTGAACAAGGCAACAGCATGCCTTCTTAACCAACCAAATTGAATAATTCTTAATCAGCAGCACAGTCTAAACCATAGATTAAAATATTTAATTCAATGACAAATCATGCAGAGAATGCAAAATAAAGAGATGGAAAGATGGATGGGATTGAGAGGGAAAAAAGAGAGGTTAAGCAGGTAAAGTAAAAAAAAGTTCATTCATTTTTTAAAAATTTCCAACAATAATTAAAATCTTAACAAAAGAGACTCCACAACTGCAAAAACTAATTTTCAATACTTGAGTAATTGTTTAGCAATAATTAAGGTTTACCACGCCATTAAAAATCCACTTACATTAAAATGAACTTAAGCCTTTACTTTTTCTGGGGAATTTCATAGGTATCAATAGAAATTACGTTTAGGAAGGATGCCAAGATCTCGGAGGAGGTGCAGAGGAGACTTAATAGAATGGTACCAGAATAAGCCTTTTCAGTTATATGAACAGACGGAAAAAATAGATGGCTTTCCTTAAAGCAGAGGGGTTTTAATAGAGTATTTATTGAAGTGCAAATTGTTTTTGTTTTCTAAAGCATAGGTACGCAACTTCATATGTGCAATGCACTTCAAAGCAGTCTCTCAGCAATATAGTGATCTTTTTGGAGGAGCAGGACAACCCAGACCAGCAACTTCCTGATTTCTGTATTTAACTGCACATGTGTGGTCACCAGAAGTTGCTGTCCAATTTATTCTTCAATGACAATATATGAGTCCTGATAGCCTCAATACCACTTTTCCTAGCCTATTATATCCAATCCTGTGCACATTTTTAGGAAGTACATCAAGGCCTTGGGGAGAGGAAAGGGGAGATTTACTAAAATGGCACTAGGGTAAGGGGCTTCAGTTATGTGGAGAGGAATTTTGATAAGAGTAGATAGAGAGAAATGTTTTCCACTGGCAGGAGGGAGGATTAATAACCAGAAGACATAGTTTTAAAATAATGTTGAAAGAACCAAGGTGAGGAGGGAGATAAGAATTTTTTTTATATATCCAAGATGCACTGCTTGTAAATGATGCAAGCAGTTCAACAGTATCTTTCAAAAGGGCATTCAATAAATATTTGAAATTTAAACATTTGCAGGACTATGGAGAAAGTGCAGGTGATTAGGGTTAATTAAATAGCTTTTTCAGCTAACCAAATGATATCCTATGCTATATGATTCTATGATAAACAATGGAAAGATGCAGAAGAGACTCATTCATATGCTGCTAAGGATGAAGAATATGGTTACAAAGGGATTTGAGAAGTTAAGAGCTGTCTCTTTACATTCATGGGAGAGAAGGTTAAAGGGTGATCTAACAGAGCTCTTCAAGGCTGAACGATTAGGCTAAGAGATCAATCATACATTGTTTCCATTTGCTGGCAAAATGGCAAAAAGATAATCTCAAAAAAATTAACAGGTTCCATTTTATGTTCTGCTCTCTCTCTCCAATAGAATTCCATTCCTTTGCTTTAGTTAACCAGGCTCTCAGTCAAAAAACAGCTAGGCATATCTCCAACAATGGCAGGGAATAGGTAGGACAGTATGTACCAAGCACCTAGGGAACCAAGTCACACCAGGCAGCTGGGGACATACTTGAGGGATTTAACTTGTTAATTGTGTTGGAGGTAGGATAGGGGGTAGGGAGAAACAGAGAGAAAGAGCAATAGTGTATTAATGTAGTTATGGTGCTGGATTGGCAACTCAAGAGGTCCTGACTTCAAGTACTACCGTTATGAACTGAATTCAGTAAGTCTGGTAACCTTTGAGCTGGACCAGGAAAGATGGTTGTGAAAGCTCCTGAATTAAATAGCAAAACTACTCATTCACTTATGTGCTGTGGGGCTGTAGTAATTATGGTTTTACTTAGTGTGTAAGGTACCTGTTAGGCAAGATCACATGATCTGTAGTAACCAAAACGAGAGTAGTGTGGGCTACCTCAGCAGTCAGTGTTAGATAGAGTTGGCGTTGAACGCACAAGGTGTAGTTGCTACTGAGTATATTGTAAATAAACTTTGTTTCCACCCAAGAAGTGCTTGCAGATCAACTTTATCATTAATAGTACAACTTGGTCACTCTACAACAAGGACAATCTGGCTAATACGATTTAAAGTGGCCTTACAAGCCATTTAGCTATATAAACAATATTATAGCACTTATAGATGTGCAATAAATGCAGCAGCATTTACCAGCACCACCCACATACAGGAGTCATAAGCCTACATCAAAGCAACTTATACATGGACTGCTGAGTTTTTCCAGGTAATTCTGTTTTTGTTTTATACATGGACTATGCAGGAGTTGACTTTATGTCCTATTCTGAAGGCCTCATCCAGAGTAATTAAGCAATATGAAATTTGGGGAAATAGCAGCCACTGTAGCTGTGTAACACTGAACCACACTGGATTACCCCAAAGCCAATCACCAAACCATTACCACTTCAGTGCCTATTTGGCTGTGGAATATTTAAAAATAAATTGGGATCTGTTTTTAAAACAAAATGCAAAACAGTTGATAGAATTCTTTCATAGGGGAAGAGTCAACTCTGCTTTTTCAAGTTTGATCTCGCTATTGTACCCAAATTATTAGAATTACAATTTATAAAACCACATGTTTTCATTTGAATGACATTTCTGAAAATGACTACAATAAAACTTCTCATTATATTACAACTACTACAACTTGTATTCATATAGTACCTTTAAATGTAGTAAGGCATCCCAAGGTGCTTCACAGGAGCATTAACAAAAATTGACACTGAACCACATATCAAGAAAGGTGAACGAAAGCTTGGTCAAACAAGTCGGTTCTAAGGAATGCCTTGGGGAGGAGAAATAGGTGGGAGGGTAGGGGTGGTGGGGTGTGAGGGGGAAGAGGTTTAAGGAGGTAATTCTAGATCTTCGGGCTCAGGCACCTAAAAAGGTACAAGTGACAAGAGTGGAGCAATAAAAATTGAGCATGCGCAAGGGGCCAGAATTGGTGGAGCACAGAAACCTCAAGAGAGTGGTAAGGTTGGAAGAGGTTACAGAGATAGGGAAGGGTGAGGATATGCAGAGAATTGAAAACAAGAAAGAGAACTTTAAGAATCAAGCCTTTGCTGGACTAAATGCCAATTTAGGTCAGCGAGGATGAACAGGACTTATGCAAATGAGTCAGATTTTGGGTGAGCTCACAATTATGTATAGTCGAAGATGGGAGGCCAGCCAACAATCCATACCACTGCCTCCAATGAAAAAGCTTTGAGCCTTTTGTTAGGTGGTGCTCAAGACTGGCTTGGGAATAGCAATTTTCCTTCTCCAGGACATTACTGCAGGAGTTCCTCAGGGTAGCATCCTAGGCCCAACCATCTTCAGCTGTTTCATCAATGACCTTCCTTCCATCAAGAGGTCAGAAGTGGGGATGTGCGCTAGTCTCGTTTGAAATAGATTCCTCCACTGTTTCTATATTATCACATGCTTATCCAACAATCAGTACCGGATATGCAGAAATTTTCTCCAAATAAATATTGGGAAAACAGAAGCCATTGTTTTCGGTTCCCACGCCAAACTCTATTCCCTAACTACTGACTCCACCTTTCTCCCTGGTAACAGTCTGAGATTAAGCCAGTTTGTTCACAACCTTGGTGTCATAGTTGATTTGAAGTTGAGCTCCTGAGTTCACATTCATACTAAGGCCACCTGTTTCCACCTCCATATCATCGTTGGGATTTCAATCTCATCTGCTGCTGCTCATGATGCCTGTTACTTCTAGACTTAACTATTTCAAGGCACTCCCAATTGGTCACTGGCTCCTAGCAAAGCAACATTTTGATTTTAAAATTCTCATCCTTGTTTTCAAATCCCTCCATGGTATCCATCCCCCCGTGTAATCTCTTCGGCACCCCCACAACTCTCCAAGATTTCTGTGCTCCTCTAATTCTGACCTCTTGAGCATTCCCAATTTTAAACGCTCCACCACTGGGGGCTGCACCTTCAGTTGCCTAGGCGGTAAGCTCTGAAATGCCCTCCCTACACCTCTTTACCTCTACATTGCTTTCCTCCTTTAAGACACTCCTCAAAATCTACTTATCTGATCAATCTTTTGGTCATCTGACACAGTGGCCTGGACCTTGAGGTCAGCAGCAAAGAGGAGACAAACACCACTGACTGCCTGAAAACCTACACTCTACCTTGGTCATAAACTGCAGTGGGAACCTGCTCTCCTGGTTGCAGCATGGATCCATTGGTGAGGTGATTGGGAGGCCAAGTAGCATAATGCATTCCTGGTGAAGCCATGGCCCCTCTAACATCACAACCTGAAGGCACAGACCTGTGGTCTGGCTTCAGCTCAATGACTATCTCCCCACCCCTCCCAGCTCCACTCTCTTTCCCCCCCCCCCCCCAATTCCAGCACTTCTCTGACATTGTCGGGAGTGAGGAGCCATGGTGGAGGGCAGCTAGGGGTGCTTCTCAGCATTCGTTGCTGTTGGGACTGCAAGATTCAGGCCATATCTCCTTCTGTGACTCAGTGTCATTCCTTGTTTCATAATGCCCCTGTGAAGTGCTTTGGGGCGCTTTATTGCATTAAAGGTGCTATATAAATATAATTTGTTGCTTTGTTAAAGCAGTGAATATTTGTGTTTAGAGATACAAGTCAAAAATGTCAATTCCAGGCTACAACTCTTTGCTTTCAGCCAAAGTACAGCTAACGTAGCTCTTGACATCCATCATCAAAAATCCCAAATCCAAAAAGTCCTACCTTAACATGCATAGAAAGACCAACTTTAGCAGTACTGCCAGCCATACTCCATTTGAAAGATCAGTTAATAAAACATAAATAACTTTGTTACATTTTCACATTTTCCTTCAATTTCCTATAATTCACCTGGTGACGGCAAATAGATAGTCTACTGCTGGGCTTCTGGTAATCCTGGTGATCCTGAAACAACAAATGTGAAGTGTGCAAATGCAGTAAAGATGGTGGAGGGGTTTGGGTAGGCAGGAGAGGGATGCTTTTATCTTCGTAACTCCCTTCACAAGATCAAAAACAGATAATGCGTGCTATTTGGCCCTTCTGACTTGAGGCTTGGTTTCCAAACCTCCAGTGATACAGCTTTGAGCCTTTTGTTAGGTGGTGCTCAAGACTGGCTTGGGAATAGCAATTTTCCTTCTCCATTCCAGCTCCAGGACATCACTGCAGGAGTTCCTCAGGGTAGCATCCTAGGCCCAACCACCTTCAGCTGCTTCATCAATGACCTTCCTTCCATCAAGAGGTCAGAAGTGGGAATGTTCACTGATGAGTGCACAATGTTCACCATTCGCGACTCCTCAGATGCCGAAGCAGTCCATGCCCAAATGCAGGAAGACCTGGACAACATCCAGCCTTTGGTTGACAAGTAGCAAGTAACATTCAGGCATTGGCCATCTTCAACAAGAGAGAATCTAACCACCAGGCCTTGACATTCAACGGCATTACTATCACTGAATCCCCTACTGTCAACATCCTGGAGGTTACCATTGACCAGTTATTTCTATATATACAGTAGCTATAAGAGCAGGTCAGAGACGAGGAATCCTGCAGTGAATAACTCACCTCCTGACTTCCCAAAGCCTGCCCACCATCTACAAAGGCACAAGTCAGGAGTGTGGTGGAATACTCTCCACTTGCCTGGATGAGTGCAGCTTCAACAATATTCAAGAAGCTTGAAACCATCCAGGTCAAAGCAGCCCGCTTGATTGGCACCCCATCCACAAACACTCATTCCTTCCACCAGTACAGAGGTGAAGTAAAGATGGAAATTAGGAAAACAAAGAAAGGATACGAAAAAACATTGGCAGGTAAAATCAAAGAAATTCCTAAGATGCTTTACCAGTACATTAAGAGCAACAGAATAACTAAGGAATAAGTAGGGCCTATCAGAGATGTGCATGGTAACAAGTGGGTTGATGCAGAAGATGTGGGCTGGGTTCTCAATGAGTACTTCGTCTGTCTTCACCAAGGAGAGGGATAATGCAGCCACTCTAGATAAAAAGGAGTGTGAAATATGGGGTACAATAAGCATAGTGTGAAAGGAAGCACTGGAGGGACTGGCATCCTTGAAGGTGGCCAGTCAGCAGGGCCGGATGGATTGTATCCCAGGCTGTTGAAGGAAGCCAGGGATGAAAAAGCGGACATTCTGAGGATCATTTTCCAACCTTCACTAAATACAGGGGAGGTCCCAGGGATTGGAGGTTTGCGAACATTGTACCAATATTTAAAAAGGTTGCAACGGATAGACCAGAAAATTATAGGCCGGTCAGTCTGACTTCAGTGGTGGGCAAATTATTGGAAACAAATCTGAGGGACAGAATGTACTGTCACTTAGAAAGACATGGATTGATCAGGGGTAGTCAGCATGGTTTTGTTAGGGGAAGATCGTGTTTTACTAACTTAATAGAATTTTTTGAGGAAGTAACAAGGAGGATTGATGAGGGTAGTGCAGTGAATGCTGTCTACATGGATTTCAGTAAGGCATTTGACAAAGTCTCACATGGCAGACTGGTCAGGAAAATGAGAACTCATGGGATACAAGGGAAGGTGGCAGGTTGCATCCAAAATTGGATCAGTGACAGGAAACAAAAACATGGTCGATGGATGTCTTTGAGAGAGGAAAACGGTTTCCAGTGGTGTTCGACAGGACTCAATCTTGGGGCCCTTGCTGTTTGTTGTATATATCAATGATTTAGACTTAAATGTGGGAGGCATGGTTAGTAAATTTGCAAATGACACGAAAATTGGCCACATAGTTGATAGTGAAGAGGATAGCTGTGGACTCCAGAATGATATCAATGGCTTGGTTGAGCAGGCGGAGAAGTGGCAAATGGAATTCAATCCGGAAAAGTGTGCAGTAATGCATTTGGGGATGGCAAACAAAGCAAGGGAATACACAATAAGCAGAAAGTTATTGAGAGGGGTTGAAAAATGAGACACCTTAGAGTGTAGGCCCACAGCTTTGAAGGTGGCAGGACAGATGGACGAGGTGGTAAAGAAAGCATATGGAATGCCTTCCTTTATTGGATGAGGTATTGAATACAAAAGCAGGGATGTAATGATGGAATTGTATATAAATCTGGTTATGTCACAGCTAGAATTTTATGGTCACCACATTACAGGAAGGACAAAATTGCTCTGGGGAGAGTGCAGAGGAGATTTACAAGAATTTTGCCAGGGCTTGAAAATTGCAGCTATGTGGAGAGATTGGTAAAAGGATTAGAGGCCACATGAGGAAAAACGTTTTCACACAGAGGATGGTGGGTGTCTGGAATTCATTGCCTAAGTGGTTGACGCTGAAACACTCAACTCATTTAAGAGGTACCTGGATCTGCATCTGAAGTGCTGTAAACTGCAAGGCTATGAACCAAGTGCTGGAAAGTGGGATTAAAATGAGCAGCTGGTTTATTTTTTCTCTTTCTGGCCGGCGCAAACATGATGGACTGAATTACCTCTTTCTGCATTGTAACTCTCCTATGGTTCTATAGCTCTAAGGCAGCTCACCACCACCTACTCAAGGGCAATCAGGGATGGGCAATAAATGCTGGCCTAGCCAGCCGCACCCTCATCCCAACAATAAAATTTTAAAAATTATGAAGTGCACGAGTCTGCATTCCATACCTTCTCCCAACAAAGCAGTTAAGATGATGTGATTCAGTATAAAAGTAACCTGTGCCCTAATTCTATTATTGTACCAAGTCTCTTTAGGTGTATGAGTTGTATTTTCATCACAAAGTTAAAGCCACATTCATTGTCCAGATCAAGATCAGTAATTAGTATGAAGTAGCCAATTCCTAGAGTGATAATTTTGCCGACTGTATCTGATGAAAGACAATCTTAAATTGTGAAAGGTATTTTGTTTTATTCATTCACAGGATGTGGGCTTCGCTGGCTGGGCCAGCATTTAATACCCATTCCTAGTTGCCCTCAAGGAGGTGATGGAGAGCTGCCTTCTTGAACCGTTGCAGTCCATTTGTGTAGGTGCACCCACAATGCTGTTAGGAAGAGAGTGTGCCAGGATTTTGACTCAACGACAGTGAAGAAACAGCAATATATTTCCAAGTCAGGATGATGAGTGACTTGGAGGGGAAATTCCAGGTGGCGGTGTTCTCATCTATCTGCTGCCCTTATCCTTCTAGATGGTAGTGGTCATGGGTTTGGAAGGTGCTGTTTAAGGAGCCTTGGTGAATTCCCGCATTACATCTTGCGGATTGTACACACTGCTGTTACGGCGTGTCAGTGGTGGAGGGAGTGATGTTTATGGATGGGGTGCCAATCAAGCAGACTGCTTTGTCCTGGATGGTGTCAAGCTTCTTGAGTGTTGTGGGAGCTGCACTCATCCAGGCAAGTGGGGAGTACTTCATCATACTTCTGACTTGTGCCTTGGAGATGATGGACAGGGGAGTCAGTAGCTGAGTTACTCACTGTAGCAATCCTAGCCTTTAACCTGCTCTTATAGCTACAGTATTGATATGGCCAGTCCAGTTCAGTTTCTGGTCAATGGTCACCCCCAGGATGTTGATAGTGGAAGACTCAGTGATGGTAATGCCATTGAACATCAAGGGGCGATGGTTAGATTCTCTCTTGTTGGAGATGGTAATTTCCTGACACCTGTGTGGTGCAAATGGTACTTGCCACTTGTAAGCCCAAGCCTGGATATTGTCCAGGTCTTGCTGTATTTGGACATGGACTGCGTCAGTATCTGCGAATCACAAATGGTGCTAAGAATTGTGCAATCATCAGCAAACATCCCCACTTCTGACCTTATGGAAGGAAGGTCATTGATGAAGCAAGATGGTTGAGCCTAGGATACTTGCCTGAGGTACTTCTGCAGTGATGTCTTGGAGCTGAGATGTCTGACCTCCAAAAACAGCAACCATCTTCTTTTGTGCTAGGTATGACTCCAACCAGCAGAATGTTTTCATCCCCCGACCCCAATTCCTATTGATTCCGGTTTATCGAGGGCTCCTTGATGCCACACTCGATCAAATGCTACCTTGATGTCAAGAGAAGTCATTCTCATCTCACCTCGGGAATTCAGCTCTTTTGTCCGTATCTGAACCAAGGCTGTAATAAGAAGTTCAGAAGCTGAGTGGTCCTGGCAGAACTCAAACTGGGCGTCAGTGACCAGGTTATTGCTAAGCAAGTACCGCTTGATAGCACTGTTGATGACTCCTCCTTCCATTAATTTACTGATGGTTGGTGGGGCGGTAATTGGTGAGGATGAGGTCAAGTATGTTTTTCCCTCTTGTTGGTTCCCTCACCACCTGCCGCAGGCCCAGTCTAGCAGCTATGTCCTATAGGACTCGGCCAGCTCGGTCAGTAGTTGTGCTATCAAGCCACTCTTGGTGATGGACATTGAAGTCCCCCACCCAGAGTACATTCTGCACCATTGCCTCCCTCAGTGCTTCCTCCAAGTGATGTTCAATATGGAGGAGCACCGATTTATCAGCTGAGGGAGGGCAGAAAGTGGTAATCAGAAGGAGATTTCCTTGTCCATGTTTGACCTGATGACACTTCATGTGGTCTGGAGTCAATGTTGTGGACTCCCAGGACAACTCCTTCCCGACTGTATACCAACCTGCCACCACCTCTGCTGGGTTTGTCCTGTCGGTGTCTGGGATATTATCTGCAAGGCATGATTCCATGAGGATAACTATGTCAGGCTGTTGTTTGACTAGTCTGTAAGACAGCTCTCTCAATTTTGGCACTGGCTAAAATCCCCAATGTTAGTAAGGAGGACTTTGCAGGGTCGATGGGGCTGAGAATGCCATATTCATTTTTGGTGCCTAGGTCAATGCTGGGTGGTCCGTCCAGTTTCATTCCTTTTTTGAGACTTTGTCGTGGTTTCATACAACTGAGTGGCTTACTAGGTTATTTCAGAGGGCATTTAAGAATCAACCACTTTGCTGTGGGTCTGGAGTCACATGTAGGCCAGACCAGATAAGGACGGCAGATTTCCTTCCCTAAAGGGCATAAGTGAACCAGATGGGTTTTTATGACAATCAACAATGGTTTCATGGTCATCATTAGACTTTTAATTCCAGATTTTTTTTATATATTGAATTCAAACATATCCAGAGCATTACCCTGGGTCTCTGGATTACTAGTCCAGCAGCAATACCACTACGCCATTGCCTTCCTCCATGACAGCTTCATAACTCGCTGTAGCTTTGATGTGGTAATAATGAAATCTCAGTATGCCTCATACTGGAACAGGATGCCAAATCACACAACATGAGGCCCAAATAATTGCTTGAATCTATTAAAGGTCTCCAAAACTACTTTAATATGTATTATGACACTGCATTAATATAAAAGAAATGTTAAAATAGCATTTCACGTTTGCAAGCGTTTACACAGCATCCACATTTCAATCTGCCTTGGACTCATGGCACAATGTTCAGCATTCTAGCCCTCCTCTGTGGGTCTTCTTCCCAAAATCCTTCCACCTCTCTCCACCCATACAAACCTTCTCAAATCAAAATTTTAGATCAAGCTTTTGGTTACCCCTGCAAATCTCGCTTTCCATTTCTCACCGCCTGTTCCATTTCTTATTCTTCTCATTTGTTTTTCTCCCAATATCTAAAAAAGCCTAAGGATATGTTAAAAGGCATTATATAAATGCACATTGTTGTTGACAAGTATACAATTTTACTATTAACTAATCCAAACCATCTCCGTGGATAACTATTCAGTGTACCCTCCTCATTAATTTTACAATTAAAGGCTAATTCCTGCAGTTCAACATGACGTACAAACTAGTTGCACATCCAAAAGGTGGTTAGGTTTCAAATTAAACATACTCCGGAAACCTACAAATATGACACTGTTGTCCAAACAGCGTTAAACTGAGCCATACTAATATCCCAATTGGTAAACACACTATCTCGTGGAAATCAGACTAAGATGATCCTCTGTATTGAGTTATAAAAAACTGGTCTCAAGCACCTAAATTGAGCGAGTTTGGGAGGAATAGAATGGAGAAAAAAATTAACCATGGTATCTATCTTTTATTGCTTCACAGTGGTGCCCATTGAGGAACGTACATGTGAACATGAAACTATCACAGCTGAGCCCAATTCAGTCACACCCCAATGGACAAACAGTCTGCCAATATCACCATCTAGCTCTAAAGCCCCTATTACAAAATAGAGCAGTGGTACAGCTACCAAAGGAAATTAAAAAAGTGATGTGAAACTATGAATTCAATATATAAATCTATAAGATCAATTCAGATGATATTTACATAACGAAAATACGCATTACTGGCTCAAAAAGGTTAATCGGACGACAGTTTTAAAAGATCAACAACAGGAACTGGAGCACAATAAGGTTTCAATACCTTTGCTTTGTGAGCAAATGCCAGAAATAAAGGCACACAGTAAGTTTTCCATCAATCACTGCTCCCTAAGAAAACAGCAAAACCGCCTTGTGTGGGTGAAGGTTCTTTTGTTCAGCATCCTGTCGAGAACCACTTGCACAATACAGTGGTGTGCTAATTTTGTTCCAATTACTAAGACCAGTGAGTCACTAAAGACTCATGAGTCACTAGGAGGATATACCAGCACAGCTCACTATTCATTTTGTTGGCTGCCGCAGAGCAAAATAATAGCAGAGTCAAAGCTTGTTTAAACACATTTAAATGTTACTGATGAAAACTTTGGGTTTTTTTGGATTGGGGAGGCGGTGGAAGAAACAGAAAGAAAGCAGCTTTGGATATTATACGTTTTGAAGCATCATGATTTTATAAAACCGTTTGCTAATATGAACCTCTCCAGATAAAATAGACCATGACTTCAGTGTGTCCAAACAAAAACTTCTCAGTGATTTTGAGAACAGATTGGCACAAGAGTTTGAATGTTGCTGGGCTCCAGTTGGCCACTGTGCTGCACTAGGTCATCTAATCTCAGCTCTTAGGTATTGATTACGATCACTATAACAGTAACAAGTCTGATATAAATACCTCACAAAACACAATACGCCTGACATGGGTCTGAAATTCACCAACAATAACTTATATTTATATAGCTCCTTTAATGGAATAAGGTTTTAAGGAGCGTTTCAAACGAGGAAAGCTAGATAGAGGCAGAGAGGTTTACAAAGGGAATTCCAGGACTAAGGGTATGGGCAGCTGGAGGCACGGCCATCAACGGTGGAGCAATTAAAATTGGGGGCTGGGGTTAGGGGAGCACAGATATTTCAGAAGATTGTAGGTCTGAAGGAGATTACAGGGATAGGAAAGAGCCAGGCCATGGAGTAATTTGAAAACAAGGGAAAGAATTTTAAAACCAAGTTGTTGCCTAATTGGGAGCCAGGGTAGGTTAGCAAGCACAGATGCGACAGGATTTGGAGCAGGTTAGGCCGTGGGCAGCAAAACTTTGGATGACCTCAAGTTCACAGAGCATAGCACGTGGGAGGCTGGTCAGCAGTGCATTAGAATAGTCAAGTCTGGAGGTAGGAAAAGCATAAATGAGGGATACAGCATTATGAGCACTGAGACAGGGCAGAGGTGGGCAATGTTACAAATATGGAAATAGGCAGCCTTAGTGATGGCGTAGATATATGGCTGATCTCTCATCTTCAGAGTCAAATGTGACACCAAGGTCGTAAACAGTCTCCTTCAGCCACAGAACATCAGGAAGAGGGGTAAAGTCAACAGTGAGGGAGCAGAGTTTGTGGCTGAGAACATAGACAGTGGCCTCAGTCTTCCCAATATTCAGTGGGAGGAAATTTCTGTACTGGATGTCAGATAAGTAGTCTAGCAATTTAGAGACAGTGGAGGAGTCAAGGGCGATTGTGATGAAGTGAAGCTGGATGTCAGCAGCGTACATGTGCAAACCAGCATTGTTTCCAGATGATATTCTGTCAGTTACCTGCTGACTTCGCTGATGAAGAACTCAAAGAGCCTTCGCCTGTCTAATTTTTGAACAAAAAAATGCACAATGTGAAGGTTATAGTCAGTGGAGTGTGACGTTGAGCAAATGGATTTTCAGATAATTTTAGGACTGAACAAGTATAGCAAAATCTGCTATTTTTAAAATGTTTTGATCCCTTTATCCAGCAATTTTATCCACACTGTAAAACAATCCATTGTTCAATAAATTCAGTCAATCATATATGTAAAAGGTCCCATTGAGGATCAGGGAGTTTGCCCATTGCCCTGCTCGGTCCTCAATCAGCCACATCAAGTGCCTGCCTGGTCACTTTATTTGCTGTTCATGAGAACTTGCTGTGCACAAATTATCCAACTATCCAATAATGGCCATCTATGTAATATCAGAGTCATCATTTTTAGGAACAGAAATTACATCTGATACAGCAGAGTCCCAGATGCTGGGCATGGTAACAATGCATTAATGTGAGAGTTGAATTGCTTGTTGTTGTATGTTGACATATCCAATGCCAGTGAGTGGACTTCAAAGTAACCCAATGGCTTCAAAGCCACTTGGGATGTGAAGATATTGTGTTCTATAAATACAAGTTACTTTGTTTTATATATTCTTGGTCTCCACATTGCAAAACAGTAGGGAGTCAGGGAGGTTTAACACAGATCGTGGGTATAAAAACCAGTTCAGCTCAGAAGCATGAACAAGTGTCAAAAAACCTTTGAATTGTCTTTGATATCGACACAAGATTAGCACAAATCCACCCCATTAGCAAACATGGGGTGAAAAGTGTTTAAGTTATTTTACGTGTTTGCAATGGCTATATTTTCAAGTACAACTTCTGACTTGCAGCCAATACTGTTTGAATGCATTGCCCAAAACAGACAACCAGGTTAATTGTTCAAAAAGGTAGGAGTTATGGGAGCTTTTGATATAAATATTGTTTATTGCTTAAATCAGCACTTCTTGCAGCTCAGATTTAAGGATAAAAAGAAAAAACTCAAATACTAAAAACTAGAAACAAAAAAAATGGTGGAAAAGTAAAGGATGTCAGTCAGCATCTGAAAGAACAAGATACGTCAACATGAAAGTTGAGACTCGAGTATAAAAACGGGCTACGAGCTACATATTAACCGCTCCTTCAGATGCTGACTAATCAGCTCTACACTTCTAGTGTTTTCTGTTTTCAGTAAAACTTGGAGTCAGGTTAGCCAAAATTCCACTGCTAACTAACAAACTCTGCATCCTTTATGTTGGTGATATGCATATAAGTATAAACTACACAACAAAACTTAATGGAAATTACCTCAACTTTTACTCGGCAATTATAAGCCAAAATTTGAAAATTGGCACATTTTGTTATTCATTCTTGGAATCTGGGCATTGCTCACAAGAGCAGCCTTTATGCCCATCCCTTATTGCGCCGAGACAGTGCTGTAGCCCATGTGGTTTGTAGCACTTGTTACAATCAAGAAATTTGCTCGTTAATTTCAGAGGCCATTTAAGAGTTACTCACATTGTCGTGGAACCGAAGCAGATAAGAACCAATTTGCCTTCCTAAAGGACTTCCACCCCCACACAGATCCTGGACTATTTTCCAGTCATCATACGAACCTCTGATCATCTCACCAACCTTTTGAATTTGTGCTAACCGTAAGTTACTTTAACATTCACGTGGACTTCGGACCTCTTGATTTTTAGGCACAACCCTGACTTTTTGATCCACCTACAAAGATCCTGGACAGCTCTCTCACCACACCTAGCTACAATATTTTTGCAATAACTTACTGTATTGGAACTCTTATGGTTCTACGCAAAGTATTGTTTCCAACCTTTGTTGCTCTCTCTCCACTTCACACACAAAAAAACCACTCCACACCCTGCCCAGACAACAGCTTTTCTGCTTTCCACCCTGCTCTCTGCTCCTTTTCTACTCTTCAAACCTATCCTCTATTGTCTTGGCCCTTTAGCTCATCTCAACTTTTCCTGATTATCTATAATGCATCCTGCTCCACGATTCAGATTCAGTCTACCAGACTCGGTCTTATTTTGCCCAGATTCTCATCGCTCCTCAATAGACTCACTGCCTTCCACTCCCTTGTCCAAGATATATCCTCCTCTGCCCGTTTATGTTCGCACTGAAGATTTTGCTCATATTTCCCCTTCTCTGCATCACATCTACCAGTCTCAATATTCTGCTCAACATACCTTATCCTTCTACCCGCGCCCCTCTCCCCGGCCTCACTCCTTCCTCCACACACCCCCAAACATTGTTGCAACTGGAGTGTTCAACCCCCATTTCCCCCACCCTGCCTTTGCAAAGGTGAGACTTCAGAAGGGAGGTATTGTGTTCTCAGGACGCAACTTGGATTTGCCGTTACAAGTTCCTTAATATACTTCATTGTGTTCTGAGTACAACAAAAATAACTTGCATTTACATGGTGCCTTTAAAATAATAGGTGGCCTGGGGCTGCACATAGCCCGAGGCCAGTCTACAATAGGCCAGGGGACAACTATCACAACCCAACTCCACATGAGGAGACTATTATTGCTTTGTTTCCAAGGGAAATTGAGAAAGGTATTGGTGAAGCCAAGTCTGGAAGTGTTGCCAGCTATCCTACACAATTGTTTTTTTTTCTTTTCTCTTGAGGCCACACACTCAGATCTAGATGTATTGTCCCTCCCTTCTGAAAATCACTCATCAGGTGATATGATTACGGGGGGCTTCAACCAATAAGCTTTTTGCGCAGGTAATCCTGTTGGCGGGGCCTCTGATGGAGAGGTCATGTCTAGTATTCAAGCACATCTACATGTCTCCTAAATAAAGTTTAGCCTTTTCTTCACCAAGCCTGCTGCTCCATCAAGTTATTATAGTTGGCAACGAGGAAAAAAAACTGACTTCTGCTGTGTACTTCGCCCTGGTTGATGCGAGTTATATGAAGTTGAACAATATTGACCAGTCATGCTGCTGTTTGGAAGCATCGATTCATACGATGCTAACGTTTAAAGATTGGAGTCAGTATGTCAAGTGACTTGCATTCTATTTCATTGCGAATGAGATTACTACTGAAGGAAAACGTAAAACTATCCTGCTGAGTGCACGTGGAAGCAAAACGTATGACCTGATTCGAAACCTGACTGCCCCGAATGCGCCAAATTCTAAGTGATATAGTGAGTCAGTGGAACTTATGAAATAGCACTTTCAGCCCAACCAGTTTGTGATCATGCAGCGCTTCAAATTTAATTCAAGGGTTTGTGCCCCGGCAGAGTCCATTGCTACCTTGTGGTGAATCTGAAACAGTTAACTGAATACTGAGAGTTTGGGGATGCTGTGAATGACATGCTGCGGGACAGACTTGTATGCGGAGTCAAGGATGACGCCATACAGTGCCTCTTGCTAGCCAAATCCGACATTGATTTCAAGCGCGCCCTGGAACTTTCTCTCACTGTGTAAAGTTCCGCTAAAGACTCGCAGGTTTTGCAGCATGTGGATAATGGCGCCATACTCCATGTTGGCCGGGAACCTGCTACTAAGCATGGCGCAAAAAGCAGAACAGCAGACTTTAAACGCGATTCTATGCCCAATACACGAAGACTTAGGAAACCTGATGGTAACACGTCAGCTAATAAGATACGAATTTGCTACAGATGTGGAGGAAATCACGGACCAGACATTTGGAGATTCAAAGAAGCAGAATGAAATTATTGCCACAGGAAAGGACACCTGGCTAGGCAGTGCAGAACAAAGGATAGGCAAACACAAAACAACAAACACATCTAACAGATCCAACTGATACAGCAAAGGCTGAGGCTGCTACTACTGATGTATTCTCTGTATCATGTGACAGCTGTTAAATCTGAGCCCAACACCGTGACAGTGCAAGTGAATGGCAAGCAACTGCAGATGGAGGTGGATACCAGTGTTTCAACTACTTTGTTGGGGAGTGCACATTCAAGTACCTTAGTGAAGGGAGTCAGCAACTGACATTGGAGCGGACACCCACCAAGCTGACAACTTGCACTGGAGAATCCATCCAGGTCAAAGACATTGCTACTGTCCCAGTCTGCTACAAACAACAGACAGCCCAACTGTCTGGGATCATTGTAAAGGGGGAGGGGCCCAGTCACTTGGGTCGAGATTGCCTGCAGAAAATAAAACTGACTGGTCAGAAATATTCATTTGAAGTCCGATGGAATTCCAGAACTCCTGAAAAAATACAAAACTGTTTTTCAAGGCGAATTGGAAAAATTGAAGAGCTTGCAAGCTAAAATGCACATTTATCCAGGCAACATCACATTTCTTCAAGGCCAGACCAGTGCTTTACTCACTAAAGGAAAATGTGGAAGCAGAATTGTGCAGGTTGGAAAGCCTGGTAATAATTCAGCCTGTCCAGTTTTCTGAGTGGGCCGCACCCATAGTCCCAGTTGTCAAGCCAGACCAGACTATATGTACATGTGGTGACCACAAACTGACAAGTCAATGAAATAGCAAAATTAGACAAATACCCTATTCCTAGAATCGATGATTTGTACACCAAGTTAGCAGGAGGCAAATCGTATACAAAACTAGACATGAGTCATTCCAATTGTTGATAGGCATCGGATAGCGCATCAAGAGAACATGTGACAATTAATACCCATAAAAGGTCTCTACCAATAAACCCGATTACCGTTTGGAGTTTCGTCAGCACACGCTATTTTTCAGTGAACCATGGAGAATATCCTGCAGGAATTTCCCCGCGTAGTCGTATACTTGGGTGATGTTCACATCACTGGACTGACCGAAGTTGAACATTTAGCCAACCTTGAGGAAGGGCTGAGAAAATTTAAAGAACCTGGTGTGCGTTTGAAGTGAGAAAAATGCACATTTCAAATATCGGAGATAACCTACCTGGGTCATAGAGTGGACACTTTGGGGTTGCATCCTGTTGAAGACAAGATCTAAGCAATTAAAGATGCACCATCACTCTCTAATGTGAGAGCCTAAACCTTTCCTAGGTATGATTAATTACTATAGCCATTTTTAACCTAATCTATCCACTGTACTGGCACCACTACATTTGTTGCTGAGGAAGAACCACCACTGGTCATTGGGTTCACAGCAAGAAGCCTTTGTAACAGCAAAGAAACTGCTTCATTCATCATGCTTGCTGGTATATTACGCCCCACCTAAAGAGCTGGTGTTGATGTGTGGTGCTTCTCCTTATGGTGTAGGAGCCATTCTACCACATCAAATGGAGGATGAATCAGAAAGGCCCATTGGCTACGTTTCAAGAACACTTTCCCAAGCTGAAAAGGGTTATTCTCAGTTGGAAAAAGGAGGATTATCGGTTGTATTTGGTGTCAAGAGGTTTCTCCAATACATTTTACAATTGTATCTGACCATAAGCCGCTGGCAGGCTTGTTCAGCGAAGACAAAGCTATTTTGCCTATGGCTTCAGCGAGAATTCAATGTTGGGCTTTGAAGCTATCAGCTTACGAGTACACATTCATGTACCGTCCTGGCTCACATATAGCCAATGCAGATGCACTTAGTCATCTTCTGTTACTGGGTAGTCTTGTCAATACACCTGTTCCACAAAAGTTAGTGTTATTGTTAAATTTCTTGGATTCATCACCTGTATCTGCCAAAGAAATCAAGAATTGGACAAACCGAGACCCAGTGCTGTCAAAAGTCAAAGACAACAATGGCCAAGAACACTTGTGTCTGATGACTTATGACTATTTTATTCCAGAAATGCTGAACTGAGTTGTCAAGATGGAATTTCGTTGTGGGGTTCAAGAGTTGTTGTCCCATCACAGGGTAGAGTGTCACCATTGGCAGAGCTCCACAGGCATAGTGAAGATGTTGATGCTGGCATGTAGCTACGTCTAGTGGCCAGGAATAGACAGTGACATTGAGAGCATGGTTAAACACTATTTCCTTTACCAGCAATACCAGAAGCTCCCTGTTTCAGCTCATATTCACCCATGGGAATGGCCTTGTCAACCTTGGATTAGATTGCATATTGACAATGTGGGATTTTTTCTAGGCACCATGTTCCAGTTAATCATCAAAGCACATTCAAAATGGCTTGATATCTACAAAGTAAAAAACGCCAACTTCAACCGCAACTACTGAAAAGCTGCGTCACTCCTTCAGTATACATGGTTTACCTGAGATGATTGTTTCTGATAATGGAACAGCTTTCTCCAGCGTGGAATTTCAGAGATTCAGACCTGAACCATATCCGGCACAAAGACTGCTCCCTGGCATCCTTCATCCAATCATCTCGCTGAAAGCTGTCCAGACCTTTAAAGCTGATATGAAGTAGTTATCTGGAGGTACTCTGGAGTCTTGCCTTTCCAGATTTCCCCTAAGTTACTGCACAACACCACATACTACTACAGGCTCAACACCATCAGAATTACTAATGAAGCACTGTTTGCATACATGTTTACACCTGGCGTTTCCAAATCTTTTGTGTGTGTGGGGGCGGGGGGGGGGGGGTTGACAAAGCCAGAATGATCAAAAATTGAACTATGATCTACACAGCAAGACTCATACGTTCCATGTAGGCAACCCTGTGTGTAATTTTAGAAGTGTATCCTGTTGGACTCCAGGAGCCATCATTTCAGAGGGTGGTCCATTATAGTTTCAAGTGCAAGTCAAAAGATAGAACTGTACGTAAACACGTAGATCACATTAGGGTTAGAGAAACATCACGAAGAATGCAAGATCAACCTGCGCTTAATGTTTCATTGCCGACTTCTGAGGTGCGTGGTCATCCTAGAGCTAATATTCCAGACATATCCAAGGAGTTGCCAAACACAGAACTACCCAGTTCCAACTATGTATCTCCTAGTGCAGCTCCAGATCCCGCTAATCCTGTTGAGGAATCTCCATTGGTGGAGCTACGCCGCTCTAACTGTCTCCACTGAGCTCCTCAGACCTGATTTGTAACCACCAAAGACTACAAAATGTTTACTGGATTTCTGACATTTTTTATTGTAAATGTGGGGAACTTAAAGGGGGAGGAAGTGTAGTAATTAGATGTATTGTCCCTCCCTCCTGTCAATAGCTCATCATGTGACGTGATTACTGGGGCTTCGACTGATAAGCTTTTTGCGCAGGTAACCCTGTGGGTGGTGCTTCCGATGGAGAGATCACGTCTAGCATGCAAGTATGTCTACATGTCTCCGAACTAAAGTTTAGCCTTTTCTTCACCATCAATTTATTACACTGCACTTTTTCTTTTACCTTGAGGCCACACTGACAGATCAGCTAGATCACATACAAAACATCTTATTTCTCGTCTCTCATTGAAGGCACCGACTTAGGTACAATTTGCAAGTGGCTGTCCCTTTTCCTACAGTTCCTTTGAAGCACGAGCACCAGGAAACAGTGGCACCACAATCTACCTCACATCACAGCAGGTTGAGTCAAGCACGGCCTGGGCATCAAGCATTAGCCCATCTATTAGCACCTCTTCCTCAAACTCATTAATGATCTATCTGGGATCCTAGTAGATGGGCTGCTATTCTGTGCAGGGGACGAGTTCTATCCAATTTCTTAAATACAGCTTAATTTTGTCTGTAATACACTGCTCTAGCACTGATGTGCCCAATTCTTCAGAGTTTCACCCAAACTCATAATTCACCATGGAATTTCATTGTCTCATTTCAAAATCAATACAAGGCCAGCACATGCTGGCAGCACAGCCTCCTGGATCTCCCTCAAATCATCTCTCTAAAAACTGGGCATAGCCATGAGCCCTCGGAAAATCAATGCCAAAAATCCCAGCGACAGTATATCCTGCCTGCTCTACTGAGGATTTTGATCAACATGGCTTATTAGTGCACATGATTTCTCTGTTAATTTACAGATGACGTACATTACCTAAAAGTTGTGAATAATGCCAAAACAGCTTTTATGGGGTGGCATGTAGTGTAATTTTAATAATTTTAGTAATTTCAAAAGAAACACTCTCTCTCTCTCCTTGCGCTTCCACCTACAATGAACTACATCTTGAAGCTTTCATCTTCTTTTTCTATCCATACCTTCATCAAACTTTCTACCTATACGCATGTAATAAGATTGACTAAGTTTAATCAAAGATGGCAGTAGAAAGGTGTGTCCCCTACAATCGACAAAAAAATAATTTTGGTAAGAAATCTTCAAATAAAACACAGATCAAAACTTTTTTATTTGAAATGCTAATTATATTGTCTCAAGATTTCAACAGCTCACATTCCCGATCAAATCAACCACTTTATTCGAAAACATGCTCTATGGCCTTTAATCTTCAGTTTCCTGTCAAGAGCCTTTAGACAAAGTAATATGCGAAACATGGCAGAACACACAACTGAGCAGTTAATCTCACTTTAAAGCAAAAAGGGGGAAAGCAGAAAATGTTGAAAACCAGGTCAGTCAGCACCTGTAAAACAAAAAAGCAGATAACGATGTTCAGATCTGTATCCTTCAGAATACTTTTCTTGGAAGCATTCTAGCTGAAGTATAAACCTGTTTTTTCTCTTTACAGAGCTGACTTAATCTGCAGCAGTGTATTTCCAGTATTCTGTTTTTGGTTCCAATTAACCTCACTTGACGGAACGGGAAACAATCTAATAACCTGTGTTTTTCACACTGTAACCAGTACTTTGAAATAATGAAAACCTGTGCACAGCTTCAAAAAAATGTCTCCCAATCAAACAATATGATCTCAAATTTCTTTTTACTGCTTTAACAACGAACCACGTGCTGCTCAATGCAAGAGGAAAGAGTTAAAAATGTGAGTTATCTTAATATTTAAATTCTGGTTCAGAACAGAGTCCTTTAACTTTATACTAGCTGTAAAGTCACAATCCCCAGGCTGTAGCTTCTTGGTTATTAAGGAGCAATCTCAATCCTGCCTTAAAAGTGGTGCAAATATAACAATGGGGGGAGGTGCTGAACTCAACAATCACTGGCACAGTTATTCCTGCGGTGGACGCTTTCTGCAAGCATCTGTAGCAGCAGCAGATAACACAGCATTGCAAATGCCTGTCCTGAAAATTTCAATTGACTCAGCATCCACAACCTTTTCACTGCCTCCCGTGAAAAATGCTTCCCGATTTCGATTCAAACTGTTCTGCGCATTCCCTCACCAGAAGAAACAATTTCTCTGTACAGCAATTTCTCTTCTCATTTTAAACACTTCAATTTGGTCAGCAAACAACCTTTTAAATTCAAGGGAATACAAAATATATTTTTACAACCTGTTCTCTTAACTTAACCCTTTAAGCTCTAGTATAATTTTAGTGAATCTGTGCTGTGCCCTCCCAAGACTGGCTTATCTTTCCTGAAGTAAGGGAGCTCAAAACTCCAGGTGGGGTCTGACCAAGACTGCCCTGTACAACTGAAGCATCAATTCTTACTTTTGATTTGCAACTCCTGGGAGATAATGGGCAACATTCCATTAACCTAACATTTACCTGATGCCTCAATCGGCAAGTGCAACACCCAGGGTATAACTCAGCCATACACATCAGAAACACAGCACGCTTCATGCAGTTGCGCATCCCCAAACAATCAAGTAACACAACAGGTCAGATTTTGCGATCAGCAGCAAAGCAAGAGTGCCCACCGCTGACCACAAAATAAGTTTCAATCGAAAGATACAGTTGTCTTTCTGCCGAAGATTTCAGGTCTTTTGCCATGCAGCGGTACTGCAACTGATTGTAGTGTCCTTAACTGGGCATTCAGTACAGAGCAGCAGTGATGTCATCAGGCTATCCAAGCACTCAATTGCATTAAAGGATTTTCAGAGACACAAACAGGAAACCAAAAGCACTAAAAGGAAATAACTCTTGATTTTTTTTTGCAGAGGGAAATTTAAAGATTGAGGCATACATATGGGGTGAAATATTCTGAATTTTTAAAAAAATGTTAAAGATTAGCTTCAAAAATGTACTAATTCTTTACTGAACAGCATTCCATGATTATAACATTTTTAGAACAAGTTCTGTTCAGATCTTGTCAATCATGTTGTTATTAAAAACCCTGTTGCCTGATTGAACTAGGTGTAACTTTTTAAAGGGCTTCTTACAGCAATATGGGAGCGAGAAAGTTGAATTTCTCACTGATTTCAATTCTTGCCTGCTCTGGGTCAGCCACATCCCAGCCTGTGTCAGAAGGCTGACTGGCAGGCTGCAGATTTCCACACTAAACTGCACATGTCCAATATCCTTAAGTTGCAGTCAGTATCAGAGAGATAATGACGGTGAATGCTGACAAGGGCACAAGTAATCATGGAAGTTTGCCTAAGCAAGAGTAACCACCTTAAGAAGTACAAGGGAAGATTTTTTAAATTGAGAACATTTCAAAGAACCATTATGTAAAAAAAGGAAATACATGCATTTAGAGGTGGCACAGCAAAGATTTCAGTGGATTGATCCCAGGGTGAGAGAGTTGTCCTATGGGGAGAGGTTGAGTAAATTGGGTCTATGGTGGGGGTCAGTTAGCTCAGTTGGCTAGGTGGCTAGAGTGTGATGCAAAATGATGCCAGTAGCATGGGTTTAATCCCCTTACTGGTTCTGGTAAATCGTGGAGGCCTACCACCTTGCCTTGCCCCACAATTGCAGAGTGGTGCCCCTCAAACTATATATAACCAATTGCCTCTCTCCTTTGTGGACTACAGCTAATTACCATTCCCTGGAGTTTAGAAGAATGAGAGGTGATCTCATTGAAACATTCTGAAGGGCTTTGAAATGGTCAACACTTGAGAAGTTGTTTCCCCTAGCTGGAGAAACTTCATGAACATGTACAGTCTCAGGATAAGAAGCCGATTATTTAGGACGGAAATGAGGGGAAATGCCTTCATTCAAAGGCTTGTGTATCTTTAAAATTCTTAACCCCAGGGGGTCGTGGTTGCTCCATCATTGAATATATTTAAGGCTGAGATAGATTTTGGTCTCTCAGAGAATCAAGGGATATGGGAAGAGGGCGGGAAAGCAAAGCTGATGCACAAGATCAGCCATGATCATAATGAAAGGCAGGACAGGCCAGGTGGACCATATAGTTTACTCCTGCTCCTTATTCTTAAATTCAAAGTTGGAAGGAGCTCACAATTCATTGCAATTTGGTGCTTTTGACCATTAACTTGCAAATATAAAATTAGGTCACAGCAAATCTTTTACTTGAGATCATGAAAATTTATTGAAATTGAACTTTTTGTCAACTAAATACGTTTGATGCCTTTGCTGCATTGCTTTTGAATGATATTAATCAACATGTGAAGAAAAAAAATGCATGATATTTAGGTCACAAGCAGCATCTTTCAACCATCAACCAGTTAGTTACCAAATTAAGTTTAAAAGCCAAACTTTTGTCACAAAGAGGATTGTGTGGCATACCCAATATAACAATAACCACTAGATTTTATTATCCTCTTTCGCAGTTCCTATACAACATTGTTGAGTAGCAGAAGCTGGGCATCTTACATGGAAAACAAAAGGCACTGAAACATGGGAAGGCCAATCTCTCCAGACATGCTGGACAGTGATGGTTTCCATCCAGTCCATTTTTGCAGACCACTTGTTCTGAGTTTTCTTCTAATCTCATATTAGGAACTCTTGCTATTTTGTTTACTTCTGTCAGGAATTTTATTTGGATGGTTTGTATATTGCCATGTGCATTGTATTGGTAAAACGAATATAAATCTCATTGTATCATACATGGTGTGTGATGTGCTGTTTCATACAAAAATACATACAGACGGACATACAAATTAGGAGGAGTAGGCCACTCGGCCCCTCGAGCTTGCTCCAACATTCAATAAGATCATGGCTGATCTGATTGTAACCTCAACCCCACACTCCTGCCTTTCACCCCCTTTAATCAAGAATCTATCTAGCTCTGCCTTAAAAATATTCAAAGATTCTGCTTCCACCACCTTTTGAGGAAGTGAGTTCCAAAGACTCACTACCCTCAGAAAGAATTTCTCCTCATCTCTGGCTTAAATGAGCGACCCTAGTTCCAGATTCTCTCACAAGACGAAACATCCTCTCACATCCACCCTGTCAAGACCTCTCAGGATCTTAAATGTTTCATCAAGTCACCTCTTACTCTTCTAAATTCCAGCGGATACAAGCCTAACCTGTCCAACTGTTTCTCTAAGGCAACCTGCCCATTCCTGGCATTAGTCTAATAAACCTTCTCTGAACTGCTTCTAGCGCATTTACATCCTTCCTTAAATAAGGAGACTAGTACGCAATACTCCAGATGTGGTCTCACAATGCCCTGTACAACTGAAGCATAACCTCCCTACTTTTGTAATAAATTCCCCTCACAATAAATGATAACTTTCTATTAGCTTTCTTAATTACTTGCTGTACCTACAAATGAGCCTCATGATTCATGCACTAGGGCACCTAGATCCCTTTGAATCTCAGACCTCTGCAATCCCTCACCATTTAGACAAGCTTTTTTATTCTCCCTACCAAAATGAACCATTTCATATTTGCCCAAATTATACTCCATTTGCCAGATCTTTGCCCACTTACTTAACCAATGTGTTGTTGTAACCTCCTTATGACCTCTTCACAGTTTACTTTCCTATTTATCTTTGTCATCAGCAAATTTAGCAACCATTCCTTCAGTCCCTTCATCCAAGTCATTTATATAAATTGTAAAAAGTTGAGGCCCCAGCAATGATCCCTATTGCACACCACTCAGCACATCCTGCCAACCAGAAAAAGTCCCATTTATGCCAATTCTGCTTCCTGTTAGCTAGCCACTCTTCTACCCATGCTAGTATGTACCACCTACACCATGAGCTTTTATTTTCCACAATAACCTTTGATGTGGCACTTTACGAAGTGCCTTATGGAAATCTAAGCACGGTACATCCAGCAGTTCCCCTTTATCCTCAGCACATGTGATCCCTCAAATAACTCCAATAAATTGGTTAAACATGATTTCCTTTTCACAAAACCATGCTGACGTGTGCCTGATTGCTTTGAATTTTTGTAAGTGCTCTGCTATATCTTTAATAGCTTCTAAAATTTTCCCTATGACAGATGTTAGGTTAACTGGTCTGTAGTTTCCTGCTTCCTGTCTCCCTCCCTTTTTGAATAAAAGGAGTTACATTTGCTATTTTCCAATCTAATGGAATTTTCTCCAAATCTAGGGAATTTTGGAAAATTAAAGCCAATGCATCAACTATCTCACTAGCCACTTCTTTCAAGACCTTAGAGTGAATTCCATCTGGACTCGGGGATTTGTCAGCCCGCAGCTTAATACCACTTCCCTGGTGATTGTAATTTTCCCAAGTTCCTCTCTCCCTTCCATTTTCTGATTTACTCGTGTTATCTATCATGAAGATCAAAGCAAAATACCTGTTTAATTCATCCGTCATCTCCCTACTTTCCATTATCAATTCCCCAGACGCACTTTCTATAGGACCAATCCTCACTTTGTTAAATCTTTTATTTAAATATCTATAGAAACTCTTAATATCTGTCTTTATATTACTAGCTAGCTTTCACTCGTACTCTAATTTTTCCCCTCCTTAATCTTTTTGTCATTCTTTGCTGTTCTTTATATTCTTTCTAATCTTCTGACCTGCCACCTGTATTTGCGTAATTATATGCATTTTCTTTGGGTTGAATTTTTTGCCTGTCGGGCTGCCAGGCCCGACGCCAATCCCCGCCGGCCATTTTAAGTGGGCGGACCAATCAAGGCCCACCCAGCATGATGTCCGCCGGGAAGCGCTATGCGCTCACCGTGCTGGCGGGGGGATGGGAATCCCCGAATGCGAGAGTGCACTCTTTCGTGCATGAGGCAAAGTGGTGCCTCAGGGAGATCGCTGAAAGGTTTTCAAACTTTAAAAATAAAAAAAATTAAAAATCATTAACATGCAAAAACCGACATGAAACCTGCCGGGGCTCCTGGCCTGCCCACCAACCTTAAGGTTGGACAGGCTGGTCCTTTAATTTGTTTTAATTATCCTGTCAATGGCCTCATTTGGCCATTGACAGGTCGGCGGGCGGACAGCTGATCGCGCTGTGCCCCCGCCTACCTGAAGATTTAAATGAGGCGGGATGATGTCGGGGGTTTCCCCGCCCTCTTCTCGCTGATGGAAAAATTCAGCCCTTTAAGTTTGATCCTGTCTTTAACTTTTTTAGTTAACCAAGGATGGTGGGCCCTCCCCTTGGGAGTTTTTTCTCTCATTGGAATGTATCTATTCTGTGTATTCTGAAATATCCGTTTAAATGTCTGCCACTGAACGTCTATTGACCTCATTTGCCAGTTTACTTTAGCGAGCTCTGCCTCTATGCTCTCATAATTTCCCTTAAGTTTAAAATGCCTTTGCCCATCTGATTTTTCCAATATATGTGTCTATTAAAATCCGCTATGATTATTGCAGTACATTTCTGACAAGCTCCCATTGATTCTTCTTTTATACTCTGTCCTACCATATAGTTACAATTAGGAGGCCTGCACACCACTCCCACAAGTGACTTCTTGCCTTTATCATTTCTCATCTCAACCCAAACCGCTTCTATATCCTGGTTTCCTGATCTTAGGTCATCCCTCTATAAAGTGCTAATACCATCATTAATTAAGAGCCACACCTCCTCCTTTTCCTAACTTAACTTCCTGTTCTTCCTAAATGTCACATATCCTTCAATATTCAGGTTCCATATTATGTCTTCCTGTTTCATATCATTAGAGGTGTTTAAAACATTTAGGAAATGTCAGGGCAACTGATTTATTACTGAATTATGCACAAGGATTTTTACATTTGTTTGAAACCAAATTCCATATCCCTGCACTACTCTGTGAAAACCATATATCGCCTTTAAAAATCCTTTCCCAATTTTAAAGCTATGAGTACACAAACTGGTTTGCAGCTGGTGTTGGTTTGGTATGTAACAACACTGGGTGGAAAAACATTGGGGTCTTTCCAGTACTTTGGTAAAACATCAAGACAGTCTGGGCTTTGGGAACATGTGTTGATCCTGGGCCTGAGTAACATTAGGAGATCCTGGGCTTTGGTATAATGGATATGGGGAACCTAGAGCTCGGCAGAGCTGTGGTGGGGCTGCTTAAATTTGGAAAGGTGGTGGAATCCTTTAGTCCAATATTAAAATGGAAGGGCAACCTGTGAATTGGTTCACTTTAGATTCCTGGCCTGTCATCAGTGAGGAGATGGAGAAAAGAAAATGGAGTGCATGCCAAGTCTCTCAGATCTGTTTCATAACCTTCTAAAATATCCCCACAAATATTAAATGTCCAACCTGCCACAGTACCACCACGGCTCTCATCGAAGTAATAAATGACACCCTATCTGACTGTAACAAAAGTAAACTATCCCTCCTCATTCTTCTTGCAGCCTTTGACATAACTGACCACACCATCCTCCTCCACGTTTCTCTGCTGACGTCCAGCCGGATGGGACTGCTCTCATCTGGATCCATTCTTGCCTAATTAATTGGAGCCAAGAGTTTTACTTCCAACAGCTTCTCTTTTGGCTCCCACACCATTACCTCTGGTGTCCCCCAAAGATCCATCCTTGCCCCCCTCCTACTTTTCATCCTCATGCTGCTGTTCAGCAACATCACCTGACAGGACAATGTTAGTTTTCATAAGTATGCTGACGACATCCAGATTTACCTTACCACCAGGCCTCTTGACTCCTCTGCTTATCAGACTGCTTTTCTGAAATCCAGTACTGGATGAGCAGAAATTTCCTCCAATTAAATACCAGGAAGATTGAAATTAATCTTTTCAGTCACCACAACAAACCACATCCCCTAACAACCATCTTGATCGCTCTCCCTGGCAATAGTTGAAGATTAAACCCGTCTATTTGCAACCTTGGTGTCACATATGATCCTGAAATGACTTTCTGACCACATCTTTGCGCCATCCCTAAGGTCACCCATGTTACCCCTGTAACATCATCCGACTTAACCGCTGATTCTGTTCATCTGCTGCTAAAACCCTCAATCAAGCCTTCATTACATTTAGATTTGACTATTCCAACCCACTCCTTGTCGGTCTCCCACATCCTACCCGTGAGATCATTCATTCCTTAATTCACACCAAGTCCTGTTCCCCTGTCACTCCTGCACTCGCTGACCTAGATCAGCTCTTGATTTTAACATTTTCATCCTTGCTTTTGAATCCCTCCAAGGCTTCACATCTCCCTATCTCTTCTCCAGCCACAACTCTTCAAGACATTTGCACTCATCTAATTCTGACCTCTTGAAGATCCCCAATTTTAACTGCTCTAATATTGGTGACCACCCCTTCAGTTGCCTAGGCCCATAAGCTGTGGAATACCCTCCCTAAACCTCTCCACCTCTCCTTACTCCTTTAAGACATTCCTTAAAACGTGACTCTTTGGTCAACTGACCTAAATCTCATGCAGCTCAATGGAATATTTTGTTTTATAATGGTCCTGTGAAGCAACTTGGGACATTTTAGTATGTCAAAGATACTATATAAATACATGTTACTGTTCAATGACTAGTTCCTGGATTTCTCTATCTGACCTCCTCTCTACTTCACATATAATCAGTAATTAGAACTATTTCTGCTTTCTAACTATCAAAACAAAAGGTGTTTATCAGGTAATTAAGAATCTATGTTTTTTAAAACTTTGTAGAGAGAGCTTGAGTTAAGATGAGGAACCACACTGTCTCCCTTGCATCTGTAGCACACCCTCCATACACAAACACATAGAAGATAAGAACATTCTAATTAATGACGCCTAACAGCAGAATGTGGTAATATAGCCAGCACTTTGCTTTTAAAATTCAACATCCTTTATCAAATATTCCAAAAAAAAAGGATAGACCTTCACTAAACTTTTTATGCTTTCTGAAATTTACAGAATATTTGTAATTCTAGGACTGAACCATGGAAGGTGTGCAATCAGTACAGACAGCAATTATTTATCTCACAGAGATATGCATAGGCAGTCCATTTTAGTTTTTTATTAAAAAATGTCAATAGTACATTTTTGAAAATTTGTCCTCTAGTTATTCAAGTAATTTGAAAAATAAGGCAGATTTTGTTCAAGGCTAGAAGAGAAACCTTTTATCATGTTGCTAGTTTAAATGCTACAGATGCATTCTGGGAAACTGCACACTGCACCTGATCAGCATGTAAGGACCTGCCTACAGTATGATGTCCCACACCAAGTGGACTATAAAGTCCGAATGCAGATTTGTGCCTTCAAACAAAAACTTTCATGAACGTATTAAAAGGCACAAAAATGAAATGGTGAAATGTGCCATTTTTTTCTTGCATAATGTCATACTTTGGATAGTAGACATTTTATGTGACTGAAGAAACAAGGTGTTTTTTTCCCCCAGAAAGCATTACAGTGATTTAATTATTTCATTAACAAACCAAGATGGTAAAATGTTTACATAAGCCTTATGCCATTACAAAATATTTGCAGACTGAATTGCACTCTAAATATTTACATAGTAAGTTTCAATTATAAACTGATATAAAAAGTGCTACAGGAAGCAATGTATGTGGGCAGGAAGCACATGCCATATGCAAGGTTTTGAATATATAGATATAATTTTCAGTATGTATAGCAGGAGAAAAATGTTTAAAAACTGAGCTACACTGTATTTTAATTTAATATGCTTAGAATTTTGAACATTTGTATTAAAGCACAATTACGTTCGGGTTAAATAAAGTTGGAGTAAACGCGCACCTTAAAAACCATAACAGCAAATCAAAGAAGTAGGAACTTTTAGGGTACTTTCTGTTCAAATTTATCCCAATGTCCAGCAGTAAGAAACATTCTTATGCACCTTTTATTCAAATTGAAGCAGTTTTGTGGCTTCAGAGAGTTAACCAACCTTGAGAATATACCAGCGGAGAACATGCAATTGCTAGCATAACTGTCTATGTCAAAGAAAACAGCTACACAATTGTCAGTGTACTTATTAAGCATATTGCCCTCAACACATACTTTAGAAAACTGAAAAACATTATTACATGCTATTATTGTTACCATTATAGGTTAGCGGCAAAGAATTTTTTTTAGAAATAGGAAAAGTTGATCTCACCTCACTATATCACTTAAATCCTTCTTTCTCCAGTCTCCAGAAACACATTTAGTTGCCTCTTCAACCTAGTCATGTTAATTGCTTCAATGAAATTCTCATGTAACTTATTCCATATGTTTATTGCCATTTATATGAAATTATTCTCCTTGTATTCCCTTTATTCCCTAATTTTTAAATGATTTACTCCAACTATTCACCACTATATACCATTTGTCTCTAACAACTATGAGCCCGGTCTACAGTTCTGAAAGCTTCAATTCAGCAAACCCACAGATCAACCCAACTTTTTTAACCTTTGATCATAACTTAGGGACCCGATATCATGTTATCCCAACTGCTCTACATATTCAGTCATAGGCTATTTTTCCTGGGGCTTCCATCCTTGATTGACATACTGTGGTGTCTGCTGGAAAATGTGCAAGTTTGAATGTTGGCATGAAAGAATATTACACAGATTGGTGTTTTGACCCATCCGTTCTGTGTTGGTAGCAGTTATGAGAAGAGGCTTGGGAAGTTAGTGCTTTAATTTTACTACAATGGAGAGATGGAGGTCTCAAAATTACGAAGCGATTTGATAAATTAAATAATGATAGGTTTTTTGCATTGGTGAATAAGACAGTAACAAGAGGGCACAAATTTAAGGTGATCACAAAATTGCTTAATGGGAAGCTATAGAAAAAAAATTATTGATATGGAAACTGGTCAGAATTTGGAATCAACTCTACCACCAAAATCTACCATCAAAAATAAATTAAATAATGAATGGGAAGAAATATACACATGAGGAACAAGGAAAATGAATTAGAGCAAAACATCAAATACATGCTTATTAGGCTCTATAGTCTATTCCTGTGTTGCAACACATTTTCAAATCATACACAGTTACGATGCACTCCACAGTTCAATAATCTTCCAGCATTCAGCAACTAAGCTCACACTTATACAAGATACTATTAGAAGCACCTTAGGGAACAAAACAATATCTCCAGAAGGGGCTTTTTTCCCCCAAAATCTTAGAAATTATGCCAGGTTTGCCTTATTTTGATGATTTTCTGGATAAACTGGCAAATGGGGAGCTTTAGTATTTAGTCCGAACAAGTGTTCTTCCAAAAAGAATTAAATACAAATCAAACTCAATTTCATGCAGCAAGACAGGTCTCAACAAAAAAAACCACACAATCTGAAAGTAGAATCAGCTCTTCAAGTCCCTGTTATGTTAAATTAATCGGATCAAATGTCACTGACTAGCAGCAGTAGAAAGTAATTATACCTTAATAGCTGTCTGCTGCTATCATCTTGTAAATTTAACCTTTAAATATTTCAGCTATTACAATTTCATCAAGAGTATTAGTTGGCTGCTTAGAAAGCTGGATGTGTGTAAAACTGTTGCTGTTCACAGATAAAAACAAGTTTGCTTTTTCGTTTTTACAAAAGGACGTGCTTTTGAGCAGTGCAAAGAGATCTTTAAACCTCCGGTTTACAACGCTTATTTTTAAAATAACTATCCTTTGTAAACTCCAAAAACAAAAATACAGAATACTTGAGCAATTTCACAGGAGGAGCAGGGATGAAGAATTTAAGTGTTCTTACCCCTTATCCTTCACTCTTTTGTAAAACTGATCACTCTCTTTCTGTGCCCTGAATTGAGGAGATGAGTATTACTCCACTTATCTAATGCTCATTGTAACAGTGCACTTGCAACCTACATTAAACAAATTCTGAATGCTGCGCATAGCTCTGTTTTGTGGCAGCATCACAGCATTGAAGAGATTTTCATCCTATAATATCCTGGTGTAGCAACTCCACTTCATGCAGTCCGTGGCCCAGCTTCGGTTGGATCTGCAGCAGTTGAACTTTCACAAAGCATGTTTGGGACTATCTTCTTTAAATTTAAATACAATTTAAAACACCAGTACCAACCATGTAATTATGCTCACCTATAAAGCACAACGAGTCATGCATGAAAGAAATCCTGTAAATCCCCCAGTTCCTATGCCAAGGTTGGCATACACATTTGGTCTGCAATTATTAATTCTACCCAGAAAGAAAGGGGAATCCTTATATCAAAATTCAGTGGAACAAAGCCTGTCAAAATAAACAAAGGACAACTATATTGCAAATTCTACCTCTGTGATACAAGAAAGTAATCCTTAGAAATCCGGCCATGAGCTTCATAAATCATTATTCTTTGCAGGCATCTCCAGGAGTGAGGTCACAGTGTGATTAGTCCTGGATATCCCCTTTAATGTTACAGGAGTTTGGAGAATCCCAGTAGCACAGATTCCAAAAGAGATCAAATGGCAACATTTAGTTTTCTGGTTGAGACACAAAGCTGAATTAAAAAGGCAGGAGTCATCCTATCTTCACTTTCTCAAGACTTTGTAAAAGGGATTAATCACCCGTTTTAGGAACAAATGATGCTGAGGACTCGACTTTGTGTCTTATTGCAGGACAGATGTTACCGTTATTTTTTCAAAAAGCAGAAGTAGTTGCACTTTTTTATTCTGTACTTGTCTGTTGGTCTCTTTAAATCACATCTTATACTGCAGAGACAAGCAATCTGCATTCAGTCAGATCAGTGCCACTCCACTGCCAGCCAGTAGAAGGCACATGAAGAAAGTTTGCAAGTGACTCCCCTTGCGCTCGGTGCAACACCTTCATAAAATTGAGGAACCGCATCATTTGGTGCAAACCAAACACTATCACTGCACAGAGATAATGTGCTGAAGCCACAACACGCAAACCAATACTATCAAAGCTTACACGTGAGTAACAGCTACTAGGGCATGATACTGCTCAGCATCTGGCACAAAAGTACATTAGACCAACAAGCAGACAACCTCTTCAGGAGAATTTAATAAGTGGTATTCCAATATCAGATCTCAATCTAAATTCATTGAAGTTCAAGAACTAAACAGATTCAATTAAATGCTTCTTGCATGATATTTTGGGGGTAATTGCCACAAATTGCTCACTCCAGATGAACAACAGACATGGAACCCTTTGCTGTACACCTCAAATACTCTCACCAGGCACAATCTATCAAGAGGTAGTTTAAAACTGTACTTTACTGAAATCAGCAATGTAATCACATTCTCTTCTGCTAGTCATGGTTTTAAAGGTGTAAAAATTAGGGCAATTTAAGAAAAGCATTTTTAATAAAAGAGCATAGGCCTGGTTCATTTTGGAGTCAGTGCCCACAGTCTCCCATGTGCAATGCCAGACAAGAGCAGCACAGAAATTTAAAATGCTTTCACTTCAACACACTTACGATGTTCTACTGATTGAAGATCTACTACAGACTTACGTTTCACTCATCGAAGTTTAAAAAATAAAAGCTTTTTGACAAATAAGTCAGTCTTAAAATAGTCACAATTTCATTTCAAATGAGTTAACAACCAGCCTGACTCTTTACATTTTCCTGATATTGACAGACCTGCTACCGCAGTGTAGATGCCAGACACTGTGGAGTGAGCCTAAAGTCATCACTCCAGTTACCAATGCTTACAAGGCAGTAAGTACTACAACACAGCAAAGCTGGCTCTTTAAATCAATCACACAATATGAAACTACTGCTAAGAAGCACAGCTACAATAAGTCAGTGCACACAATAACAATATACCAATCAAAACTCCTGCAGATACAATCAAAAGGCTTAGCAGGCCAAACAAGTCCATTTTCTAGTTTGGCTGCCAAATTTGAGCACCCCAATTTTGATCTGGCTGCCATAATCTATAATTTGATCAGTAACTGAAAGCTTTCAGGCCTCATTATGCCCCATCAGAAGGTGTAGATACTAAAGCAGAGCATTATAGAATCCTGCACGTATCTGTAATGTCACTGGAATTGCTTAACATTGATGAAATGCAGCCTGGGATTTTTAGTATATTTGAAAAAAAAAACATTCAAGGAAAAGTATTTGAAATAGGAAAGATTATTTGGACTAAAAGTCAGACATCCCGGTTGCCTATTGCAGTTTTCTTTTTAAAATTACTCCACATCACCTCCACAAAATTAACAAAAATAAAGCCCAATTTTGTATGGAGCCATGCAGAGCAGGAGGGACTCCAGTTTAATTGCGATCAATGTTTAATTGGCTGATCTCAGCCAGACAACTCGGTATCCGCAGAATTTAAGAGTTGAAGAGAAACAAACATGATTTCTACTCCCAATGTGGTTATCCAATGAATCATTCAGGAAATGCACATACACAGACTGGAATGGAATATTGCTGGTGACACCCCTCATGCTCAAGTTGCCTCACTGTGTAGGATCACATCAGACAAATGGGCACATTGACGAAGTAACAAAAAGTCCAATGACACCCAATGACCCAGGAACAATTGAAGTCAGTCCATTCAGGAGAGGATGGCAGGAAAATATCAACCTCCTTAACTTCAAATAGAATTGTCCCAACTACTACTACAATCATTTTGATCTATAAATTACTGCCCAAGGTCACCACCTAATCTAACATCTCCCCTTACATCCTGCTTCCATTTATTTACAAACCAGAAGACTTTTCATTTGAGATAAAACGGTTTTCAAGGGGCTCTGTGAAGATTTAGAACATTTCACAAAACCGTCTCCCATCAATTCTGTAACTACCCTTGGTTGACTAGAAGCTAATGCGAATGAGCATCAGCAGAACAAGAATCAACCCAAATCAGCCTGGACACATCATGAAGTAATAATTTTTAATGAATGACAGAGATACTTTAACAGAATTAGGATGCATTTTAAATACTGTATGTTCATCCAGGGCAGAGAAGGGCATAAAACAGAGAAGGCAGAAGAATTTCTTTCTCCACAAGTGTTTAACAAGAACTTCCATTGGCTCAGTTGGAAAATGCACTGCCAAGCGTAGAGTTGACCAGAAAAATCAGGTTCAATCCTTCTCAATGCTGAATTAGCTGATCTCAGCAAAAGAGGTGCAACAACTGTTCCCAGTACTCTAGGCATAGTAAGGCAGTTTAATTTTAAATTAAAACTTCCATTTCAATACCTTACACAAAAGCATGATTCCATGATCATGAAGTGTAATTAAACTGTAGCAACATGATGATTAAACTGTATCCATGCTTCATCAAAGCAGGATATAGTTTAATCATGGTGTTGCTACTAGTTAAACAGAAGCAAAGTACTACAGATGCTGGAAATCTGAAATAAAAATAGAAAAAGCTGGAACAGTTCAGCAGGTCTGGCAGCATCTGTGGAGAGACAAACAGAGTTAACGTCAGACCCTTCATTGAAACTAACATTTCTTTCGCTACTTAGGTCATCTGGAATTTCCTCCCTAAACCCCTCCACCTCCTCTCTTCCATTAAGAACCTCCTTGAAACCCAATTCTGACCAAGTTTTTGATCACACCTCTCCACATCTTTGGTGAAGCATCTGTACCTTTTTTCTACTTTAAAGTTGCTATATAAATCTAACTCACTGGTAGTGTTACTAGGACCTCAGGCTACTGTCAAATTGGAGCCATCAATGGTCCAAACCACCAACCATGGATGGTGCTATTGCAATCTGAGGCAGATGTGGGGACTGGAACCAATAATGGGCCTAAATATACCCCATATGAACGAGAAACAATTGCATGAAGTGTTAACAAGAAACTAGAAAATAGCCGATGGGCTTTTCTTTTAGTTAGTCCATTTTTCAATTTTAAGTAACATTTTTCAGAGCCAGAGTCTTGCAGCATAGTTTTGCAACAACCTGCGTTTTCAGTTTAATCTGGTCATCCAGATAGCTCCGCTACGCTTGGCTACAACCCAGTGTCATTGGGGAAATGAAAGTTTCCCAGTGACTGTTGTAATTATTTTTATATAGCAAATTGCATTTTACATCATTTTCAACTGAGGGAATTTCAGTCTTTGAATCATTTGGCCAGGGAAAAAGATAAATGTGAAGAAAGGAGAGGGGAAGTAAATGTAATCTGGTTTCCCTTCCTGGAATTATATGTTTTATTTTTTTTAGGCAAAAGAACACACACATACACACAAATAGCACAGGGAAATGCCACAGTATAGCACGAGGTCTCCGCCTGTGCCAAGCCTTAACTGCCAAATTCTCAACTTAGCTGAGTCAAAAAGGAATGGGTAATAAAAAGAGAGCCTCCTGTACACGTCCCTGCAACTGATTACAAATCTGAATCAACAAAAGCCTGAGAATAGCTCACATGCTCTATCCTTACAATGAAGAAAAGTGTTTAAAAACCAGGCATAGACAATAATCTTGCAATAATCCCAATAGAAAATTAGTACTCCATGGGGCTACTTTTTTTATTTAAGCAACTAAGTTGGGGGCCTGTTCTATTGCAAAGAAAGTTTAAAAAGTAAAACATTTCATAACATTCTCCTTAAGTACTATATTGAGCACAAGTTCTAAAAAATAAAGCATGTTTAAGTTTACAATTGACACCTAGGTCGACAATGAGGCTTTGCTCCTTCAAATGGTTCTCTCATCTCAAGGCATAAGTTTATTTCCAAACCAAGTCAGTAAATTATAAAAGTTGAAAAACACCACTTTCTTCAAGTTCTTTTTAGGGTCAGTGTACGGTCTAATTATGAACACCAGCAATACCTAACCTCTCAATTGAGTCCTCCTGCAAATTAAGTGGTGATACAGTCTTGCAGATGTAGCCAGTTAATACAGTCAATTAGCACAGAGATTAACTAAAATGAGAGATCTGATTTTCTGAGCTGGCAGGCATTAATGCATGGTAAAAGCCTACATTCGTAAAATGGCCATTTTTGTATCTGTTCATCTGAGACATCACCTCCGCCAGTAACAGCTTTCAGCTGGTAATTGCAAAGGATGAGAAAATTGTATGTTCAGAGGATTCTTAGGTAAATGATTTACTGAATGTTTTTGCATGATTTAGGTTCCTAATACCAGGCAAGAGCTGGTGCTAATATTGGGGATGTTCAGAACAGTCAGCATTTTCTGCACCTACAGAATCAAAATTAGCATCTTCAATCCTATATTAAAATTGACAGATGGGTTATTCATCCCATTCTATGTAAAGATCCCTATGGGCATATATTAAAAATAAACAGTGATATTCAGCCTGTGACTCTTTCCTGCACTGACACTGAATTGGGATTTCCAAAGTTAGTCTGATCAGTCATGTGCAGCGCTCCCTAAAATTTCTGAGTCTTCAGCATGCCTACACAACCCATCTCCTTCCCCCACCCGCATTGCTAGCAAGCCTCAAGTCTGGAACACAGTTCCCCCTGCTCTTCAGTCTCCAGCAACATTCTATGGCCTGTGTCCACTATTTTTAATTATTCATTGGCAAGGCCTTTAGTGTCTATACCTATTTGCCTTCGAGGTGGTGTTGTTGAGCCACCTTCTTAAATCACTGCAGTCCATGTGGCGAAGATACTCTCAGACTTATTAGATCGGGACTTCCAGGATTATGACACATTGACAACGAAGGAACAGCAAGTAAGGATGGTGTGTGACTTGGAGGGAACTTGCAGGTGGTCGTGCGCTTGATACCATTGTCCTTCCAGGTGATAGAGGTTGCATGTTTGGAAGGTGTTGTTAAAGAAGCCTTGACAAGTTTCTGCAGTGCTTTTGTAGATAGTTGTAGACCTTGAAGACATGGTGCGTCTACGCTGGAGGAAGTGAAGATTTAACATGATGGATGGAGTACCAATCAAAAGGGCCACTTTGTCCTAGATATTGGGGAGGTCCTTGCGTATTGTTGGATCTGCACTCATCCAGGCAAGTGAAGAGTATTCATCACACTCCAGATTTGTATAGAATCATAGAATGGTTACAGCACAGAAAGAGGCCATTTGTCCCATAATGTCAGTGCCTCTTTCTCTCTCTCAAGGTGCTTATCCAATTCTTTTTTTGAAAGCCACGATTGAATCTGCCTCCACAACATTTTCAGGCAGTACATTTCAGATCCTAGCCACTCGCTGCACAAGAGTTTTTCCTCATGTCACCATTGCTTCTTTTGTCAATCACCGATTTTTGTAAATTGGTGTTGTGTGGTTTTTGAACCTTCCACCAATAGGGACAATTTCTCTTGTATCTGCTCTGTCTAGACCCTCATGATTTTGAGCATCTCTATCAAGTCTCCTTCCAACCTTCTCATCTCCAAGGAGGACAACCCAAGCTTCTCCAATCTACCCATATAACTGATATCATCTATCCCTAGAACCATTCTTGTAAAATACTTGTGCCTTATAGATACGGCTTTGGGCAGTCAAAAGGTGAATCATACTCTACAGAAGAGTCGGTTCTGACCTGTTCTTATAGGCTCAATATTTATGATTTATGTGGCTGGTCCAATTAAGTTTATGATCAATGGTGATGTCGAAGATATTGATAGTGGGAGTTTCAAGGACGGTAACACCATTGAATGTCAACAGGAGGCGGATAGACTCTCTGCTATCAGAGATAGTCATGGCACTTGTGAATGTTATACGCCAGTTATCAGCCAAGCCAGAATGTTGTCCAGGTCTTGCTGCATGCTGGCACCTTCTGATTCATTATCTAAGAAATAAGAGTGGTTCTAAACACTGTGATCATCAGCAAACATCCCCACTTCTGACTTTATGGCAGAGGGAAGACATTGGCATAATAGTTGAAGATGATTAGGTCTAGCGCACTGGCCTGAGGAACTCCAGGCTGAGCTGATGGGCCTCCAATAACTGTAACCATCTTCCTGTGCTAGCTATGACCCCAGTGACCCCAACCACTGAAGAATTTTCACTTGATTCCTATTGACCTCAATTTTACCAGAGTTCCTTCATGCCAAATTTGGCTAAATGCTGATATCAAGTGCAGGCACCCTGACCTCACTTCTGGAATCCAGCTCTTTTGTCCATGTTTGGACCAAGAGCCAAGTGATCCTAGCGGAACTGAGCATCAGTGAGCAGCTTACTGGCAAATGCCATTTAATAAGACTGCCAATGATATCTTCCATCATTTTGCGGACGAGACATTCAGACACACATAATATATCCACCAACTGTAAAAACTGTCAGAAATGCACTTCACTAAATTTATGCAAAACAAAACCATCAGCCCATCCATAAATCTGCCTTGATCTAAATACATTTAGGTTAAATGGATATAGGCAATTGCCCCTCTGTACTATTTTCATTGTAGATAGCCTGTTCATTTCAATGTGCAATTCACAAAGTATCTTAAATGGGAGAGTTTGAGCCGGCTTGCACAGCAACTCTGTCACTGCGCTGCCACGTGCTTGCAACTTACAGGAAACACTGGTTGTAGGGGGTTCTTACAGTCACATGTATAGCTACATGTACACAGCTCAAAAGGGGAAATGTTGCCATACATTTTAGGGTTGAGGGCATTTTTTTTTTTTGCAGGGGCAAGAGGAAAAGCACATCTCACTCCCAAAAGCAAAATCTTTTCCTTAAGTGAAATGTAATATTTGAATCTCTTCCAGTTTGCAATAGCTTAAATTCGTCAAATCCACGTATCATTTTAATGCATTTTATAGAATGGGAGAAAATGTGACGAGAGAGAATTAAACCATTGGTGCAAAGAGGTGGGTTTCTAAAATGCTTTTGAATGCATGGAAAGGAGGAGGATCTTGGGAAAGAAGCTTCATGAAATTAGATATTATCACCTGAGTGTGGAGCCTACTACTGGAGACATGAAAGCCACGTGAGAAGAATGTGACTGGAGAAGATCCCCATGGTTGAAGGGTATGAAAGGATTTGAACAAAATCAATTCACTGGGTTTGGAAACTTGTCAAGGATGCTGGGAGTGCAGATGAGGGCACAGGACACAGAAATCTGAACAAAAGCTAAACACTGCAGGTGTTGGAAATCTCAAAATTAAACCAGATAAAGCTGGAAATACCCAGCAGGACAGGCCATGTGTGGAGAATCAGAACTCTGATCGGTCAATGTTCCAGATTTTAAGGCCAATCCTCAGGACTCCAATTTTTCACAGTATTCTGAATTTAGTTGTAATTTATAAACAGGAAAGCCAACAAAGCCATTGCACTGTAGGTGAACCTTGTAAATACAGCATCATGTACAATTTCACAACAGCTATATGTAGCTCCAAAGCTCCCTGATCTTAAAGTTTTACAAAAACTGATTACTTGATTACCATGTGTCAGAAGTTGCAACAAAGAATCAGTCTTTCCTTTTAAAATATTCATCAGATCAGAAATTTCATTACCATAGATATCTAAGATCCAATCCAGTAAAAATAAGTCTTCACTGATGTAACAGAAATCACAAGTTAATTACTGGGATAACGCCCCTGGTATTTCTTTCCCACCTCTGCCCTCCTCCAAATTTCCACCACAAAGCACCTTTATTTGCATATGGACATAACTGATAGAAAAAATAAAGTCATTGAGTATCAATGCAACAGCCAAGAGCAATCCAAACTGTCACAAATCAAAGATAATCTTCAAATCAGCATTTAAATCGTCAGTTAACAAGAGGGGGAATATCTCCTACCACTGACTTTGTGGGTGAAACTGAAGAGATGTGTAAAAATAAGGCCCAATTTACAAGAATTTTATTAGGTTTCTCCATGATGCACATTTATTGCCTATGCTGCAGAGTTTCTGGGCACAAATCTAACATACTGCATTCACTGATTCCAGTGGTCTCCTCCATTGCAAATTAGGTGACTACTTTACTGCACATCTCCATTCCTTCCACAACTAGGAACGCCAAGTAGCTTGCAACATTAAATTTTCATTACCATTTCCATTGTAATCTCGCTGTCTTTGGTCTCCTTCAGAGTGAGACATACCTGTGATATGGGGCAAGTCTACAAGTGCATGGTCGTAGGAGGCAAGAGAAGCAGTATAACAATTGTAGGGGAGACCATTTGGCAGCAAAGGTTCCGGCAGAGTGTCTAGGCCCATATCACAGATTATTTCTTCTTTGTTGTAACTGGCTAACTCGATGGATTTTATTTGCATTGTGTTTTCATTTCAAATATTCTACATTTGTGCTTGTTTCTTTTTCCCCTCTTTCATCCTCTGTAAATCCCCATTTTCTCATGCTTTGTTTGTGTGACCCTCTTTTTGTATTTTCATGCACAACTCTTTGCACATTCTTATTTTTTGTTATTCTGCATCATCTCATTGATGATCTTTTATATCATCTATGTTCTACTAAGCAGTTTTCAAGTCAATGAAATGATGCATTCTCACATTACAAATCCATTGATTCTCTCCTCCTTCCATGACTCGACTTTTGTAGCCTTACTAAATTGCCCATTTAGCTTTCAGCCTTCACCTTAAATTTTTTTTTATATACATATAAATTTACAGGACATGGGCTTCACTGGCTGGGCCAGCATTTATCACCCATCTCTAGTTGCCCTTGGGAAGGTGGTGGTGAGCTGCCTTCTTGAACCGCTGCAGTCCATGCGTTATAGGTACACCCACAATGCTGTTAGAGAGTTCCAGGATATTGACCCAGCGAAGTGAAGGAACATCAACATATTTCCAAGTCAGGATGGTGAGTGGCTTGGAGGGGAACTTCCAGATAGTGGTGTTCCCATCTATGTGCTGCCCTTGTCCTTCTAGATGGTATTGGTCGCAAGTTTGGAAAGTGCTGTCGAAGGAACCTTGGTGAACTCCTTACTGAAGAGTTACACACCCAAGTATCAATAATCTCTTCTCAGATGTTTATTGACCTGTGTATTTCCAGTGTCCGTTTTTATATCTTTAATAGTCAGATCAGTGAAAAACAGCTCCACACAGGTATACCAAGACTTTATAGATGCACTGATCAGAACACATGTTCTGTTTGCAATTTTAAATATAGGAACAGGAATAGACCACATTCAGCCCCTGAAATCTTCCTGCCATTCAATCAAATCAAAGATGATTTGTACCTCAATTCCATTTTCTCACCTCTGCAATGTATTGCTTAATAACCTTACATAACAAAAACCTCAAGTCTTGAAAACTTGAATTCACCCAGCATCCAGACACTTTAGGGTTGGGAGTTTCAGATGCCCACTACATGCTTTACGGAAAAGTGCTTCCTTATTTTACTCCTAAATGCCAAGCTTTAATTTTAAGATTATGCCTCTTTGTATTGGATTCCACCAACCAGGGGAAGTAATTTCTCTGCATCTATGGAGGCTATGCAACATGTCCTCATTATTTAATCATTTAAATCCTGATATAATTCTATGAACCGCTGCTGCAACACATCCAAGAGCATACATGTTTTAGAGAACATACATGTGTTATGAAGCTGAACTTTATAAGACTGTCACATTTTCAAATGTCCCCTTTACTTTCAGGTAAACTTGTGAATTCTGGAAGCATCCCAACTTGGAGGCAAGCCTATATGATCTGGATATGGGGAAGAAACTCAAATAGAAATCTATTGAAACATCAAGTAACAATTTTCATATCTTTGCACAGTACCTCCCAGAAAAGGGACAGCTACTTTTTGAGACACAAAGAAAGGCAATGAAGATACTTCTGCAAGAAGAAACAAAGCAGTTAATGCTGTGGAAAAGCAGAAGGACTGTTCTGTGTTAGCAACCAAGCAGGATGAATGGGAGAGTTTGTTTTCTGTTTGAAAGTAAGGGAACAGAACAGATAGGACTTTTGGAGATTTAAAGAACAAGGATTTGCCAATGTGGGCCTTGCTGGTGAAAATCCGATCTGGATAACTGGAAGTTTTGACTGAGCACGGCAGGGAGAAGTGACCCTAATGGAGAGCTGAGAATCATGGAGGGATATTCCAGTAATGCTATATGTGTGCCAGAAGTGAGGTGCACAGCAAAAATGGGTTGTAACATACCTCGATTGCATTAGTTAATGCAGAAGTATCTTGGCTTTAGTTTGGTGCATTAGTTGTCTGTTAAGTAATGTTTGATCTTATTTTGATTTTAGATTGTTTGTTGCAACAAAAGTCTTAAAATGTGAAATCTTGTTCCTTTGGTAGTTTCCATTCGTCATTGAGAAATTCATCTCTTTTTAGAGGTTATCGGTCATTTGGATCATAACAAAACTCAAGGAGAACAAAAACGATCCAACGTATGGAGGGCATGAGCGATAAGAAAACATTGGGTAACGTCAAACCATAGTGTAAAGGCATGGCAATTTGGTGAATGACGATCCGCATAAGAGTTACAAAAATATTAAGATAAAGTAAAACTAGACTTCAGAGATAACAGAAAAAAGGGCATATATTTAAATTAGTAAAGTTAAATGCAAAGTTTCATAGAATTTACGTATGCAAATGGTGACAAATGATCACAATATCCGGATCTGGTGGAAGATTTTAGGAGCATTCAGAATCTAATTTAAAATTTGACAGAGTTTTATTAAGGGCAACACACTTTGATGAGATGAACGGGCTATTCTCATCCTTGACTGCTCACAAATGCCCAAGGTCATCCTCTCAGCTCCAAACAATATTGTCTGAACCACTAGAACGACATACATGAAAGCAAGTTACAGCCTTCAAAAAATGTAAGGGTTTTTTTTTTAAATTTCACGGGATGGCGGCATCGCTGTCACGGCCAGCATTTGTTGCCCATCCCAATTTGCCATTGAGAAGTCAAACTGTGTAAAGGAGCAGGAACAATAAAAATGTTCACAGGGCAGTTTGCTGTTTTTTTGTTAGAAATTGAATGGCTGGCTGAGCTTTATTTTTTAAGCATTTGACTAAAGTTGTAGCATTAATGGTGTAAAACTACATTCTCAGGTGGCCTTGTTGCTAATGCCAAAATGCAAATTTCTAGGAGGTTGACAGTGCTGTACTAAACACTTAGTATTGCTGCCCTGCAAGACTTCTGCCCAACCACTGACAGGCTCAAATAGAGCTTGGCAGGACAAAATTAGTGTGGGTTCCTATCCCCAGCGGTCTCTGCTAAGAGCAAATCGGCAAATGTTAACCTGTACGCATGGGTTAGGGGTTGACACTGCTGTGTGAAGACAGGATCAAATACTGTCTCATATCAAACAATATGCCCACATTCACCTGCTTCTTTCACAAAGTGCAGGTAATGGTGAAGTACTGGCTGATCTGGCCTAAGAAACCATATCCTAGTAGGAGTTAAAAGCAAAATACTGCAGATGCTGGAAATCTGAAACTAATACAAAATTAGCTGGAAAAACACAGCAGGTCTGACAGCATCTGCAGAGAGGAATACAGTTAATGTTGAGTCCATATGACTCATCAGAAAAAGTCATCTGATAAGTCATACGGACTCAAAACGTTAACTGTATTCCTCTGCGCAGATGCTGTCAGACCTGCTGAGTTTTTCCAGCTATTTTTGTTTTTGTCCTAGTAGGAGTTGCTGTTTTCAGTAGAGGAGGGAAAAGAGAGAAGCGAGAAAGAACAGCAGTTGATTATATCCTTCTCTCCAAAAAAACACAGGAATGGATGAAAATGGTAAACAATTGAGCTGCAACAGCAAAAGGTACCATACCTTAGCCCCGATCCCATTCTCTTGCTTGGATTCATATCCAAACTCAACTAAACATGGCACTGCCACCATGCTAAATGACACAGATTTCAAACAGATCTAGCAACTCAAAACTGGGCATCCATGAGGTGCTATGGGCCATCAGCAGCCACAGAATTGTACTCAAACACAATCGTAACCTCATGGTCCAGGAAATCTCCCATTCTACCATCACTATCAAGCCAGGGCATCAACCTGGTTCAATGCAGAATGCAAGAGGGCATGCCAGGAGCAGCACCTGGCATGCCTAAAAATGAGATGTTAACCTGGTGAAGCTATAACACAGGACGGACTTGCCTGCCAAACATCAGAAGCGGCATGCAATAGAAAAGCTTATCGATACTACAATCAACGGATCAAATCTATGCTCTGCAGTCCTGCCACATCCAGTGGTGAATGGTGATTGACAATTAAACAACTAACAGAAGGAGAAGGCTCCACAAATATCTCCATCCTCAATGATGGGGGAGTCCAGCACATCAGTGCAAAAGACAAGGCTAACGCATTAGCAACTATCTTCAACTGGAAGCGCTGAGTGGATGATCCATCTCGGCTGACTACTGAGGTCCCCAGCATCACAGTTGCCAGTCTTCATCCAACTCAATTCACTCTACGTGATATCAAGAAACACTGAACGCACTGGATACCACAAAGGCAATGGACCCTGATAACACTCCAGCAATAGCACTGAAGACTTGTTCTCCAGAATTAGCCACAACCTTGGGCAAGGTGTTCCAGTACAGTAACACTGGCATCTGCCCGGCTATGTAGAAAATTGCTCAGGTATGTCCTGTACTCAAAAAGCAGAAGAAATCCAACCCCGCCAATTACTATCCCATCAGTCTACACTCGATCATCAAAGTGATGGAAGGGCTCATCATTAGTGCTATCAAGTGACACTTATTCTTCAATAACTTGTTCACTTACATTCAGTTTGGGTTCTCTCAGGGCCACTCAGCTCCTGACCTCATTATACAGTCATGGTTCAAACATGGGAATAAAAGCTGAACTCCCGAGGTGGGGTAAGAGTGGCTACCCTTGACATCAAGGCCGCATTTGACCGAGTGTGGCATCAAGGCACCCTAGAGTTGATAGAAATCAGGAGGAAAACTCCACACTGGTTGGAGTCATACCTAGCACAAAGGAAGATGGTTGTGGTTGTTGGAGGTCAAAGATCTCAGTCCCAGTACATTGTTGCAGGAGTTCCTCAAGTTAGTGTCCTGGGCCCAACCATTTGCAGCTACTTCATCCGTGACCTTTCCTACAACCCAAGGTCAAAAGTGGGGATGTTTGCTGATGATTGCACAACATTCAGCACCATTCATGACTCCTCAGATGCTGTAGCAATCCACATCCAAAAATTTATTAGAATTCTTTGAGGAGGTAACAAGTAGGATAGATAAAGGGGAACCAGTAGATGTAGTATATTTGGATTTCCAAAAGGCATTTGATAAGGTAGCACACATAAGGCTACTTAATAAGATAAGAGCCCGTGGTTTTGGGAATAGTATATTAGCATGGATAGGGGACTGGCTAATAGGCAACAGGGAGTTGGGATACGGGAGGCGGGGGGTGGGGGGCATTTTCAGGATGGCAACTGGTAACTAGTGGAGTGCCACAGGGATCAGTGCTAAGGCCACAATTATTTACAATATATATTAATGACTTGGATGAGGGAAATGAATGTACTAATCGGCAAGTTTGCGGATGACACAAAAATAGGTTTGAAGGCGAGTGGTGAGTATACTCAAGGTTGAGATAGACAGATTCTTAATCAATAAAGGAATCAAGGGTTATGTGGAAAAGGCAGAAAAGTGGAGTTGAGGATTATCAGATCGGATATCACTGAATGGTGGAGCAGACTGGATAAGACCATAAGACATAGGAGCAGAAATTAGGCCATTCAGCCCATTGAGTCTGCTCCGCCATTCAATCAAGGCTGATAAGTTTCTCAACCCCATTCTCCCGCCTTCTCCCCATAACCTTTGATCTCCTTACCAATCAAGAACCTATCTATCTCGGTCTTAAATACACTCAATGACCTGGCCTCCAAAGCCTTCTGTGGCAATGAATTCCATAGATTCACCACTCTCAGATGGGCCGAATGGCCTACTTCTACTCCTATGTCTTATGGACAGCAAGATCTGGACAATTTCCAGGCATGGGCTGGCAAGTCACAAGTTATATTTGTGCCACACAAGTGCTAGGCAATGACCATCTCCAACAGAGAACTGATATTCAATTACATTACCTTTGCTGAATTCCCCACTATCCACATCCTTGGAGTTACCATTGACCAGAAACTGAACTAGCAATATAAATACTGTGGCTACAAGAGCAGGTCAGAGACTGGGAATTCTGCACTGAGTAACTCACCACCTGACTCCCCAAAGCCTGTCCACCATCTACAAGGCACAAGGAGTATGTCAGGAGTGTAAAGCAATGCTCTCCACTTGCCTGGTTGAATGCAGCTCCAACAATACTCAAGAAGCTCAACACCATCCAGGGCAAAGCAGCCCAATTGATTGGCTACCCATCCACCACCTTCAACATTCACTCTCTCCATTACCAACACATAGTGGCAGCAGTGTGTACCATGTACAAGATGCACTGAAGCAAATCACCAAGGCTCCTTTGATAGCACCTTCCAAACCCACAACTTCTACCACCCCGAAGGACAAGGGCAGCAGTTGCATGGAATCACCAAGACCTACAATTTCCCTTCCAGGCCAGTAACCATCCCAACTTCGAAATATATCGCCATTCCTTCACTCTCACTGGGTCAAACTCCTGGAACTTCATTCAAAACAGCACTGTGGATGTACCTACACCACATGGACTGCAGTGATTTAAGGCAGCAGCTCACCACCACCTTCTCACCACCACCTTCTCAAGGGCAATTAGGGATGGCCAATAAATGCTGGCCTAGCCAGTGATGCTCACATTCCAAGAATGAATAAGTTAAAAAAACAATGCATCCTTGTTATACTGCTCAGCCCAAATTGAACTTCGAACCTCACAGGCAACCAATCACAAACAATCAACTCCCAACCTCCATCTTTACATTCCAATGAAACCTCAATTGTGCCTTTGTCACCAACTGACTTGGACTTTTCCCAAAGTATCCCTCACCAACCTCTCAATAGCCATCTTCTATGAAGTCTAACTCTGTTTCCAACATTTTATCCTATCAAGTCCCACTCATTTAATCACCACTCTCATTGTTAACTTTGATCTTCATTACACTGACTCTAAGATCCTTATCACCTCTCCGTGACCTCCTTCATACCTGTCCTGCTCTCTGACCTACTGATCATTCTACCCTCACATTGGGAATGTCCATCATCTTGCCCCCAAGCTCTGAAACTTTCTTCCTAAACCCCTTCACCTTGGTATAACGGAGGCTACTTTCAAAACCCTTCTTAAAAACTTACTTCTTTAACAGCACCATCAGCCCTACTAATTTCTCTCTTACACTTGTCAATACTGACTGACATTTGTTAATTCCCCTAGGATATTTTGCAAAATTAAATATGCTTTATAAGTGTATGCTAGTCTTGAAAAAATCAAACTTGATCTCTGTGTAGTGGTGTTCTGTAAGTAACCTTTGTATTATTACTAGCCTGCTAACACGCAATAGTAGCAGCGATGGGCAAACAAAATGAGGTGAAGAGAAACAATAAGTTTATGATCAAAGATAATACATGAAATAATGCTAATTGAAAAAGCTATTCCACCAAGTAATTGTGAATTTGAAGCCACATAAAATCAGGATTCCAAATAAAGTAAATTTCCAAAGTTATTTCCCTTCTATTTTACTAGGACTTAATCAAAATAATATTTTGGAAAGCACTCCTGAATCTGGGAACAGAAACTAACACTCCACATTTTGTTCTTTCCCAAACATTAGATGAAGATATCTCTTGTTTCTTAGCATTTTCTTTTTTGCATTAAATAATGATTTTGGCATTAGCAACAGGAATTTATTTTTTAAAAGTAAGAAATTTTGCACAACTATTTACTTCAAGGATGAAAATAATCTAAAGCTAAAAAAAATGAAGGTCACTGCCAATCTCAGACTGCAGCACAACAAGAGTAATACATGCAGTTTTAAAAATCAAAAACAGCATTCAACTCAGCCAAAAACATTTCCAAATTAATCTTAGAATCAAAATGGAGTCAAAAAAGATATTTTTGGTGCTGTCAGGAGGCCAGGAGTGAATAAAGTAATAAAGATAGTTATACCAATAATACAAAGTAATTGTGCAAATCATGCAGCTCTTAACTTAAAATACACATCAACATCACATATAATGGTTAATTGTGTTAGTCATAAATCAGTTAAAAAAAGCATTTTTGTTCTTTTGTATGTATGAGCTTTTGAAATTTTGAGCTTAACTTTGGGTAGAAAGGGTTGGATGACTTTTAAAAACACAAAAAGATGTTTGCATAGGTTCACCTGATGAATTAGCCCGAAATCGCAGTGCTGATTTTCATTAAAATCCTAATGAGTCTATCATACTACGAGGTAATGTTTATGTATCTGACAGCATTCTGGTAAACACAGAGGACAACATTCTTGCACAACTCTGAATGACAACAGAAACAACAGACCTAGTCTTCTATGAAATCCCTGGACTTAATTCTGGCAGCTAATAACTAGCAAAACCATCAATTAGTCTGAACAGCCGGGCAAGCTAACAGTCAGTTGGTTCAGTTTACCCATTCAAGGACAGAACAAGGAAGGGGGCAAAAATGGAAATCACATATGCACACAAATCATGACAACTCTACAACAATTACTCCTGCTAGAAAGGAAGCAAAAACGTGATTTGGTTATTCAAATTGTACCAGGTGGTGATGTATCAAGGAAGTGGGAAAACAGCTGTGGAGGAGGGGGAAGGAAAAGGAAATAAAAAATTGTTACTCTTTTCTCCCCTGAAATTAAAACTTGTGTGAATTGAGTAGAAGAAGTTTGATTCTTGCTAGAGTATCGTTTAAGTGGGAATTCAAGCGCTCACAATGTATCATTTTAAAATTAGAAAGCAATACAGGCCACCTTTGATGTATTTAGAGTAAAGTGCAAGTGCAGTACAGGAAGGTACAAGGATGTGGTGGATAGGAGGGCAGTGGGATTGGTTTCGGAATTGTTCTAAACAAAGAATAAGAGCAGACACTATAGATCAAATGGCCTCGTACTGTGTTGCTAACTTTTATGGCTCTAAATATTAATATTGATAAATGCCCTTCGATGTTGTTAGTCTAGTATTATCAAGTTTTCTGGGCAAAACACCATGCAAACCATGATCAAGAACTTAAACATACCCAACACTGGCAGTGCGTCCAGAATAGAAAACAAAACGCTTCACTAGTTCCACGCAAACAACTATGTTTTGATTTGGTGCATTCAGTTAACTTAAAAATCTATTTAAGTTGTCAATGAAATACAAATTAACTACAATAATTAATTATATCAGTCCCAGTTTCAGAAAAAAATAAACAAATTAGGTTTTTTTATGGAGAGGGGTGGTGGGAAAGAGGATAAAAATAGATAGGTATGCTGGTAATAGTTCAGGGAAAGAGAAACAAAATAGGATTCTCCAAGTTGAGTTTTCAAAGCAAGTTATTCCACTGAGACAACAGAAATGTCAAACCCAAAATGTTGCCCTTTTAAATGGATTAATAAACCTACTCTTAAACTGAACTAAACCAAGGATAAAACATGAATAAACAATGCAGCAAATACACCAGATAATTTTTTTTAAAAAAAGGTAAAAATGATAGAAATATATGAGATGAGCAGAAAATGCTTTAAAGGGCACTATAGTTCAGTCATCAGCTGACAGGTTTATATTTCAGGTGGAACCCTTTAAATTGACTTGGTTAGGTGAGGAGCCCTTTTTCAGAAAAGTAACCTAGGGTTCCACAGCCTGCAATTGCCAGTCCTGATGGAGGGTTGATGTTGTGTACTTCCAGCATTTTCTGTTATGAAGAACAAGGTTCCCTCATGCTGAGTAGGCCTCACTGAGGAACTTGTGTAAAAGACAAGTGGAGGGGCCATGGGGGAGAACAAAAAAAGGCTCAGTCAGGCTGTGCATTTTCATAAACACTACGTCATTAATCCATTCAAATTCAATTCTGTCCAATTTTCTATAAAGAATTCTACACAAGAGAGCCCACAATAAATGTAAATTTGTTCAGACCCCACAGCAAGGGTAGAAAGCCTCTGGCAAAACAAACAGGAGATGCTGTTTAAGGAAAACCTTTTACAGAAACATACGATTCCCCACAAAAATTAAATTATACCATTAACAGAAACACACTGAAGCTGTAAAAGCATTTTCCCAAATGTTGTGAATTTTTCTCTTCAAAATTATACTTAGAAAATGCATCTAATTATAGACCAGCTACGAAAATTATAAGGTCTCCAGTGTGAATATCTGCCACACGAACTTGTCAGCTTAAGGAGCAATTTGAACATAAATACAGTAATTGTTTTTAAAAAGGCACATGCAGCTTTACTGTAACGTTTCAAATTTATAATATTTAGGAGGTTCAATAACTGATGACTTTGATGTCAAGGTAATAAAATTTGAAAGAAACTGTTGGGTCTAAAAAGGTGTTTTCTTCAACTGTAAAGACAAAGTCACAACAGTATTACCATACAAATAATGACAAATCCCAGTCTTTGTGGGAAGCAGAAGTACTTTTATTGGAAAATTGGCGGCTGCCAGTTGAACATGATTTTACTGTTTTGCTTGCAGTTATGTCACTAGATTTGTGGAGCATATTGGTACCAACAGGCTTTAAGAAAATTTGCAATTAAGCCAACGCACATTACATTATGCCAACATCTTAAGCAATGTTCCTACTTCTTCATCTGAAATTTCTCCCATCAGCAGCAAAACTAGGGCAAGTCATATAACCATTATTATTCCATCCCAGTGTTATGCAGCTTAAAATTCTCTCTCCAGGCACAATCAATAACAAGGCAAATATTGTACAAATTACTACTACTGATATGTTTTCCTCCCATAGCTCAAATGAACATATTGGAGAAACGTTTCGCATCGTTACTGCTATATGTTAGTGGAAGCACTGCTTGTGTGCGTAAAGTTACTTTTACATTCAAGTCCAGGCCTTGGGAAAGTAAGCAAATTGAGTCACTCCCCCATAATTTAGTTTGCAACATGCAGCCATACTTTCTGTAACACAGCTGCACTCTAGGCAATTCAACACTACAAGAAATAATGAAGACATTTGTGCATAATGACGTCATGCCATCACTGCATTTATTAGTCTCAAGTAAGACTAGTGGCAGCAAGAAGGACCTAGTCAAAAAAAAGGACTTCCCTCAGATAGTCTAAAAAAATCCAATCAATTTTATATGACTGCTGGTTGTGGGAGTCTGCACAATGCGAGTGAGTGGCTGAAGAATATAAATGCAATTTAAGACACTCAATTGTTTTACAAAGAGTAAAAACAGACACAGCCATAATGTGAAGTGAATGTTTTTGTGCTTGCCATAAAAATATCCAGAACATGTGTTTTCTTGAAACTGGCGGGGAAATGATGACACCTACCAAGCCAATGGCACATTCCAGGACAAAGAAATCATGATTTGTCAGAATACTAACTTTTATTGATATTTGGAATATTTAAAACCCTATTTAGCATCTCAGACAGATAAATATGAACTACCTTCACTTTGGGAGAAGAAAGCCCAAAAGGAAATATAAAATCTCCTAGGATCTATACTAAGTGCATACATAAAACAGGATTATTAAAATTTGGCTAAGATGACTCACCATTGGGAAGTTTCGTTGGTTAAAACCAGTCTAGACACTAATACAAGCTTGCTAAAGCATTGACTGATACAAGCCTGACTATAACCCATCTACAAGATCAGAACCAGCAAGGGTTTTTTTTTCAATAATTGTCATTTTGAAATGTACTGGTTGAATAATTGTAAAATCAGCATCAATATAAAACAGGATTTAAAAGCAACCTTCCTTGCAGGAACTCCAAATGGAAATAACCTTTCCTATTTTATTGAATCACCAGGCAAATTAATAAATTACCCACTTTGGGCAACTTGAATAGCTACTTAAATATGGGAGTAGGTATGTGGGAATCAGGTTTAATTGTGCTTTTTAAAATTAAATCTACGCCTTCCCAACTGCCAAGTTAACATTAGAACACAGGCCCCTAAAACCTCAGCCTTTTTTTGTCCATTGAGAGTTGTTCATGGAGATCGCAGAGAAAAAAAAACAGCTTCAGTTTCCATTCCCAGGAATAAAAAAAAAACACTAGGGTACATTTCCCTATTTAATTTCTGCAACCACTGCACACCAAATATGTACACTATAAACAATTATTTAATGATGTTATATTAACCAAAAACACCAGTTCAAGATCATGGATTCTCTTTCACCTTACTAATCCCTCCCAGATCATGAACCTCCTGCAGCCACCATGTATTAAAAAGCACAATCCAGTGAAGAGACCCCATTGCTTTCTTGTCCCTCATGGTAAGCTATCCTTGGTTTGAGCTCCCTCCCAGCTGAAATTGAGAGCATTAAGATTCACCAATGGACGTGTAAGTCGTCAGCAGAAAATCTAATTAACTGGCACAAGCAACTTTTGGACCAAAACCTTGGAAAATGTTGGTATTGAAGAATCAGTAATTGTTGAGAGTCAAAGCAGTGAGGCAGTTCAGACCTCTAAAGAATTCAAAGGGGAGATTTGGGATAATTTACATAAATAATTTGGATTTAGAAATGCAATGCATGTTGGTCAAATTTACAAATGATATTAAAATGAGAAGGAAGTGGGTCATTACATCTAATGGGATAACGGAGGAAATAAGGTGAAATCCAACACAAAATAAATGCACTAAATTTGCAAGAGTGACAATGGATTTTATTTATTCATTCTTAGAACAGAGGCATTCTGGTAAGGCCAGCATTTATTGCTCATCCTAGTTGTCAAGATGGCGATGAGCCATCTACTTAAACCAATCTGCATGGTGAAGGTGCTTCTATTGTAATGTTAAGTAGCAAGTTCCAAGATTTTGACTCAATGACAATAAAGAAATGATAATATATGTCCAAGTTAGGATGGTGAGTGACTTGCAGGATAATTAATCAAGATAAGTTAATGGTATTCCATATGCCTTTTGTCTTTGCTCTTTTAGATGGTGAAGGTCACAGTTTTTGAAGGTGCTACCAAATCCTTGGCATCCTGTAAGTCATATACACTGCAGTATGACTGCAGCATCAAGGAGCCCTAGCAAAACTGGAGTGAATAGGAATCAGGGAGAAAAGTCTACACTGGTTGGAGTCATACCTAGCTCAAAAGGAAGATGGTTTTGGTTGTTGGTGGAGCTCAATCATCTCAGCTCCAGGGCATCACCGTAAGAGTTCCTCAGGGTAGTGTTCAAGGCCCAACCATCTTCAGCTTCAACCATCTTCAATGACCTTCTTGCCATCACAAGGTCAGAAGTGGGGATGTTCGCTGATGATTGCATAATTTTCAGCACCATTCACAAATCCTCAGATAAAGAAGCAGTCCATGTCCAAATGCAGTAAGACCCTGACAATACCGAGGCTTGGGATGACAACTGGCAAGTAACATTTACGCCACTTAAGTCTCAGGCAATGATCATTGCCCACCCAAGAAAGAAGCCAACCATCACCCCATGACATTCAATGGCATTACCATCACTGAATCCCCCACTATCAACATCCTGGGGATTACCATTGGCTAGGAACTGAACTAAACTAGCCATATAAATACTTTGGCTACAAGAGCAGGTAAGAGGCTAGGAATCTTGTGGTCATTAACTCACCTCCTGACTCCCCAAAGCCTGGCCACCATCTACAAGGCACAAGTCAGGGTGTGATGGAATGCTCTCCACTTGCCTGGATGAGTGCAGCTCCAACAACACCCAAGAAGCTTGACACCATGCAGGACAAAGCAGCACGATTGATTGGCACCCCATCCACAAACATTTACTCCCTCCACCACCAGCGCACAGTAGCAGCTGTATATACCAATTACAAGATGCAGTGCTGGAACTCACCATAGCTCCTTAGACAGCAACTTCCAAACCAATGACCGCTACCATCTAGAAGGACAAGGGCAGCAGACATGGGAACATCACCACCTGGAAGTTCCCCTAACCATGTGATTTGAAAATATATCGCTGTTCCTTCACTGTCACTGGGTCAGGCTAGGTTTTTGTGCTCAAGTCTCTGGAATGGGACTTGAACTCATAACCGGCTGACTCAGAAGGTGAACTAGAAATATGCTACTTCAAAATGATAGATCATAAAAAGTTAAGTTCAGATTCATTCAGGCCATTCAGCTCATTTGGCTCATCCTTCTATTGAGAACATCTCTTCTCACTAGGCTATCCTGGAACTCCCTCCCTAACAGCACTGTGGGTGTATCTACACCACATGGACTACAGCAGTTCAAGGAAGGCAGCTCACCACCACCATCACCACCTTCTCGAGGTCAATTAATTAGGGATGGGCAATAAATGCTGGCTTGTTCAGCAATGCCCACATCCCATGAATGAATTTTTTAAAAAGCCACAGGATGTTGATGGTGGAGGGAGTGGAATTTTAGGCTGGTGGATAAGGTGTCAATTAATTAGACTGCTTTTTCCTGGATGGTTAACGGTTACCATGTCCATTCACAACACAGACAGAATAACATACTGCCAAAATCAGTAGAACATGGGGCAATATAACACACATCAGTAGCGAGGAGCTTAGACTACCAGGTTTACAAATTGGAAATTCAGCCATGATTCAGCTGAGTCTTAGGCTCAGGTTTAGACTCAGACTTCCCTTTCTTAAATGGAGGATCTTAAAGGGAACATTACAGAGATAGTCAAATTATAAATGGAATAGAAAAGATAAAGGCAGCACGATTTCAAATCAAATCATAACTACAGAAAGAAGTTGACATAACTAAAAGCTGTTTAAAGGTTAGTTCAGGATTGACATCAAGATGCACTTCATCACAAAAAGAGTGATTAGTTCCCAGAACGTATTTCTGATCAGGTAATAATCCTTGAACCATGATATAGGCAGGTAGCCTAGTGAAAAGAGATGTTATTAATAGAAGGATGAGCCAAATGAGCTGAATGGCCTGAATGAATCTGAACTTAACTTTTTATGATCTATCATTTTGAAGTAAAGTATTTCTAGTTCACCTTCTGAGTCAGCCGGTTATGAGTTCAAGTCCCATTCCAGAGACTGGAGCACAAAAACCTAGCCTGACACTCCAGTGCAGTACTGAGAGTAAAAACAGGAAATGCTGGAAAAACTCAGCAGGTCTGGCAGCATCTGTGGAGAGAGAAACAGAGTTAATGTTTTGAGCCCATGTGACTCTTCTTCAGGGCTCTGCTGCGATTCCTACAGTACAACAGAGACTACACATCAAAAGTACTCCGCTCGATGTGGTCTATGTCCTGAAATGCTCAGGATGAACTCTCAATGGATTTGATTGTTAAGAATTGTTAAAATTGTTAAGAAAATCTCTCAACTCTAGTAGCATTCACGTTTTTTGCTGAGGATGGAAAAATGATTTTTAAAAATTTCAACAACAGCTTGTATTTCAAAATATTTCACACAGGGCAGGGGAAGGGAAATTAACCAAACATTTTAAAAAGTTCTAGAAAAAATATCAAGCTGAAAGCAAAGCATTCTGACCATCTCAAAACAACTTTCTGGGTGTTCATTCACTATAGGTCAATGTCTGATAACCACGGATTCCATCAACCTAAGGTTATCACACATGTTTAGAAGTCAAATACAATGAAGGCTTTCCATGGAAATATTATCTTGTCTCTGTACAATACAAAGAAGACCTTGTATTCACAAAGAACCTTTCATGTCCTTAGGGCGACTCAAAGCACTGCACAGCCAATGACTTACTTTTGAAGTGTGGTTACTAAGGTAATGCAGGCACAGTAAGCAGAAATAATATTCACAATATAATAGTGGTGTTCTTTGAGAGATAAGGACACCATGAGAAATTCCATTGTTGTTCTTTGAATACTGCTGTGGGATTTTTTTTTAATGTCCAAATGAGCAGGCATCCAAAAGGCAGCACCTTTTCAGTACTGGGCTGAAGTGTCAGCCTAGATTATATACACAATGCTCTGGAGTAGGTCTTGAAACCACAAATTTGAAAGTCCAAGGTGTGAGTCCTGTCACTGAGCCACAGCTGACACATGAGCAAAAAGAAAAAAAATAGCAACACTGCTTCTAGTTATCAAAGTAAAGAATTATTTCATTTAAGAGAGGAATGTATATTAACAAAGCACAGCCTTCAAAAGCTGACTTCTGTTTTGGTTGGTGGGGGGTGGGGGGGGGTGCAGATTGCAGGGAAGCATCAAATTCCATATTCAAACATATCAGCCAAAGTCAATAATAAATTTATAACATGGGTGGTTGAACCTATGGTTCCACAATCACATTCAGCTTCCCAGCCCTGGCAATTAGGCTCTTGAAGCCCAGATAACACCACCCTATTTCTGCTTCTGCCTTAGTTGTGTCAGCATCACTAATATTTGTATTCTACCAACACTAGCTAAACATGGCATGACCTGCTGAGATGGCAGCCCTGAAAATCAAGACTTTTAAATGGAAGTAATCCAAAGATGAATCTTGAAGATTTCAAGTGTTGAGGCTGTGCATGTTTCCTTTGTCAGCTTATTCCATTGTGGGATTGTCCTTGCGGAAGGGAGATTGCTGATACACTGACTTGGAAACAAACAGTCTTTGTAGTTCATGTGGATGACTACCTCATATTCTGTCATTGCCAGGGGGAACCAAGTTCGTTTCCGTCAATTCCCATCAGTCCATTCCATATTTTACATAACATAAGTCAGTTTAATTTTTCCCTCTTGTAGTGATTCCCATCCCAAATCTTCGATCATACACTGGTATATTTCGCATACTGATTGGTGCAGACTCATGTAACGTGTATTTGAATCGCTTCAATCTTATTTATATCTCTCATCATAGAAAGATCCCAAACACAACTTGCGCACTCCAGAATTGGACAAACAAATATCTGGCAAGATATAAAGCTGATATTTCTGTTGCAATATCTAAATTTCCTCTTCAGAAATCCAAGAATCCTGTTTGTTTAGGATGTTATCTGCTGAATGTGGAATTCCCATTGAAAATTGTTTTTAAGATGAACCCTGAACCCCCAGATATGGTTGTTTATCTACCTGTGGAGAATTTGATTAAATAACTTAAAGTTATTCAATGGTGGATCTTTTTTGATGGTGATGCAGATGACATAGCACTTTTTGACATTCTGTGCCATCTTCCATTGCTCCTGCCATTTTTGCAATTTCAGAAGATCATCTTGGAGTGAACTGATGTGATCTTTCAGTTTTTCCTGATGTATAAACCACACAGTCATCTACAAATAGTTGCACACTGCACCCTATTTTTTTCAGGCTTGTCTGTTTGTTTGTACTTCATTGGTTTGGAAACAGCTGTTCTTAAAAGTTGCCATTAATTGGTGACAGAAGGCAGAGCATTGATAAAGCTCTGTTTTAAAGCCTGTTCAGGGCCTTGCTTATTGTTTAGACAAAAAAATATCAAAATGGCATCACTAAACATACCAGTATCCATTCATTTATTAAAGTCACTGTTTGAAAGCCCTCAGTCCCAATGCTGTGCAACAACCAAAAATGTGAATTTAAGCAACAATGTGAACAACACATCACAAGAGCCTCAAGTTTGTAGTCTAGCCTGTGCTAAATCACACAATCAACTGGCTACATGATTTCACAGAAGGAAAAGAAAAATAAATCAGGATTCCCAATTCTGGTGCCTGTCCACTGATGCTGGAGAGGACACATGACAAAACCAAGTGCACAGAGAGTTAGGCTGCCAACCAGAAGATGGCCAGCAGCAGTACAACAAACTCTCAGCACGAATTTCTGCCTTCTGAAGAGGGAAAAATGGTTGGGGAAGAAATATCATAATAAACTTCAAAGGAATATATAATTTATAATAAATAAACTCACTGTATCTTTCAATTTTTAAAGAGAGAAGGTCCTTAAAAGAAAATTCATCAGCTCTCAGCATTTCTTTATTTTTTTTATTAATAATTCTAGAAATGTGCAATAATTTTGCACTAGCAATGACGCAAATGTTTACAAAAAATATCTACATTATATAACTTAAGAGCAACACTGCTGCTTCTGCTCACCTATACATGTTTGCCCTTGACTGTTTTTAAAATATTGTTTTGTCTAATTATGAGCTGTAATATATACTCCAATTCATCCTTTGTTCCCACCACCCCCACCCCAATCAAAAAACTATTCTGAACACGTTACTGAAAGCAAAAGAGGGAAAAAGTTAAAATCAGGATAAGAATTTTTAGAACATATTTCACCAGTAGGAGGCAGTTTCAATACTTCTTTCTCAAGTTCTATTTTGTTGCATTGGATCAGAATTTTCTTGAAGACAAGTCAGTTTGCTGTCTTTAAGTAATTGAGTAAATAGCTGAATCTTCCCCAACCATTCAGTGGGTGTTTGGTCAGGGGGCAGGGTTGGGGGGCACATTTGGGGTGATGGTTTAACATGATCTCAACACCCTTATTCCTCATTATTCTAAAATTACTCCTGAAAGTCCTCTAACCACAAATGAGGACATGAAGGACAGCCTCTAGGGTGGGGCATCAGGTGCCTCTGAAATAAATGCTCAATGGTCCAGCCAGTAACTTTACCCCAAAAGGAGAGGAAGAATTTATGGAACATTAGAAAGAGAAAAGACCCAGATACACAAAAACGTAGTGCTACTTCAGTTTAAATGTTGCTATATACAGTTCTTTACAAGCTGAAAAGATCAAAGGAAGCATCAAAGGATTTTTACCTTAAAAGCAAGTCAAGACCAATCCAAATGGTTTACACATCCTTACTAGAAGATAAAAGTTGCCAGCAATGTGCAAAAAAGCCAGTGCTAAAATAAGAGGAACTTTTTTAAAAAAACCAAACTCAAAAGAACACAACTAGCTAATAGAAAACATGCTCAAAAAAAAGCAAATGAGCAAATATTACTAAGCAAGTTGCACTGATCTTTCAGCACAATTGTGAAAGATGCCAAAATCAACTGTGAAAATGTCACATGAAAGACACAGAAAATATACAAATATCACACAAAACCATCACTTGTACCAATCCTACTGCCCTTCAGCGAGGGCAAATGTGGTAGTTTAACAAGTTTTGCTTCTCTGATGCTTCCAAGATTTTTTTTCAATTATATAGAATTGGCAACTATTGAATAATTTCTCTGACCAGCAATTAAAAATACTAACATTAGGTCCCCATTCAAAAGCCAAACTCCCATCAGAACAAATAAGTAACATGTATGTCTGATCACTTTGAAAAACAGAACTAGTCATTTTAGCCAAATAATTGTTCCCTGAGGAGACATTTAACATGACAGAAATTGGCATTTTTAAATGGTCAAAGGTTAAGATAATAAACATATTAATAACACTGCCCTTGGTGCAAAGCTCTATTACAGGTGGAGAGTAGCAAATAAGCGGATGTTGTGTACGCTTGTGTTTTTTCCCCCAAAAACAACAGAATTGGAAGGGGGAAGCAAATTGCCAACCACTATTCCAATCATGCCAGCACACAGTTCCAATCAACTGCTTGTGAGCATACGAAGAGGCAAACAATTTCTTAACTGCTGCCTCAACAGCATCAGCCTATTGGTTCTTCTAAATATTTCTGATTTTATTCAGAACAGGAAAGAGCGCAAGTATTCCATCCACTAAATTACGAAATCAGGAAAAGGAGTGCCGATTTTGCCTGCTCCCTACTTTACTCCTCAGTGTAAACCTTGAATGTCATTAACCGTTCCTCAGTCTAAAGCATGATAAGCAATCCCTGCACCCAAGTGGTCCCTCCAAAAATTCAAATTACCAACAAGGAAAAAGAAATAGATGCAGCTCCTAATTATCAGCTATTTCTCACACCGGTTTGGCTTTGCTTAGCCAAGCCATGTATTCCTGTCTAACAAAATAATTCAAATCAGACAATAATCCAATGCAGAAAAAGAATACATATTACTAGGTCAAATCACCATTCAGGCTGTTAACTGCTTCAAGATTCTAACTGTAATTAATCTGGATTATAATTTTTAATAAGCATTCTTTATTTCTATGAAGAACTGAAATACTTGACTTGAAACATTACAGAACAACATCCATTTCAACTCAGGATTTCTAAAGGCAAAGGCAGTTTTCATCTGCTTCCTATCCCCTGTCCCCCAAACTCAACATGCCAGGATTGTCAAGATAGGCCATGCTAAGTGTGCTAATTCTGATGTGTCAACATAAAACATTACAACAAAGCCTTCTTACTTGGACAAAAGAGGTTACGTTTCCAAGAGAGGGGAGGAAAATAAAGCAGACATGATTAATGGTGTTCCTCATATTAGGGGTTAGCCAAAAAGCTGTCAGGCAATCTTTTTCATCAGCCAAAAGATAGAATGGCACAACTAAAGGCAAGTTCCAGGGTCAAGCAATTCAGTGTGGGTAAACTTTCCCTCTATACACACAAATATCTTCAAAACTGTGGTAGACTACTGATTTTGGTACTTCCCACAGGATGTTGAATATAACGAAGGATGTCTGTGTTCATTTCATTGCAAAATTTTTGGTTATATCCCTGAGCTCCTACAATAAATACATTATGACATCTCAATTATTTGGGGGCACAAAATAGCAAACAAATCTCCATTGCTGCATGAAATAAAACAGTTTGAAAGTCAAGGCAACGTGTACAAAATATCTTTGGAAGGTACAGAACTCTTATTGCAACTAAACCGGAATATTAAACCAGGTCAAACTCTGTTGTAAGGACCTTTTGAAATACAAAAGTAAAACCCTTTGGGCTATCCATGCACAGTTCTACACTATTATTCATACAATTGGTACTTTGGGCCTGCCAAATCTGCCAGCCTGGCTTTTACATTTACAGTGCAACAATCAGGGAAGGAACAAGTGAGCCATCTTGCTCCACGTAATTACTCAATTTAATCCTGACTGTAGAGGCAGTCAGGCATCAATGTTTTAAAAGTTCAAAACAAATTAATTTACTGAAAATAAGACTACTCTCAGAAATAATAAGTTCATTTAGATTAAAAATATTCTGTATAAACTTGTAACTGTAATTTTAAAATCACCTTTACAGATATTCCACCATTAACTATTTGAAAACATGCAAAAAAAATATTTATTTCTGAAAAATGCTATTCGATGGTGTAGCTTTTCATTAGTTGTTATACAGATATCAAATTAGGAAATATCATAAAGATGATGTGACAAGTGGTTAAGAACATTGTAATGGAGTATTTCACTTACAAAATATTATGACACTTCCTGAAAATGGATAAATTCAGCTGACAAACAGACTGCAGTTCAGAAAGAAGAAGAAAAACTAATATTCTGAAATGAAACAAATACTATGGTGCCCACTGAGGGTGAAAATATATCTTAGGCAAAATCAGAAAATGGAAATCTATTGAAGAGATATACTAAAAAATATATCCAAGCAATTAAAAGGTAGCATGAAATTTAACAAAATCCATTATATTTATTCCTAATTAATACACTATATTCAGTTTTATTTCAAAATTGTCATCACACATTTAACTGCAATGCATTTGCAAATCAAAACCAGTGATTCTTTTTACACAACAAGAATTAAGATTCCAATTCTTAATTTATATTTCACTCGTACCTTTCAGCAAGAATATAGCAAATTCCAGCTTAGACTGGCATCATTTAAGCCATGTTACTAATTCAAATATATTATTGTACACTACCCTATAATACACACAGATAACAAATATTTTCACATTTGTTCCTGCTGATTTCAGACAACCAGGCAGAAATAAAAACATTGCTACAAGTCATTCATTTAACCGGAATCATCGGCATTCCCCTTTCAACCCAGAAAGAACAAGTGTAAGAGAATGGCTGCCAAGGAAAAGACTGAAAATTTAAAATAGTTTAAAATGATGTAGCAATTACTCGGTAATCACATTATTAGGAAAATATCACCAGAATGCATGTTTTAACAGGGTTCACTTATTACTATGGATTACTTTTATTTTTTAAAAAAACTTTTTCATATTTAAATAAGACCGACATAAAATTTACCACTCAAAGAAATTCATTCCTTTTGAAACACAGTTGTGGCCAAAGTAATAAATAGTCCATTGGCTTTAAAAGAACAATTTACATGGTATGAACTCAAGAGCTTAAAATATCACTAAGTAATGGCCATCCAGGAAATGCAACTATTCTTTAAACAACAAAGATCCCCAGGACAGAAAAATGAAAAATGCCTTGGTTACGTAGATTACACAATATTTCACATTGAAATTAGTTTGATGTAGAAGAATACATTTTATGTTCCATTTCACCTGTCTGAGAAAACCATTTATCCATGAACGAATATACACCTGTCCTAGCCAGACGAAACTGACTGCATCACCCTCTCCCCACAGCTTTGATTTTTTACACCAAAATTGGTGCAGTTCAGGAAAAATATGATTCAAGTCACAATTTAACCATTTACATGTGCTAGGAATTTGCAGTGGTGGTGGTGGGGTGGGGGGGGTCCAGTGGGGAGGCAGTGACCAGGCAGTAGGGGCAGCAAGGGGAAAAGAACAGCTTGCATGATACATAAATCTGACCTTATCAATTATCTCCACATAAAAAAAAATGAAACGTAAAGGAGGTCCTAATAATTGACAAGCCTAACAAATAGTTGGAGTTTCTTACACCTTTTATGAATTGCTTATATTTAATTTAGCACATTAATAATTCACTAAACTGCACTAAAACCCACTGATTACAAAATTTTACATAGCGATCATGATACCTATACATTTTAAAGCAAATTTATCCAGAATCCAAATTAACTTGCTAATTTCAGAAAAAAACAGCTATTATCTGTTTTGCATACAGATCTTGAAAAGGGAATTATTAAATCATTTGCAAAGGTGCTACACTAAAATCGCAACTCTTTCCACAGACAGTTATTCCATGTGAATTCCACGTAATTGCAGCAATTCAGAGAAGGCTCATTTTCGTCAGGAATCTTAATACAACCTACATTACAATTTTACACACTAAAAATCAAAGTGATACAATATATCAAAAAGGAAAATGCTGCTGTTTTAAGCTGCCTTTGCACAAAATTTGAATGTATATGCCAATCAATTACAGCTAAATTTTAATTTGAAACACATTTTTAAAATAATTGATGAGAACTATTAGAAAGTATGCCCCATTTAAAAACACAATTCCTACAGTGCAGATTGAGGAGAGAGGATTTAAAAAATCTTTGCATTTCCTGTTGCTATCTGAAAAAAAAATCACTAAATTACCTATAAAATAATTTTGGTTAATGTATCTCAAATGCCTGCATGATTCTTTCTTCAAGGCAGCTTTCAAATGTCATAATGTTTCAGTATGCGAATCATTTTCCTGTGAAGTTTTTTCCTTTTATATATTAAAAGATATTTTAATGCATTAACCACAACAGCTCTCCCCATCTCTCCCACTTCAAAACTTTAATTTAGCTATATTAACAAAACATTTGGTTTGAGACAATTCCTGGAGAGAAACAAATGCTTTAATGGAACACAATGCCATAAACTAGTGCACATTTTCAAACATCCAAGAAATGAATATTTTAGCATAAATATGTGTGTTAAAAATAACTTGTGGTTAAAAAAGTGTCTCATATACTAAAAATGTATACCTTGGGAAAAAAATCTCCCTGTGCAAAATTCTATGCACTGGTCAATATTGACACCCTTCATTCAAAATAAACTGAAGGAATTCCTCAGAATTTAAAAGCAAACTCATGCACCTCTCTGTGCAACCTTTACAACTATAATAAATTTCTCAATAGCAGGTGTTCTTTATATTTCAACAAGACATGATTTACAAAAGAGAATAACTTTTCTAAAATTCAGTTACCATTTACAAAAACCTGGATCCTATTGGCATCAGTTTTAAAGGTTCTAAGTAGTTTTGAGTCAGTCATACTGGCCTTGTAACAAATGACTTGAATCAATCGGCTTGCACATCAAGTTACTTCAAAGCATTCACACACAAGTACCTGTAATAAGACAGGTAGCCTCCCTATCCAACCCCAAGTCACTTCATAAATGTTTCAACTAAATCAGACAACTCATGCGTTCAATGCTAATGAAAAGGCGGCAGTAGGTCAAAGCAAAAAGTATTTTGTTTTTGGTAAAAGGTCTAAGTAACCTTCAATATCTCAGTTTTTTGTTTAAAAATGTAAACAATTATCGCCACTGGACGATCTGCCAAATCAGTAAAGCTCGATTCAAGTTAACACTAACGAAACATCGTTATCATGGAAGATATTCCGTTTATAAGCGAACTACTTCAAATGCTGTTAACGTTAGAAGAGTGGTCCTATAAGCTAAGCCAAACGTGCTTGGCTCGAATCGATATGGATTCCTAGGGAAGAAAGTTGAAAACCCCGAATAAGCAAACAGATCTGTTTTATACATATATAAATACCAAAGTAGTGATTTACATACTTGAGCCCCCGAAATGGCCACTTCCCAGGGAGGTTGGTCCATTCTTCCCACTACTCACAGGCGGTGAAAACATCTACAAGAAATAAAATTATAATAAAAATTGTAAAAAAAAAGTCACTGCTCAACAAAATGCTTCAGATTCTCATCCCAGACTTTTAAAAAGGCAGCATCTCCTTTCTTACGCAACACAGTAGTGGCAACTCGTTTCCACTACTAGCAGTATAAGGTTGGTTTTTTTTTCCCCTCTAAAAGAAATAAAATTAAACAAAAGTCGATAGGAGAAGTTTCGCGGCACTTCTTCGCACAGATCTTACCATAAACACGCCTGCGCCCCTTTTTTTCGCGAGTATTGGATTTGATTACCGATTAACTCTTCGAGCCACTTATCTGCGAGCACAAACGTTAAGGAGCGAGAAAAGCAGCAAAAAAAGAAAAGGGTTGAAATCGCCACCGGCTATATTTCCGCCTGGCACTACTCTCCTGACCAAACTTCCGAAACCCATTTCTCAAAGAGGATATTCCTCCAGCAACCTCAGAAGTGCCCTATTTAAACGCGATCTTCGAAAACAATTGTTAGCACATCGAGGGATTAGAACTGAGTGGACTGTTATGTGACTTGTTTATTTTATTTCTGGTTTGAAGTTTTTTTTTTTCTTATTGTGGATAGATTGCTAAAATACACAGAGCATTATGAAAGGCCAAGAGGAAAGTCTTTAACTGGCAACCCTCCTCTCGGCTACCCCTGGCTGTACTTGAGATTTTTGCCGTGCACTCGCCTTCTCACCACCTGCCATGAATGGGTTCTCTTACCGCACTGAAATCCAGTAAATCGCTCAGCTCTTTGTCCGTCCCTAAGGCAGCCATTCGCTGTTGGTGATGCATTTTGACAAAATTACACAAGCCTAGAAACATGGAAAATCAGAAACGAATTCCCAAGTTTAATGTTTTATTTCTTTCGCACTCGATTTTAAACAATTCACCAGACTTCGAGTTGCAAAACACACGAATGAACAAACGAACAACACGAAATCACTGTACTAGCGGCATCATTATGCAACAGGAGGTACTTAAAATGAATGAATCCGACATCGATTCCCCCTCAAACTCCTAGGCTCCACATCTCTCGATACCAAAAGCAATTTGCTTCAAAACAAACACTCATCAAAATGACCACACACATCTTTCTGAATAAGAAACAAAACATCAGCACTACATGTGCAAAAAAAAATCCCTACACAATCAAAAAAAAGGCCTTGATAAAATTTTCCCTAGTGGATAATTTGGATCTCCATTCAACCAGGTACAATATCCAACTTTTAACGCAAAAGAAACTTCGCAGATTTAACCTTTCTGCCCACAAAATATCATTCAACATGGACTACTTCTCTAACCCAATTGGCATCAGAAACTTTACTGAAGCAAGGTGTTTTGGCATCTTTGCTGTAAAAATAAATTACCTTGATCTCTTTTGTTTTGATTATCCAAATAAATGTATTTGATCAAAATGTGTAAAATCCCAAACTTTTTTTTTGGGGGGGAAAGAGAGAGGAAACACAGATTGCTCTTTCTGACCAGCGTTTTGTTTGTTTGGCTGATTATTTTTTTCTTAAGAGCATAGTGAGCAGAGCGTGATGCGGATTTTTGTTTAAGTTTCTGTAGAGAGCGTCTACAGTTTCTACAAAATCAGAGTCTGCAGGGAGAGATTGCTGTTCTCACTTTCAACATCGTGACATTTTAACCAAAAAAAAAGCCACAATGTATCCAATCTAGATCCGGGACACTCCTGACCTTTTGTAACCCGCCGTTACGCGGCGCTGTCTGTCTCCGAGACTGCCTGAGGGTCCTCACAACTTTCTAATATTAAACCCCACCAAACCACCACCCCCCCCCCCCCCCCCCCCGCCCAAAAGCCTCCTCGTTAGGGACACTTCTTTCACCGAATAACTTGCTTTGTCCACCCATTTGAACATTGCCCCACTCTTTTGCATTGCGACGGCCGCCTATTCCGTACAACATGAACCTGAAGCTCCAGTCCTTTCGTTAAGGCAACTTTGCAACTGTGTAATTCGCAATTCCCCAATAGAGTCAAAATGGAAGCGAAGTGTATTTACGGTGCCACTCAGTGAGGAAAAGATTTCTTTAAAATGGGGGGGGGGGGTCGGATGGGTGTGTGAGTGAGTGAGAGAGAGGTGGAAAAATAAAACAACTTTCTGTAGCTTGCAGATGACGAGTGGAATAAAAAGTCGAATTGTTCGAGGCGAGCTGCCAACAACCTGCGCGCAAAGCCGAGAGATTTACGTGCAAGAGGGACCACAACCTGAGTTATCTAGCTGGGAGTCAAAAGAGATGGTTTCAAAATACAAAATCAGTCCAAGTTTTTTAAAAAAACCTTACTATTGAAATATTTTTCCACCCCTTATAATTTAAAATGCAAGATTATTATGTCCAATCGTTTCACTCCCCCCGCCCCCATCAATACACACACACACACACACACACACAGAAAGTTACATTGCAATTAGAACGCGGGACACTATATACAAGCTACAAAATAACAATGAGAAGGAACACAATGTTTCCACTATCAGCTCAGAAGCTACAAAGTTACTGATCAGACAAACGAAAGCGAAACACTTTCCCGGGGGCACGAGGAGGAGGTTTCCCCACACGAGCAGACACCACAAGCCTCCCTTCCCCTCATTCCCTCCCCATTGCACTGCAACCACCAGGAAACATTGCATGGATCATTCATTCGTTCGTTTTCTTTTAAGGAGAAATAAAGATTTAAACCACCCACACATACTTCCCCTCTTTTGCTACCTCTGCTGTTTCTCTATATTTACCCCTTCCCCTACTTTTTATTTACTTTCTTCCATTCAAAAAATTTGCATCTTTTTTTCTCTCACTCTCTCTCTCTCTCTCTCTTACCCGATTAGACTCTCGTCTCATTTTATTTTCCCCTGGTTAAGTGGGTTTCTCAGGCGCAGCTGTACGTGCTCCCCAATCCCCGCCCCTCGCTGGCGCCCATTGGTTCAGGTGCATTGCGACGCAAGGTTCCAAAAAGGGGTGGGCTTCCCCTTCCAGCTCGCTGATTGGAGAATGCTGTTGTGTCAATCATAGATTTGGCGCCTCGGCAGCACGTGTTTTCACACAACTGAAAAGTGAAAGCCTATCGAGAAAGTATTTTGCAGCATGGGGATGCTGTAGTGGTCTGGCAATTGAAAGGAGAACTCTCAGGGGTTGATTTCCAAGGGGAGGGACTGAATGCTTGAGGGAATCAGTTGTTTACCTCAATTATTTTTCAATTTGTGTTGTTTCCGCTAAAATTAAGAAGCCAGCAGGAAGAGACCCAAGATCACGCTGGTTAAAATAAATAAGGAGTTAGGCATTAGTTGTCGCCCAACTTGGGTTTTGGAAGCTTGGGTATTATAGAAGAAAGACTGAAGTTTTTGTTGCCAAATTATGGAAAAGGTCTGAAACAAAAACAGAAAATACTGAAAAAAAAACAATGTCTGGCAGTATCTGTGGAGGGAGAAACAGTTAAAATTTCGACTTCAATATGACTCATCTTCTGAACTAGTCTATAGAAAAGGTTTTCCTAGATTTGTGAGTACACAGAAAGAGCTTGCATTTATATACTGCTTTTAGGGATCTCAGGATGTCCCAAAGCCTGTTACACCTAGTGAAATAGAGTGAAATTGTGATGAGTTAAAATCGGTTGACAAAAAATTATGTTGAAGTCATCAACCATTCCCACTGGTAGAATGGCAAATCCCACAGAACAAGGTAAAATTCTGCACTAGTAACTCCGGATTAGCTGAACTTATGTAAGCTTGTGATATGACCGCGCCTACCAATCAGCAGAGTTAGATCACACAGGAGTGCGAAATCCTAGAGCACAGGGCAAGCCATTACTTAACATCTCAATCTCCCTGTGAAAGGCATGAAAAAGCCTGCCAGTATGGCTATACCCATGAGAAAGTTAAAAGCGTTGTCGATCAGAGAGAAGGTGAAATTGATACTGCAAGTGGAAAACTAGCAAGAAGTGGAAAGTGGACATCGCGAAGGAATGGGAGATTCCATTATTGAGTTTGTCCACCATTATGAAATACAAGGCAAACATCTTGAAAGAATTCAACAAGCAGGCATCCCCTTCAGCAAAGAAGAGGATGAGAATGGCTGCCTATCCTGACATTGAAGAAGCTCTGTTTAATGCAGTTCAAGGCAACCTGAGCAGAGAACTTTCCAATCTTCAGTCCAATCCTGCAGGAAAGTGGAATCGCCCTGGCAAAGAAACTGGGCCACATGCAATTCACCTGCAGTGACAAATGGCTGGACCAATTCAGGACAAGGCACTGCTTCATATTCCACATGGTAAGCGGTGAGGGTGTGGCTGCCATAGCAGTAATGACAGATGATTGGCTCCAAAATGGTGTCACCCACACCTTGAATGATTATTCACCATGAGCCATTTTTAATGTCAATGAAACTGAACTCTTTTGCCAGATTGCTCTTTGATGTTTAAAGGTGAAATGTGTAATGGTGGAAAGCAGAGACAGCAAGGTGTCACTGTTATGGTGTGCGCCAACATGGATGGCACCAAAACACTGCTGCTTCGCATGATAGGAAAGTCCAAGAAGCCACATTGCTTTGCAAATGTCAAGAAATTATCCATGCAGTCTGAAGCTAACAAAATTGCCTGCATGGCCTCTAGAATTTAAGAGGTAAGAATTGGAAACGCAGACAAAATGTATCAGTGAAAGAAAGGGAAAGTTGTCATCATTACAGACAACTGCCCCATGCACCCTGAAATCACTGGCCTTAAGAGGGTCAAGCTGATGTTCTTGCCTCCCAACACCGCAGCCAAGCTCCAGCAATGGATCAGGGGCTGATTAGGATCCTGAAGTCCCGCTGATCTCTCAGGTTATCGAGGCCATCGATAAGAAGGAGGAGTACAATGCAACTGCTCTAGAGGCCATGAGGAAAGAAGGTAGACGGTGAAAGAAGCCACAATTGCCGACTGTGTCTACCACACTGAGATCAAACAGATTACAACTGCACAAAATGTCATGAACGAGGAGGAGCAGGGTGAGGCCAAACAGGCTGATGATGAGGCACTTCTTGCTCGCTTTCAGGAGGCCAGCATAGAAATTCCAGCAGAGACAACCATTGAAATTTATGCAGAGGTGGACAATGCATAAACAGCACAACAAAGCTGACAGATGATGCAGTACATTCTTTAACTGAGGAGCCCGAGGAAGCTGATGACACTGAAGAGTGCGATGAATTCATGCCCACTGACCCACATGTTTCCCTAACCAATGCTGCAAAGACCATTGAGATGTTCCGGGAATTTGCACTAAAGCATGAAAGCGCTGAAAATATGTCTGACTATTGACCACATGGCAGACTGTATTGTGCACATCCAAAGACAACACGCTAAGAAAAAAATTACAGAGTTTTTCCAGAGCTATCTCCCGAAATTTTTCATTGCATGGCTGCAGCCTTTTCCAAGGTCAGATAATTGTAAGGTGTGAACAAATTGAATAAAGACTTTTTCACACATTTACTGCTTTACTGTGTTTTCATTTGGCATTTGAATCTCTTGTTTTTGACATAGACCACGTTTGTAGGCATATCGGGTTACATAGAAATGCATTCATGTGGAAATGTGGCCCCCTCAGCTATCACAGGAGAAGATGGTAACATAGTGGGAATGTCATTGAAGTAATAATCTAGAGGCCTAGGATAATTCTCTGGGGACTTGGGCTCAAATCCCACCATGGCAGCTGGTGGAATTTGAATTCTGGAATTGTAAAGCTAGTCTTAGTAAAGGTGACCATGAAACTATCATCGATTGTTGTAAAAATCCATTGGGTTCACTAATATAGGGAAGGGAATCTGCCATTCTTATCTGGTCTGGCCTACATGTGACACCACACCCACAAGAAAGTGGTGTCACTCTTAAATGCCCTCTGAAATTACCTAGCAAGTCACTCAGTTCAAGGGAAATTAGGGGTGGGCAACAAATGCTGACATTGCCAGTGATACCCACACCCCAGGAAAGAATAAAGGAGAAAAAAACAAAGCTCTGCTTAACACAAATTTGTGGGTAGATTGCCAGGGTTTGACTCATTGGGATTTTACTGTATTTTTGAAGTGGAGTCACTGTTGTAATGTCAGAAATACAGCAACCAATTTGCACACAGTAAGATCTCACAAACATCAATCACATTAATAACGTTATCATTTGTTTTAGTAATGAGGTATAAGCTTAGGCCAGCTGACCAAAGAGAACTCCCTTGCTTTTCTTCAAAACAGTGCAGATGGATTTTTACATCCATCTGAGAAGGTAGACGGGGCCACATCAAAACAATGGCAACTCAGATAATGCAGTACCCATGCAGTATTGCACTGAAATATCAGCTTAAATTTTGTGCTCAAATATTTGGAGTGGACCTTGAATCCACTACCTTCTAACTCAAAGGCAAGAGTGCTATCATTGAATCAAGGCTGACACCTAAGAACACAAGTGGAACATTAATGGTATCCCAGTCTTCAGGAACTTAAGTTCTAAAGCAAGGTTAAGGAATGTGGACCCAATTGGGAAAAATCGTCCTGAAGATGAGCTAAAAAATAGCATAATGAGCTCCGAAGAAGAGTCATATGGTCTCAGAACATTAACTCTGTTTCTTTCTCCACATAAGCTGTCAGACCTGCTGTGTTTTTCCAGCATTTTCTGTTTTTATTTCAGAGTTCCAGCATCCACAGTATTTTGCTTTTATCTTATTGAAGATTAGCTAATTAGTTGTTTTAAAATCTTGGAGGAAGATTGACAAAATTGATTCAGACAAGTTGCTTACTGAGGCAGAGGACTGAACAACCAAGAATACACATTAAAAAGATTGGAAGTTAGAAATAAGTAGGAATAGCAGGTGAAGTTTCTCCAAAGAAAAAAGAAGTAGGATTCTAGAAAAAGTCACTTGGGAAACATTTTAAACACAAAATAAGTGGGTTCAAAATGTATTTTGCATGATTCTGGAAAGAGAAAGGACTGAGAGGTGGGTAGGAATAAGTAAGGCAAAATTTTAAAACATTCTTTCTGTAGAATAATAGTGTGATGGAACAGAACCTCACATTGTATATTTTTAGAAAAATATACCCTCATGGCTATTTCTTAATTCTAAACTGAACTTTGCAGTGGCTGACAGAGACCATTAAGATGGCTGACGCTATGTCTGTGAGTTATTGTGTGTGACTCAGCAGAAGAAAAGAAGCCACATTGCAGTGTCGGAAATGTCACACCTTATTATTTCTGAGAAGCTAATAACAGACCACCTGGTGACTGCACAACCCAACTTCAAAGAGAGCTACCACAAAGGCCATTAGAGTCCAAGAGTCTACTAAGACAAAAGCCTCTCAAATGTCCCTTTTAACCCATAATGGTGGGGATGTTAGTGATCCTGAAGACCAAATCAAATTCCAGACACTGGATAAACATTGATAAAAACAAAAAAAACTGCGGATGCTGGAAATCCAAAACAAAAACAGAATTACCTGGAAAAACTCAGCAGGTCTGGCAGCATCGGCGGAGAAGAAAAGAGTTGACGTTTCGAGTCCTCATGACCCTTCGACAGAACTGGATAAACATTCTTTGTTGAAGAACTTGTGGAGAGGTAAGATCACATGACCTAAGATTCTGGCTTGTTGAATAAGTTAGTATTACCTTCCTGAGCTGCAAGCCCATCATCTGCTGTAACATATGGCTAGCAGGCCACACAGAAGCAGCTCTGGCCTCACTGGATACCTGCCCCCACTTTGCTGGAGGTTCTGCACCATTGCCTACAAAGACTCACTCATCGTTGCATCTCTACTTCATTTTGTGAAGTCAGCACCACCTGAAAAGTGAATTTTACAACATCGGTTTTCAGCCCATCGACCTCCATGAAGGAATTCCTCATTGGACTTTGATTCTGGACTCTGGAACTCATGTGAACCAATATTTATTTCTTATGCGGCCTGTGTCCTGTAGGACTTTCTTTTCTCTATCCCTCCTTTTATTGTATCAGAGCAGAGGGGGATGTTGCGGAGCCTCTTTTTTGTGGTTTTTGAATGTGTGCGATAAACTAACCTTTGGAGTTCATCCTACCGTGAGTTTGCTGTGAGGTTATTAGGAAGAATTGGATCACATAGAAATGAGGAGTTAGGAAATATGCCACCGCTTATTAAAAAGATACAAATCAAAATGCCTTTCTCCTTACAAACGGATGGTGAGTGGAAAAATTAATGCTGCTTGAATGGACCCCCGCCTCCTGTCTGTAACAATAGTAAACATGCATTTAGGCAAGTTATATTTATAAAATTAGGGGGAGGCGATTGCGTAGTGATATTCTTACTAGACCAGTAATCCAGAGACCCAAGGTAATGCTCTGGGGATCCAGGTTCGAATCCATTACAGCAGATGGCGGAATTTGAATTCAATAAAATATTTGGAATTACGAGTCTAATGATGGCCATGAAACTGTCTCGACTGTCGTAAAAAAAAAGCATCTGGTTCTCTAATGTGCTATAAGGAAGGAAATCTGCTGTCCTTACCTGTTCTGGGCTACATGTGATGCCAGACCCACAGCAAGCCACTCAGTTGTATCAAACTGCTAAAAACAAGTCAATAAGGCAGTAAATCGAACGGACCACCCAGCATCGACCTAGGCGCCTGAAATGACAACAGCAAACTCAACCCTGTCACCCCTCCAAAGTCCTCCTTACTAACATCTGGGGACCTTTGCCAAAGTTGGGAGAGCTGTCTCACAGACTAGTCAAGCAACAGCCTAACATAGTCATCCTCACGGAATCATGTTCCAGACACCATGATCGCCATCCCAGGTGATACAATGATATACATTCAGGAGGAAGTTGCCCTGGGAGTCCTCAACAATGGCTCCAGACCCCAAGAAGTCTCATGGCATCAGGTCAAATATAGGCAAGGAAACCTCTTGCTGATTACCATGTACCACCCCCTCTCAGCTGATGAATCAGTGCTTTTCCATGCTGAACACACTTAGAGGAAGCACTGAGGATGGTAAGGGTGCAGAATACACCCTGGGTGGGGGACTTAAATGTCCATCACTAACAGTGGCTCAGTAGCACCACTACTGATCAAGTTGGCCAAATCCTAAAGGACATAGCTGCTAGACTGGGTCTGCGGCAGGTAGTGAGGGAACCAACAAGAGGGAAAAACATACTTGACCTCATCCTCACCAACCTGCCTGCTGCAGCTGCATGTGTTATTGTTAGGAGTGATCACCACACAGTCTTTGTGGAGACGAAGCCCCATCTTCACATTGAGGATGCCCTCCATTTTATTGTGTGGCACCACCACAGTGCTAAATGGGATAGATTTTGAACAGATCTAACAACTCAAGACTGGGCATCCATGAGGTGGTGTGGGCCATCAGCAGTAACAGAATTATACTCGACCACAAACTGTAACCTCATGGCCTAGCATACCCCCCACTCTACCATTACCATCAAGCCTGGGGATCAACCTTGGTTCAATGAAGAGTGCAGGAGAGCATGCCAAGAGCAGCACCAGGCATACCTAAAACTGAGGTATCAGCTTGTTGGTGCTATTACATAATACTACTTGCTGTCAAACAAGCATAAGCAGCAAGTAAGACAGAGATAAGCAACTCCACAACCATATCTAAGTTCTGCAGTCCTGCCATATCCAGTCGTGAATGATGGTGGACAATTAAACAACCCACTGGAGGAGGAAGCTGCACAAATACCCCCACCCTCAATTACAGGGGAGCCCAGCAGATCGGTGCAAAAGATAAGGCTGAAGCATTAGCTACAATCTTCAACCAGACCTGCCAAGTGGATGATCCATCTCAGACTCCTCCTGAGGTCCCAGGCATCGCCTTTGGCCAATTCGATTCACTTCATTTGATATCAAGAAACACTGAAGGCACTGGAAAATGCAAAAGCTATGGGCCCTGACAACAATCCGACAATAGTACTGAAGACTTGTGCTCCAGAATTAGACCCGCCTCTAGCCAAGTTGTTCCAGTACAGCCACAACACTGCCATGCTTGGCCTAAATAGCCAAGTGGTTATGGTAGTGGGTTTGTAGCCCCAAAATCAAGAGTTCAAATCTCACAATGGCAAACTATGAAACAATGTAACTTCATCTGAAACAGATGGAAACGGGTTTGTACTCAAAAGAGTTACAACACTGCCATTTACCTGGCAATGTGGAAAATTGCCCAGGTATGTCTTGAGCTCAAACAGCAGGACAAATCTAACCCAGCCAATTACCGCCCAATCAGTCTACACTTGATCATCAGTAACATATTAGAAGGGGTCATCAACAGTGTTAAGTATTTTGTGAAGCCCATAACTCTTTTGAGTACAAACACATTTCCATCTGTTTTAGATGAAGTTACATTGTTTCATAGCTTTGCCATTGTGAGATTTGAACTCTTGATACTCTTTTTTTGAGTAAACCTGTTTCCATCTGTTTCAGATGAAGTTACATTGTTTCATAGTTTGCCATTGTGAGATTTGAACTCTTGATCTTGGGGTTACAAACCCAGTACCATAACCACTTGGCTATTTAGGCCAAGCTTTAAAATCCACTTCCATCTGTTTCAGATGAAGTTACATTGTTTCATAGTTTTGCCATTGTGAGATTTGAACTCTTGATCTTGGGGTTATAAACCCAGTACCATAACCACTTGGCTATTTAGGCCAAGCCTCATCAACAGTGTTATCAAGCAGCACTTGCTTAGCAATAACCTGCTCATTAACACTCAGTTTGGGTTCTGGCAGAATCAATCAGCTCCTGACCTCATTACAGCCTTGGTTCAAACATGGGCTGTTTTGTTCTATTTGTACTATTGCCAGATTGTTGTCAGGGCCCATAGCCTTTACACTATCCAGTGCCTTCACTGTTTCTTGATATCACATGGAGTGAATCGAATTGGCCAAAGGCTGGCTCCTGTGATGCTGGGGACTTCAGGAGGAGTCTGAGATGGATCATCCACTTGGAAGGTCTGGTTGAAGATTGTAGCAAATGCTTCAGCCTTATCTCCATAGGTGAGGTGAGAGTGAGTGCCCTTGATATCAAGGCAGCATTTGACCAAATGTGGCATCAGGGAACCTTAGCAAAACTGGAGTCAATGGGAATCATGGGGAAAACTCTCCATTGGTTGCAGTCATACCTCTCACAAAGAAAGATGGTTGTGGTGGTTGGAGGTCAATTATCTCAGTTCCAGGACATCACTGCAGAAGTTCCTCAGGTAGTGTCCTAGGTGCAACCATCTTAAGCTGTTTCAACAATGGCCTTCCTTCCATCATAAGATCAGAAGTGGGGGTGTTCACTGATAATTGCACAATGTTCAGCACCATTCACGACTCCTCAGATACTGAAGCAGCCCATGTCCAAATGCAGCAAGACTTGGACAATATTCAGGCTTGTGATAACAACTGGCAAATATGATTCACACCACAGAAGTGCCAGGCAATGACCATCTCCAACAAGAGAGAATCTAACCATTGCCCCTTGACATTCAATGGAATTATCATTGCTGAATCCCCCACTATCAAAATCTTGGGCCAGAAACTGAACTGGACTAGCCATATAAATACCATGGCTACAGGAGCAGGTCACAGGCTAGTTATCCTTTCAAACCTACGACCACCACCATCTAGAAGGACAAGGGCAGCAGACACATGGGAACAGCACCACCTGGAAGTTCCCCTCCAAGCCACTCACCATCTTGACTTGGAAATATATTGCCGTTCCTTCACTGTCACTGGGTCAAAATCCTGGCACTCCCTCCCTAACAGTTCTGTGGGTGTAGCTACACCACATGGACTGCAGCAGTTAAGAAGGCAGCTCACCACCACTTTCTCAAGGCCAATTAGGGATGGGCAATAAATGCTGGCCTGGCTAGTGATGCCCACATCCCATGAATGAATAAAAAAATGTAAATCAGGCTACAAAATTGATACTATATTAATATATAATAACATGTTGAATATAACAGAGCATTTGAAGTCAATGTGCAGAGATTATTGATAATATACTGGAAATTTGGTGAAAATCATTGAGCCATAGAAAATTAGTTCAATCATAGATATGCAATGATAGGAATTAAATGAAGATAATGAGATTTATAAAGCAACTTAGGTGTGAGCAAGACTTGTTACTTTAAGTTCTAGACAATATGGAAAGGTAATACGGCCTTAATATATATAACTACAGCATAAGCCTGCAAAGCTTATGTTGAAGTATCACAATGTCCTGGTCAGATTGTTCTGAAAAAGGCCAATAAATGGAACTGATCTACGAAAAGATTGCTTTCGTTTGATCATTTTTTTTCATCCTAACACAATAGGGACTCAATAATGCATTTTGGAAGAGAGGCTGGGGAGAGATTTAATGGCACAGTTCTCAAGTGTGTAGTAACAACAGAGGGACCTGTGGCTGCATGTACAACAATCTTTGTTGAAGGTGGCACATACTGAGAGAGTGATTAGCAAAGCATATGGGATCTTGGGCTTGATAAATAGAGGAATTGAGTACAAAGGCAGGGCAATTATGCTGAACCTTTATAAAGCCCTGTTAGGCCCTAACGGGAGTATTGAGTCCAGTTCTGGTTATTACAATTAGGAGGATTATAAGTTTGTTATTTTTTGGGACAATGTCTTTAAGGCAAAATGAAGGAGTCATGTGACCTGTTCTGAAGTCTGCCTGACTATAAGCCTGGATGGATTGTTTGTTCGAGATGAAAGGAGGCCCAGATCGTTTTACTAGAAAGAACATCCAATTTGTTTGCACTAGGAGACAATGCAAACAGTGGATAGACCATGAGTCTTGAAAGTCCCAGAAAAGTGTTTACAGTGCTGGGTTGTGAACAGTTGTGCTTTAAACTGTCCATTTATTTCCAAGATAAAAGAGAGCTGGGATCTCAAGGATAGCTAATCAGCATTGTATCTGGATACAAGGGCCATGTGACTCATGTTGCTATAGAGAAGGACTTTGAGAGGGGAAGGATTTCTAAGATATCCCTGAAAATTCACAGACAAGGTTAGCCTGTCAGGGTCCGAGAAAGTGAGATCAGCCAGCGGTGGTTTGCTGTGCAAGAACATGAGTAGAAACTCACACATTGATTGGAAAGACCAAATTTGTGAGCAGTTAAATTGAGGTTGGTAGATTTGCCTAGCTTTAGCTAGAAGGAGGACTCTCCAGAAAACCTGCCGCATGAAACACCGTTCTGGAGTTAAAAGTTTCTAGGCTGAGAAAGGAAATGCTTAGAAGTAAACCACCAGGAGCTGAGATCATATAGACTGATTCTGGAAGAATTGAATGTCTATTTAAGGTACAGTGTAATGTATACCTGATAATAGATTTGTTTTGTTGTGTTAAAAATTATCTTTTATAGTTTAAAGAATAACTTCTGTACAAATACAGTGTTTAGTCAATTGTGCTTTTGTCTGTTTATTACAGCAAGTATCTTCAAATGTGAAATCTTGTCCTGTCATCTATTCAGTTATTAACTGGAAGATCAAATTTCTTTTTAGAAGTTATCGTTCTCTATGGGTATTATAAGATGATCACCACACTTTAGGAAAGATGTGAATGCCCTTCTGAGAGTGCAGAGGAGATTTACCAGAATGGTTTCCAGGATGGGACTTTTAGTTACAAGGCCACAGAACTTCTGTGGAGTGCACTCAACGTCAGATTGCTACTCTGCTCCTTTTTACTTACACTAGAATGTAGCTGCATGCTTCTTGCCCAGAATTCCAACCCAGGCTTGCTGAGAAATATGCAGCGCAGCTGCTCTGGAGTCCTTTCCATGCAGGGGAGCAGCTTCGGGGGAAGTGAAGCATGCCCCCTTTTTTTACGGCACTGGATGCTGTAAAGTGAGTAAGTTTAAAGGTGACAGCTACTTCGACAGTAGAGAAAACAAGTTTGTAAGTAAGTGGGTAGGATGATTCAGGGGATACAAGAGAGTTCGTGAGGTTGATCAGACGGTCAGGATGGTCAAGTGGAGGGAGTTGGTGAGGTCAGCTGGACGGTTTGGAGGAGATGTTGGGTGGCTGGGGGCGTGGTTATGTTGGTGGAGTTGGTGGGGTCAGGTGGTTGGGGTGGTTGGGTCATTGGTGACGGGGGCTATTCAGCAACCACCCAACACCTCCAAATCCCCCAAACCGACCACCTGACCCCACCAACTCCCTCCACTTGACCATCCCGACCATCTGACCACCCCCATGAACTCTCCTGAATCCCCTGAATTATCCTACCCACTTACCTTACAAACTTGTTTTCTCTCCTGTCGAAGTAGCTGGCACCTTTAAACTTAATCACTTTACAGCAGCCAGTGCCGTAAAAAAAGGGGCATGCTTTGCTTCCCCCGAAGCTGCTCCCCTGAACGGGGCTATTCAGGAGTTAGTTGGGGAGGTGGAGTTGGGTCGTTGAGGGGGGTCAGGTGGTCAGGGGTGCTCACATGGTTGGGGTGGGTCGGGTGTTTTGGGAGATTCAGGGGATGGGGAGGTTTGTTTGAGGGGGTCAGGATAGTTGGGAATGAGGGGGTAATCGGGGAGGTAGGGCAGTTGGGGGATAAGTTGGATGGTTGGGGCAGGGGTCAGGTTGGGGGGGTCGGGAAGCATTTGGAGGGGTGGGAGTTGTCAGGAGTCAGGAGGGTAGTCAAGGGTGGGGTGGTAGTCGGGGGTTCAGGTGGTCAGGGGTATGGGAGGGCAGTTGGGGAGTCCTGTGGTGGGTATGGGGAAGGTTTGGGGGGGGTCAGCATTCATAGTTACCCAGGGTTTAGAAATGCTTTTAATCTTTCTAAGCTTGCATGGGTAACTATTCTGCTAAGAGAATCAGAACCATCTGTAGTGTCCGATTTGAATAAAAGTATCGGATGGTGCCTCATGAAGGGTCATTGCTCATTGGAGGTCTAAACTTCCTGACTTCCTGGCAATTCCTGTGCATTCCTTGCATGGGACTTCCAGGGCCCCCCCACCTGCACACTTTCAGAGGGGAACAACCAGGGAACAACCTCTCAGGGAGTGTATGTTCTGGGCCAAGGTTAGGTTGGAAAGGCTGGGGTTATTCTCCTTGGAGCAAAGAAGATTAAACAGAGATTTGATAGAGGTGTACAGGATAATGACAGGCTTGGATAAGGTAGGCAAGGAAACCTCTTCCTGTTAGCTGATGATACGAAGACTAAGGGACATTTCTGGCAAAGGATTCCAGGGCAAAGTAAGGAAGAGCCTTTTGCACAGCAAGTGGTAACGACGTGGAACGTGTTGCCCAAGAGTGTGGTGGAAGAGGAAACAATTAAGTGATTTCAAAAGGAAATTAGATGGACACTTGCAGAAATAAATTTGCAGGGCAATGCGTATCGAACAGGGGAATGAGACTGACTAAATTGCTCTGAGGAGATCCAGCCTGAACTCAATGGGCTGAATAGCCTCCTTCTGTGCCGCAAATGATTCTACGGGCAGGATTTTCCCGTCGGCGAGCAGGAGATGAGGCCTACTCACCGACACGTAAAATGATGCGTGGTGACATTGGGCGTAACTCCTGATGTCACCAAACCCCATTTAAATTTTCAGGCAGGCAAGGGCTCAGCAAAAGCAGCTCTGGGTTGGCCGACCTGTCAATGGCCAATTGAGGCCATTGACAGAGTCATTAAACTAATTAATGGACCTGTCTGTCCTACCTTAAAGTTGGCGAGCAGGCCAGGAGCCCTGGCGGGAATTAGAAAAAGCATGAAACCTCATCCACAGGCGGGATGAAGTTTCATCTAGGTTTTAAAAAATTTAATAAAAGCTTTTTAAAAAAGTATGGACATGTCCCAACTCATGTGACAGTGTCACATGAAGAGACATGTCAGGGAATTTTTTTTTCTCTATTTTTAATATTTTTGACAGTCGAGGTGATCTCCCTGAGGCAGCACTTAGCCTCAGGGAGATGAGTGAACTCTTTCGTGCAGACGTCATGCTGGGCGGGCCTTAATTGTCCTGCCCATGTAAAATGGCGGCGCGCCCCCAATCGGGGGCGCTGATCGGAGGTGCGCTTCCACACACACGTACTTCAACTTCGCCCCTGACGGGGGGAATATCCTGCCCTATGAATCTAAAAAGTCAGGTGACTGTTTGCAAGAGTTTATTGATACTTTCTTGGTGAAGAATTTGTATTTATTCTTGTCATGTAATTGTGTAACTCTAGGAGTGGGTGAAATATCAATACTCCAAGGCATAAATAAGATTGCACATTGTAGATTTTTTTACACAAAGAAATAATATAACTCTGGCACTGAGAGCTACCACATGGAGTCCTGGCAAAGATAGAGATATCAGCAACAGGAAAATAACAAGACTGACATTTATGATTAACAAAAATGATACAGTTGCAAATTAGTACTGCTAAATTTGAAAGCAAAGTGAGTGAGTCAATTTCCACCACACTTTGTGTAAAAAAATTTCTGATTTCATTCCGAAATGTTTTAGCTCTAATTTTAAGATTGTGCCCCCTTGTGCCCACCGCCACAAATAGTTTCTCTATTTTTACCCCATCAAATTTCTGTATCCTCAATCAGTTGATCTCTCAACTAGCTAACCTCAAGACAACAATAAAAAAAAATTGCAACTTCTCCTCACTTTAAACCCCAGTATCATTCTGGTGGATCTTCATTATACCCTTGCAAAGGCTAGCACTAGGAAAGACTGTATAAGGCCCACACCAAAATTACAGACACCTACAAAACTGGTCATCTCACACTGCTCCTGAATAGAAAACTTACCCTGTAAAAGATACAAAGGACAATCTGAAATTAAAGTCAGTTACAATTTATAAACTATGGACAGTCTTCAATGTACCAATCCCTACTTAGTTGGTATATTTTGCACCTCAAAGCACAGGAACCTGGGATACAACTTGACATCCCACTATAAATTGTTAATGTAATGTACCTATACCTGAATCAGAATGACTGCATTCCAAGGCTTCCTTGGACTCCAGGTTTTGACTTCTCCCGACGGACATTGAAAAAGTTCAATCTGCAGCACTCTTTCAAAAAATGGCACCACTGTTACAGTCCTTAAAATATTCATAACAGTTAAGTAATTGCAATTTAAAAAAACAATATGAAGTTGGTTTATGGGGTTTGAATTAACTTGGGTTAGGGACCCAGACTAGCTAGTGCCCATGGATCCATGCCCCAGTAGAATTCACTGCCTATAGGAAAGGAGGAGGCCAAAAAAGTTAATAAAGAAACAAAAGATCTCACACTGAGATCCAGCAACAAGATTATATTAATGGGGGAAGGTGTGGACAGCCTAAGCACAAGTATCTGAAAATGACTGTTAATGTCATAGTGAACACCTCCAGTAATCATGCATTATTGAACATCAACATCAGGAAAGGAGAGCTTTCCCTGTTATGACATGGCAGGTAATATGTGCCAGGTTTTTGTCTGCACTGGGTTGCTGTTTTTGGCTGTAGTAGAGTTTGGTGACTGAAAGAGTCTAAGGGTTAAATTAAGGGATAAATTCTATCTAAAGTCTAGTCTTTCTTTAATTTAACAATTAGCCAGAAGTTGCTGTTAGGGTTGGAGTAATGTGAGTTTTAGTCCAGCGTTAAAATAGGGCTCACACAGGCTCTGCTTGCAGCTGCAACTAGTTAATTCGTTATATTTAATATAATTAATATAATAAATAACTAACTGGCTTAATCAGGTTTTCAGAGGCTAGGCTCAGAGAGTATAAAAGTAGGCTATCTTATAGTGTTGACTTTGTCTGCACTTGAGTGCTGTTTTTCACTGCAGTAGAGAGCTTCATTTGGAGTTTGGTGATGAAGGGAATTTGGTGAGAAGGGAGGAAGTGCTTCTTTCTTTTTCTACCTTTGCTCAGAAAGAAGAGTGGTGGCCTTAGAAAGTAGGAACTGGTGAGTAAATTGGAAAAGTGTAATATTTTTAAAGCTCTTATACTTGGACTTAAATGTAGACCACCAGGAATAAGGGAAATTTAGGGCCAATATAATAAAGTAATATAAATAATCTTAAGTAGAACAAAGTTAATGTAAGGGAAGTAGAGTTAAGTCATGGCAGGGTAGCTCAGTCAAGTGGAATGCATGTCCTGTAATATGTACCAAGTCAGGGACGCTACCGGTGTCCTAGCTGACCACATATGCAGGAAGTGCTGTCAGCTGCAGAAACTTGAGCTCTGGGTTTCAGAGCTCAAGCGACAGCTGGAGTCACTGTTGCGCATCCAAGAGGCTGAGAGCTATGTGGATAGCATGTTCAGAGAGGTGGTCTCACCGCAGCTTAAGAGCCTGGAGACAGAGATGGAGTGGGTGACCAGGCAGTACAAGAGAAGTAGGCAGGTCCCATGGAATCCCCCTCACAAATCCGTTTTCTGTTCTAGAAGCTGGTGAGGGGGCTGGTCCTCAGGTGTGCAGTCAGCCAAGTTTGTGACACCACAGGAGGGAAGGGAAAGCAAGGAAGAGCAATAGTGATAGGGGATTCATTGGTTAGGGAGCAGACAGGCACCTCTGTGGCCATAAATGTGACTCCAGGATGGTATGTTGCCTCCCGGTACCAGGGATGTCACAGGACGTTCTTCTGGGGGAGGGTGAACAGCAAGAGTTGTGGTCCATGTTGGTACCAATGATTTAGGTAGAAAGGGGGATGCGGCCCTGCAATCAGAATTTAGGGAGCTAGGTAAAAAATTAGCAAGCAGGACTTCAAATGTAGTAATCTCTGGATTGTTCCCAGTTCCCAGTGAGTACAGAAATAAGAGGATAAAGCAAATGAATGTGTGGCTGGAATGATGGTGCAGGAGGGAGGGCTTTAGATTCCTGGGACACTGGGGCTGGCTTAGGGTGAAATGGTACCTGTACAAGCCAGACGGGTTGTGCCTGAACAGAGCAGGGACTGAGGTCCTTGCGGAATATTTTGCTAGTGTTGTTTGGGTGGGGGTGGGGCTTTAAACTAACTCAGCAGGGGTGTGAGAACCAAGAAAAAATATTAGAGAGGAATACCAACGTGCACAAAGTACTGGGAGGGACAGATAGAACTAGTATAGAGAATAGTAAGTTAATAGGTAAAGTCAGGGTAAGGGAGAAAGTAACAAAATCAAGGTTACTATGCATGTATGTGAATGCACAGAGTATAATAAATAAGATTGGGGAGTTACAGGTGCAGATTGCCATGTGGGAATATAATGTTGTGGAGATAACAGAGACCTGGCTCAAAGAAGGTGAGAACTGGGTGTTAAATATTCCTGGGTACAAGGTGTTCAGAAGAGATAGGAAAGGAGGAGGGGTGGAGGAATTGGTTAAGGAGAGCATTGCAATGCTGGAGAAAGAGGATGTCCTAGAGGGTTCAAGGACAGAATCAATTTGGCTAGAGTTAAGGAGCAAAAAGAGAGCAATTACATTGCTCGGTGTAGCCTATAGACAGCCAAATAGTGAAAAGGATGTAGAAGAACAAAGTTGCAGGGAAATTAGAGATGCAGGCATTATATAGTTATAATGGATGACTTTAATTACTTGAATGTGGACTGGGACAGTGGTAGAGGGGCAAAAGTTCCTAGAAGGTGTTCAGGAGAATTTTCTACAGCAGTATGTGTCCAATCAAACAAGAAAAGATGCACTGTTGGACCTGGTTCTTGGAAATGAGGTGGGCTGAGTAGGTTAAATGTCAGTGGGGGAACATTTAGGAGACAGGGATCATTGTATTGTACATTTTAGGATGCTAGAAAAGGATGATAAGCAATCCAGAATGAAAATAATTAACTGGACAAGAGCCAACATCAACAGGGCAAGAATGGAGCTGGGTCAGATAGACTGGAATGAAAAATTGGCAGGAAAAACTGTAGCTGAACAATGGGCTACCTTCAAAAAAGAATTGGTTCAGACACAGTCAAGGTATATTCCATCAAAAAGGGAAAGGTAAGGCAAACAAATCCAGAGCTCCCTGGATGAAAAAGGAGATTGAAATTGTGATATTTTTAAAGAAGAAAAAATGCGCTTATGACATGTCAGGTAGAAAATACAATTTGAGATCCCAGAGGAATACAGAAGGTTGAGGGGAGGTGAAAAAATATATTAGATAAGCGAAGTGGGATGATGAGAAAAGACTGGCAGCCAATATAAAGTGGAATCCCAAAGTCTTCTATAAGCATATAAATAGTAAAAGGGTGGTAAAAGGAGCAGTAGGGCCAATTAGGGACCTAAAAGGGAATTTACACATGGACAAAGGGGCCATAGCTGAGGTATTAAAAGACCAAGGAGGTAGATGTAACCCAGGTCATGGTGAGGAATGGTTCAAAATTGATAAGGAGGAAGTGTTGAATAGTCTGTCGGTATTTCAAGTTGACAAGACACCAGAACCAGATGAAATGCATTCAGGATATTTAAGGAAGTAAGAGTAGAATTTGCAGGGGCACTAGCCATAATCTTTCAGTCTTCCCTAGACTTGGGGTGGTGCCAGAGGTTTGGAAAATTGCAAACATTACGCCCTTCTTCAAAAAAGATTGTAAAGATAAGCCCAGAAATTACAGACCAGTCAGTTTAACTTCAGCGGTGGGCAAGATTCTAGAAACAATTATTTGGGATAGAATTAGTAGTCATGTGGAAAAATATGGGTTGATAAGGAAGAGCCAGCATGGATTTTTAAAAAAGAAATCATATTTAACTAACTTGCTGGAGTTTTTTTGAAGAGGTAACTGAAAAGCTCGATGAGGGTAATGCTGTTGATGAGGGTAATGCTGTTGATGTGGTGTACATGGACTGTGAAAAGCCATTTGACACAGTGCCACACAAACGACTTGTGTGAAAAGTTATTGCTCATGGAATAAAAGGGACAAAAGCAATGTGGATACAAAATTGGCTGAAAAATAAGAAGCAGAGAGTAATGATATTTTTCGGGCCGGAGGAAGGTTTGTAGTGGAGTTCCCCAGGGGTCAGTATTGGGACCCTTGCTTTTCCTGATATATATTAATGATCTAGATCTTGGTGTTCAGGAGACAATTTCAAAGTTTGCGGATGATACGAAACTTGGGAGTGTTGTGATCTGTGAGGAGGATGGTGTGGAACTTCAAGAGGACATAGAAAAGTTGGTGGAGTGGGCAGATAGGTGGCAGATGAAGTTCAATGTGGAGAAGTGTGAGGTGATGCATTTTGGTAGGAAGAACATGGACAGACAATATAAAATAAGGGGTGAAATTTTGTAGGGGGTGCAGGAACAGAAAGACCTGGGTGTATATGTGCATGGATCATTGAAGGTGGCAGGACAGGTAGAGAGAATAGTTAATAAAGCATACAGTATCCTGGGCTTTATTAATAGGGGCATAGAGTACAAGGGCAGGGAGGTTATGCTAAATTTTATAAGACCCTCATTAGACCTCAGCTGGAATATTGTTTACAGTTCTGGGCATTATATAATAGGAAGGATATGAACACATTGGAGAGAGTGCAGAAGAGATTTACAAGAATGGTTCCAGGGATGAGATACTTCAACCATGAGGATAGATTGGAGAGATTTGGACTGTTCTCCTTGGAGAGAAGAAGGCTGAGAGGAGATTTGATAGAGATGCTCAAAATCATGAGGGGTCTGGACAGAATAGATAGGGAGAAGCTGTTCCCACATGTAAAAGGATCAAGAATGAAAGGGCGCAGATTTAAAGTGATTTGCAAAAGAAGTAAGTGTGATATGAGAACTTTTTCACACAACGAGTGGTTCAGGTCTGGAATGCACTGCCTGCTAGCGTGGTAAAGGCAGGTTCAATCGAAGCATTCAAGAGGACATTAGAAGATTATTTGTTTCTATTCAATATGCAGGGAAACGGGGAAAAGGCAGGGCAATGGCGCTCGGTCATAATGCTCATTTGGAGAGCCGGTGCAGACATGATGAGATGCATAGCCTCCTTCTGTGCCGTTAAGATTCTGTGGTAGGTGAACTAAATCCACAAGGGAAACTTGGCCATGCAATAACAATGATTTTGCAATTTGTATTTATTACGAGAGGATTTGAACACTGAATTCAGAAGTAATGAGTCCACTTACACCTTTCGAGATTTTAAAAAATAAATAAAACATTTATGAACAAAAGAGAAGACTTCAAGCACATACAGAAGATTGCAGTTATTAATACTATAACAAATACCAAAATTCCTAATTAAATCAACATCTTTGGAAATGTACTTTCCCCATAATGTAAAAATCTTTCACGTTGCCAATATGGTCAGGAACTTTTGGGAAAAATAAACATAATAATCTTGCCCTATATATCTAGTTAGTTATAAACATCCTAACATCCCTTTGAAACCCAAACTCCTTCACTTATCTAAAAATGTAAATTTCCTTCACACCCTGCATGCTAAGACCACACCTGTGTTTACTCACTAGCATTTCAAATGCCTTTTACCCCTAAATTCTTTTGATAATTTCAAGCTTGCAGCCTATCTGACTCAAATTTAATTAAATCACACAGACAGAAACACCTACAATCACACCCATAAGGCTACATTATATAAAAAAAAAACAATAATAATATTATGATACCTATTAAAGTTTCATGACATCCCCAAGATTTAAATCTCCCCCTGACCCACTGTCACTGTCAGTCCCCAGTGTTTGAACCTCCCTGTAATCACTGCCACTCAGTCCCTGGGCTTTGAATCTCTCAGTAACCACTTTCAATGTCAGCCCTCGGGGTTTCAATGTCACTCTAACCACTGTCAGTGGTTTGAATCTTCCTGTAACCACTCAGTCCCCAGGGTTTGAATATCCCCCCTAAACAATGTCACTGGCAATCCCCAGGGATTGAATCTCCCTGTAAACACTGTCACTGTCAGTGTCCAAGGTATGAATCCCCCTCTAACCATTGTCACTGTCAGTATTCAGGGTTTGAATCTCCCTGTAACCACTGTCTCTGTCAATGCCCAGTGTTTGAACCTCCCTGTAAACGCTATCACTCAGTCCCCAGGGTTTGAACCTCCTTGTAAACGCTGTCACTCAGTCCCCAGGGTTTGAATCTCTCTGTAACCTCAGTCACTGTCAGTGTCCAAGGTTTGAATCACTCTGTAACCACTGTCACTGCCAATCCCCAAGGTTTCAATCTCCCTCTAGCCACTGTCACTGTCAGTGCCAGGGCTTGAATCTCCCTCTAACAATTATCACTGTCAGTATCCAAGGTTTGAATCTCTCTCTAACCACTGTCACTCAGCCCCCACAGTTTGAATCTCCCTCTAACTACTGTCACTGCCAATCACCAGGGTTTGAATCTCCCTCAAACCACTGCCACATTCAATCCCAACGGTTTGAATCTCTCTGTAACCACTGTCACTCTCAGCTCCCAGGGCTTAAATCTCTGATTGTAGTCATTGTCAGTTCCCAGGCTTTGAATCTCCTTCTAACCACTGTCACTGTCAGTCCAAGCTGTTTGAATCTCCCTCTAACCACTGTCAGTCCAAGAGGTTTGAATCTCATTTTGACGACTGTTACTGACAGTCCCTAGGGATTGATTATTTCTGTAACCACTGTCACTATCAATCCCCTCAGATTGAATCTCACTAACTGCTGTCACTGTCAGAACCCAAGGTTTGAATCTCCTTGTAACCACTGTCATTCTCAATCTCCAGGTGACAGCCAGAGATTTGCTGGTGTCTACAGCTGTTTGTTAGAGGTGACGACAATCTTTATGCAACCTGGCTAAACCTACAAATGTACAATCCCCATTTTGATAATAAGGTCACCTTCATAACAAGGGTAGCTGATGCCAGTCCTTCAGTGCAAAGAAATGAAAGGTTTTACCGTATATTCACTCTGAATGGAGTACTCCATCATTTCCTCACTTTTGCATTTTCTCCCCCTTGAAATGATGGCCACCATTGCATTATTCTTTCTGCAGCAGATCAAGAAGGTGGCTCACCACCATGAGCAATTAGGGATGATAAATTCCCTTAATACCCCACTCCATGAACGAATAAGATATTTTATCTTATTTATTGAGCATGGTTTTTTTACCTTTACAATAGAGGGAGGTCTTGTGATACAGTGGTAGTGTCCCTTTCTCTGGGCCAGAAGCTCTGGGCTCCAGACCCACCAGGGCTTGTTGGATATAGAAGGAAAATTCATGACATGGTCCAATGGGACTGTGAATTATTCCCACTCTTTCCCAAAGGAAACCAAAAGTTTGTGTAGAGATGCCCCCAAAAAATCTGTGCAGTTGCCTTTTATGGGTATGTTTGTGGTGTTGGACACCTATTTGACTATTTCTTACTATTTTTCTGTAAAACAATGAGAATTTCAGCTATTTCTCATCCCTTCGAAGATTGGAACTGCGGCCTGTGCTTCTTCCTTTATCCTCTCAAATCTATTGGCCCACAAAGTAATGATGGTTAGCATTGGCTCCTATTAGTACTCTGAAACTGACAGCAGCTTTTGAAGTCTGCATCTGCAGTTAAACATGGAAATCCAGAAATTGCTGTCAGTGATTCTATTTCTCCATAGTGTGCACTACTGAAGTCCCTGCAATGAACTAGAAATCACTGAACTGATAAGAACATCAATGTGATTGGCAGCTTAGCTTGCTTGCTTGCATCAGTGTTGCTGGATGCTTAGAGATCTCCTTAACTTGGTGCCAGATTCAAACAAACATTGGGAAAGGGGAAATCCCTGTCACAGAGAATGCTGGATCTTTGTGGGCAGCTTTCTTCAAAGTCAACAGCAAGATGTTCTCTTACTGTCAGATTATTGATGAATTCTGGTTCATTACTCATCACTGAATTAGACCATTAGACATAGGAGCAAAAATGAGGCCAACTGGCCCATCGAGTCTGCTCCGCCATTCAATCATGGCTGATAAGTTTCTCAACCCCATTCTCCCACCTTCTCCTTGTAACCTTTGATCCCCTTACCAATCAAGAATCTATCAATCTTGGTCTTAAATACACTCAATGACCGGGCCTCCACAGTCTTCTGTGGCAATGAATTCCATAGATTCACCAGTCTCTGGCTAAAGAAGTTTCTCCTCATCTCTGTTCTAAAAGGTCTTCCCTTTACTCTGAGGCTGTGCCCTCGGGCCCTAGTCTCTCCTACTAATAGAAACATCTTCCCCACGTGCACTCTATCCAGGCCTTTCAGTATTCTGTAAGTTTCAATCAGATCCCGTCTCATCCTTCTAAACTCCATCGAGTATAGACCCAGAGTCCTCAAACGTTCCTCATATGTTAAGCCTTTCATTCCTGGGATCATTCTCATGAATCTCCTCTGGACCCTCTCCACGGCCAGCACATCCATCCTGAGATATGGGGCCCAAAATTACTCACAATATTCTAAATGTGGTCTGACCAGAGCCTTATAAAGCCTCAGCAGCACATCCCTGCTTTTATATTCTAGTCCTCTCGAAATAAATGCCAACATTGCATTTGCCTTCCTAACTATCGACTCAACCTGCAAGTTAACCTTAAGAGAATCCTGGACTACAGTCCTTTTGCACTCCAGATTTCTGAATTCTCTCCCCATTTAGAAAATAGTCCATGCCTCTATTCTTCCTACCAAAGTGCATGACCTCACACTTCCCCACGTTGTATTCCATCTGCCACTTCTTTGCCCATTCTCCTAACCTGTCCAAATCCTTCTGCAGCCTCCCCACCTCCTCAATACTACCTGTCCCTCCACCTATCTTTGTATCATCTGCAAACTTAGCCAGGATGCCCTCAATTCCTTCATCTAGATCATTAATGTACAAAGTGAAAAGTTGTGATCCCAATACTGACCCCTGTGGAACTCCACTAGTCACCAGCTGCCATCCTGAGAAGGACCCCCCTTATCCCCACTCTCTGCCTCCTACCAGACAGCCAATCTTCTATCCATGCTAGTACCTTGCCTCTAACACCATAGGCTCTTATCTTACTGAGCAGCCTCCTGTGTGGCACCTTGTCAAAGGCCTTCTGGAAGTCCAAGTAGATAACATCCATTGGCTCTCCTTTGTCTAACCTACTCATTAACTCCTCAAAGAATTCTAACAGATGTGTCAGGCATGACCTCCCCTGGATGAAACCATGCTGACTTTGCCCAATTTTACCATGCACTTCCAAGTATTCTGAAATCTCATTCTTAATAATGGACTCTAAAATCTTAGCAACGAGGTCAGGCTAATCGGCCTGTAATTTCCTGTTTTTTGCCTCACTCCCTTCTTTAAACAGGGGGGTTACATTAGCAATTTTCCGGTCCTCTGGGACCCTCCCTGACTCCAGTGATTCCTGAAAGATCACAACTAACGTCTCCACTATCTCTTCAGCTATCTTTTGCGTGTGATCTGGTTTCTTCTGAAACATACTGTTCAAACGAGATCTGCCCTCAATACATTCTAGATACTCATCACCTCTACTACATGAGCTGTTTAGCATTTCGTAGTCAATGAGCGGAATCGTCCCAGGTTTGCACTAAGTGCGATAGTGGACAGGAAAAAAGACATTTTAACTGTCGGTCGCAATGGCGGCTTTTCACACTGTATCGTCCCATTCCCACCTCATCAATTATGCAGTCACAGGAAACACATTATCTTGCTGGCAGGCAGCCTCTGATTTGCATGCCATGCTGTGACCTCGCTGCTCCCTCATGCAGGGCACCATATTTAAACTGCAGCCACACACACTTCTCAATGCTTGCAGGCCACAACTACTCTGGTGAAAACATGGCTTCAAAAGCCAAGAAGAGTACAGCCACTCAATTCAGTGACACATCCCTGGGATGCCTTCTAGATGCTGTGGAGGCCCACCGTGATGTCCTCTGCCCTAGCTCTAGTCGCAGGAAGCCCATCAATCATGCCACTCCAGCTTGGGAGGAGGTAGCAAAGGTGATCTGTGCCAATGCTGCTAAAAGCAAAGTACTGCAGATGTTGGAAATCTGGAATAAAGAGAAAAAAATGCTGGAAAAGCTCAGCAGGTCTAGCAGCATCTGTGGAGAGAGAAATAGTTAATGTTTCAAGTCCATATGACTCTTCACAGCCCTTGAAATGTTAACTCTGTTTCTCTCGCTGTAGAAGCTGCCAGGCCTTGCCAGGCCTGCAAGTTTTTCCAACATTTTTTTTGTCTGTCTTGCTGCACACAACAGGTCAGCCATCCAGTGCTTAAAATGTGCTGTCAGGGTAAGCTAACCATGTTGTCACTCTAAACTTACACTCACAAGCCGATCACACATTCACTGGCATCTCACTCACTGACAGCTCAAGGGATATCATCACTCACTCTCTCACACACACCCTCACATCTCCACCTGGCCTCATCTCCTCTGGAGACTTCCACCACAGCCCTCACCACTTGCACAGATCAACATGTGCCCCTGCACATACCCTGGAATAGCCCCCTTCCCCACTACAGCCCTCAACCTGCAGTCTTTTCCCTTGCCTGAGGCCACTTCTTCCCCCTTCACCAAGCAAGCCCTAGCCCTGCAGCCATTGAAAAACCACCCCTGCCTTACGACTGGTCCAGTAGGTAGAGACCTGCCTGTGAGCCCCTCTGAAAGTGATGTGGTGCTGCCTGCTAAACCTGGTGCTGATGACCACGAGTGCTGCCTGAAGCAAGGATAGACAAACAACCTCAAAGTCCTGAGTGAAGTGCAGGTCGCCAGGTGCATGTTGCTTATGTTCAGTTGTGAAACATTTTTGTGTGATTTATTTGGATGATCCAGTGTGGGGGGGGATGATTCCGGCGAACAGATCTTATAATGAGATGCTGAAGTATTGGAATTAGGTTCCTGACATGTGGCAGCAGGAAAAGCAGTCTGCCATTGATGGGTGAGCGGATGATCGCAAACTGGTTCCATGACAGTGTGAAACCAATTTTTGGCCTTCTCGCCATGTTTCTCCCCCACACACACCCTCCTCCCGCCATGATGCCCAATGCCAACAGGGCCGGAAAGTTACAGCCAGTGTGAAAATTCAAATCTCCCTTTATAACCCTATCATTCCTGTAACCAGCTCAGTGACATCCATATTAATACAAACTCTTACTACATCACTATTAGATCTGTAGATATCTCATACTAGATTCTTGTATCCTTTGCTATTCCTGAATTTTACCCATTGTGATTCCATTGCCTGATCACCCTTACTGAAGCCTCTTCTTTCAATTGCTTTGATTGTATCTTTCATCAATATTTCTCCTCTTCATCCTTTCCCAATGCCCCCATGCAATCTGAAAAACCTGTAGTCTGGAATATTAAGTTCCTGATTTTGTCCAACCTGTAACTCTATATTGCAAAACATAGCTGAATTTGTGCTTCTAACTCACTGATTTCTTATTGCGATGTGAATTAGTGTGCAGTGTTCTTATCTGATAACTGTCCCCAACTTTCCCATTGTCCTGTTGGTATTTTCACTTACATGACTAGTAGTGATAGCTGTGACTCAATGGGTAGGATTCTTTCTTCTGAGCTAATCTCCACTCCAGATATTTAAGCAAAAAAAAAAATCAAGGCTGAGACTTCTAGGGAGAGCTGCCACTGGAAATGCCGCCTTTCAGATCAGATGTTGAACTGAGGTTTGGCTGCACTCTCAGGTGAATGCAAAAGATCACACGGCACTCAATCACCTCAAGAGACAGATTATTAGTCCCATGTATGCAATCAGCTAGATTCACTGCAGCCACTCAGCTTCTTTGACAGCACCTTCCAAACCCCACAACTTCTACCACCAAGAAGAATAAAGGCAGCAGCTGCATGGGAACACCACCATGTGAAAGCAGCCCTCCAAATCACAAATATATTGCCGTTCTTTCACTGTCAAGGGATCAAAATCCTGAACCTCCTATCTAACAACACCATGTGGGTGTACCTATACCACATGGACTGCAGCAGTTCACCACCACTTTCTCAAGGGCAATTAAGCATGGACAATAAATGTTGGCCTTGCCAGCGATGCCCACATCACATGAACAAATAAAACATTCTGTTTCTTGATCATTGTGTCTTATCTCTACATTAGAGGGAGGTCTTATGGCACAGTGATAGCATTCCTAGCTCTGGGTCAGAAAGTCTGAGTTCAAGTCCCTGTCAGGGGTTGTTGGCCCACAAAAGGATTTTCTACAGCAGTTGATTAAAAAAAAATGCTCTTGTCTGACTATAAAGTGCTTTAGGAACTTGTGAAGAAGTTGGTGCCTTTAGAGCAGGATCATTTGAGAGGAACAGCATGAAGACAGAGGTCACAAACTGAAGTCCTGCCTGCCCTCCCATGTGGATGTAAAGATACCATGACCTTATCTTGAAGAACAGCAATTCTCCTTTAGCACTTGATCATGACAGAACACTGCAACACTTCTCTTTCTCATTTCAGCACAGTTTTCACATGTATGCTGACAACATCGACAGTTACCTCACGACCATCTCTCTTGACTCCACTCCGCTGTTAAATTGTCAGGTTGCTTATCTGACATCCAGTACTGGATGAGTAGAAATTTTCTCCACTTAAATATTGGGAAGATTGAAGTCATTGTTTTCAGTTTCTGCTCCAAACTCCATCCCTTATCTACCCACTCAATTCATCTCCCTGGCAACAGTCTGAAAGTAAGGCAGTCTGTTTGCAATCTTGGTGTCACGTTTGATCCCAAGATGAGCTTCTTACTTCATATTCAAGCCATCATTAAAACAATTTCTTTCCACCTCTGTAACATTGCCTGGTTTTGTCCCATCTCAGGTTACCTGTTGCCGAAACACTCAAATTTGTCTTTGTTACCTCTAGATTTGACTATTCCAATGCACGTTTGGTCTCCCACATTCCACCCTCTGTAAACTTGAGGCCATTCAAAACTCTGCCAGCAGTGTCTTAACTCGCAGCAAGTGCCATTCCCCCATTACCTCTATGCCTGCTGACATCCATTGGCTCCTCGTCAAGCAACATCTTAATTTTAAAATTCTCTCATCTTTGTTTTCAAATTCTTTCGTGACCTTGCCCCTCCATATCTCTATAATCTCCTCCAACCTCACAATCTTCCGAGTTATCTGCGCTCCTCTAATTCTGGCCTCTTCTGCATCCTCAGTGTTAATTTCTCCACCATTGGTTGTTGTGTCTTCAGTTGCCTAGGTGCTAGGCTCTGGAATTGCTTCTCTACATCTCTCTTACTCTCTACCTCACATTCCCTGAAACCTATCTTTTTTACCATGCTTTTGGTCATCTGAGCTAATATCTCCTCATGAGGTTCATTGGCATATTTTGCTTTTTAATGCTCCTGTGAAGCACCTTGGGACTTTTCATTACATTACAGGAGAATATAGGAATAAAGAATATAAGCCTAATTTACTCAACCACTCATCACAGGACAACCCTCTCATTGTAGGGACTAATTTATTAAATCTTCGCTGTACCGCCTCCAATGCAAGTATATCCTTTCTTAAATGTGGAGACCAAAGCTGCACACAGTATTCCAGATGCAGTCTACCAAAACCCTGTACAATTGCAGCAAGACTTCTTTATTTTTGTACTCCAATCCCCTTGCATTAAAGGCCAACATGCTATTTGGCTTCCATTTCTTGCTGTACCGATGTGCTAACTTCCTGCGATCATTGTAAAAGCACAACCAAGTCTCTTTGAACATCAACACTTACAACTTTCTCACCTTTTAAAATATATTCTGCTTTTCTATTCTCATGATCAAAGAGAATAACTTCATACTCCCCTATATTATACTCCATCTGCCATCTTGTGGCCCACTCACTTAACCTGTCTATATCTCTTTGCAACCTCAGTGTCCTCCCTACAGCTTACTTTTCCACCTAGTTTGGTATCATCAGCAAACTTAGATACGTTACTCTCTGTCTCTTCATCAAAGTTCATCGTAAATAACTGAAGCCCAGCACTGATCCTCGTGGCACGCCACTATTTGCTGCCTGCCAACTTGGAAAAGCCCCATTTATACCCACTCTCTGGGCATGGTTTTCCAGTCTTGCCAATGGCAGACATCATTGCAGGTGGGATGCGAAAATTTGTAGTACAGCCAAGGTCAAGGCCTCCCGGTCTCTGTTTTCTATCCATTAACCAATCCTCGATCCATGCTGATATATTACCTCCAACTCCGTGAGTCTTTATTTTGCCTATTAACCTTTTGTGCGGCACTTTATCAAATGCCTTTTGGAAATCCAGGTATACTACATCTACTGGTTCCCTTTTATCTACCATTCTAATTACATACTCATAAAACTCTAATAAATTTGTCAAACAGGATTTCCCTTTAGTAAAACCATGTTGGCTTGTTCTATTCGTACTATACTTTTCTAAGTGCATTCTTCAGACTTCCTTAATAATAGATTCCAGCATTTTCTCAACAATTATACCCAGCACGCTTTCCACACTTCATGTATCACGCACTTCCTATCTATCTTTCTTGTCTTCCTCTCAACACTTGCATTTTAATTACAGCCCTATACATCTCCAGTCACTAACTCTCACAACTTTTTGCAGGACACACCATACATGTTGTCAAGGAGAGCAACAAGATGGCAGGAGAGGAGGAATTGTCATCATCATGATCATTTCTGATCTCACCCAAGCAGAACAGGATTCCCTCAAGGCCATTAGCCCAGGCATAGCCTGAGGCATCAAGGAAGGCAAGACTGGGAACCTATTTCAGAATGATGACTGGACATTACTTGTAACCCTTTACCCATCTCAGCAAATATGGACCAAACTTCATAACTTCAAGCTCTACTCTCAAGACTTTTAGCTGAAAATGTCCAGCTTCCATTTGCCATCCTAACTCTTGTCCCTTATCTCCTCATTCTTGAGTCTTTGCATCAGCAAAAGAACCATGCACCATAAGACACATCAGAAGGAGGACAGTTTTCCTACAGATGCACTGTGACTCTGTCCCTTCCAGACTCCAGCTCAGACATTGGCATGCCACATGTTATAGATAGTGATCTAGAGAGATCTGTACATGGTAAAATACCCAGCACCCATGAGCAGCAGCAAGCACTGGTGGCAGGGGTAGTCCAGAAGACAACTAAGTAAATAAGGCTAATTACAAAATGGAACAGAACCTTCCAAGTGAGAATGGGAAGAAATACATTTGAATAGATGGCAATTATTATTGGAATAAAATAAGCACATTATCAAATTTGGCACTCTGGTCTGCAATGTGGTTTAAAAGCAGTTTTTGAGTCTAATGTCAAATTCATTGTTACAGAAATTGTCTGAATGGCTTCAATGTCTAAATTCAGCCTTGGAAAGGGTAGGTAGCAGGTTCACTAGAATTGTACTAGGATAAAAATGCATGTGTTCTCTTGAGAAGGTTGAGGGATGATCTGATTAAAGTGGTTAAAATAATTAAGGTCCTATAAAGTAGGTGGGGAGATGAGATGCTATTTCCTCTATGTTTGTGTATGTTGGGTGGAGTGGGGGGGGGTAGGAGGTGTGGGGGGTAGTATTGGGATGGGTTGCAATATCCTGAACAAGGGCACAACCTTAAAATTAGATACAAGCAAAATACTGTAGATGCTGGAAGTATGAAAGATAAACAGAAAATTCTGGAAGAACTCAGCAGACCTGGCAGTATCTGTTGGGAGAGAGAAACAGAGGCCAGGATTCTACGGCTCCACTGTGACATGTCTCTCCCAGGCGGATGTGGCAAGCCATTTAATTCTTCATTCAGTTTGGCGGGACTGTAATACCCTGTCGGGTGGGAGGGGCCGTAAAATCCTGGGCCAGGGTTAAAATCTTGAGTCCCTGTGACTTCTTCAGAGCTAAAGGGAAGTAGAAATGTGATGGATTTTATATTGTTGAAGAGTGGGTGGAGCAGGTGGAGCAAAATAGAAGGTCATGGATAGATGGGAGCTAAGGAGAAATTTGACAAAGATGTCATGGACACAGGACAAAGGAAGTGTTAATGGTAGTGGTAAAGATTAAAGAAGGCACTGATAGTGGCATAAAGGTAAGAGCAGAATATGTTAATAACAGACCAAGGGTCAGCGCTCTGTGAAAGCAAAACATAAAAACAAGTGACAGGTGGCCCTGTGGGCAGGGGTGGGGTTGGTGTTGGGGAAAAAGGATTTAAAAAAATGAATAAATAAATAAAGATAAAAAAATGAAATGTTAAGTCCAGAAGGCTGTAAAGTGACTAATCGGAAGGTTGGGCTTCACTGGAACATTGCAGCAGGCCAAGGACGAACATGTGGGCATGAGAGCAGGGTGGTGTGTTGAAATTGCAAACAGCAGGAAGGTTTAGGTCATGCTTACGTACTGAGCCGAGGTGTTCCGCAAAGCAGTAACCCAGTCTGCGTTTAGTCTCTCCAATGTAGAGGAGTCCACGTTGGGAGCAGCGAACATAGGAGACCAGATTGAAGGGGGTGCAAGTGAAGTGCTGCTTCACCTGAAAGGTGTATTTAGGACCTTGGGCGATGAGAAAAGAGGAAGTAAAGGGGCAGGTGTTGCACCTTCTGTGGTTGCATGGGAAGGTGCTTTGGGAAGGGGATGAGGAGCTGGGGGTGATGGAGGAGTGAACCAGGGTGCCACGGAGGGAATGGTCCCTACAGAACGCTGATAGTGGGGGTGAGGGGAAGATGTGTTTGGTGGTGGCATCATGCTAGAGTTAGCAGCAATGATGGAGGATGATCTTTTGAATGCAGAGGCTGGAGGACCCTATCATGGTTCTGGGAGGGAGGGGAAGGGATGAGGACAGAGGTGCGGGAGATGGATCGGACATGGTTGAGGGCCCTGTCAACCACATTTGGGGGGAACCCTTGGTTAAGGAAAAAGGAAGACATGTCAGAAGCACTGTTTTGGAAGGTAGCATCATCAGAACAGATGTGATGGAGGTGGCGGAACTGAGAGAATGGGATGGAGTCCTTACAGGAAGCGGGGTGTGAGGAGTTGTTGTCGAAGTAGCTGTGGGAGTTGGTGGGCTTGTAGACAGTCTATCATCAGAAATGGAGACACAGAGGTCAAGGAAGGGAAGTGTCGGAGATGTGTGAAGGTGAGAGAGGGGAATTAAAGTTAGTCTGAGGCTATTCAGGTGTGAAATCAGGAAACACCAGAACCCTCTCCTCCAAAAGCCTGTGAAGGCTGGATCAATTGAAATTTTCAAGACTGAGACCAGTAGATTTTTTTATGTAAGGTAATTGAGGAATATAGAACAAAGGTGAGTAAATAGAGTTGAAGGAATTAATGCTAATTAATTGCTTTTGCTTGGAGTCCTTTCCACTTGTCTATTAATTTGTGACCCTGTCAGAATAACACGGCTTTAAAAGAATCTCTAAACTTGAACAGTGACTGTGAAACTGCAGAATAAATGCATAGCTGCATAAAGGTCATGGACCAAGCAGTTTTACAGCCCTATTAGTGGATTTGAAATTAATCCCCCGGGTCCTTTAATGGTATTTTGACATCTCACATAAGTACAGATAAAAACTAGAGAACTTGCAATACCTTGCACGATCTCAGGACGTCTTAAAACCAATGACGTACTTTTGGAGTGTAAAGGTCCCACAAAAAACAGTGAAGTAAATGGACAGATTATTTGTTTTAAATGCTGGTTGAGGAATAAATTTTGGCCAGGAAAGCTCTCCTGCTCATCTTCGAATAGTGCTGTGAAATCTATTACATCCATCTGAGGGAGCAGACACGTTAAACTTGGCACTTCGACAGTGCAGCAGTCGCTCAATACTGCACTGAAGTCTCAAATCTCTGCAGTGGCATTTGAACCTGTGATCGTCTACCTCAGTTGTGAGAGTACTACACCTTGTATAAATATGGCTTATTTATACCATACAGATAAATTCGAATTATACTAAAGGCCTCACTAGAATCTGGGGAAACTAGGGCCTTAGAACTTGTTTGCCAAGAGGTGTTTTTTCTCAAAACACCAAGAAAATCTAGCTCACTCAGCAAGACCACCAAGAGTTTTCTCGTATGGAACTGAGCTTGATTCTGCTTGACTGAAAGAATGTTCAGAAAAATGAACCATTTTTCTATCTTCAAGATTGTGATAATTCTTCCATTTAGAGAGATCAAAGTTTGCTTGACAATTCCCTCTTGTAAGGGAACTCATTAGGTATTACTTGACGACATCAAATGGTTTGTCAAAGAGGTGCAATATCAATTAATTTTAACTGGCTTTTTATGATATTCTTAAAGTTGTGAGCTGTGTCGTACAGAAAGCTGGTGTTTGAGAAAAAGCCCCACTTGTCAAAGTCTTGGGTTAGGGCCCCAGTATGGCTTGAGCCGAATTTGAATTTGAAAGCAAAATACTGCGGATGCTGGAAATTTGAAGAGCTCTGAAGAAGAGTCTTGCGGTCTCGAAACATTAACTCTGTTTCTCTCTCCATAGATGCTGCCAGACCTGCTAATTTTTTCCAACATTTTATGTTTTTATTTCAGAATTTGAATTTGTCTGTATATGCGGCAGATATCAAGAAACGGCTGAAGACATTGAATACTGCAAAGGCTATGATCCCGAACAATATTCCAGCCATAGTGTTGAAGATTTGTGCTCCAGAGCTTGCCACATCCCTAGCCAAGCTGTTATAGTACAGCTACAACACTGGCATCTACCCAGCTATGTAGAAAATTGCCCAGTTATACCTTAACACAAAAGCAGAACAAGTCCAACCCAACCAATTACCGCCCCAACAGCCTACTCACAATCATCAGTAAAGTGATGGAAAGGATCATCAACGGTGCTATCAAGCAGTACTTGCTTAGCAATAGCCTGCTCACTGATGCCCAGTTTGGGTTCCACCAGGGCCATTCAACTCTTGACCTCATTACAGCCTTGGTTCAAACATGGACAAAAGAGCTGAACTCCCGAGGTGAGGTGAGAGTGACTGCCCTTGGTATCAAGGCTGCAGTTGACTGAGTGTGGCATCAAGGAGTCTGAGCAAAACTGGAGTCAACGGGAATCAGGGGGAAAACTCTCCGTTGGTTAGAGTCATACCTAGCACAAAGGAAGATGGTTGTGGTTGTTGAAGGTCAATCATCTCAGCTCCAGGACATCACTGCAGGAGTTCCTCATGGTAGTGTCCTAGGCTCAACCAACTTCAGCTGCTTCATCAATTACCTTCCTTCCATCATAAGGACAAAAGTGGGGGTGTTGGCTGATAATTGCATTATGTTCAGAACTATTCATGACTCCTCAGATACTGGAGCAGTCCATGTCCAAATGCAGCAAGACTTGGACAATATCCAGGTTTGAGCTGACAAGTGGCAAGTAACGTTCGCGCCATACAAGTGTCAGGCAATGACCACCACCAACAATAAAGAATCCAACCATCGCCCCTTGATGTTCAATGGCATTATCATCAATGAATCCCCCACTATCAACATCCTGGGGGGGTTACCATTGACCAGAAACTGAACTGGACTAGCCATATAAATACTGTGGCTACACGAACAGGTCCGAGGCTGGGAATCCTGCGCCGAGTAACTCACCTCCTGACTTTCCAAAGCCTGTCCATCATTTACAGGGCACAAATCAGCAGTGTGATGGGTTACTCTCCACTTGCCTGGGTAAGTGCAGCTCCAACAACACTGAAGAAGCTGGGCACCATCCAGGACAAAGCAGCCCACTAGATTGGCACCCCTTCCACAAACATTCACTCCCTCCAACACCGACACACAGTAGCAGCAGCATGTATCAACTACAGGATGCACTGCAGCAACCCAGCAAGACTCTTTAGACAGCACCTTCCAAACCTATGACCACTACCAAAGGACAAGGGCAGCAGACACATGGGAACACCACTGCTTGGAAGTTCCCGTCCAAACCACACACTTGGAAATATATTGCCATTCCTTCACTGTTGCTGGGTCAAAATCCTGGAACTCCCTTCCTAACAGCACTGTACCTACACCATATGGACCGCAGCAGCTCAAGAAGGCGGCTCACCACCTTCTCAACGGCAATTAGTGATGGGCAAAAAATGCTGGTCTAGCCAGAGATGCCCAATCCTGTGACAGAATTAAAAAAAAAAGTACCAAACCACTATTATTTTTCCTTGTGTTCTAACCTCAAATCCACCAGCGCAGCAGTAAAATTATGTTCAGTGCCAAAGTTGCTCGACAAACTTTACATCTAATTGGAGCTAATATATTTGATGATGAGCTAGACACCTTCTCTGACTCTAATTGTTGCTTAGAATAATTTCCTTCCTCCTTCTAGCACAGTAAATCACGATTGCATCAGCCAATAATGCTGATTTTCATTCATTTGTGGTTATGAGGCATGGGAAACAACACCCCTTGAGAGTTTGGCCGCAATCCAGTGAACAATTGCAAAATAATCATCTGTTAAAAAACAGAATTATACATTTACTTCTTACCAGTTATAACTGTCACACTATTAGGTTTAACTTTTCTTAAAATTTCTTAGTGTTTAAAACTTCTTGGCCTCGAAATAAGTCTCCAACATGGCAGGCAGAAAGCACATACTAATCTGGAGATGGAGTTTTACTGCCTGCGATATTGGTATTCAGTGTCCAGGGCCAACAGGTAAAACAACACTGGTTGCATTCAGTAAACCAGATCTACAGGTGAACTAATAAGTGTTTTTTAAAGGGCTCACCTGTTAGGTAACCATGAAGATTGGAAAATATATTTAAGTGAATGTGGAGCTTGCACGAGCAGGAGTACTCCTTCCAACCCCAAATTCAAATAACATGGGTTACTGACAGTCACCTTAACCCCTGTCAACTCATTTGCCACACTACCATCCCCCTGCTCTCCCATTGCCCAATTTCAGCTTCTGCCCTCCTGAATTGGCACCAACTAGTACCTTGTATTCTTCTTCACAGCTTGCTGGCTCAATCATAATGAGGCCCAATATTCATTATTGGGTTTACCTTGGATGAATTAATTGAGGCCAGCTTAAATGTCTGGGCCCTCTTTTGGGATGAGGTTGGCATTAACATCTTCCAATGTTGTAACTGCCATCTTTGAATTCCAGGTAACTTTTTTTATTGCAGGGAACAAACAAAATTTGCAACGTCGTGATTTTTGTAGATCATAATGAAGGGAAATAAACTTGAAAAGCTGTAAGTGCTCTTCAGAAACTAAGGACAGAATCTTAACTGCCAAAGGGAAGCAGGCTCAGGTACACTCAAGGAGCTAAATCCCCTAAAAGTGATGTTGGGACAGCACCTGGCATCATTTCATCCGCTTCCACCTTTCGCTGAGGTATGTTGCAGGTGAATGGGGAATCAGTTGAAGTTATCGCATAAGTAATTGTAATACATAAATCAGTAATTCACTGCTGCTTTAACTGAGCATTCTGGCTTTAATAACCAGTGCACCTGCTTCCTGGGCTGTCAGCAACTCTCCAGGGTCAACCAGGTGAGCGCACAGAGGGAAGTGCTCCTTCTGTGAAACTGACAAGCTGGGAAGGCTTTGAAGAGTGAAACTGAAGAGCTCCAGCCATGGCTTGGTGAGAGGTGGGTGGCCTTAGCAATTTTTCTGAGAGTGTGTTTTCACTGCCTGATTATCAACCTCTTGGAAGTCAGTTCATCTGTCCTGGACTTCACTCTCCTTGAGTCCACTGACCATTGTCAGCCTTCACCATACCATGGCAGCAGCTTATGCATCTCCCACCTTGCACCTCTGATGAGGAACAAGGAGAGCAGCACCAGCCACATCAACAGCATCAGAAGCAGCAGAACCACCACCAGAAAACAGCACCAGCAGTGTTTTCCATCACTACATCCTTGGTACCATACTTGCTAGACTCACAATCACATCCTCCTGACCCTGACCACTGACCCCGACCAAACCTAAACTACTTGCTGACCTAAGGGATGCGACCGCTTCCTGGATCAAAGCGTCCAGGTAACTCTGCTGCCTCCCCCCAAATAGCTGGAATTGCAGATCGACACCACTGAGCCCAAGTTCCCTGACTTGTGAACACTTTCCGGAGATGTGGCTGCTTGGGATTTCACTGGTCTTCACAAAGTCCTGCATGCAACAGTTACGACAAACCTCCTGCTCTGCTGTCCTTATCAAGTGTTAAATATATACTCTCAGGCCTGGTTCAAATATGTCTGGTGGGGTTTTCACCAATTGCATTGGTAAAAGGGCATCTATCCATTTTCAGCATGCAATTTCTCAGATGCATGTTTGTATCTTAAAGAGATCTTTAGAGCAGCAGATGAGCTGAGCCGGGGCAAAGTCAGTGATATGTCGTGGTGGAAACAGTCGACCTTACTGATAGTGCAGATAAGTCTGGTGGAAGCATAGTATGGATACTTCTGGCAAGATTTTCTGAGAGGAGTCTCAGGAGGGTTTTCTACAGCTCTTGAGTGGAAAAAAACCCCCAGGTTTTTGCAAATTTCACGGGAGATCCCGGTCATAGAGGTGAAGGTGAGGAGGGAAGTTCATTTTCCTAGCAATGACAGAAAGATTGCACAAGGGGATTTTTAGCAGGCTTGGAGAGAGGTGACTGGGATGGGCAGCTCCAGAAGCAGCTCTTCACTGCCCCTTGGTTAAACATAAGAAATGTTTTAATGACATGCGAAAAACTGCAAACATGAGTACAGTTCTTGATTTTTCTCAGTAAAACTTGTGGCAGTCTTTCCCTACCTCCCTGAACACCATGGTTAATTCCGTCCACTGCATTACATCATTCATCATCGATCACAATGGGAGCACATTACCATCTCTCATTCTCAGTCCTCTTCTTTGTTGTCTACACGGAAGCCATTAACAGCATTCTGTTCTCACACAGTAGCTATTGTAAAGGAAAGAAAAACTTGTGTTTATACAACACGAAGAAGAGTCATATTGGACTCAAAACATTAACTCTGTTTCTCTCTCCATAGATGCTGTCAGACCGGCTGTATTTTTCCAGCATGTTCTGTTTTTATACCTGAAATGTAATTTGTTTCTGAGTAGGGCGACAAGATTTTCAAAAGTCAAAACTTGGACACGTTGTAAAGCCTTGGGAAGTCAGGCTCCATAATGATTGACATGTTGGCGACCAATGGCTTGGGGGCGGATAGTTGAAGGTCATGTGATGACATCTTAATTGGCATAAATGGTCATGTAATAATCAAAAGAGTGAGAAGCTTGTGACCAACCTGGCATTCTTGTTTCTGCTTGCATTATCTTTTGCTGAGTTTAGGTGTAATTTTAGGGTGCAGTTATATTGTGAGATTGGTATTAATGTAATTGCATTTAAAGTGGGGTTGGGTTGTGGGGGGTTGCAAAGGAGGGAGAAGAAATCAGTGAAGGGCAGTGTAACCCTGCCCAAGCTTTTTCTACAGCCTCTGTGCATGGAACTGACTGCTGTTCTCCCCCCTAGCCCTGCACTCACTCACTCATGGGCTGCTGCTGCTTTCCACTGGCTCCAGCATGCTGCTAGAAAACGCTAAGGATTTCCTCTTGAGTGGTGACCTCCTGTCTCTTTCTCTGCCAGCTAAGCCTGGCTTATTGTGCTGGTGTGTGTGGCCAGAATTTTACGGCTCCGTCATGGCAGGGGCAGGGGCTGTGAAATGCGGCGAGCCACTTGACTTTGGTGGGACCATAAAATCCCGCAGTCCTTAAATTCCATCCTGTGTGTGTCTATCTGCCTGCAGCCGGCAGCAGCTCCTGGTCAGTAACTGTCCCCTGAGTTTGAAATGGCCACAGCTTGAACGCACCAATCAGCACCTGCGCCTCTGATTGGACGAAGCTCCCTCACATGACCCACCAACCGAAGACTTTTGATACAGGCCCACTGATTGGTTGATTTCTGGATTTTGGCCCAGCCCTTTTAATGATTTACAGTTTAAAAGGAATCCACTCTTAAAAAAAATAAAGTTTGACTCTCTTGGTGTGCTACTGCTGGATATGAAATAGAATGCAAGTTAAAGGGGAGACTTGGACATTTGAGCAATCTGGAGAAAACTGTTGGGACACTGGGATTCTTAGTGAGAAACCAGGACTGTCCTGATAAAACCAGGGCCTGGTCACCCTACTTCTGAGGACAGAGATGTGGGCCTGAATGTTCTTGTTCCCATGTTGGCAGGTGTGGAGGCAGAGGCACCAGATGATTGGTGGGGAGCTGCATCAGGCTGGTTCCCTGAATCATTTCCACCACCAAGCAGGTTTCCCATGGACAGACGGGCACCTTTTTTAAAATTAATTCATTCATGGGACGTGGGCATTGCTGGTTAGGCCAATATTCACCCATAATTGGCCTGATTCAGAGGGCATTTAAGAGTCAACTACATTGCTGTGGGTCTGGAGTCACATGCAGGCCGGACCAGGTCAGGTTTTTCTTCCTTAGAAAAATTAGTGAACCAGATAGTTTTTGATATGACAAACAGCAATGGTTTTGTGGTCATCATCAGACATATATCAAATTCAAATTTCACCATCTGCCATGATGGGATTCGAACCTGGGTCCCTGGAGCAACACCCTGGGTCTTTGGAATACTAGTCCAGTGATAATACCACAATGCTACCACTCTCCTGCGTTCTCCACCCACCCCCCCCCTGCCCCCCCTCCAAAATCTGGATCGGCTGCCTGCACTACGGAGATGGGCAGTTAATTAAGGTGATTACAAATCCAGTTAGGCCTGGCTTAGCGGGTGCACCGGCATTTTCCCACTAGCCTATCAGCCTGCTGCACATGTGGAGGCCACCATTACAATGGAGGCAGCATCCCTGCAGCAGTGCAAAGTCCATTGGAGCCAGAGGCTTCTTGCCCCAAAGATGGGGCCACTTGCAGGAAAGGCTGCAATCGTGGCTCGATCTATGCACCTGCAGGGGTTTCCCCATGGAAACAGTGCCTGACGGTTAGCTGAGGTCCTGGCCTCAATTTTGGTGAGGGAAGTGTCTGCCTGAGGTCAGGGGAAGTGAAAACACTGGCACAAAGGGAAGAACTGGATGTAATGTGTGTGGGGGGAAAGGGGGAGCTCTAGCTACCATCAGTTGGAAGGTGGAGAACCAGATGCACTGGAGGCTCAAAGCTTTCTTTTGAGGCTTGATGGAGCACGCCTGGCCTACAAGAAAACATGAAAAATAAATTCTAAACCTACCTTCTGGATCTATTCTGACCCAAAATGAAGCTTCAGTCCGAATAGTTAAAACATGAGCTCGCTTCTTCCTGTGGTTAACTTGCTCAGCTGTTCAGATTAATATTGGGTTAAGACAGGAAAGAAGCAAATCAGTGGGGGAAGTGACTCCATTATTCAACTGCCTATGCCCCCGCCACCACTGCCCCCCACACCCCCGTGACAGTTTTGCCAGGCAGGGTCTATTAAAATCAAGCCCTGAGAAAAATACAGCACTGAAGGACATGATTCGGCCCATTGTGCCAGCTCTCTGAAAGAAGTTCTTAATCAGCCCCATCACATCGCTGCTTCCCCACAACCCTGCAAAATCTTTTCTTCAAATCCATATCCAATTCCCTGTTGCAAGTTACTCAGGATCCAGTTAATATTGAAGGGGACAAAAAAGAGCCAAGGTAGAGGATTGAGTGATGATAAACTGAGAAGAAACAATAGCAAGAAATAAATAGGAATATAACACATGAATAATCAAAAACCAGGGGTGATTGATCTTTGGAATGCACAATATTGCATATTCAAACTGCTTGTTTTAGAAAATAAAGAGTGTCAGAGAAAAGGGCAGAAATTACTTTCAATTCTACATGAATTTTATTCTAATTTATGTCTGGTTTGTTTATGCTGTTTAAATATTATTCATTTCTCTTACAATGAGTTTTAAAGAACTTTCAGAAATCTCCATTACAACAATTTAAACAGTGTCAATATTATGGAGTTTTCTAGCTTCCATAAGAAATGAAAACATCTCCAGAATCCTGTTTGTTTATGCCAATAGAAAGGATATGATATGCAAAAATATTGATGGTCTTATTTTTAGGTTTAAAGTTCCTAGCAAACTGATTAGACCCAGAGAAAATGACTCTTGTTTCAGCTCATGGCTTCATTCAGATCTCAGACATATGATTTACAGAACTCAACCCTTTAAAAACCCTTGACCAAAAGAAAGGCACCACATGTTATAGAATTACCAGGAAAAATTATTTTAAAAAACTAAGCATCCAAAAGTGTATATCAGGAGACAAAATGACATAGGATATTTTCACAAATAAGCTCCGCTGCTCTTGTTTCATTATAATTACATTTTATTTGTTTATGTCACTGTACTTGCCACACTATGTTTTTTACAAAGCAAAACACAACTGGTGCTGGAAATCTGAAATAGGAACAAAAAAAGCTGGAAGAACTCAGCAGGTCAAGCTGCATTTCTGGAGGGAAACAGAGACAGGGGCCTGAATTTTTCAGGGGCTCGCCTCTCACCATCCAAAGAGTAAGGGGGAACATAACCCCACTGACCCCAACTGCCCCGCAGCCAATTTACGCTCCAATGAGCATTGATTGGCTGCAGGCAGGACTTCTGCCCCTCACTATGGAGGAAATCCCGATTGAGAGAATTGCTGCCCAATCTGATTGGCCGGCAACTATCTAGTCCCTGCAGCGACAGCGCTGCAGTGGACAGAAGAGGAACTACACCAACCTGCCTGAGCCTAAGTGCCGGAGCCGGAGGACAAGGTAAGTGTAAGGGGTCCCAGAGTGGGGAGAGTAGGTGTAGTAATTATGGTTTTATTTAGTGTGTAATGTACCTTTAAGAATAATACTTGTTAGGAGACATCACATGATCTGTAGTAACCATTGGAGAGTAGTGCGGGCTACTTCAGCAGTCAGTGTAGGGATAGAGTTAGAGTTGAAAGCACATGTGTAGTTGCTACTGAGTATATTGTGAATAAACTTAAAGTTTCCACCCAAGAAGTGTCTGCAGATCAACTCTATCATTAATAGTACAACTTGGCCACCCTAAGCAATGTCTGGAGGGAGCCTGGGGTGGGGGGGGCGTGAGGGGGACAATCAGGGTCTCGGGGGAGATGTCCTGAGGGTGGGAGGGAGGTCCGTTGGTCACTGGGTTTTAAGGGGAAGGCACCCTGTCAGAATGGAGCTTCTGATGGAGGCGGAACACCACTTCCCACATGATATCTAACTTTGATTCTTTTCAGCCTTCCCTCATGGAGGTTCAATGTTCTGCCAGTCTAAAAATTGAGTCTGGGCTGGAAATGGCCCTTAAGTAGCCATTAATTGTAAAATTGCTGTGTGGCCGGGGTGGGCGGGGATCTGGAGGGTATTCCATCCCAGCAATTTCATATCCCACCACCCCGACCACACTTTGCACCACCTAAAAATTCGCCAGTGGGGGAGCGTAAAATTCAGGCCAGAGGTTTCAAGTCCATCATCTTCCATTAGAGCCAAAGAAAGATAGGAATGTAAGAGTTTTTAAGCCAGGCGGTTCGGGGAAGGGTGCAGGAAGAGTGAAGGAGAAGGTCTGTGACAGGGTGGAGGCCAGGAGACAAAAAGATTTCATGATGCAACAGCCAAAGAGAGTGTTAATGGATATAGTAAAGAAACAAAGATTGTGTCCAAATGATCAAAAGATGTTGAAATTAATGTTGAGTCCAGAAGAATTAAAATGACAAGCAAGCAGGAGCTTGTGGACTGAATGGAGGATGAAACGAAATCTTATGTTCAGTCTGCAAGCATGGCCCTGAGCTTCCAGGTGCTCGTCATTAGAATTCTTCACCTTGCTCCCATGCTGACCTTTCTGTCCTTGGTCTGCTACAGTGTTCCAGTCTCATCCGGACACAACCTTTGTTTCTTTACTATATCCATTACCAGTCTCTTTGACTGTTGCATCATGAAATCTTTTTTCCTCTGGCCTCCATCCTGTCATAGACCCTTCCTTTGTCCTGCCCCCTGCCCCCTTCCACTGGCTTAAAAACTCTTATATTTCTATCTTTCTTCAGATCTGATGAAAAGTGATTGACCTGAAACTTTAACTCTCTCCTCAGATGCTGCTTGACCTGCTTTTTTTGTTCTATGTTTTTTTTTCAGCTTGGCAAACTATAATTATTGGGATGTCATGGCCTGCCTCAGATCTTCACTCCAACTTCCAAAGTGCATAGATGGATCCAAGGGGACAAGAGAAATTCCTTGAAGTGCTGCCTACTCACCCCTCTACAGAAGCCCCGGGCAGAGGCACAGAGGTCATATATTCAAAACCACCAGCTCAGCAGAATAACCATCGAACAGGCCATCGAATTCCTGAAGATGTGATTCCTCTGCCTGGACTGGTCGCCTGGTGCCTTCCAATACCCTCCTGCCAGGGTCTCGGTCATCATGGCATTCTGCTGTGCTCTCCATAACAAAGCCCTCCAGCGAGCTGTGGAGCTCGAGGACAGTGAGGCCCTGGAAGAAGACAGTTCATTGGAGGAGGAGCAGGAGGTAAGAGAGGAGGAGAAATTGGAGGCAGAGGGACATGATGCTGAACAGAGTGGGGGCTTGCTGCATGATGAGGTGGCCACCTCCTGCCACACTCCAGAGGTGGACCCCCCTGCTCTTCCTCATAGGGAGCATTAGATTTATTTTGGCTTCACTGAAGCGAGGTTCTGCCGTGCACTGGGTGCCAGGCCTCCTGCCTCTCTGTGACAGCTCGCGTCTCTCTTGTTCAATGGAAAGACAACCTGCAGCCTCAGTGATGGCTGCCCTGGGTGTCTAAATGAGTCCCATACTCTGACCCATCTCTATTCCTGCCCCCATTGCCTTTCAGTGACAGGAAACCCAATCTCCATATCAGTTAGGGGCATATCCCTGTGGAAATCTGAACTTCAATCAGTTTCCCACCAGAGGCGGGTTTCTGATCCAAAAACAGAATCAGTTCCTAATGGTCTCCTGCCTCCATGGTGAAAATTCAGCCTGAAGATTTTGCAAAGGGATGTAGATAAGTTAAGCGAGTGAACAAAATCTTGGAAGATGGGGTGTAATGTGGGTGGATGTGTGGTTGTCAACTTTGATAAGAAGAATAGTAAAGCAAAATGTTATTTAAATAGAGAGAGAGACTGCAGAATATTGTGGTACAGAGGGATCTGGGTGTCCTGGTACATGAATCACAAAAAGTTAACATGGAAGAGCAAGTAATTACAAAGGCAACTGGAATGTTACCCTTAATTACTAGGAGGATGGAGTATAAATGTAGGAAAGTCTTGATAAAACTGTTCAAGGCGTTGGTGAAACCACATGTAGGGTATTGCATACAGTTTTGCTTTCCTGATTTAAGGAAATATATACTTGCATTGGAGATAGTCAGATAAGCTCACTTGATTGATTTCTGGGATGAATGGGTTGCCTTAGCAGAGGTTGAGCAGGTTGGGCCTATACTTATTGGGCATTAGATGATCTTATTGAAACATACAAGATTCTGAGGGGGCTTGACAGGTAGATGCTGAAAGGGTTTATCCCCTCATTGGGAGATCTAGAACTAGGGAGCATTATTGCAGAATAAGGGGTCGCTCATTTAAGACAGAGATGAGGAGGAATTTCTCCTCTCAGAAGGTTGCCAATCTTTGGAATTCTCTACTCCAGGGAGCTGTGGAGTTGGGTCATTGAATATATTCAAGGCTGTGTCTGGAAGATATAATAATTCTCATAATGTTATTGGAATTTATTGTGAAGTAGAGAAATAGCAGGGTCTGTGTGTGTATGTGTGTGTGACTTAATTGAATTAAAGGCAGCAGGTCTGAAGGTTTTGATGTAACAGAAGATAAGCTAGGTATGAAATGTTAAGTCCTTAAACATAAGTGCAAAGGGAACATTTGCATTTTTAAATAAAGCAGATTGGTTTGAATTCCAAGGAGGGTGAAATGTTTCACCTAGCCAGGAGAAGTTAAGAAACAGTGTGTTTATTTTTCTCAAAGATCACTGTTACATTATTACTATGAAAGGTTTTTATTATTAGAGAGATAAAGTCCAAAGACATAGTGAAACAATGGGAATTTGCATTCAAAGGGGAAAATATGGATAAAGGGAAGAAGGCTATTTGTAAAGGAAGGAATTCTAAGATTTAACAGTTGTGAAAACCTCCAGCATCTAAACCTCAAGCTGCTGTCTACAAGGAACTGAAGTTAATAAAACTCACTTTGAATTGGATTGTTCAGGGCATCATGTTTCTTTGTCTGGGCCTTTTAAGATCTATGTGTCTTACTGCTGTCTTAATGAAAGTGTAACTGGGAGTTAAATTAACTAGGGGATTTAGAAGTTAATGGTTATAATTTGTAGATCTATGTGTGTACTTAAGATAATTTCTTCTATTAATAAAGGTTTAATTTAGTTTTGTAAGAAACCCTTAAGACTTGGTGGTCTTATCACTACTGAACTCAAGGCATGCATCTTGAAATTTAAACAATTTGCAAAACAATTGTGCCAGTGGTTTCAAGTTACCTTTGGGATTTGAGCAGCTCAGCATTTATCATCGGCTATGCCATTACAGCCAAGGTAGACATTTTTGCACCATTAATGTGTGAAGAGTTATGAACAAGCAGGAAAGTGGAGCTGAGTTCAAGATCAGATCAGCCGTGATCATATTGAATGGCAGAGCAGGCTTGAGGGGTCCTTTGGCCTACTCCTGTTCCAATTTCTTATGTTCTTGTGTCCCTAAAGTATGATTCAGATGGAAATGTAAAAATTCAATAAGGCTGAATACCATGTAATTAATGTTTTTTTAACTTACACTCTTTTAGCGATTGTTAATATTGATACAGAGAAGACAACTAAAATGTGACAATTCAATTTTTGTGGATCCAGGTGGATTACCAAACTCTTCAACATTTCTACTGCTATGATGGTTATTTTGCTGCTTTAGCAGTGTTAAAAGGATTTCAATTCTTGCCATCGGGCAGAATCGTCTCAACTTTGCGCTAAGTGTGGTAGCGGGCTGGTGAAATGGTGTTTTACCTGCCGGTCATAATGGCAACTTATCATGCCGTATCATCCCAAACCCATTGCATTTATTATGCATTCCCAGGAAGCACATTGTTTCGATAGCAGGTGGGCTCTGAATCGCCCACCATGCCATCACCTCGCCGCTTCATCACGCCGGGTGCCATATTTAAAGCATAGCCACGCACACACCTCTCAGTGCTTCCAGCCCAGGGCTGCTGCAAAGAAAACATGGCGCCGAAAGGCAAGAACACTGTAGCCCCCAGGTTTAGTGACACGTCCCTAGAGCGCCTTTTGGACACTGTGGAGGCCCGCTGTAATGACCTCTAACCATACCTGGCTACAGAGGGACAGCTACATTTCCACCCTGGCTTGATAGGCGATGGAAGTGGTGATCAGAGCCAATGCTGCACGGAAGAGGTTGGCCATCCAATGCAGATAGAGGATGAATGATCTCATCCATGCCGCCAAGGTAAGGCAACCATCTGATCACACTAAACTCACACACTCAAGCCCATACACATTCACTGGCATCTCACTCACCTGCAGCCTAAGAGACATCACGACTCACTCTTTCACACACACCCTCACATCACCATCTGGCTTCATCTCCTCTGGAGACTGCCTCCTCAGCCTGCACCATCTTAAGGCTATTTGCACAAATCAACTTGTGCCCTTACACACACCCTGGCATATCCTTCTTTCCCAGTACAGCCCTCACCCTGCAGCCTCTTCCCTTGTCAGAGGCCACTTTTCCCCCTTCCCCAAGCAAGCACTAACCCTACAGCCATACAAAGCAACCCCAGGCTAGCGACTGGTCTGGTAGGTAGACACCTGCTTGTGAGCCCCCCGGCACTGTTTGCAAAGACTGGTGCTGATGACCGCGAGTGCTGACCGAAGCAGGGTAGGCAAACAAACCTCAAAGTCCCGAGTAAAGTGCAACTCGACAGGGGCATGTCACTTACGTGCAGTTGTGAAGCACGTCAGTGGGCAATCACGCGGACGTGGGCGGTCGATCCAGAGTGGGGGGGGATGGTTCTGGTGGGCTAGCCTTATATTGATACGCAGATGTATTAAAATGAGGCTCCCGATGTCCGATGGTGGGAAATGTGGCCCGCCATCGACGGGAGTGGATGATCGGAAACTGGTTTCACGACATCGTGAAACTGATTTTTGGCCTTCTCGCCATATTGTCCACGCATGCCACCGAGCACGCCCAACCCCAGTGGGCACGGAAAATTCTGCCGATTGTCTTCAAATTTCTCCACCTATTTGGAAAATCTTCTCCAACCACATGAACCTGCCACGACCAATGTCCTCCAGATTTGAATCATTGCTTGTTTCCCCCTTTCACTGATCTATAATTGAGGACCAATCTTTCAAACACAATGTGGGAGGGAGTGGTATTTTAACCTACCAAGAATAGGCGAGTTGGGTTAAATGTTTTCATTTTTCGAGCAATGGCATAATTCGACTTTTGGGTTTAACAGAGACAAGTCTGAATACCATTGAAAAATCTACATGCTGAAGTTGGTGATTTAATTATTGCAGGCAGGCTGGTACTTATCAGCACAATTAACATCCTTAGGAGACATTAATGAGGTGTTTGCAAATTGTTTTAACTCGGCTCCAAATTCGACTCATGCAGCTTGGGGCTTGGGAGCTGACCAGGAAGATGGAGTCAAGATTGAGCAGTTGTTCAGCTGGGTATGTAAACTTGTCATTTCCCCATCTCGCTAATTGCAGCTGGTGTCTCAGTGCCTGCTGGCAAACCATTGGCAGAGAGTTACTGCTTTTCTTCAACTTTGGAGGCTTTCACAGTGGCAAGATCGAGGTGGGGGGCACACTGGGTGTGTTTGATAGAAAGTCAGAAAAGGAAGAACATCACCATCCACAATACAGACAATGTGCTGTGGTGAGATCAGCATGTGCACAAGAGAGAGGTACACAGGACAGAGGTAGACAGGAGAGAAGTGTATGCAAGAGTGGTCCAAGGGGAGCGGTACACAGGAGGAATGTGCACAGCAGGGAGATGCACCAGAGAGGTCTCTTTGATGCAGAACTGCTCCCTGCTGGACTTTGTGGCCACTCGTTACCAGTGGATACAAAACTGAACACTGCCCTCTGGATCCTTCCACATACTGCTGGTGATACATCCTGGATCTCCCAGTTGGCTACATGCAAATGCAAAAGGTAGTTGACTGATGGATTGTTCGCCAGGGCCAACAATTATGTCAACTTCTCCTTGAACCATAATGAGCAGGAATTCAGATTTGCCTTTCCAGCTGGATTCCCATAGGTAAATAGTGCCATCGACTGCATACTCATGGCAATCTGAGCACCGCCACACAAACACAGAATTTTTATTAATCAGTGGGATATTCATCATCAATTGGCAGCTGGTGTGCAACCACAAGAAGCTGTCCACAAGCGTTAGATTGCCTGGGACTGCAATGATGCATTCTCCTTTTAGACTGGGGCAGGCCAACGTTCCAGACCTTTTTGTTCCGGGAAGCATACTAAAGGACAGTCTCATAGAAGACAAGCTAATTTTGGTTCAAGGAGAAGTTGACATAATTGTTGGCCCTGGCGAACAATCCATCAGTCAACTGCCTTCTGCATTTGCATGTAGCCAACTGGGAGATCCAGGATCTATCACTTCATGCTTGCGACTAACCAATGACGTGCAGGAGTGCTACAAGACACACATGCTCACATGATGTGTTATAAGGCAAGCCATGTGACCATTGAAGGTGAATTTGATGTGGCTAAATAGGTCTGTAGGTGCCCTACAGCATTTATCAGCAAAGGTTTCCAGAATGATAGTGGTGTCTACATCCAGCATAACATTGCGCAGCAGGTGGAGGAGGACCCCACTCAGTCACTCATCTTTGGATGAGGAAAACATGGAGGACAAGCAGGAGGATGAAGGTGGGGCACCATCGTCATTTTACTGATATTTGTAATTTAAATCTCTCTCCTCACCACCATCCCCTGCAAATCTGATGTCACCCTCCTCCTCAAAAAACTCAGCCTTGACCATTCTGTTCTTGTAAACTGCCATCCATTACCAACCTGAGTAAAAGTCATCGACGTGATTCATTAAACCTGTTCCTCTCTCCACAGATACTGCCTGACCTCCTGAGTGTTTACAGCATTTTCTGTTTTTATTTCAGATTTTCAGCATCCACAGTATTTTGCTTTTGTGTAAGGATTGTTTATTGTTTATTGTGTAGCTGTATTGTACAATTCATATTATATGGTTAGATTAGGTTATAATCTGAAGACTGTTTAATTTTAGTCAGTTGTATTTCCATGATTTGTTCAACAGTAAAAATTTGTTTGTTGTTCATGTAATGCACTTGCATTCCAACCCTATCACTGAGTATCTTCTGAAACTCATAAATAAGTTTGCTTTTTTAAGTTTTTCCAAATGAATTATCAAAAGTCTGTCATATAAGTATGGCTCTTGTTTTGTTATACACAACATCTAATGTCAAAGAAAGAAATTACCAAAATTCCAAAAATACATTATGGACTAAGCTGAGGTTTTATATTTTCAATAGTAAAGCATTTTTATAATACAATAGTGAGATTCCTGATATACATAGATATATAAGTAAGGAATTTATGACCTACATATTCACAGTGAGGAAGCAGATAGCTGGTCCCATCTCAATCTGCAGAGCACTCATTGTGCACTGAGAAATGATAGAATATAGGTCAGTCTGCGAAAAGTGTTCTCACCTCAATTGTATTTTTTTTTCTGAATCTGGCCCCCATTCCTGGCCTACCTCCCACAATGAGCTGGCATTTTGACAATGTTCCCACTGCAGCTAAGTACAGCACAAAAGGGACTTGATTTACTCTACCTGAATGAGGCTAAATCACAATGCTACGACGGCTCAGTCAGAAACCAGCCAAACAGCAGGCAGGTACATTAGTACACCCTAACATTCTCAAGAAAATATCTCCAGAGTCATCCACAGACTATGATGTAATCCTCACTCACACTCACAGCATGTTACATGCACTGTACTTTGCATCCTGAGTACTCTGAATGAATTTCCAGCGTAGGTTCATCTTATCATCAGACTTTTTTTAGATGAGCCATGGAAACCCTAGAAAAGTGATGTAATATCAGGAGCACATTATGGGAATTTGGGTTTAAAGGTTAGCCTGGCCCAGAGGATCTTTGCACCCTAATTCACGATATGCAGTCCTGGTAGGCGAAACTTTGCACCCGATGACAAATGTGTAGATTTACTTCTGTTGTGTATGACAAAGAGCAATTAGAATTATTTTTATAATCAGTATTTATTTTTCATTCATAGAAGTAATTTATCCATGTAGAATGTTTTTCATGAGATGGTCAAATTATCTGGAAGAAACATATGGACCTGGATTTTGCAGTGGGTATGATGACAAAACTATCAGCACTGACTACCATTACTCCTGTAAAACTGACAGCAACCTGTGAAGTCTACATATGCATGGAATAGTACAGAAATCAAGAAGCTGGCGTCAGTGATTTTATGCTCTTCCAGAGGATGCACTGTTGAAGCATTCCACCCACAACCCTTGCTCCAGGTTGCAGTCAAATGAACTCAATTGAATTTTTCAGCACTTCCACACTTACGCTGCTAGTCTCACAGTAAGAGCCCTTGGTACACACTGCTTCTACTGTGCGTCGGGTGGAGGCAGTGGATGTTTTTGGATGGGGTGCCAATCAAGCGGGCTGCAGTGTTATGGGAGCTGCACTCATCGAAGCAGGTGAGGAGTATTTCATTGCACTCCTGACTTGTGCCTTGTAGGTGGTGGATAGGCTTTGGGGAGTCAGGAAGTGAGTTACTCGTCACACGATTCCTAGCCTCTGACCTGCTCTTGTAGCCATAGCATTTATGTGGCTAGTCCAGTTCAGTTTCTGATCAATGGTAACCCCCAAGATATTGAAAATGGGGGATTCATTGATGGTAATGCCATTGAACTTCAAGGAGCAATGGTTGTATTCTCTCTTGGTGGAGATGGTCTTTGGCTGACACTTGTGTGGAGCGAATGTTACTTGCCACTTGTCAGCCCAAGCCTGGATATTGTCCAGGTCTTGCTGCATATGGACATGGGCTGCTTCAGTATCTGAGGAGTCACGAATGGTGCTGAACATTTTGCAATCATCGGCGAAAATCCCCACTTCTGACCTTGTGATGGAAGGAAGGTCATTGATAAAGCTGCTGAAGATGGTTGGGCCAAGGACACTACCCCGAGGAACTCCTGCAGTGATGTCCTGGAGCGGAGATGACTGACCTCCAACATTCACAACCATCTTCCTTTGTGCTAGGTATGACTCCAACCAACGGAGAGTTTTCTCCCTGATTCCCATTAAGTCCAATTTTGCTAGGGCTCCTTGATGCCACACTCGGTCAAATGCCGCCTTGATGTCAAGAGCAGTCACTCTCATCTCATCTTGGGAGTTCAGCTCTTTTGTCCATGTTTGAACCAAGGCTATAATGAAGTCAGGAGCTGAGTGGCCCTGACGGAACTCAAACTGGGCATCAGTGAGCAAGTGCCGCTTGATAGAACTGTTGATGACCCCTTCCATTACTTTACTGATGATCGAGAGTAGACTGATGGGGTGGCAATTGGCCAGGTTGGATTTGTTCTGCTTTTTGAGTACAGGACATACCTGGGCAATTTTCCACATAGCTGGGTAGATGCCAGTGTTGTAGCTGTACTGGAACAGCTTGGCTAGGGGTGCAACAAGTTCTGCAGCACAAGTCCTCAGTACGTTTGCCGGAATATTGTCAGGGCCCATAGCCTTCGCAGCATCCAGTGCCTTCAGCCATTTCTTGATATTATGTAGAGTGAATGGAATTGTCTGAAGACTGGCATCTGTGATGTCGGGGACCTCCGGAGGTGCCCTAGATAGATCATCCACTCGGCACTTCTGGTTGACGTTTGTTGCGAATTCAATAATCTTTTACACTTATCTCTTGCACTGCTGTGCTGGGCTCCTCCATCATTGAGGATATAGATATTTGTGGAGCGTCCTCCTCCAGTGAGTTGTTTAATTGTCCATCACCATTCACGACTGGATGTGGCAGGACTGCAGAGCTTAGTTCTGATCCGTTGGTTGTGGGATTGCTTATCTCTATCACTTGCTGCTTATGCTGTTTGGCATGCAAGTAGTCCTGTGTTATAGCTTCATCAGATTGACACCTCATTTTTAGGTGCGCCTGGTGCTGCTCCTGGCATGCCCTCCTGCGCTCCTCATATATATAGCAAAGTCAGCATGGTTTCATCCAGGGGAGGTCATGCCTGACAAATCTGTTAGAATTCTTTGAGGAGTTAACGAGTAGGTTAGACAAAGGAGAGCCAATGGATGTCATCTACTTGGACTTCCAGAAGGCCTTTGACAAGGTGCCGCACAGGAGGCTGCTCAGTAAGATAAGAGCCCATGGTGTTAGAGGCAAGGTACTAGCATGGATAGAAGATTGGCTGTCTGGCAAGAGGCAGAGAGTGGGGATAAGCGGGTCCTTCTCAGGATGGCAGCTGGTGACTAGTGGAGTTCCACAGGGGTCAGTGTTGGGACCACAACTTTTCACTTTGTACATTAATGATCTAGATGAAGGAACTGAGGGCATCCTGGCTAAGTTTGCAGATGATACAAAGATAGGTGGAGGGACAGGTAGTATTGAGGAGGTGGGGAGGCTGCAGAAGGATTTGGACAGGTTAGGAGAATGGGCAAAGAAGTGGCAGATGGAATACAACGTGGGGAAGTGTGAGGTCATGCACTTTGGTAGGAAGAATAGAGGCATGGACTATTTTCTAAATGGGGAGAGAATTCAGAAATCTGGAGTGCAAAGGGACTTGGGAGTCCTAGTCCAGGATTCTCTTAAGGTTAACTTGTAGGTTGAGTAGGTAGTTAGGAAGGCAAATGCAATGTTGGCATTTATTTCGAGAGGACTAGAATATAAAAGCAGCGATGTGCTGCTGAGGCTTTATAAGGCTCTGGTCAGACCACATTTAGAATATTGTGAGCAACTTTGGGCCCCCTATCTCAGGAAGGATGTTCTGGCACTGAAGAGGGTCCAGAGGAGGTTCATGAGAACGATCCCAGGAATGAAAGGCTTAACTTGTGAGAAATGTTTGAGGACTCTGGGTCTAAACTCGATGGAGTTTAGAAGGATGAGGGGGGATCTGATTGAAACTTACAGAATACTGAAAGGCCTGGATAGAGTGGACGTGGGGAAGATGTTTCCATTAGTAGGAGAGACTAGGACCCAAGGGCACAGCCTCAGAGTAAAGGGAAGATCTTTTAGAACAGAGATGAGGAGATAATTCTTTAGCCAGAGAGTGGTGTATCTATGGAATTCATTGCCACAGAAGGCTGTGGAGGCCAGGTCATTGAGTGTATTTAAGACTGTGATAGATAGGTTCTTGATTGGAAAGGGGATCAAAGGTTACGGGGAGAAGGCGGGAGAATGGGGTTGAGAAACTTATCAGCCATGATTGAATGGTGGAGCAGACTCGATGGGCCGAATGGCCAAATTTCTGCTCCTATGTCTAATGGTCTCATTGAACCAGGATTGATCCTCTGGCTTGATGGTAATGGTAGATCGGGGGATATGCCAGTCCATGAGGCTCAGATTGTGTTCTAGTACAATTCTGCTGCTGCTGCTGGCCCACAGCACCTCATGGATGCCCTGTGTTGAGTTGTTAGATCTGTTCGAAATCTCTCCCATTTAGCATGGTGGTAGTGCCACACAACAGGATGGAGGGTATCCTCATGTGAAGGTGGGACTTCGTCTCCGCAATGACTGTGCGGTGGTCACTCCTACTGACACTGTCACGTACAGATGCTTCTGTGGCAGGCAGGTTGGTGAGGATAAGGTCAAGTATGCTTCACTGCCGCAGACCCAGCCTAGCAGCTGTGTCATTTAGGAGTCGGCCAGCTCAGTCAGTAGTAATGCTACTAAGCCAATCTTGGTGATGGACATTGAAGTCCCCAACCCAGAGTACATTCTGTATCCTTACCACCCTCAGTGCTTCCTCTAAGTGATGTTCAACATGGAGGAGCACTGAATTCATCAGCTGAGGGAGGGCGGTACGTGGTTATCAGCAGGAGGTTTCTTTGCCCACGTTTGACATGATGCCATGAAACTTCATGGGGCCCAGAGTCAATGTTTAAGACTCCCAGGGCAACTTTTTCCTGACTGTATACCCTGTGCCGCCACCTCTGCTGGGCCTATCTTGCTGGTGGGACAGGACATACCCAGGGATGGTGATGGTAGTGTCTATCCATGAGGATTACTGTGTCAAGCTGTTGCTTGACTAGTCTGTGAGACAGCTCTCCCAATTTTGGCTACTAGCACCCAGGTGTGAGTAAGGAAGACTTTGCAGGGTCGATCGGGGTGCAATTGCCGTTTCCGGTGCATAGGTTAATGCCGGATGTTCTGTCGTTATTCCTTTCTTGTGACTGTAGTGGTTTGATACGATTGAGTTGTTTGCTGGGCCTATTTCAGAGTTCTGTTGAAGAGTCATATGGACTCGAAACGTTAACTGTGCTCCTCTCCACAGATGCTGCCAGACCTGCTGAGTTTTTCCAGGTATTTTTGTTTTTGTTTTGGATTTCCAGCATCTGCAGCTTTTGCTTTTATCTATTTCAGAGGGCATTTAAGAGTCTGTATGCTGTATGTCTGGAGTCAGACGTCACATGTAGGCAGACCAGGTCAGGTTGATAGATTGAATAATGTTGGTTTTTTTTTAACAACAATAGTTTCATGGTCATCATTAGGCTTTTAACTCCAGATTTTTTAAATTGAATTCAAATTCCATCATCTGCTGTGGTGGGATTTGAACCCAGGCCCCCAGAGCACTACCCTGGGTCTCTGGATTACTAGCCCAGCGGCAATACCACTATGCCATTACCTGGTTCTGGAGCAGGAGGTGACATGTTCCGAGAATTGTCAGCTCATTTCTGCAGCAAACTTAAACAAGTTTTAAAACTTAATTGCAGAACACTAGGAGATCCGCTTGAGTTGGTGCCAGACTGAAACTGCCAACCGGAAAGGGGAAAATAAGATCACAGAGATCACTAGACATTTTTTGGCAGCTTTCTTCAAGATCAATGGTGAGTGCCCATGCTTTACTGCTGACTTTAAAACCCAGGTGATAGAATGATAGATAAAATGCAACTGGGTGGCTGTGGGTGTTGGGGGTAGGGGTGGGGTGGGGGGGGGGAGTTGGCGGGGGGTGGTGGTGGTGGGATGGGACACGGGGTGGTATGCATGGAGGCACTGAAGTCTACAGCACATTAATACTGCGTGGAGAATTTTCTCCCCGTTGGGTGGGCCGGTCAGGGGAGGACGTGGGCAGACACGGAGCCAATCACTGCCCATGATCAGCTGCGCACTTCCATTTTACTTGGGTGAGCCAATTAAGGCCCGCCGAGTGTGATGCGCTCCTGGAAGCACTCAGCGCTACCTGTGCGGGCGGGGAGAAGAGGGAGAGTCGGGGCCTGTGCTCTTTCTCACATGCATGCAAAAGAGCACAGAAATCTCTCTGAGGCACGGATCTGTCTCAGGGAGATTAATTTCATCCTGAAAAATTGAATAAAAGAATTTTAAAAATTATTCTGACCTGTGTCCTCATGTGACAGTGCCACATGAGCTGGGACATGTTAATGAATTTTAATAAAAATTTTTATGTAAGTTATAAACCCTTCATGAAGCCTCATCCCGCCCATGGATGAGGTTCAATGAAAAATGCGAAGCCACCTGGGCTATTCGCCTGCCCGCCAACCTTAAGTTTGGACGGGCACCCCAGACAACCACTTTACTTAGATTATTAATAGCCTTAACAGGCCTTTGACAGTTCAGCGGACACGCAGCCGACTCCAAACGGAAGATCAGAATGATGTGTGGTGACGCACACCCAACGTCACTGCGCATCATTTTACCGTCACCGTGTGGGGCCCATCCTCGCACACCAACCAGAAGATTCTGCCCTGGAGCTTCAGAGGATTGCTTCAGGACAATCAGAATCATCAAAAGTCTCCTGCTTTCCTTTAAATAGTGTCATGAGATCTTTAACGTCTCCTCAGCAAGCAGACATCTCATCTGAAAGATAGTAATTTCAACACTGGAGCATTCCCTCAGCATTGCATTAGACCACGTGCTAATTAGTGCGGCTCCCACAACACTCAAGGAGCTGGACACCACCCAGGACAAAGCAGCCGCTTGATTGGCACCACATCCACAAACATTCACTCCCTCCAACATCGATGCACAGTAGCAGCAGTGTGTACCATCTACAAGATGCACTGCAGGAATTCACCAAGGCTCATTCGACAGCACCTTCAAAACCCACGACCACTACCACCTAGAAGGACAAGGGCAGCAGATAGATGGGAACACCACCACCTGGAAGTTCCCCTCCAAGTCACACACCATCCTGGCTTGGAAATATATTGCCATTCCTTCACTGTTGCTGGGTCAAAATCCTGGAACTCCCTTCCTAACAGCACTGTGGGTGTACCTACACCACATGGACTGCAGCAGTTCAAGAAGGCAGCACAACACCACTTTCTCAAGGGCAGCTAGCGATGGGCAATAAATGCTGGCCCAGGCAGCAAAGCCCACATCTCGTGACTGAATTCTAAAAAAGTCTTCAGGGTGGAACCTCCACAAGTTTTTGGAACCTTCACTTGTTTCAGTGCTGCCACTGAACCAATCATTGCTGCACAAAGCAGGGACATTGAGAACTGTGACAAGGGCTACTGCAGGGATCCTGGCTGTGTTCACCTTAAAACCAGGCAGTGGCAATCGAGGGGGTCGTCCGACCCAACTGTCTGCCCCTCTTCCGCGGCTACGTTCACGCCCAGGTGTCCCTAGTGAGGGAGCACGTGGTGTCTGCTGGCACCATCAAGGCCTTCCATGCCTTGTGGGCACCATGGGGACTGGGGTGCTTTATTGACCCTCTTAATCACATTTTGGTTTGCTGTTTGTAAGTTTTCTTTAAACTTTGCCTTTGGTTTTACAACTATCCTAATTTAGGGGCTGTGTTTACTTTATCCCTCATTTTGTTAGTTTAGTTTATTTGGTTGACTCCAAAAGAATTAAAACTTATTCTGGGATTTTCAGAGCCAGGCTGTCTGTCTGTCTGAGACACCTGATCAAATGAATGCAAAAGGTGATATAACATAGTTACTTGTGGTTTAATTAGTTCACTAATAATTTCACAAGTAGTTTTGGTGTCATATTTGACCCCAAGATGAGTTTCTGACCACAAAGCAGTTCCATCACCAAGACCACCTATTTCCACCTCCTCAACATTACTAGACTCTGCCTCTTGCTCAGCTCATCTGCTGCTGGAACCAGCATCCTTGCCTTTTTTTTAAATCTCCGGGTTAACTTCTATTCTAAAGGACTCCTGCCCAGCCTCCGAGCTTCCACCCTCCAGAAACCTGATGTCATTTAAAACTCTGCTGATGTGACCTAAGTGACATTGAGTCCCATTTCCCTATCACTCCTGTGCTATCCTACAATGGCTCCAGGTTGAGCAATGCCTCGGTTTTAAAATTCTCATTCTTGTTTTCAAATCCCTCTATAATCCCACCCTTCCCTATCTCTTTTTATCTTCTCCATCCCTACAACCCACCGATCTGTGCTTGGGCAACTCAGGCCTCTTGTGCATCCCCAATTTTAATAGCTCCACCTTTCGTGCTTGTGCCTTCAGTTAGCCCCTCAGGACTGGAATTCCCCCCTAAGCCTCTTGTCTCTCTTTAGTTCTCTATCCTCCTTTCAGACATGTCTTAAAGCTTACCTCTTTGATCAAACTTTTTACCACCTGCCTTAATAGATCAAATAAAAGCAAATACTGGAAATCTGAAATAAAACAGAAACTGCTGGAAATGTGCAACAGGTCTGGCAGCACCTGTGGAGAGAGAAACAGAGCTTTCAGATCTGTGACCTTTCATCTTACAACAGTGCTAATCAAAGGCCATCAACCTGTTAACTCTGTTTCTCTCTCTCCACAGAAGCTACCAGACATGTTGAATATTTCTTGCATTTTCTGCCCTAATATTTCCTTGGCTGAGTTTTCACTTTGGGGGCAGGAAAAAGGAGCTGTCTCCTGATCCTGAAGCTGGGATGGGGATGGGGTGGGGGGAATGGGGGCGGGGGGAGGTACGCAGTCACTGACCTGGGATTTCCTTGGATGTAGCCCCTTAATTGGCATAGTGACAGGTTCTCTGTCCAATTAAGGACAGCAAGTGGGTTCTCAAAGCTGGCAGGCCAAACAAAGGTCTTCCAGCTTGAGTGAAGTAGTCGGCTGCAGTAAAGGGCAAGTAACTGAGAGGGTGCTTCAACTTGGAAATGCTCTCTCACCAATTTTTAAAGAAAAAATTTGAATGATAAACCAGAAGAAGCAGCTGGTGCCCAATGTGGGGGCTTGGGTGCTGTGGTAATTGTATGTTAAACCATTTCTTACTGTTGTGAGGATCATGTGACTGTACAGATGAATCAGCCTTAAGCATGGGGAATCTTAGGGGCAGAGTTTTTCAGCCTTGGTTTTGGAACAAGCATGTAGCCTCATCAGGAGTCTGTAAATAAAGTTTACTGTTGTTTATAAGAAATCAGCCCTGCATTCCAAGTTTATTACAACTGGCGACGAGGATAAATAGCGCCGGCGTGGCAACTCGCCTCGTGACTGTGAGTATTCGAATATTTTATGGGAAGAAAGAAAGCAATGCATCTGTTTGGCAGAGTTGACCTGTACGACTGATCCATCGAGGACTTGAGTCGGTACCTTGAGCGATTAGGTTTCTGCTTTTGTAGCTAATGAAATAGCGGCAGAGGAGAAACAGAAGGCAATTCTCCTCAGTTTCTGCGGAGCAAAATGCATAACCTGCTCTGTCCGGGTGTACATATAACAAATATGGACGCCCTCAGTAATCACCCTATGCCTAATAATATTACGCGCATTCCAGTACGTCAAGAGGTAGCACTTTTGTTGAATTTCCTGGACTCCTCAACAGTCTGCATGAGACAGATAAAGAATTGGACAAATCAGGATCCAATTTTAGCAAGGATCTGTGAACAAGTATTACAAGGATGGTCAAATGCAAAAGTCTCAGAAGAATTAAAACCATTCTTAGTACATAGGTTTGAACTGAGTTTCCAATATAGTATCTTGTTATGGGGAGCAAGAGTCGTTATCCCTGTGCAAGAAAGAGAACCATTATTGGAAGAACTTCATAGTGTGCACCCCGGTATTTTGAAATTAAGATGCTTGCACGAAGTTATATCTATTGGCCAGGTATAGACAGTGATATAGAAAAAATGGTCAAACACTGTCCAGTCTCAGCAACAGTAGAAGTTGCCCATTTCAGCTCCAGTACATCTTGGAAGTGGCCTGGCTCTCCCTGGGTTAGACTACATATAGACTATGTAGGTCCATTTCTAGGTACCATGTTTCTTGTGATCATCAATGCACATTCCAAATGGATGGATGTGTTTGAAATGAGATCACTTACATCATCTGCAACCATTGAAAAACTGCGCTAGAGTTTCAGTGCTCATGGTTTACCCACAGTTGTTGTGTCAGATAATGGTATGGCTTTCACTAGCACTGCATTCCAAAGATTTGTGAACCTAAATGGGATTAAACACGTCAGAATAGCACCATACCATCCCTAGTCCAGTGGGTTAACAGAAAGAGCAGTACAAACCTTTAAAACAGGGATGAAGTAACTAATAGAGGGAATGGTAGAAACACAAATTTCAAGATTTCTGTTCAGCTGTTGCACAACTTCTCATGAGACCACTAGTTTAACACCTTCAGAATAGCTAAGAAGCGCTTACTTCATACAATATTGGGTCTAGTATTCCCTAATAGAGGGTAAGGTGGAGAGAAACCAGGGTAGCCAGAAAGTGAATCATGGGGCAGAATTTTTTGTCCTGCAGGTGAGCGCACACCCGTCCCAAACTGGAGTGTAATAGTGCTCAATGACGTCAGCCGAGCGTCCCTACATCATCGCACACTATCGCGATCTTATGGTTTGCGGGAGGGGTGGGCAAGAGGTGGCAGCGCACCAGCCAACAATTAAGAGGCCTATTAGGCCCTTAAGTAATTAACTGAGTCACATTTTTCACTGCACGCTCAGCCGTTCGGTTGGCAGGCAAGTGAATAGGCTGGGCAGCCTTTGCATTTTTAAAGAAACCTCATCCACGGGTGAGATGAGGTTCCCAACATTAAGTAAAAAAAAATTAAAAAATGTTAACGTCCTTTTTTTTACATGTCCCTCTTCATGTGACTGAGTCATCCTTGGGGACATGTGTATACGATATGTAAAAAGCTTATTATTCATTTTAAAATTCTTCAGCTCCCTGAGGCAGCTCTGTGCCTTCAGGGAGCTTTCAGTGCGCGCTTCCCTGTGCATGCACAGACTTTAGCGTTTGCGTTCCTCTCGCCCCCCCCCCCCAACACCAACCCACCCCACCCCCCCACTCCCCACCCCGGCAGTACTGAGGCTCTTAGCGCACTTTTCACGCTGATTGCCCGTTAATTGGCCAGCCAGCGTGACATCGTGGTCAGAGCCCGATTGGTGGCAATGGGCTGTCTCGTGGCCGTTCCTGGGCCTGCCCGCTGTGCCCACCTGACAAGGGGAAAATCCAACCCATGATGTTCATGGTAAAGGTCGAGAGACAGCTTTTCTACGAAATTTTGCCACTGGACCGAGCTGGGCCCCTGGTACAATCATCTCCGAAACTGGATCTTTATTTTATCAAGTAGAAGTGGAAAACAGGATTGTTAGAAAACACGTGGATCATCTCAGGAGTTGAGAAACCCTCCAACAACCGGTTAATCCACCTGAAGTTGAAACTTCGACCCCTGAGGTGCCAGACTGACAAAGAATAGACATACCCGATGCCTCTGTTGAAGTAAATAATTCTGAACTGCCATTGTCTAGGGATGTCCCTGATGCTGCAGTTCCTGTGCAAGTCGATCCAGTAGAAGTACCTCCAGTTGTAGAGTTATGTCATTCTACCCAAATCTGAAAACCTCCTGAAAGACTAAATTTATAATAGCATGAACTGTATATAATTGTAATAATAAGGGTTAAGAGGGGGTAAAACAAAATTAAAGTAGGAGGAATGTAATAATTCTAAGTTAAACTATTTCTTACTGTTGTGGGGATCATGTGACTGTACAGATGAATCAGCTCTAAGTATGGGGAATCTACTGTAAGTAAAGTTTTCTGTTTCTTATAAGAAACTAGCCCTGCATTCCAAGTTCATTACAGGTGCAATGCCTCTACAAGGCAGCCAGTAGCTGCACCTGCACATAGGGAGGCAGGGAAAACCTGAATTTCTGCCTGGAGCACTGGTTTCCCCCCGCTGCCTGCTGCTGAGTGCCTACCTCCAGTTGAACTGTCCCCTGTCGCTTCAGGAACCTGGAAGCCAACTTGAACTTACCAAGGTTCTTAACGAGCCCAATTGACTACCTGCCTCATGGGGACAGGCTGTCCTTCCAGGCCCTGAACCCATCTCCCCTCAGATGGCTGGCTCTGGGAACAGCGTTGGGAAACTAACACACTGGCCAGGGTCGGTGTTTTTGCATATAGTTGCCTCCATTCCTGACCTCAGAGGAGCCTGAAAATTTTGCACTTTATATGGCTCGGATTCAAATGTTGGGCAGAATTTTTCGCTCAGTGTGCAGGCGTGAAATAGCACGTGATCATGTTGGGCAAGCGTCCTGAGGTCATCGCGCAATCGCGTGATAATTCGGTCAGTGGGTGTGCGCGAGAGTCAGCAGCGCACCCACAAACAATGAAGAGGCCTATTAAGACCATTAACGTAATAATCAATGGTGATCTTTCATTCCCTGTCCAACGTTACGATGGGCGGGTGGGCGAATCAGCCAAGCGGCCTTTGCCTTTTAGAGTAAACCTCATCCAAGAATGGGATGAGGTTTCCGATATTAATTTAAAAAACGATAAAAATGTTTCGACAGAATTTCCATCAGCCATATGTTCAGGTGACTGATTCTGATGCATGGACATTTTTTTCAGCATTTGAAAATCTTTATTTATGGCTTTTGAATTCTTCAGCTCCCTGAGGCACCTCTCTGCCTTCAGGGATCTTTCTGTGAGCGGTCCCCAGAGCCTGTGCCGACTTTAGCGCTCATCCTCCTCCTGCCCCACCCTGGCAGCCCTGAGCATGTCAGCGCACCTTTCAGGCTTGCTGGCCGTTAATTGGCCAGCCGGCGTGAAATCGTGGCCAGAGGCCCATTGCGGGTGGTGGCCCATTTCCCAGCTGGTCCCGGGCACTCCAATTGTGCCCACGTTCAAAAACCCTGCCCATTGTTCAATAACTGCCCTGCGTAGAGCCTTAGGGTGTTTTATCATGTTAAAGGCACTATATCAATGCAAGTTTTTTATTGTTGCTCTTAATTAAAAACACATTTACTGCCATATGCCACAGATGAATATTTCATAATCTGGTCCTTTTAAAAAAAAATCTATTTTATTATGAAGTTTAATTACTATAAAAAAGTTTATTGCATCATTTAAAAGAAAAATACACCACAAAAATAATAATTACCTGTTTAGAACTGTCATTGTGTTGGACTTATTCACCTCATGATAACATTTCAAAATTTAACATAATGCAGTGAAGGCAAACGTTCACCTGTCTCTCAATGAACAGCATCAAAAGACCAACTAAACCTTACTATTGAAGAGGTTACTTGATAGAATGCAAGTGTGCTTCACAGTGAAGTTTTTTTGAGGTTTGAAGGGCAGGCAATTTGGATTTGTAGCACAGCCGGAGATGGTAACATGGGATTCTGAGTGAGGCACACTACGTTTCGAGCTGTTTCCGGTGTGTCTCACATGGCGCTCCAATGCTGGGACAGCTATTCAGGTGTGCAGCCCCTGTGTGCACTGGTCACCTCACAACAGTTGCTGTCATGATGTCACTCAGCTCAACTGGCCGATTTGGCGTTCCACTTACAAACATGGGCAACACAAGTTCCATTCAATGTATTCGCTTGTCACTCACCAAAAAACATGTTGTCAATTGTAAGAGAGGCCCAGAGTTAGCATTTTTTAAATGGTCCTCCACCCAACTTGGAAGGTAAGGTAATTTAGAATAGATCATGATATTGCAAAGTCTCTGGAAGTACTGTGTTGCGTTTTTGGAAGTGTTGCCATGAGTTGCTGGGTTTGGCAGAGGGGTGTGGCTGAATCCTCACCGGGAGGGCAAAGGATTTGCTGCCCTTTCCACACAAGGGCTGCAACAAGTATGAGGGCTGCAGTTGCAGTGCCTCTGGGCTGTGGAGATAGCCTCTGCCAAGTTGGAGCTGGTCTCATGTTTGGACCTGTTCAGGCTGCAGTGGCGGAAGAAGAGACAGAGGGGACTTGCCACAGTATATTCCAAACAGAAGCAAGGAGTAACATCACAGGACAGCAAGGCATTTATTTAAACTATGAGCTGGGAAATTGCAAATTTCAATCGGAATATAGCAGTAAATGAATTAACAGGAGTATTAGCACAGAGCAGGACTGGAGGCATTAATTAAAGTTGAGAGTTTCCTGGCTCATACATTTTATGGGTTGGCTGGGCCACAAGCAGTGGAAGTTCAGGATAGTAGCATAATGGTCATCAGGAAGAGTAGGAAGAGGCAGAACGTACAGGAGTCTTTGAGGTATGTGTCACTCTCAAACATGTACTCAGCATTGGAGACTGCTGGGAGTGATCGCACCTTGCAGTCCAGATCATGGCACCAATGGGTAAAGGACTGCACAAAAAGGACAGCAAAGCATAGAAATACAGTCATCACACAAGTTCTATTAGTTGGGGGCAGGTGGGCATTTCTGTAACTGGTGCCATGTGTCCCACATGGTGTGTTGCCTCCCTGGTGTCAGGATAATGGACATCATGGAGAAAGTGCAGAATATTCTGCAGGGAGAAGATAATGAGCCAGAAGTTGTGGTACTCATTGGTACCAATGGCATTGAGAGGGCAGGTATTGATGTCCTACAGTCAGATTTTTAGGAGATAGGGAGGAAATTAAAAAGTAGAACCTTGAATGTTCACTGGATCACTCCCAGTGTGTCGCGCTAGTGAGAGGGGAAATAGTAAGATAGGGAGGATCAATGCTTTGCTTTAGGCATGGTACAGAAAGGAGGGCTTCAAAATCTTGGAGTATTGGGCCTAGTTCTGGTGCAGGAGGCACCAAATCAAAAGGCACCAGGTTGCATCTCAACAGGACTGGGACCAATGTTCTCATGAGGAAGTTCATTAGCATGATTGGGGAGGATTTAAACTAAATTGGGAGGGAAATAGACACCAGCATATAGAAGTAGAAATGGTGAATAAGATGCATGCAATGGGAGAATTGGATGGTACTAGAGAAGGGAGAGTTCCATATTAGATAGGAGGGGACTAAGAGGGAATAGAGATTTGCATTGTTAAGAGTCCCTTATAATCATAGATTCTAGCATTTTCCTGATGTCTAATTTCAGGCTAACTCCTTGTTTTTCCACTACCTCCCTTCTTGAATCAAGGATTTACATTTGCTGACTTTCAGTCCACGGTGGTCATTTTGGAATATAGGGAATTTTGAAAAATCATAACCATTGCATCCACTATCTCTGCAGCTACCTCTTTCAGAACCCTAAATTATAAGCCATCAGGTCCTGGGGATTTGTCAGCTATTTGCCCCTTAAATTTCTACAATATATTTTCCTTTGCTGATATTAATTACCTTAACTTCCTCACTTGTATTAGCCCTCTATTAGAGCTACCCTCTATTTCTGATATGTAATTTGCATCTTCTGCTCTGGGAACAGACACAAAATATCTGTTCAATGTCTCTGCTATTTCCTCATTCCCCATTATAATTTCTGCTGTCTTGGCCGCTAAGTGAACAATGTTTATTTTAGCTACTCTCTTCCCATTTATATAATAGACTTGAATTGCTAGAGGGACAGAGTGAAAAGTAGATAAGTTATGGTAAACCTGTACTGAACCTTTGTTAGACCACACTTTGAGTGCTGGGTGCAGTTCTATTCACCTTTTAATAAAAAAGGATGTAGAAGCCCTGGAGAGGCTGTGGAGAAGACTTATAAGGATGATACAAACACTGCACGGGTATGCGTATCAGGAAATGACAGGCTGGCTCTCTTCCTTGAAAAAAGAAGGCTGAGGGTTCTTTAAAATTAGTAAAGGTTTTGGTAGAGTGGATGCCAAGAGAACGTTTCCTCTTATGGGGAACAGTGTACCTTGAGGCCACGAATGTAAGATAGTCACCAAAAATTCAATAGATAATTCAGAAGAAACTTTTTTTAATTTATATAATGGGATATGGTCTTCGCTGGCTGGGCCAGCATTTATTGCCCATCCCTAATTGCCCTTGAGAAGGTGGTTGTGAGCTGCCTTCTTGAGCTGCTGCAGTCCATGTGGTTTAGGTGTATCCACAGTGCTGTTAGGGAGGGAGCTCAAGGATTTTGACCCACCGACAGTGAAGGAACGGCGATATATTTCCAAGTCAGGATGGTGAGTGACTTGCAGGAGAACTTCCAGATGGTGGTGTTTCCGTCTATCTGCTACCCTTGTCCTTCTAGATGGTAATGGTCGTGGGTTTGGAAGGTGCTTTTGAAGGAGCTTTGGTGAATTCCTGCAATGCATCTTGCACACATTGCTGCTACTGACCGTTCGTGGCAGAGTGAGTGAATGTTTGTGGATTGGGTGCCAATCAAGTAGGTTGCTTTGTCCTAGATGGTGTCAAGTTTCTTGAGTGCTGTGGGAGCTGCACTCATTCAGGCATGTAGGGACTATTCCATCACACTCCTGACTTGTGCCTTGTAAATGGTGGACAGGCTCTGGGGAGTCAGGAGGTGGGTTACTCTTCGCACAATTCCTAGCCTCTGACCTGCTCTTATAGCCACAGCATTTATATGGCTCATTCAATTCAGTTTCTGGTCAATGGTAACCCCCAGGGTGTTGACAGTGGGGGAATTCAGTGATGGTAATGCCATTGAACATCAAGGTGTGATGGTTGTATTCTCTCTTGTTGGAGATGATCATTGCCTGACACTTGTGTGGCGCGAATGTTACTTGCCACTTGTCAGCCCAAGCCTGGATATTGTTTAGGTCTTGCTGCATTTGGGCATAGACTGCTTCAGTATCTGGGGAGTCGTTAATGGTGCTGAACATCATGCAATCATCAGCCAACATTCCCACTTCTGACCTTATGATGGAAGGAAGGTCATTGATGACGCAGCTGAAGATGGTTGGGCCCAGGACACTACCCTGAGGAACACCTGCAATGATGTCCTTGAGCTGAGATGATTGACCTCCAACATCAACAACCATCTTCCTTTGTGCTAGATATGACTCCAACCGGCAGAGAGTTTTCCCACTGATTCCTATTGACTCCAGTTTTGCTAGGGCTCCTAGATGTCACACTCTGTCAAATGTGGCCTTGATGTCAAGGGCAGTCGTTCTCACCTCACCTCATGAGTTCAGCTCTTTTGCCCACTTTTGAACCAAGGCTGTAATGAGATCAGGAGCTGAGTGGCTCTGGCAGAGCATAAACCTGGCATCAGTGAGCAGGTTATTGCTAAGCAAATGCCGCTTGATAGCACTGTTGATGACCCCTTCCATTACATTACTAATGATCGAGAGTAGACTGATGAGGGGGTAATTGTCCGCATTGGATTTGTCCTTCTTTTTGTGTATAGGGCATACTTCGGTGATTTTCCACATAGCTGGGCAGATGCCAGTGTTGTAACTGTACTGGAACAGCTCGGCTAGGGGCACGGAAAGTTCTGGAGCACAAGTCTTCAGTACCATTGTCGGAATATTGTCAGGGTCCATAGCCTTTGCAGTATCCAGTGCCTTCAACCATTTCCTGATATCCTGTGGAGTGAATTGAATTGTCCGAAGACTGGCATCTGTGATGCTGGGGACCTCCGGAGGAGGCCGAGATGGATCATCCACTCGGCACTTCTGGTTGAAGGTTGTAGCAAATGCTTCAGCCTTATTTTTTGCACTGATGTGCTGGGCTCCCCCATCATTGAGGATGGGGATATTTGTGGACCCTCCTCCTCCAAGGAGTTGCTTAATTCTCCACTACCATTCACAACTGGATGTGGCAGGACTGTGGAGCTTAGATCTGATCTGTTTGTCATGGGATCACTTGGCTCTGTCTATCACTTGCTGCTTATGCTGTTTGGCACGCAAGTAGTCCTGTGTTGTAGCTTCACCAGGTTGACACCTCATTTTTCGTTATGCCTGGTCCTGTTCCTGGCATGCCCTCCTGCCCACTTCATTGAACCAGGGTTGATCCCCTGACTTGATGATAATGACAGAGTGGGGGATATGCCGGGCCATGAGGTTACAGATTATGTTCAAGTACAATTCTGCTGCTGCTGCTGCCCCACAGCACCTCGTGGATGCCCAATCTTGAGTTGCTAGAGCTGTTCAAAATCTATCCCATTTAGCATTGTGGTAGTGCCACACAACACGATGGAGGGTAGCCTTATTGTGAAGGTGGGACTTTGTCTCCACAATGACTGTGTGCTGATCACTCCTACTGATACTGTCATGGACAGATGCATCTGCGGCAGGCAGGTTGGTGAGGATGAGGTCAAGTATGTTTTTCCCTCTTGTTGGTTCCCTCACCACCTGCTGCAGACCCAGTCTAGCAGCTATGTCATTTAGGACTCAGCCAGCTCAGTCAGTAGTGGTGCTATTGAGCCAATCTGGGTGATGGACATTGAAGTCCCTCACCCAGACTACATTCTGCATCCTTGCCACCCTCAGTGCTTCCTCCAAGTGATGTTCAACATGGAGGAGCACTGATTCATCAAATGAGGGAAGGCGGTACATGGTAATCAGCAGGAGATTTCCTTGCCCATGTTTGACATGATGCCACGAGACTTCATGGGGCCCAGAGTCAAAGTTTATGACCCCCAGGGCAACTTCTTCCTGACTGTATACCCTGTGCCACCACCTCTGTTGGGCCTATCTTGTCGGTGGGACAGGACATACCCAGGTATGGTGATGGTAGTGTTTGGGATATTATCTGTAAGGTATAGTGCCATGAGGATGACTATATCAGGCTGTTGCTTGACAAGTCTGTGAGACAGTTTTCCCAATTTTGGCACTAGCACCCAGATGTAAGTCAGGAGGACTTTGCAGAGTCGACAGGGCTGAGGTTGCTGTTGTCTTTTCGGGTGCTTAGGTCGATGTCCAGTTTCATTCCTTTTTTGTGACTTTGTAGTGGTTTGTTACAACTGAGTGGCTTGCTAGGCCATTTCAGAAGGCATTTGCTATGTGTCTGGAGTCACATGTAGGCCTAATAAGGACAACACATTTCCTTCCCTGAAGGACATAAGTGAACCAGCTGGGTTTTTATAAGAATTGATAATGGTTTCATGGTCATCATCAGATTTTTATTGATTTCAATTTTCATTGGAATTCAGTCAATTCAAATTCCATGATCTGCCGTGGTGGGATTCAAACCCGGGTTCCTGGGGCATTACCCTGGGTCTCTGGATTACTAGCCCAGCGACAAAACCACTAAGCTATCACCTCCCCTGCATCGGTAAAAAGAGGGATAAGGTCCTGAAAGAAGAATATGGGGAGATAGGAAATAACTTAGAAAGCAGGGCCTCAAAGATAGTAATCTCAGGATTACTACCATTGCGCTATCACCTTCCTCATCCAAAGAGTGGTAAGAATGTGGAACTCATTGTCACAGGGAGCGGTTACGGTGAAAAGTATAGATGTATTTAGGGGAATTTAGGGGAAATAGTCAAGTATATGAGGGAGAAGGGAATAGATGGTTACGATAGTTGTTTTGGATGAGAAAATATATGAGGAGGTTCATGTGAATTATTGTTATGATGTGGCAGATGATGTGCACCAGTTGGATCAAATCCATGAGGGAAACTTGATCACGTGGTCACAACGGTTTTGCAATTTGTATTTTATTTTGAGATGTGTGCCCCGAATTCAAAGGTAATAAGTCCACCAAGACTTCAGAGATTTATTAGAAAATGAAATTAAGCATTTATTAACAAAAGAAAAGATTTCAAGCCCATACATAGGCCTATAAATTACTATTATAATAACTCCTAAATGCCTTAATTAATCTGGTTTCTGGTTACACCCCCATTAAGGCAACGGTAAGAAATAGATTTTAAATAGATGCCAGCACATTACCACAATACCCTGGACAGTAGAATTCAAAATGGCTTTTCCCAGCTTCGATTTCTGTAGACAACAGGCTTAATGCACAAATATTGGAGGCTTTTCATATATTTGGTAGACCTGTGGCACATAGCCTCATTCTCCTTTATACATGTTTCTCCCTTTTAATGTAAATCCCATTGTTCCCATATGTCTTTGGAACTTCACTTTTCTCATAATATAAATCATTTCATGTTGCTAATGTTATCAGTAACCTTTGGGGAAAATTAACACATTGCTTGGCCTAGCTTTGAGCCTGCTCCACCATTCAAAAAGATAATGGATGACCTGGTTGTAGTCCCAGCTCCACCTTCCTGTCTGTCCCCCATAACCCTTGGCTTTGGATTTTAGGTCTCAGTCCCAAGTACAAGAGATTTTTGCAGGCTGAGTGATAGAGCATTGAGAAGCATCAGAGGTTTGTGGAGCAATAGGTAGGGGATGTCATGTGAAGATGCATTCCTATGACCACCCACTTTTGGTGGCACTACTGCCAGGTCCTTGACTCTGGGAATTGACCTCCCTGGTTACCTGCTCCCATTCCTTTCTGAGATTTTGGCTTGAGGGCCTCCTGGATCCCTCTGTAAAATGGCCTGCTGTTCACTGTACCCCCAAGGCCTCCAGTGCTGCATTCATAAGCTTAGAGGCCCTTTCTCTTCCCGGTGCTCCATTTGTGCAGCACCTAAATGAGCCACTGTCAGTACAGGCAATCTGCAGCAGCTCCCTTCCATTGAGTGGAGTTCCCTTTAAAAGAGGACAGACTGACTTTAAGAGAAGCAGGCTGGCTGCACAATGTGCCATATGCCTCTGCTAAGTGCTCAGGCAGCCAGCAGCACAGACCCACTTAGATCAATGCTACAATCAGATAAATAAGGAGGCAGTGTGCTGCCTACCTCCATGGTTACACACATGGGCAGGTTGCAAATCCTGACTGTCCCACATCCCCAAAAACTGGTGCAGACCAATATTGAGTCCTAAGAGTCCAATTTTCCATTCTCAACAAAGAAGAACCTTCTGCTTGCTCAAAGCTTAGATGCCTACATAGCCTAATTCTTAGGGCAAAGGAGAGGTGGTTTATACCTAAATTCTGATGAGACTTCGATCCCTATTTTCAATAGGCTACAGGTAACTTGGCAACACACCACAATCTTCTGAGGATTATGGAACTGTGCACAAGAGCTGATTGCAAGAGGGAAAGTTGTGTTTGAATCACAAAAGTTGCCAAATTGTTCACAACAGCACTATAGAGGCATGTGAGCAACACTGTTCCATTTGATGTGAAAGAATTGGGATTCCTGCTGCAGAAAGTGCACCTAAAGAGGATGGACTTATTTGCCATTGTAGACAATCTCTAGTTAAACCATTGATACCAGCTGCATGGAAGAAGAATTGTTTCCAACTCACTGAAACTGTCTTCCTCTCTTGTACATCACTTCCAAAAAGTCATATTTGTGCCACACAAGTGACAAGCAATGACCATCTCCAACAAAAGAGAATCTAACCAACTCCCCTTGACATTCAACAGTGCAACCATTACAGGACCCCTGTTATTAACATCCTGGAGGTCACCATTGACCAGAAACTTAACTGGACTGGCTATATAAAAACTTTGGCTAGGAAATCAGGTCAGATGCTGGAAACTCTGCAACGATTAACTCAGTTCTTGACTCCCCAAAGCCTGTCTACTATCTACAAGGCACAAATCAGGAGTGTGATGGAATACTTCCCACTTGCCTGGTAGAGTAGAGCTCCCAAAACACTCAAGGAGCTCAAGACCATCCAGGCCAAAACAATTTGCTAGATTACACCCCATTCACCACCTTAAACATTTACTTCTTCTGCCACTGGTGCATAGTGGCAGCAGTGCGCACCATATGCAGCAACTCATCAATGTTTCTTCAACAACACAATCCAAACTTGCAATCTCTACCATCTAGAAGGACAAGGGCAGCAGATGCATGGGAACATCACCACCTGCAAGTTCCCCTCCAAGCCACACACCATCCTGACATGGAAATATATCGCCGTTCCTTCACTGTCGCTGGGTCAAAATCCTGGAACTCCATCCCTAACAGCACTGTGGGTGTACCTATAGCACCTGGATAGCAGCAGTTCAAGAGTGTGTCTCACCACCACCTTGCCAAGAGTAATTAGGGATGGGCAATAACTGCTGGCCTTGCCAGCAACATCTACACCCCAAGAACAGTGGATGACACAAAGATTGGCCGGGTGGTTAACAGTGAGGTTAAGTGTCTTGGGCTACAGGAAGATATAAACAGGATGGTCAAATGGGCAGATATGGGGCAGATGGAATTTAACCCTGAAAAGTGTGAGATGATACACTTTGGAAACAGTAATTTGACAAGGAAGTATTCAATGAACGTCATGACACTAGGAAGTTCTGAGGATCAAAGGGACCTTGGCATGTGTGTCCATAGATCTCTGAAGGTGGAGAGGCATGTTAGTGGGGTGGTGAAAAAGGCATATGGGACATTTGCCTTTATCAATTGAGGCATAGATTACAAAAGTAGGGAGGTCATGTTGGAGTTGTATAGAACATTGGTGAGGCCACAGCTGGAGTACTGTGTGCAGTCCTGGTTGCCACATTATAGGAAGGATGTGATTGCACTGGAGGGAGTGCAGAGGGATGTTGCCTGGGATGAAAGATTTAAGTTATGAAGACTGAGGGGTGACCTGATCAAGGTGTACAAGATTATGAGGGGCACGGACAGGGTGGATAGGGAGCAACTGTTCCCTTTAATTGAAGAGTCAGTCTCAAAGGGGCATATGTTCAAGGTGAGGGGCAGGAGGTTTAGGGGGGATGTGAGGAAAAACTTTTTTACCCAGAGTGTGGTGACGGTCTGGATGCACTGCCTGGGAGGGTGGTGGAGGCGGGTTGCCTCACATCTTTTAAAAAGTACCTGGATGAGCACTTGGCACATCATAACATTCAAGGCTATGGGCCAAGTGCTGGTAAATGGGATTAGGTAGGTAAGTCAGGTGTTTCTCACGTGTCAGTGCAGACTTGATGGGCCAAAGGGCCTCTTCTGCACTGTGATTCTGTGAAATGAAAAAAGGAAGATACATCCACACAAAAGAGCAAGAAAAAGGTGATTCTGCTCCTTAATTTAAGCTGGCCATTTACTAATCCTGAATTGTATTATTTCTGGCATTGTGCACCACGACTTCCATTTTACCCACATTCTTGCTATGTACCAGAATTGCTTGATACACTTTTCTCCTAGGAGAAAGTGAAGGATCTGCTTCTCACCTAAGGCTTCCCACTGTTGGTAAGCATTTCTCAGGATGGTCAGCAGAAGATACCCTGGCACTTCCATGGAAAATCCATTTATTGTTTCTTTCCCTTCACAGTATGTGGGTACTGTGGACAGCTACTTCTTTGATAGTAACAACTGGCATTCATGCTGATGTTTCTGCAGGATGGATATTACCTGAACATGAATCGAGAGAAAATCTTTAGCCCTTGGAGTTGAAATTGAGAGCCCTGAGTTTCCATCCCTAATCATGTATACCACCCAGCTGATGCCTCTTTTCCACAGGTAATGTGATGAAAATATGGGCCCTTGCTAACACAGCGGTTCACACTTCCTGGTACATGTAGCATTGCAGACTGCCTAATGTGGAAGATATTGCCTGGGCTGGTTTGGAAGGATGTAGTGACACAGAAATTTCATGCTGTGGTAATCTTTGCTTTTACAGTAAGAGCTGTCCCTGGTCCAGATTTTGCTTGCAGATCATTGTGCAGCAGATGGCATATCTCTGTGGTATCATCTCTTTGTGAAGTGGAGGTGGAAAAGCCAGAAATCCACTGACACATCCAGCTGCAGATTACAGACTATTGTCGGAAATGGCCTGAGTGTCTCAAAGGTTCTTACACTCACATTGTTAGACTCCTTACAAACTTTCTTCCTCATTACAATCATGTGAAATCTGCAGGAGTTAGCTGGTGTTGATATTTATGTGGTAGTGGGGAGGGAGCTGGGGTGATTGTTAGCAACCAGAAAACATAGAAATATGGGTGGGGGGGGCAACTGTCCAAATTGACAAGCCGGCTAGCTGCTGGATGAGAATGTCTGCTGTAAAGGCTATAGCCAGGGACCAGAGAAGAGGAAAGGAGGGAGAGTTTGTGGATGTGCGGGGGAACAGAAGGTGGCAGAGAGGTAGATATCAGACCAACGTGGGGCGAAGATTGTCAGGGGGAGGCATGGGACCACGAGGGTGGGGAGGTCATAAGACTGCAAGAGAGTCATCCGATTAAGGGGAGGGAGACCAATGCAGACATTGATTTTGATACAAAGAGCACTCAATATTTAGGTTGGGGGACTGGGTTGAAGCACTTCTGCTCAGCTTGACCCACAAACAGTACTTAGATAATGGATGTGGCACATATCGCCTCTCCAGGGTCCTGGGAGATGTGGCTTGCAGCTTTTAAGCCAACATGGCTGCTAAAACTTGAGGCACATGCCCTCATTTAAATATTGTAATTACTTATCCACCTGTTAGTGAAGTTAAGTGCAGAATATTTACCAGGATATTTATCTTGCAATGATGACGTTAGAAGTCTGAGAAGGTAACTTGGAGGTGATGGTGTTCCCACATCTTTGGAGCTCTTGCCCTTCTTGGTGTTCGAGGTCACAGGGGAATGCTGCTGAAGTATATGGCAATATATTGTCATGGAACCCAGTACCTACCTACTTCGATGCACTAAAAAATTGTCACAAAAATGTCTTCTATTCAATTAAAGCATTTATATTTCCTAGCAATTTCATTGTGATACAATGGCCCAGAATTTTCTGGGAAAGTAACAGTGATTTTGATGCAAACTCTGTTAGTAGTGTGTACATTTATGGTGACGAAGCGATATGCTGTGAATTGTGATTCACCGCAAGTTGTTGAAGGATTTGCATCATTCCATGGTTAGTCTCAGGATCTCGTTGCCAATCTCCCCCACAGCCACTCCCAAAGTTTCAAGGCATTGCTGAATTTGCCCTTTTGTAATGACTGTAAAAAGATGGGCAGCTACTTAACAATGTAACAACCCTTTTAATGATGAGGTTATGCTCCTGCATTGCCACACAACCCTGAAGGCCCAGAAAAGGAACAATTGAAACTGTGCCTCTCTCTTCCATAGGTGGTAAATTGTTCCATGAGGTTTTTAACTGGCATCAATTTGTGGTGCAAATATCTTTTTGAGCTGATGGTTGAGGAAAAAGAATAACTCATGGGGCACACCAAGATGCCACGCACCAGCAAGTTCCGGGCCAATGGTCTTCTCGGGTCAACTAGAGATGGACAATAAATTTGGTGTTTCCAGCTTTGAGCACATGACAAGAAAAGCTTTTTAAAAAGTGGGCTGGCCCTATGCTGAATCGCTAATGTTGCACCAGGTGCAGTGCTAAGTCTCAGGGTAACATTCGTAGAATCATAGAATGGTTACTGCACAGAAGAAGGATATTCAGCCCATCGTGATGGTGCCACTGCACTGAAAGAGCAAATCAGTTAGCCCCCCTCACCAGCCCCTTCGCCACAGTGTTGCAATTTTTTTTCCCTTCAGCTGCTTATCCACTTTCCTTTCAAAAGGCACAATGGAATCGGCCTTCACCACACTCTTAGGCAGTGCATTCTAGATCCTAATCACCTGCTCGTTCTTTTTCTTTTAATCCATTCACGGGACATAGCGTCGCTGGCTAGGCCAGCATTTATATTACCCATCCCTAATTACCTGAGAAGGTGGTGGTCAGCCACCTTCTTGAACTGCTGCTGTCGATGTGGTGTAGGTACATTGATGAAGAAGTTGAAGATGGTTGGGCCTAGGACACTACCCTGAGGAATTCCTGCAGTGATGTGCTGGGACAGAGATGATTGACCTCCATCAACCACAACCTTCTTCCTTTGTGCTAGGTGTGACTCCAACCAGCGGAGAGTTTTCCCCCTGATTCCCATTGACTCCAGTTTTGCTAGGGTTCCTTGATGCCACACTAGGTCAAAGGGCAGTCACTCTCACCTCACCTTGGGAGTTCAGCTCTTTTGTTCATGTTTGGATCAAGGCTGTAATGAGGTCAGAAGCTGAGCAGCCCTAGCAAAACCCAAACTGAGCATCAGTGATCATGTTATTGCTGAGTGATAGCAGTGCTGATGACCTCTTCCATCATTTTAGATGATCGAGGGTAGGCTGATGGTGCAGCAATTGGTCAGTTTGGATTTGTCCTGCTTTCAGTGGACCAGGAAACCTTTGTCCTTCACCTTATTGGTCCTATGTTTCTCGACCAATCAATTAATGGGGGCAATTTCTCTCAACGTACTCTGTCTCGACTTTTCATGATTTTGAACACTTCTATCAAATTTCCTCTCAACCTTTTCTTCTCTGAGGAGCTTCTCCAATTTATCAATGTAACTGAAGTCTCTCATCCTTTGAATATTATCATAAATCTTTCCTGCACTCTCTCTAAAGCCTTCACATCCTTCCTAAAATGTATTGCCCAGAAGTAGACACAATACTGCAGTTGAGGCTGAACCAGTGCTTTATCAATGTTCATCATAGCTTCCTTCTTTTTGCATTCCATGCCTTTATTTATGAAGCCAAGAATCCTGTATGCCTTTCTAACCATTTCTCAACCTGCTTTTCCACCTTCAATGATTTGTGCACATATACTTCTAGGTTTCACTGTTCCTGTACCCACTTTGGGATTGTACCCTTTATTTTATACTTCCTCCCCTTGGGCAGGATCTTTAAGTTGGTGAGCAGGGGGCGGGGCCCACTTGCCGACACGTAAAATGACGCGGGATGATGTTGGGTAGAACTCCCAATGTCACCCAGCGTCATTTCCATTTTCAGGTTGGCGGGGTTCAGCTGAGTCAGCTGCACACCCGCCGACCTGTCAACAGCTATTGAGGCCATTGAAAAACTAATTAAGATTGTTGATGGACCTGCCCGTCCAACTTAAGGTTGGCGGGCATGCTGGGGGCCCTGGCGGGCTTCAGAAAAAGCATGAAACCTCATCCATGGGCGGGATGAGGTTTCATGAGGGTATTTAAATCCTTAAGGAAGGTTTCAGTAAAAGTTATGGACACTGTCACATGAGGGAACATGGCAGGGAAAATTCTTAAACATGTTTAATAAAAATTTTAAATCGGAGCTGATCTCCCTGAGGCTGCACTTAGCCTCAGGGAGATCTATAGATCTATGTGCTCTTTTGCGCGCATGCGCGAAAGAGCACACTCCTGGCTGAGGGAATCCACCCTTACCCGTACAGGAAACGCAAAGTGCATAGGGCCTTAATTGGCCTGCCACGTAAAACAGTGGCGCTGATCGGAGGCACACCCGCCTGAGCCCGCCCACTCCTGCACTTCCCCCCAACGGGGGGAAAATGTTTCCCCTTGTTCTTCCCACCAACATGTATCATGTCTCTGCATTAAATTTCATCTCTCACATGTCCGCTCATTCAGTGAGCTTGAAGTCTGACACTATCCTCTTCACAGTTCACGATATTTCCAAGTTTTGTGTCACCTGCAAAATTTGCCCTGTACCCCCAAGCCTAGGTAATTAATATATATCAAGAAAATCCGTTGTCCCAGTACCAATCCATTCATTGGCCCTGATCTTCCAGTCAGTGGCAATGTTGGGCACACTGCCATTACCTGCAAAGTTTTCTGCACCCCAACTGAGCTGTCCATTTTCAGCCAGGATTTCTGAGCCTTGCTGAAGCAGAAATGAGCTGGAACAGTGTCTCCAGGGTAAGTCCAGCAAGTGAAGGTTTAAAGGTCTCAAGTCATTTAATGAATGAGTGTGCATAAGTGAATGGATGAGCAAATGGTTGAGTGAGTGGGTGAGAGAATGAGTGAGTGGATGAATGGGTAAGTGAGTGGGTGACTGAGTGGTGGGTGTGGGCAGTTGTCTCAGGGGCAGGGGTTGGGCGGGTAGTTGGGTTGGGTCGGGTGGGCAGTCAGGACAGGTGGTAGTCGAGGCAGGTGGGTAGTTGGGTCGGGTGGGTAGCTGAGTCAGATTGGGTGAGTTGACAAGTCTGATCAGGCCTTCTTTAACAGCCTGGGATACAATCCATCCAGCCCTGGTGACTTATCCAGATTCAAGAATGTCAGTTGCTCCAGTACTTCCTCTCTCACTATGCTTATCAGTTCGGGTGGATAGTCAGTTAAGGTGTGTAGCTCATCGGGTGGGTGGTCGGGTCGGTGGGGTAGTTGGGCCGGGGAAGGATAGTTGGGTTGGTTGTGGACGTAGCTGGATCTGTTGGGGGGGCAGTGCTGGGAGAGAGAGTTGGGCTGGGTCAGCCTGGTGGGATAATTTGTGGGGGTGTGGGGGAAGGGGCATGTAGGTTGTTGTATTCAATTTTGTTAAGCTGCTTAATCACTGAGTTAGACAAGGTATTAATCAGCGTAACATTTCCTGGAGATATCCAGGTAACTTCCATAAATTTGGTCCAAGTCTCTGACACTGAGCTCAGGGTCGGAGATATTTGTGCTGTGGCCCAGGTAGCGTAAATCAGCCCATTGGATGTCTAAACTTTGGGGGAAATTACAGCTCATATGTGTGTGCAAGGGCTTCCACAGGGCCCCAGTATGCCACACTGACTCCAGATTTTGCTGCTCTGAATATTGGAAGATTTGGGCCAATATGTTAGTATATCTTCCCTTTATTCCCATAACATTTACTAGTTTGAACACTGTGTCCTTAATTAATGTATGGTACAGACACTTAACTCCCAGTTTGTTTGCCTTATGACCCTATACCAGGAAGACCAGCAGCGTGTTGAATCAAAACGTTTGATTTGCACTGAAACCTTATCTGCTGCCTGTGTAACTCCCTTCAAATAATATAATCAACTTAAACTTGCTTCTTTCTGCACAGAAGCTCAAAAACAAGGTTAACCACAAGTTCTTATTTTAATTTTGATTGTCGTGATTTCAAACATTCACCTTTATTTTCAGATTACTCCTGTTTGCTGACCTTAACTTTTTGGAGCACCTCTATGAATACCCAAAAGCCCCAAAAAGTGCAGTTAAAGAAGGCAATCTGGCTCATCTAGTTCATGTTAAAAAATTTGTTCATGGATACTGAGGGTAGAATTTTCCCCGCAGTTGGGGGGGGGGTTGTGCGGGGGCGGGCGCAGACCCAATTGGCGCCCCCAGTCGGGTCTGTGCCGCCATCTTATGTGTGATGTGCACCTGTAAGCGCTGAACGCTCCCTGTGCAGGCGGGGAGGGGTTGCCTGAGCCTGTGTTTTTTCACGCATGACGTGTAAGAGAGCAGAAATCTCCCCGAGGCACAGAGCTGCCTCAGGGAGATTAGTTTAAGTTCCAAAAATTTTAATAGAAAAAAAAACTTTAAGACATGTCCCCTCATGTGACAGTGTCACATGAGCTGCGACATGCCAATGAACTTTAATGAAAAAATTTATTTAATTTATAAACCCTTCATGAAACCTCATCCCTCCTGTGGATGATGTTCCATGAAAAATGCGAAGGCCGCCTGGGCTCTTCTCCTGCCCATCAACCTTAAGTTTGGATGGGCAGCTTTCTCAATAGGCTTAATTAGTTCTTTAACGGCCTTAACAGACCTTTGACAGTTCGGTGGGTGCACACCTGCCGAACTGAAAATATAAATGAAGCACGGTGACATCAGGACACCCGCCTGACGTCACCCCATGTCATATTACGCCTTGGTGAGCGGGCCCCACCCCCGCTTGCCCGAGCCGAAGACTCATCCTTGTGCGTTGCTGGTATATTTATTGCCCCTTCCAAATTGCTCTGAAGAAGATCGTTGTGAGCCAAATCTTGAACCTCTGCAGTCATGTGGTGTAGGTACATACACAGTATTCTTATGTAGGGCGTTCCAGTATATTGACCCTGTAATGATGAATGAATGGCAATATTTTCCCATGTCAGAATGGTGTGTGACCTGGAGGGGAACTTGCAGGTGTTGTGCCTGCTGCCCTTGGTAGAGCTTCCAGGTTTGGAAGGTGCTGTTGAAGTTCATTATTCCATTGAAACACACAATCCTTAACTTCACCACGTGACTGCCTCTTGAATAAGTCCATAGTTTCTATCATGCAGTGGCTCAATCAGAAACTCATTTCAGGTTTAGGTCATGCTTCCCAACAACTATTTGCGATATGACTTCAGAAAAGATCAAGGAGGTTAGTTAGGCAGGATCTACCCCTTCTGATATCTTGCTGGCTGTCATTTAGTCCAGTAGTATTCCTTTAAATCTTTCCATGTTTCCCATCAATCACCAGGGTCAAATTCATGAGACAGCTGTCTATATCACAGTTGCCTCCGGTTCCATTCTGCTGTTATGCCACCTACTATATATAGGAGAAAAAAATCTTTATATATCCCAACCTTCTCAGCAAAACAAAATAAAATGCTCAAAATAACACTGATTCTAAATAAGCCAAAAAAAGGTGCAAAAGATATTATTAAAATAATTAATTTGTTACAAATTGACGCTGACACTCTTTTTTTGACGTGTGGGTGTTTATAAGAAAAAAATGAACAAGTTTAGCCAGAGGTCACCCCTGACTTATGTTTAAGGAGTTCAAGATGCATCTCTGACTTCCCCGGATACTTAAAAAGGATCAACCAGTGGCCCTCAGAATTGGAAGAACAGATGGTCTACACTGAAGGATGTACATAATATTCATTTTTAAACAGAGTCATTTCCACAACAGACTGAAGTGTTTTGCCTGGAACCTGTCAGAATCTTGGAAACTTCCAGCAAAGTGAGGTAATACTGTAATATATAATGAACCTCTGTACAAGAAGACCGTTGTGCTCAGTTTGAGGTGCATACATTGGAATCACCGAAAAGTGAAATACTGATGTTCAAGGTCAACTTTATTTTATACGGACATACAAATTAGGAGCAGGAGTTGGCCACTCTGCCCTTTGAGTTTGCTCCACCATTCAATAAGATCATGGCTGATCTGATTTCAACCTCAACTCCACATTCCCTCCTACCATCGATAACCCTTCGTCCCTTTGCTTATCAAGAATCTATCTAGCTCTACTTTAAAAATATTCAAGGAGCTTCTACCGCCTTTTGAGAGAGTTCGAAAGACTCACAACACTCTGAGAGAAAAAATTCTCCTCATCTCTGTCTTAAATGGATGACCCCTTATTTTTATATAGTGGTCTCTAGTTCTAGATTCTCTCACAAGGGGAAACATTCTCACCACATCCACCTTGTTGAGATCCCTCAGGTTATTTTTTGATCAAGTTGCCTCTTTCTCTTCTAAACTCCAGCATATACAAGCCTAGCCTGTCCAGCCTTCCTTCATAAGGTAATTATGTGGAGTTATAAGCAACAATTACCACATAACACATATTTAAAATAAATTATTCTAAGGTTTTGTGGAACTTGTTCACTTTATATTGTTTAGCATAGGGTCCAACACACTTTAAACAGCCAGTCCTGTTGGCCTGAGCAGTCACCCATGGTCAGGCACAATGACAGATGTGGCAGTGAGCCTAGCATGTCTGTCCCTGTACTGTGTATCGACAGGGAGATGGGGGCAAGGCTGCAAAGGGGCAGGAACACACAGCTGCAGCTTCTCAAACTGGCCAGGATCCAAGATGGCAGCCGTCATGCAGCAGCTGGAGTAGCTCGTAACTTTTTCACAAAAATAAAATAAATACATCAAGTATCTGGTTCATTTTTAAAAGTATTTTAAGATTTTCACATAGGCTTTTTTTTTAGTGGTTTCTGCTTCTAAATATTTGTCAGCAGGAAAGTTCCTTTAACTAATGGATAATATATTGAAACTGGAAAAATAAATTGCCAAAAGACAGGATATTTGATAAAAAGCCGACAAGGTAACGTATTTCTACCTTTTGAAACCTAAATATTTTCTCCTCTGAGGTGTGCAGTTTGTCATGGTTATGTCATATGCCTGTAAAACATGTAAGGAAGATGGATTCTTTACATTTTTAAAAACAAAGAGGCATGGAATGGACAATTTACTTTATCAAAATGGACTCCAGGGCTCTCAGGTGACGTCTTTTATGGTTTCTGTGCAGACAGAGACAGACATATCTCTGGGAAGTAATTTAAAATGCAAATAGCCTTCCCAGATTCTGATTGACTCCCCCTCACCATTTTAATTGAAGAGATTTAAAATGACAATATCTTGCTGGCCCCATGAAGATGGAATTTCAAATAAAGGCATTTTGGAAACTAATCATAACTGGAATACCGATGAGATAGCAAATAACCTTCACTGTGTGACAAATTGCTTAACATTTAGTCCATTGTGTGGACAATGGAAAACATTGATGCTATTGTCACATGACAGAAACTGGCTTGTGATAGGAAATGCATTACTAATCCAAAAGGGCAGCCCAGTGAGTCAGTCTGGGGCCAGCACCTTGGAGGGAGAGATCTCACCCTGTCCAAAAAAGAAAGTCATCTGAGGCAATGAAGAAGGACTAATTTGATTTATCTGCAGGATTATAAACTTTACTGCGGGAGATTGACCACAATTTTGACTGCAAAAGCCAGAAACTTTCAATGCCCTTTGTCTTCAGTGACCCATGAGAGAATCCCTCAGGCCTGTAATGTTTCAACCATTACCTTAAAGACTGTTTAAAGAAGTAATCTGTTTATTTTAGAACTCTTTTAGTAATCTAAGTACCTCTTTAGAAATCATGTTTCCTTTTGTTTGTGTGTGTATATGTGCATGCACCTGTGTATGTGTATGTCTGTATGCTTGAGGAGTAGGTATTTCTTGCATTTACATTTCAGGTGTTGTGAAAAATAAATGTTTATACTTTCTTTTGATTTAAATTTACAGAGAAAGACTGTTTCCAGTCAGTTCTTTAAAGCCGCAGCACTGAAGGGGTTAAAACATTCCTCTTCAAAAATACATCTTGTTGCAGTCAGGCCAGAGATGGGAAAAGGGAATAATTATTTCACTTCTCTCCTCTTCATTCACAACAAGCTTTTTCCATCAACTATGCAACAGTCATTAGTTTATTAGGCCTTGGCATCAGGGTAGGGATTCCAATGGTAACCCATGGCAAAGGATTTTTTCCCCAAAATGTGCTAATAGTGCACTAGCAATAAGAAATAATTTCTTGGTTTGATAAAATAAATCCATTGTTTACATCTAATGGCTCTAAATGTTGCAAGATTTATTGTGTTGTAACTCTTAAGCTGTTCACTGGTTTAAGGAAAGAGTAGGCTTTTTATTTCTTGTTTCCAGTTCAGGTACTGTCATGCTAAAATTAAGGGCAAGCCCAAAATTCTGGAGACACATGTTCATTGGCAGAAGTGCAGTCTGCACCCAACATCCCAAGAACAATTTATTTAAGTGCTCATGGTGGGTGGGTGGCCCAAGGGTGTGAGAACATTTCAGAAGCATCTGCCCTGTTCTGCTGGGTCACTAACCCCCTTCCCTGACTGAATAATGGGAACAACTTGCTGTAATTTTTAAGTTAATCAATTAGCATTCTCTCCCACCATTTTCTGGCAAGCCTATACTAGCTCTGTTGGGCAGAATTCCCAGGATAGCTCTGGAGTTCCTCCAGCCAGAGTCAAAAGATGTTGGGAGCATGGGTGCAAGGCCAGGCTGCTCCATCCCAGATGAGAATGTGGGGCATAAGGAAAATAGAACAAATTGTAGTACATCTGTGTACCACTCAAGTTATGATTGTTTCCAAACAATAAGGAATCTGACAGCTTCCATCAAGTCCATTTGTGAGGCATTAAATAAATCCAAACATAAAAGCGCTTGCTGTTGATGAGTAAACCCATTGCAACCTCAACCCCAACCCATGCAAACCAACATCACATTGGAAAGGATTTTTGGGTGGTCGGGTGGGTGGTCGGGTGGGTGGGCCCGAGAGCAGCCAGGAAATAGCCCGCTGCCTGCGATTGGCCCCCGACCACAATTTCACACTGGCTGGAAAATTAATGGTCAGCCAGCATGAAACATGTGCTGAAATGCTCAGCGCTGCTGGGGTGGAGGTGGGAGGAGCCATTTTTAATATGTGAAAAATTCTGCCCAAAATATATATTTTTTAAACTTTCATTATTGAATCCTCATCCTGCCCGTGGATGAGGTTTCCTAAAAAAATCCAAAGTCCGCCTGGCCAATTTGCCACCCGCCTACCGTAAGGTTGGACAGACAGCGAAAAATTGCTTTAAATTAATTGATTAATTGATTGAGGCCTTAATAGGCGTGCGACCACTGACCAGGAAATCATGCAATCACGTCATGACACTCGCCCGACATCATCACACGTTATTTTACACCTGATCGGGTTGGGCGCACGTTTGCCTGCGGGATGTTAAATCCTGCCCATTATTTCAGAACGCTCAGAAGGTTAAGACAAACACGTACAGTTGAACCTGTTTTATTTTAGTGATATATTATATATCTTTTTGTTGCTGGACACTGGCTTACTATTAGAACCTGGAATGGTAGACTTGTTGGAAGGCCAAAGTACTTCTTATTTAGTTCCAGATTGCCATGTAAGCCATTGATCTGATATTTTTGGGTGATCCGAGTTAGATAAGCATTTGGGAAGCTGGCCAATGTTCTGGTTAAGCAATGCAATTCCATTTGGTTTGCACACTGGTTTGGGGGCATGATTATTAAGCCTTGGCTCTGCCAACATGAGCCCTGGACTTAGGTAGCAGAGTTTGTACAAGTTGTATAGTGTCAGCCATGGCTAAATTGGTACCAATGCCAGTCACCTTCTGTTACTTTGTTAAGTCACTATCTGTCTTGTGTGAAACTGAGCAGATAATAGCACTGTGGGTGTACTTACAAGAAGGTTCAAGAAGGCAGTTCACAACCGCCTTCTCAAGGACAATTAGGGATGGGCAATAATTGCTGGCTGAGACAGCGATGCCCACATCCCGTAGACAAATAAAAATAAATACTAACAGGCTCTTTGATTGTGGTGATATAACAGATAAACCAGATTCTATTGACCTCTGGCATTTGTGCCTGTATATTTTTCCAGAATGGTCCTTGGATGAAGTCAGATTGGAATGGTGGCTGATTATGCCTCGAGGCCAATTAATTATAGCACTGCCTGCTAGCCTACACAGGCCAGGAATTGGACCCTGGGAGGTTCCAATTCTATGGCCAGAATTTTGACATTGGCAGGTGAGGTTGGGGGGGGCGGTGGGGGGGTGGGGGGGAGTGGGGGGGGGGGGGGGGGGGGTGGGGGGGGGCGCACTTTGACGCGTAAACTGATGCGCGTGCGTCTCAACATCACTGCGCGTCATTTAGATCTTTCCTTTGGTGGTCGCATTCCGGAGGTGGCTGTGCGCCCGCCGAACTGTCAAAGGCCTGTTAAGGCCATTCAAAACCCAATTAAAGTACCTATCAATGCTGCCCGTCTAACCTTGAGGTTGGCGGGCAAATGAAGGGCCCAAGCGGCCTTCACGTTTTTCAGGAAACCTCATTCACAGGTGGGATGAGGTTTCCTGAAGGTTTTATTAAATAAATAAATAATTTTTGCACAATTCATTAACATGTCCCAGCTCATGTGGGGACATGTCTAAATAATTTTTAACTTTATTATTTCTGAACTTTCATTATGTACTTAATCTCCCTGAATTATCTCCGTGCCTCAGGGAGATTTATGTGCTCTTACACCGTGACTCTCCCTCCTCCCCCTGCCCACACAGATAGCGCTCAGTGCCAGTGGCCGTGCATCATGCTGGGCGGGCCTTAATTGGCTCATCCATGTAAAATAGTGGCGCGCAGCCGAACGCGGGTGGCGATTGGCTATGTGCCTGCCCGTGCCTGCTCCTGACTGGCCCGAACGACATACAGAAAATTCTTCCCTATATGACTTAATACCTAGAGAATGAGCGCCATAGGCTAGCTGCATCTTAGGGATATCACAGGCACGTTCCAGAATGGATCCCTGGACAATAGTTAGAAATGGGAATGTTTGATCTTTTTCTAATTTTTTCTAACCCAGTTTAGAGTGCTCAGAGTGCTAAAACTGCTAATTTAATACAGGGATCAAAACCAGAACTATCTTTATCTTTATGACTTTGTGACTCTTTATAGCCAAGGTTTAATGGCAAAAGAAGCCGAACATTGCAAGTCCTGCCTCAAACACAGTACCTACCATTTTCATGGAGGTGGGAATAGGCCCACATCAGGATTTGCACCTGCACACGTCACAGAGACAGCCACCCATAGAAAACAGCAACTGCCTCCACTCATGTCTAATTTTCGTGACCCAGGTGTGTGAAGCATGACATGTGCAAGTTAGACCTGGTTGGACCAACTCTGAATTTTGTGGAGTCCTTTGGAGAGGTGGGCTACCCTTTTGGAAAAGTGGGGTACCCCTTTAGATATAGTCCAAGGACATCTTTGGGGAATGTCAGATGCTCTTTGGGGGAAGTCAGATGCCCCTTGGAAGAGGTGGGGTGTCCCTTGGGAATGTAAAAACTTGACATGAATATGCATAAAAACTGCATAAATTCATCAATTATCAAACTCATTGGAACATTAAAAGTGTCACAATGAACTGTCAAAAGCAACTGTCGAACTGTCAAGGCATTTAAAACTCCAACAGTAAAATCGTTGGGAAAAAAATGTCTTGTGCGTTTAAAAAAATCATTGATTGCAATTACACTCTATCTGTTGACTAAGCCTGAGGGCTACCATTACTGGATTCGTGCTGCATGACTGATTTCACAACCTGCCATTTTCACAGTAGGGTGCCTATCATTTCGCAGTTTGATAGACAGCTCCAGGTGGTTATAGACTCTTTGATATGTGAGTATGAATTTTGATGCTTGCTTTTATAAGAGTTTATGCACTTAAATGAAATGTTTGTTCTTATAAAGGATTATGGAGTTGAAGGAATGCAAATGTAGCAAATTAGTTTTTTTGTGAATGACAGTTCTCTTTTAAAGATGAAGCCTGAAATAGAGACAACTAGAGGGCTCTGAAGAAGAGTCATACGGACTTGAAACATTGGGCAGCATTTTCCGGTCGGCGAGCAGGGATGGGGTCCACTTGCCGACATATAAAATGACGTGGGATGACGTCGGGTTTGCCTCCCGATGTCACCTCATGTCATTTAGGTTTTCAATTCAGTGGGCACGCAGCCGAGTCGGCTGTGCACCCACTGAACTGTCAACGGCCTATTATGGCCATTAAAATACTAATTAATGAACTTAATGGGCCTGCCTGTCCAACCTTAAGGTTGGCGGGCAGGCGAGGAGCCCAGGCGGCCTTCGGATAATGCATGAAACCTCATCCACAGGCATGTTGATGTTTCATATAAGATTTAAAATTTCCCAAAAATTCTTAAATAAAAAAATTTAAGGACATGTCCCATCTCATGTGACAGTTTGACATGAGGGGGGGACATGTCCTTAAATTTTTTTACATCTTTAATTAGGTTTTTAAAAGTAACACTGATCTCCCTGAGACAGCACTTTGCCTCTGGGAGATCTGTGATGCGCTCAAAAGAGCGCACTCCAGGCTCAGGGAATCCCCTCCTGCTGCAAAGGGAGCACACAGCGCTTCCAGGTGAATTAATTAGCCTGCCCATGAAATATGGCACGTGCCACTGACCGGGGGCGCTGATCGCGCACAACCCCCCCCAACGAGGGAGAAAATGCTGCCCATTAACTCTGCTTCTCTCTCCACAGATGCTGCTAGACCTGCTGAGCTTTTCCAGCATTTTCTGTTATTGTTTCAAATTTCCAGCATCCGCAGTATTTTGCTTTTATAACTTTATACCATTTCATCTCAGCATGGCTCCCAAAGTCTGTCCATGTTGGACACTGAGTGAGTTGGCACGGTGGTTGTAAGGACAAATGTGGTGGGTGGAGGGCGTGAGTTGATAGGAGTTGGCATTAAGTTGGCATAGGACCGACAAAAGACCATGGGGGTAAGCAGAGGGCATGAGGTGGCATGGAGGGTATGAGGAGCAATGGGGATTGAAAAGGGGGCATAGTTTGGCATGGAGTTATGTGAGGCCAAGTAGCTAGGCAGAGGGGCATAGGTTGGTAAACAGGACTTGAGGGGCCATGGGGGAGGGTGGTGGGCCATGGGTTGGCAAGGGTGGGGCAGAAGGAGTGTGTGGAGAGTGAGGAGGTGAGAAGATTGAGGACTGGAGGGCTGTTGGTGTTTTACTGGATTTTTTAAAAGCTTCAACAGAGAGCCAGAGCACCCAGGCAGGCCTTTCACTCAGCCTGGCTCACACAAGGCAACCTCTGCACTCAAAGTTGGGTCATCTGGCCTGACTCCTAGAGAATCCTGTCACCATGGAATGAAAATTCTAACTTCTGGATCACTATCTCCCGGGTTGAGTTTGAGGAGCCGGGAAATGTCCCAACTCTGTGCTTCTGACCTGGGTGTCAAAATTTAGGAAATATGTGAAGGCATTGGAAAGAGTGCAGAAATTATTCACGAGAATGGTTGCCAGGGATGAGGAACTTCAGTTACATAGAAAGATTGAAGATGTTAGGACTGTTTTCCTTGGAGAAGAGAAGGTACAAAGGAGATTTGAATCATTAGAGGTCTGAACAGAGAGCATAGGGAAAAATTGTTTCCATGGGTGGAAGGATTGAGAACTGGGGGCACAAATTTAAGTAACCGGCAAAGGAAGCAATGGTGAAATGAGGAAAATCTTTTTTACACAGTGAGTAGTTAGGATCTGGAATGCATTGCTTGAGAGTGTGGTGGAGACAGGGTCAATTGAAGCATTCAAGAGCGAATTGGATTATTATCTGAAAAGGAAGAACGTGTAGGGCTGCAGGAAGAAAGTGGGGAATGGCACTAATTAAATTGCTCCTACAGAGTGGCAGTGCAGGCACGATGGGTAAAATGGCCTCCATCTGTGCTGAAACTGTTCTGTGATTCAATGGGTGGAATTGTCCTAGGTTTGTACTTAGTGTGGTAGCGGGTGGGTAAAATGGAGTCCTACCTGCCGATGAAAATGGTGGGTTTTCATGTATCGTCTGGAGTCTGCCTCACTATTTATTCACTCCTGTGAAACACATCCTATCCGTGGTGGGCGGGCTCTCATTTGCCCACTCGCCATCACCCCACTGTTGCATCAAGCCGGCCGCCATCTTTAAAAGGCAGCCACCAGCAAAGTGCTCATCGCCACCAGCTCACCAGCACTGCCTGGGAGACATAGCCAGCAAAGGAAAAAGGACTGCAGCCCCTGGCTTCAACGACAGGTCCCTCAAGTGACTGCTGGATGCCATAGAGACCGGACCTGATTTGCTCTACCACACCTCTGGCCGCAGGAAGGGCAGCAAAGTCACCAACCCGGCTTGGGAGACAGTGGTAGTCAGCACAAACACCCTGCAGAGGAGAACAGCCACCCAGTGCCCCAAAATGATGAATGATCTCCTCTGTTCCGCCAGGGTAAAGCACTCTTTTCATCGCAGGATCACAGAATCACACAGTGTAGAAGAGGCCCTTTGGCCAATTGAGTCTGCACCAACACGTGAGAAACACCTGACTTACCTACCTAACCCTGTTTAACAGCACTTGGCCCATAGCCTTGAATGTTATGATGTGCCAAATGCTCATCCAGGTACTTTTTAAAGGACGTGAGGCAACCTGCCTCCACCACCCTCTCAGGCAGCGCATTCCAGACAGTTACCACACTCTAGGTAAAAGAGCTTTTCTTCACATTCCCCTAAACCTCCTGCCCCTCACCTTGAACTTGTGGCCCTTTGTGACTGACCCTTCAACTAAGGGGAACAAGCTGCTCCCTATCCACCCTGTCCATGCCCCTCATAATCTTGTACACCTCGATCAGGTCAGCCTACAGTCTTCTCTGTTCCAATAAAAACAACCCAAATCTCTTCATAACTTAAATATTTCATCCCAGGCAACATCCTGGTGAATCTCCTCTGCACCCCTTCCAGTGCAATCACATCCTTCCTATAATGTGACGACCAGAACTGCACACAGTACTCCAGCTGTGGCCTCACCAAGATTCAGTACAACTCCAACATGATCTCCCCACTTTTGTAATCTATGCCTCGATTGATGAAGGCAAGTGTCCCATATACCTTTTTCACCACCCCACTAACATGTCCCTCTGCCTTCAGAGATCTATGGACACACACGCCAAGGTCCCTTTGATCCTCAGAACTTCCTAGTGCCATGTCATTTATTGAATACTTCCTTGTCAAATTACTCCTTTCAAAGTGTATCACCTCACACCTTTCATGGTTAAATTTCATCAGCCACTTATCTGTCCATTTGACCACCCCATCTATATCTTCCTGTAGTCCAAGACACTCAACCTCACTTTTAACCACCCGGCCAATCTTTGTGTCATCCGCAAACTTACTAAACCTACCCCCCACATAGTCATCTATGTCATTTATATAAATGATAAATAATAGGGGACCCAGCACGGATCCCTGTGGTACGCCACTGGACACTGGCTTCCAGTCACTAAAGCATCCTTCTGTCATCACACTCTGTCTCCTACAGCTAAGCCAATTTTGAATCCACCTTATCAAATTACTCTGCATCCCATGTGCATTTGCCTTCTTTATAAGTCTCCCATGTGTCAAAGGCTTTACTGAAATCCATATAAACTACATCAACTACACTACCCTCATCTACACACCCGGTCACCTCCTCAAAAAATTCATTCAACTTTGTTAGGCATGACCTTCCTCTAACAAAGCCATGCTGACTATCCCTGATCAAACCTTGCCTCTCCAAGTGGAGATAGAATGTCTCCTTCAGAATTTTCTCCAATAGTTTCCCTACCACTGACGTGAGACACACTGGCCTGTAGTTCCCTGGCTTATCTCATCAACCCTTCTTAAATTGTTCAATCACATTAGCTGTTCTCCAGTTCTCTGGCACCTCCCCCGTGGCCAGAGAGGAATTAAGAATTTGGGTCAGAGCCCCTGCGATCTCCTCCCTTGCCTCCCTCAGCAGTCTGGGACACAAATCATCCAGACCTGGATGTTGCTTCCAATACCTTGTCATTCCCTATATCAATTTGCTCAATAACCTCGCAGTCTCTCTCCCAGAGTTCCATACCTTCATCCTTATTCTCTTGGGTGAAGACGGATGTGATGTATTTGTTCAACACTCTACTGATGTCCTCTAGCTCCACCCATAGATTACCACCTTGGTCCCTGATGGGCCCCATTCTTTCCCTGGTTATCCTCTTCTCATTGATATACTTATAGAAAATCTTGGGATTTTCCCTACTTTTACCAGCCAGAGCTTTCTCATATCCCCTCTTTGCTCTCCTAATTGCTTTCTTAAGCTCCACCCTGCACTTTCTGTACTCCACTAATGCCTCTGCTGATTTGCTCCCCTTGTACCTGCTAAAAGCCTCTCCTCTCCTTATTATCGTATCTTGAATATCTCTGGTCATCCATGGTTCTCTGGGCTTGTTACTCCTTCCTATCACCCTAGAGGGAACATGTTGAGCCTGTACCCTCCCTATTTCCTTTGCGTACGCCCCCCCACTGCTCTTTTGTAGATTTCCTCACAAGTAGCTGTTCCCAGTCTACCTTGGCCAGATCCTGCCTTATTTTACTAAAATCCGATCTCCCCCAATCCAAAACATCTTTTTGCAACCTGTCTATTTCTTTGTCCATAACAAGCTTAAATTGTACCATAATAATATAAAAGCAAAATACTGCTGATGCTGGAAATCTAGAACAAAAACAAAAATACCTGGAAAAACTCAGCAGGTCTGACAGCGTCTGCGGAGAGGGATACAGTTGACGTTTCGAGTCCGTATGACCCTTCAGCAGAACTAAGACAAATAGAAATGAGATGAAATATAAGCTCGTAGAAGGGGGTGGGACAGGAGAGCTTGATAGGGGGCCAGTGATAGGTGGAGGCCAAGAATAGACTGCCAAAGATGTCATCGACAAAAGGACAAAGGGGTGTTGACGGATGTTCTAATGGGGACATTAAGGGAAGCAGGCTAGTGGCAGATGGCCCTAGTGCGGGTCGGGTGGGGGGAAGGGATTGAAATCGGCTAAAAGGTGGAGATGAAACAGTAGAACGAAATAAATTTAAAAATAGGAGGGAAAAAATATATGGGATACAGGGTAATTTGATAAGGTGGATTCAAAATTGGCTTAGTTATAGAAGGCAGAGGGTGATGACAGAAGGATGCTTTAGTGACTTGGCGTGTGTGTCCATAGATCTCTGAAGGCAAAGGGGCACAGCTGGAGTACTGTGTGCAGTTCTGGTTGCCACATTATATGAAGGATGTGATTGCACTGGAGGGGTTGCACAGGAGATTCACCAGGATGTTGCCTGGGATGAAACATTTAAGTTATGAAGAGAGGTTGGATAGACTTGGGTTGTTTTCGTTGGAGCAGAGAAGATTGAAGGTTGACCTGATCGAGGTGTACAAGATTATGAGGGGCATGGACAGGGTGGATAGGGAGCAGCTGTTCACCTTAGTTGAACTGTAAGTCACAAGGGGGCATAAGTTCAAGGTGAGGGGCAGGAGGTTTAGCGGGTGTGTGAGGGAAAACCTTTTTACCCAGAGGGTGGTGACGGTCTGGAATGCACTGCCTGGGAGGGTGGTAGAGGCGGGTTGCCTCACATCCTTTAAAAAATACCTGGATGAGCATTTGGCACATTATAACATTCAAGGCTATGGGCCAAGTGCTAGTAAATGGGATTAGTTAGGTAGGTCAGGTGTTTCTCACGTGTCGGTGCAGACTCGATTGGCTGAAGGGCCTCTTCTGCACTGTGTGATTCTGTGATTCTATGATTCCATAGATGCTCTTAGACCTACTGAGTTTTTCCAGCATTTTCTGTTTTTGTTTCAGATTTCCAGCATCCGCGGAATTTTACTTTTAACTAATTATCTCCCCTGGCTTTCAGAGGCACATCTGCCAAACAGCCGACAGAGTCCATGACCCAGGGCCTCAAATCAAGCCCCGAAGAAACATCTGAAGAGGAGCCTGGAGGCACCGTCCCTAAAGTCCCATCACAGCGCGAACTCATACCCTCCACCAGTGCAGAGACACACACCTTGGTGGGACCTAGCTTTAAAGTAGCCTTAGAATCATAATCTGGTTAGCACATCGCATATTCTGATCTACAGCAGGTGGAGGGAGGGACTTTCAGGTCCCCGGCACTTGGAGGACTGCTGGAGGCCAGAAAGTTGCTGAGCCTGAGGAGCCTCTGGACTTGGTCATGTCACAGCTCCTGGAGCTGCAAAGGCAAGCTTGGGAACATCAGGAAGGGATGTCCCCTGCACTCCTCAGATTGCAAGGCACGATGGAGGAGTCCGCTGTCTTCAGGCTGAGGTGATAGCGCCAGTCTTACAATGCACCAAGGTCAACACAGGCAGGATGCATGGGCTTAGCTCCATTGCTGATGCCATAGTTGGCCTCCCACAGCATGTATGTGAGAGGAGTGCTGGGCAGCTCGATCTCACCCCAGCCACCCCTTCCACTCACGGGGTCAGCCAGGGCACCCATAGGGAGTAGGGTCAGCAGGTGCTCGCTCCGGGGCCATCCGACTACCCTCTTCCTGTGATCTCCACAGCTCCAGCTTCACAGGCTGAGGACAGAGCCGCTGCCACACAGCAGTATCCTGAAAGCGGGCCGGGGCCCTCCAAGTCTCAGATCTCCATAGGGCGCCTGCCAAAGTCATCACAGACAGGAGGTCACAGTCAGCAGGCTGCCTCCAACTCTGCTGTGGATGTCCGGGGAGCACCAAGATGTAGCGGCAGGATTAGGAAAGTTAGGTAAAAGTAGTTGCACAGCCCGACCACGGGTGTTGATCACTTGTACATACTGTTCACTGTTATCTATAAACTCCCAAGAATGTCTCCCTGCCTGTGGCTCCTTGTTCTGATGAGCAGTGTTTGCGTTTCTCAGATGTGAAACCTTTCTGCACAAGATAAAAGGCAGGTGTTTCAGTCCAAGGCCTCTTCCCTGTGCTCTGTGCAACCTTCAGACCGAAGTGATGGTCCAGCTTCACGCTCCCTGGGAACATTACTGATATCTGCACCTCGGTGGTGCTTGTCATTGCTGCTAGAATGAGTGGCCAGGTGCCACAGAATTCTCTCATTCTCACTGTGCGCTCTCAGCACCTTTAAGGTGGGGCTGGCCTCCATATCACCAGCACCTGCGACCAGTGTTGCTGTGCACCCGTCCCTGAAGGGCTGAGGTGCTGAAGGCGGACACAGCATTAGATACGTCTAGAGTTTCATGGCTGTGCCTCTGAGATGGCCCTGATCATGGAGCACAAATGAGCTGCCCTCAGCCAGACAGGAGTTAGACATTCTCAGAGGCTATGTGAGGACCTATGGGGTCACCTCACTGCATGTTGTCATCATCCTCCTGTAATCGAGCGACACTTCGGGCCTGCACTGCATCTCCATGACAGAAGCATTCTCACAGAGGGTATTGGCGTTGCCATAAGCCAAGCTGGAGTCAAACATTCATAACTGCGATATGAGGATCTATGGGGTCACCTCACTGCATGTCATCATCATCCTCCACAAATCTAGCAGCTATGAGGGCCTCCCGAGCATGCCTGCCTTGTCTAGCCAGTGCAAGAGCCTCATCCTCATCACCACTGAGGACCCCCTCATCCTCAGCCCCATTGGCGTCCTCCTCATCCGAGGAGATCTCCAGCTCCTCTATCTCCTCCTCAGCCAGCTTGTCTCCCTGTTAGGGTGCCAGCTTATAAAGAGTGCAGCAGAGGATGACGATGTGTGACACCCTCTGTGGACAGTATTGCAGGTCTCCACCAGACCGGTCCAGGCACTGGAGACGCATCTTCAGCATCCCGATGGTCTGCTCCATCAAGTTGCGAGCTGCTGAATGAGCCTCATTATAGCTTCGCTCTATTACAGTCTGAGTCTGGCGCATGGGTGTCATCAGCCACGGCTTCTGCAGGTTGTCTTTGACCCCAAGGAGCCAACCCTGCAGCCTCTGTGGAAGACCCTAGGGGTTGATGAGTGACTCAGGATGTAAGCGTCATGCACAACTCCTGGAAACAGTGTGCATACCTGCAGGATGCGTTTCTGGTGGTCGCATACCAGCTGCACATTCTGTGAGTGGAAGTCCTTGCTGTTGTTGAAGTCCACTGAGTGTAGTGACAGACGCCTGAGAACAACATAAGTGCAGTCAATCCCACCCTGCACCTTTGGGAATCCCAAGATCAGGGTGAATCCAATGGCCCTTGCATCCTGGCTGTCACGGTCCTGGGCAAAATGCACAAAGCTATGTGCCCTCGAGAAGATGGCAGCTGTGACCTCATGAATGCATTTGTGGGTGGAGGATTGTGAAATCCCACAGGGGTCACCTGTGGATCCCTGAAATAAACCATTGGCATAGAAATTGAGCCCTGTGGTCACTTTCACAGCCACTGGCAGTGGATGTCCTCCATGTCCCCTTGGCACCAAGTCCTGCAGTAAGTGGCAAATGTGAGCCATTAGGTCCCTAGACAAGCGCAGTTGTTGGCAGCACTGGTTCTCCGTCATCTGCAGGAATGACAGGTGGTGTCTATAGACCCTGGGTGTCGCTAGGCGGCAACCAGCCATGGCTCACTGTCACTCCTGTGCAGCGTGTGCCGGAGTCCCTGATGCCCCTTCTTCATGAGGTTGCACAGAACTGCCTCAGGGAGCTGAAGATTTTTCACATTAAAAATAAAGCTTTCAAAAAAAAAGGAAAGGTCCCCTCATGTGACTCAGACACATGAGCAAGGACAAGTTGAAAATGAGTTCTAAAAAATTTTATTTCATTTCTAATTAACATCGGAAACCTCATCCCACCCGTGGATAAGGTTTCCTCAAAAATCCAAAGGCTGCTTGGCTATTTGTCTACCTGCCAACCATAAGACCGGACGGGCAGGGGAAAATTCTAATTAATTAATTTACTAATGAGCTTAAAAGCCCTCTTAATTGTCAGCGGGTGCACTGACAATTAAGAGGGCGAAAGCACGATGATGTCGGGACGCTCACCTGACATCAATGAACACATTTTTCTCCCGTTCAGGTAGGGCGTGTGCCCGCCCATTGAAGGAAAAATTCTGCTCATGAATAAACAGAGAATGTACCATCCATGATGAATTTTATCAACTAAGTTATTGGGACAGGCTGCTGTTGGCATATTCCATCCCATCCACAGGTACTGTATTGTAACTTCAGTTTTCATGATGTGGGTAATGCTGGTAAGGCTGCATTTATTGTCCCTCCCTAACTGTCCTGTGAAGGTGGGTGTGAGCAATCCCCTTGGGCCACCACAGTCCTTGTGATGATGGTGCTCCCATAAATGGTGTTAGGTGGGGGAGTTTAGGGTATTGACTTGGTGATGCTGAAGGAAAGTTGACAAATGTTCCAAGCTCGGAAGATGGAGGATTTGGAGGGAAATATGGAGGTGATGCTTGACATGTATTTGAGTCATTTTTGAAGATAATAAAATACAAATTGTCAACTATGGGCTTGTACTGTGCATCATTTGAGAAAAAGTTTTGCTGGAAATTGTTTATACTATTGCACCTGGGAACTGATGTAATCTAAGTAAGCATGGGAGGGCAAAAGAAGCTGTACTGACAGCTTCCACTTCCTGACACCCAACTTTTGGAATTTTCTACTAGATGAAGATTTAAGTGGCCAGTTTGCCCAGTGCTGCTGATCACAGGATGACTGATTACTTTGAGCAAACACCAATTACAAAATCTGAAAGCATTTTTAAACTTGAGAAAATCTGACAAGTGATTGTGGCAAGACGCGTCAGCAATTTTCTGCACCTAACGCTCCCCCCCTCACTCCCAAAGTGGGTATCCACGTGTTCCAGCAGTGATCTACTATAAAATGCTAATGATCCTGACTCAGGAAGGTGGATGAGCCGGTGGGCAGCAAGCAGTTCCACTAGCACCGGAGGAATCACTTTAAAATCTTCCAGCAGGAAAATTAAAGGGCCTCGACGCATGTTTAAAACTAATGAAGGGAATTTACTGGGTAGATAGGCACCAAATTGCATCCTATTAGGGAAATCAAGAAAAAAAATGAAACATTGGTCGGAATTTAATGCAATCCCCCATAGTGAGTTTGTGGCAGGAGCATTTAATCGGGCAGAAGGATGGTAGATGTGGACTCTGCTGCCCTCCCACCACTGCCCTGATTAAGTCCCTGGTAGGAAGGGTCATGGTCAGCCTTCCTGCCACCAACTAAGGCACTTTAAGTGGGTATAAGGGACTCATCCTTCCGCCAGTGAGTCACTAATGGTAGGTAAGGGCATGCCATGTGGGAAGATCAAAATGCAAACTCTGTTGGGGTTGCTTGTGCCGGGGTGGCGGTGGCTAGGGTGAGGGGTTTCCCACATGGTCAGGCACACAGCTGAGAGCCCCTCCCCTGTCCTTGTTGCGGAACCCTCTACCCCCACTCCCCCACCCCACCAACCATCACTCACCTGTGGCCTGAGTCCCTTGGCGATCCAGGGCCTCGGATGGATGCATTACCGGCAACAGCCACCATCTCCCCAGTGGCGCTGCCAACCAATGAAGAGCTGCCGACCTCTGATAGTCCAGCAGCTTGGCAGGTGGGACTTCTGCCCCTGGAGTCCTTGATCCCGGGAAGACCCACCGCTGCCCAGATAAGTGACGTGAGCCTTTCCTAAAAGAGGTGCCTGAGGGCCCTCGCTAGCTCTCCAAACTGCAGGCGAGACCCCCATTGCCTTCATTAAATTCCCCTATCATCTTAAAATTCAGACTTATTGGATTAAAAGCCAGTCTAGAAGAAATATTTGCTCACAGGAATGTCTGTGATACGGTTGCCTGCCCTGCTCCTGAAGTCCATGGATGCAGATTTGATTGAGGTGTTATAAAGAGATAATTTTAAGAGGTGATGGAAAGGTAGGTAGTTACGTAATTAGCCATAATCCATGAGGGACCATAGGCACGTCTCTCCATTAGAGAGAGACAATTGGTTAAATAACTTGAGGGGCACCATTCCACATCAGGTGTGGGGCAAAGTAAGAAGGCAGGCCTCCACAAACTATCACAGTTAGTCCAGGGAGTGAAGCCACCTTGTTGGTGTTATTCTGCACCACACTCTAGCCATTTAGCCAACAGAGTAAACCAAACCAAAAATGTCATTAAAAAATTAGAGTTGCCATTGTTAGCCAAGAGGAGGAATAGGCTTGATGGGTCAAATTGTCTAATCTTGTTCTTATGTTAGATTTACATTGTTTGTGTGCACTTATTCATTTTATACGAATGATGTGATGCCATTCATTTTAATAATATTTTATTTCAGGTGCTTACTTTTCAGAAAATAACATCCACATTAGTGACAATGTTGTTAGCATTTGTTGTTGCAGTAATTGGAGTGTAACATGAGCATGGAAATGTAACAAAATGAAGCATCAGAAATACATGGGGCAGGATTTTCCCCCTGTTGGGGGGGTTGTGCAGGAGCGGGTGCAAGCGGGCGGGTTCCTGATTGGCGCCCCCGCTTGGGGGCGTGCCACCATTTTACGGGCGTGACGTCTGCCTGGAAGCGCTGTGCACTCACTGTGTGGGCGGAGGGGGGGGCGATGTGACTCCCTGAGCTGGGAGTGCATTCTTTCACGCATGCGTGCGAAAGATATGCACAGAATTTTCTGAGGCTAAGTGCTGCCTCAAGGAGATTAACTTAGGATTCATAAGTTCATCAAAGGCAGAAAAAAATATTCTTGACATGTCCCCTCATGTGACACTGTCACATGAGCTGGGACATGTCAATTTCTTTTATTTAAACATTTTATACAAATTTTAAAACCCTCATGAAACCTCATCCTTCCTGTGGATGAGGTTTCATGTTTATCCTGAAGGCCGCCTGGGCTCTTCACCTGCCCGTCAACTTAAGGTTGGACAGACAGCTCGGTTAATTATTTCAACTGGAATTTAAATGGCCTTAATAGGCCTTTGACAGTTCAGCTGATTTGGCTGCATGCCTGCCGAACTGAAAATCTAAGTGACGCGGGGTGACGTCGGGATGCACACTCAACGTCACCCCGCGTCATTTTGCATGTTGGCGAGCGGGTCCCGCCCCTGCTCACCGAATGGAAAATGCAACACAAGGATTAAACGGACATACAGAAAGAGCTTGCATTAATCTAGCGCTGAACACTACCTCAGGATGTTGCGAAGTACTTTTGAAATGTAATTTAGAGAAGTGTGGGAAAGAATTTACACACAGCAAGATCTTATGAACAGCAATGTGATAAACGATCAGTTAATCTGTTTTTTTTTATATAAATGATGTTGATTGAGGGATAACTGTTGGAATGAAATCCCTGACTAAATTGATCATATGCAGCAAGAGAATCAGATGTCAACATGACATTTAAAATTAGGCTTTCCCATGGTCCAGGTCAATGTGCTGACAAATTGAAATAAAAATGCTCTCTTCCCCTGGCACTAAAACTTCCCAAGCGATCATGAGGAAACATCTTTTGGTGAAATTTTGTGTTCATCAAGGGACTTGATGTTAGGTATGGGGAATGAGACACTCCCCCATTTGAAGCACTAGTGTTAGCATTGCTATTAAATGCAATTTAATACAATTGCAATTTTACTTTGTCCCAGTCATTTGAGTACACAGGTGATGCTGTTTTTTTGGAAGAGTCGAAGATTTAACGCACCATTTGGACAGCATTTAACCTTTGAATTTTTCTTGTTATAACCCATGCTTATTTATAAATGTCAAATTGCTCATTAACAGGTATGGCAGGAAATTAGTACAATTTCTTTTAATTTACCATGACTGAGGTTACTATCATGAATATACCACCATAATGCAATATAAGCAATATTATAGTTATAGTTTAATTAATTTTACTTCAGATCGAGGAATAAAAAATGGCCAGTTCCATCAGGTCCACCAAGGATGTAAAGGGTAGTAGGAAATATGAGGTAAATCAAGAAATCTTAGGTATTTGGCTTGGTGACCAAATTAAAAATACAGCATGAGGCTGGTAGATTCTGACTTGGGGTTTCCACTTGTACGCTTGTGAGCCCATGATTTTCCTACCCTTTAAAATGAATAGCATGAGTCTTGTGCTCTGGTCAGTGCTGAAGCAGAAAGTCTGCACAATTTTAGCGCATGTAAAACACACCCACTTGCATTGAGTTAAAATCAGGCCCCTGGTGTCTATAACAAAAATAGAAAGTGCTGGAAATTCTCAGCAGGTCTGGCAGCAATCTGTGGAGAGGGAGAAACAGAATGAACAGGCAGGATTTTCCCTTCGTTGGTTGGGCGCAGTGGGCGGGCCTGGGAACGGCTGTGAAACAGGCCACCGCCCACGATGGGTCTCCAACCATGATTTCACGCTGGCTGGCCAATTAATGGCCAGCCAACCTGAAGCACGCACTGAGAGCCTCAGCGCTGCTGTGACGGGGGCGGGAGGGGAGCGAGGGCTGAAGTCTGCGCATGCGCAGGGGAGCGCTCACTGAAAGCTCCCTGAAGGCACAGAGCTGCCTCAGCAAGCTGAAGAATTTTAAAATGAAAAATAAAGATTTTAAAATAAGGGAAACATGCCCCCACATGTGACTCGGTCCCATGAGCAGGGACATAATAAAAATGTTTACTTCTTTAGTAATTACTATTGGAAACCTCATCCCGCCTGTGAATGATGTTTCCTCAAAAATGCAAAGGCCACCTGGCCGAGTAGCCCACCCGCCAACCATGAGGTTGAACGGGCAGCAAAAAATAGGATTAAATTAATTGATTAATGGCCTTAATAGGCCTCTTAATTGTCGGTGGGCGCGCTGCTCACTCTCGGGCGGGCCCGCTGACCGAAATATCATGTGATGACGTCAGGACGCTCGCCCGACATCATCGTGCACTATTTTACTCCCGATCGGGTCACGCACACGCCCTTGTGCGGGATGTAAAATCCTGCCCAATGTTTCAGGTCAATGTATTTCCAGCATTCTTTGTTTCAATTTCAGACTTCCAGCATTCACAGCATTTTGTTTTTATGCCCTGGTGTTTATTTAAGTTTGTACACATTTATTCCCAGAGGCGTTGCATGCTCACGAAGCATGAAATCATCCCTCCCCAAAATGAAGTTAGATGTACCACATGCCTGAAAATGTATCTGTTCTCAATGTCAGCTTTATGTTTTAAATAGTCCATTGAGCTAAACCGAAAATGATCTTAAAAAGCACAGCAGGTGTGAAACAAACTGCCTTCACATTGTCATAAAATTGTAGCTTGTTCAATGGGAACACATAAAAAATCAATGAACAGTCAAAATATTTTAATGTACAAACTAAATACAGTGACCTATTTCTGACTTTCCACCTAAACTGTAAATGGCATGAAAAAATGATTCACTTGCTCATGCGCAATGTTCCTTTTGGTGAAGGCAGAGTCAAATATAAGGTTCTGAGCAGCTTGATAGGATGGATGCTGAAGGGGAACATAGAACTAGGGGCACAGTTTAAAAATAAGTGCTCCTCCATTTAAGACAGAGATGAGGAGGAATTTCTTCTCTCAGAGGGTTGCTAGTGTTTGGAATTCTCTTCCCCAGAGAGCAGTGGAGGCTGGGTCATTGAATGTAATCAAGGCTGATTTAGATTTTTGATTGTCAATGGAGACAAGGGTTATGGGGGACAGGCAAGGAAATGGTGTTAAGGCCGCAATCAGACCAGTCATGACCCTTATTGAATGGTGGAGCAGACTCGAGGGGTCAAAAGGCCAACTCTGTTCCTATTTCTCATGATCCTGTGAAATATTACCAAGGATGTCCCTTCATATTTTAATGTGATTTTTCCTTATTTTGTAATAAAATTGTAAACCTTTTCACATTTTTGTAACTTTTAGCTGCTGTAGATTGCAGAAATGTCAAAAAGGGTGGAATTTTGTCTTCGTTGTTTGGGTTGTAATCTGGTGGAACAGATTGTTCAGCCTTTACATGTACCACCAGATTTTTGACCCATTGAAAACATAGAACAAAAAACAGATGGATTCTGTAAGAAGTCCTGCAGATTACCAGCCAAATATTGAACTCTAATATATGCTCCAAGTTATGCAGCATGTTTAGTGGACTAGCATGGATATATTGGCATTGTTAGAGGGTTGGCTAACTAACAGGAAACAGAGAGTTTGGATAAATGGGTGATTTTCAGGTTGGCAAACTTAACTTCGTAGAGTTCCACCCGGGATCAGTGCTGAGGCTTCAACTAGTTATGGTCCATATTCATGACATGGAAGAAGGGGTTGAATGCATTGGAGCCAAATTTGCCGATGAGAAAAAGGTAGGTAGGAAAGCTAGTTCTGAGGCTGATACAATGAGCCTGCAAAGTGAAATAGATGGATTAAGTGAGTGGCCAAAAATTTGACAGAAGGGGTACAATGTGGAGAAATGTGAGGGTAGCCACTTTGGCAGGAAGAGTAGAGAAGCAGAATATTATTTAGGTGGAGAGAGACTGCAGATTGCTTCAATACAGAAGGATCTGGGTCTCACAAAAAGCAAGCATGCAGGTACAGCAAGTAAACAGAAAGGCAAATGGGATGTTGGCATTTATGCAAGGGGATGGATTGTAAAAGTAGGGAAGTTTTGCTATAACTGTACAAGGCCTTGATGTGACCTGGAATACTGTATACTCCTTACTTAAGGGATATGCTTGCATTGGAAGTGATTCAGAGAAGGTTTACTAGGCTAATTCTGAGGATGAAGGGGCTGTCGGAGAAAAGTTGAGCAGGTTGGGCCTATATTCAGTGGAGTTTAAAGAATGAGAGATCATCTTATTGAAACGTATAAGGTTCTGAGGGGGCTTGACAGTGTAGATGCTGAGAGGATGTTTCCCCTTGTGGGAGAGGCAGAGGCCACAATTTAAAAATAAGGGCCTAAATTTAACGCTTGGCATGCGCGGCAAGTCGGTGGGCCTGGAAGCGGATGTATAACCCCCTCCCAGGAAAGATTGCGTTTCCAATGCGATTTCACACTGGGTGGCCAATTAAAAGCTGCCCAACATGAAACCTGTCTGCACAATGTTTGGAAGAGCCGGGTGGAGGCACGTTTAATTGTCGGCAGGTGCAGCTCCAACCCCCACACACACACGCCGACCTCAATATTGCTCACGTGCACGATGTTGGGGCGCACACCTGACATCGTTGTGCGCAATTTCATGTGAGTTAGGTTCAGGTGTGCACCTGCCTAATCAATGTAAAATTCTGGCCAAGGCGTCATTCATTTAAGAAAGAGAGGAATTTCTTCTCTCAGAGTGCCATTGGTCTTAGTAATTCTATTCTGTAGAGAGCAGCGGAGGCTGGGTCATTGAACATATTCGAGGTTAAGTTAGATTTTTGATCAACAAGGAAATCACGGGCTAAGGGGGACAAGCGGCAAAGTGGAGTTAAGGCCACAATCAGATCAACTGTGATCTTATTGAACGGCAGAGCAGGTTCAAGGGGCCAAATTCTTGCTCTTATTTCTTATGATCTTATGACCTTATGAGTAGGTTGTAACGTATGTAAAAATGTGTTCATTTAATACAAATTTGAAACAAATATCATCATGCTGAGAGGAATGTTTCCAATGGGGAAGCATAGAGATCACTTTTGAATTCTTGGTTTTAATCAGTTCAATAGAAACCATAACCTGTTACTCTATTTGTTTCTTTGTGACAAACTTACCATTGTCCAGTATTATGTTTGTCATCATTTTAAGGGTTTTACTAGTTAGAAATTGTTTTTCTTATTGAATTTTCGACCCATTAAGTCATTTTAGTTGTGAGGGAAACAGGTAAATGAAGGGCTAGTATAAATTCTTCAAACTGAAAACTTATTTAAAAGAACGGGACAATTAGGTATTAACCTAAAACCTAAAGCCATGGCAGGATTTGGAGAAGGAATTTTTGCACAGGGCTGTGCAGACTTGTGGAATAAGCTGCCACCTAGTGCAATAAACCCTTGAGTCTGCTGATTTATGCAGACAGGAGCTTGATGGAATTTTATTGAAGTGGGAAATAGAAGATAAATGTAAAACAAAGGCACTATCCAGCCTCGAGCTTCTATCATTCGCACTTTTCTAACAGCTATATCCAGTGACATAAGAACATTCCAAGCAATTTCTGAATGGGGTCAATCAATTCATACTGCCAGTCAGACCGAATGTGTTCCTGTTGCCGTGTGGTGCAAACCCCAGCTAAATAATGGATTTATTTTTTGGATGCAACAAGAGGCCATTTTGATTTCTCCCATGTAGTGAGGTCCTGCTATTATCAGCCCTTGTCAAATAACTCATAGCAGTCCTGGTCAGCTGCACCGACGTGCCGAAAGCAGTTCAGTTTCATGGTGGGCCGCTGGCACCATAGATCAATTTTCAATATCAAGCTTCTGGCACACAAACAATGGGAGTTCAACAGACCATTTTATATAGCCTGTTCTGATTTCAAAAAGACCTTTGATTCTGTCAAGTTGAAGACGTTGTGGTCGCTGTTGGTCAGCTTGAACGTGCCAGCAAAAACTCAGTAATGTTACAGTTGTTACTCTGTAACACACTAGCCTTACTCACATTGCAAAGTCAGGCAGAGAGTCTGGCATTTGTTAAGGATGATTTAGAACTCTGCAACATAGTAGTAGGCAGAATCATGGGAGTAAGGATGCCCCTGCATTATCAGCTGCATTTCACATTGGTCCTGACTTGCCAATCTGATTTGCCAATCTAAGCAGTGATGATTTTGTGCTGAAAATAGTTAGAATTTGATAACTATATAATTTATTGAACGTAAAGAGACAATGCAGACCACCAACATGTGCCAGAGGCAATCAACTGGAGCTGTTTATTTAAATCTTATTTCCCTACCCTTTCTCCACTTCCTCTCAAATACATCCTTACCAAATACTTACCATCTTCCCTTTTGAGTGATGTTACAATCTCTTTCTCAATAGCCCCTTGCAACAAAGCTTGTTAAATTCTAATAACCTTCTGTGAGGAAGAGTGAGCTCTGACTTCCCCCTCTCTTTTTATCCTGAATCCATTGGGGCCCAATTTTAACTTGGTGCAAATGAACGGGTTTTGAACGAGTTAAAATTACCATTAAAGTTACCATTGTCATGGTAAATGGTTGTTGTTCAGACTGGAGGATGGTAGACTGTGGTGTTCCCCAAGGGCCAGTGGTGGGACCACTGTATTTTTATATATGTAAATGATTTGGATATTGGAATAAAAAGTAAAATTTCAAAATTTTCCAATGATTCCCTCCTTGGTTGACAGTGAGGATGAGACCAATCGACTGCAGCAGACATAGATAGGCTTGCAGAATGGGCAGACAATTGGCAGATGGAACTTAATACAGGAAAGTGTGAGGTGATGTACTCTGGCAGAAGGAATAGAGAGAGGCAATGTAGACTAACTGGTACAGTTTTGAAAAATGTACAGGGCAGAGGGACTTGGGCCAGAATCTTCGGGTCAGCGAGCAGGGGCGGGACCCACTTGCCGACGTGTAAAATGAAGCGAGGTGACATCAGGCATGCGCCCCCACGTCACCATGCATCATTCAGATCTTGAGTTCTGCGAGCACACCCTGTCAGCTGTGTGCCCTTCGAACTGTCAAAGGCCTATTAAGGCCATTTAAATTCCAATTTGAAATAATTAACTGAGCTGCCTGTCCAACCTTAAGGTTGGTGGGCAGGCGAAGAGCCCAGGCGGCCGTAGCATTTGTCATGAAACCTCATCCATGGGCGGGATGAGGTTTCAAGGAGGTTTTTAAACTTTAACAAAAATCTTCAAACATTCATGGACATGTCCCAGCTCATGTGACACTAGGTGACGTGTTTTAAAAATGTTTTTTCCCCTTTATTTAAATTTTTACATATCAAACTGATCTCCCTGAGACACAGAGCTGCCTCAGGGAGATTTCTGCATATGCGTGAAAAAGCGCAGGCCCCGACTCAGCCTATCCCCTCCGCCCGGATAGGGAGCGCACAGCACTTCTGGAGTGCGTCACACTGGGTGGGCCTTAATTGGCCCGCCCACGTAAAATGGCGGCACGCAGCCAAACGCGAGCGGTGATCGATTGCGCGCCCACCCCGTGCCCAGTCCTGCCCAAGCCCCCCGACGGGGAGAAAATTCCCCCCTTGGGATTCATGCGTGAATCTTTGAAGGTGGCAGAACATATTGACAGAGCAGTTGGCAAAGCACATGGGATGTTGGCTTCGTAAATAGAGACATTGGGCAGAGTTTTCTTCCCTGCCTGCAGCAAGTTTTGTGATGGGTGGAAACGGAAAATTTGGAGAGAGGGGAAAAGTCAGATTCCCGTCAGTGGGAAATCAGTTTGGAATTTTCCCCTCACCTTCCCCTCATGGTGGGCTGATGGCGGGTCACGTTTCCCGCTGATCCATGGCGAGAAGGCCAGTTGCATGTATTACCATGTTATGAATGCTCATTAAAAATGCTACTCACTGGAATCACGTAGCCCCTCCCAATCTTGCGCCAAATCAGAGGGAAATTAAACTGATCTGAATCACGTTTGGAAATAAGTGGCGTGCAGCTGCTGGCCCTCACTTCGCTCCTGGCTTTGAGGTAAGCGCAACATGAAAAGCCAAACTGCCACAGCACCGCTCCGGGTTCTCACGAATGACAGTGACACCACACTGGTGGGGGTGTAGGGTTGCCCTGTTCACTGGCTTCTCCTGTGCTCTAGGAGGGAGTCTTCAGCAGGCTCAGGCAGGGCTGCATTCGAGGCAGAATGTGAGTTCACAAGGTCCTCCTCATGTCCTCCTTCCAAATTATGCCTCCCACCCACGTCTATGGTCCCTGATGCTCCCCCATGCCATGTCCCCCAAACAACCCCCACCCCCTATGGCCCATCATGCCCTCATACCAAGCTATGGCATGTCCATGTCCATTCACATGCTGTACAATCTATGGAAGCAATGAACCCTATAGTGATAGTGGGATGTGTAAAAAAAAAGTCATTCATTGATAACTTTCCACTTTCTTTAAAAAGATTCCTTTTTTCTACAGGGCAATAAAAGTGTCAATCATCCATAATACCATTACACGTAGGAGCAGAAGTAGGCCATTCAGCCCATTGAGTCTGCTCCGCCATTTCATGAGATCATGACTGATCTGATAATCCTCGACCCCACTTTCCTTCTTTTTCCCCATTACCCTTGATTCCCTTACTAATTAAAAAGCTATCTATCTCCATCTTGAATATACTTAATGACCCAGCCTCTACAGCCCTCCGTGCTAAAGAGTTCCACAGATTAACTACCCTCTGAGAGAAGAAATTCCTCCTCATCTCTCTTTTAAATGGGTGACCCCTTACTCTGAGATTATGCCATCTGGTCTGAGGCTCTCCCATAAGGGGAAACAACCTCTCAGCATCTATCCTGTTCAGCCCCCTAAGAACCTTATATGTTTCAATAAGGTCACCCCTCATTCTTCTAAACTCCAATGAGTACAGGCCCAACCTACTGAACCTCTCCTCATAAGAAATTCCCTCCATACCCGGATTCAACCGAGTGAATCTTCTCTGGACTGCCTCCAATGCCAGTATATCTTTCCTTAGATAAGGGGACCAAAACTGTTCACAGTATTCTAGGTGTGGTCTAACAAGTGCCTTACCTAGTTTTAGCAAGAGTTCCCTGTATTTATACACCATTCCCTTTGAATTAAAGGCCAACATTTCATTTGCCTTCCCTATTACCTGCTGAACTTGTAAGTTAGCATTTTGTGATTCATGCACAAGGACTCCCAAATCCCTCTGTGCTGCAGCCTTCTGCAGTCTTTCTCCATTTAAATAATATTCAGCTCCTCTATTCTTCCTGCCAAATGCATAACCTCACATTTTCCCACATTATATTCCATCTGCCACTTTTTTGCTGACTCATTGAACCTGCCTGTATCCCTCTATAGACCCCTTGAGTCATCCTCACCAATTGCCTTCCCACCTATTTTTGCATCATCTCCAAATTTGACGATAGCACTTCCCTCATCTTAGTCACTAATATATATTGTAAATAATTGAAGTCCCAGCACTGATCCTTATGGCACTCCATTAGTTACAGCCTGAAAATGTGCTCCTTATTACAACTCTCTGTCTTCTATTCATTAGTCAATCCTCTTTCCATGCTAATATATTACCCCCAAGACCATGGGCTCTTATCTTATTAAGTAGCCTTATGTGTGATACCTCATCGAATACCTTTTGGAAATCCAAATATATTACATCTACTGGTTCCCCTTTATCTATTATGCTTGTTATCTCCTCAAAGAATTCTAATAAATTTGTCAGGCATGATTTTCCCTTCATGAAACCATGCTGACTCTGCTTGATTAGATTATGTAATTCTAAATGCTATGCGATAACATCCTTTATAATAGACTCCAACATTTTCCCAATGATAGATGTGAAGCTAATCGGCCTATAGTTTCCTGTTTTTTGTCTCCCTCCCTTTTTGAATAAGGATGTTATGTTGGCAGTTTTCCAATCCTCTAAGACTTTTCCAGAATTCTTGGAAGATTAGTACCAGTGCATCCACTATCCTTGTAGCTACTTCCTTTAATATCCTAGGATGCAACTCATCAGGTCCAGAGGACTTACCGGCCTTTAGCCCCATTAGTTTCCCTAGTACGTTTTTCTCTAGTGATAGTTATTGTATTTATTTCCTCCCCTTCTTTTTCCCTTTGATTATTTAGTATTTTTGAAATGCTATTTGTATCTTCTACCATGAAGACTGAAGCAAAGTATTTATTCAACTCCTCTGCCATTTCCTGGTTCCCCATTATTATTTCCCCAGCCACATTCTGTAAGGGGCCTACATTTACTTTGGCCTCTCTCTTCCTTTTGATATATTTAATGAAGTTCTTATTGTCCGTTTTTACATTAATTACAGTTTACCCTCAAAGTTTTTTTTCTCCCTCTTTATTATTTTTTTGGTCAACTTATGTTGGCTTTTTATAACTTTCCTAATCCTTTGGTTTATCACCAATCTTTGACACAATGTATGCTTTTTCTTTCAATTTGATGCTGTTCTTAACTTCCTTCGTTAACCATGGTTGGTTTATCCCCTTTCTACAATCCTTCCTCATCACAAGGATATAGCTTTGTTGTGAGTCATGAACTATTTTCTTAAACATCTACCATTGTTCATTAACCATTTTTTCTGCTAAAATCCTATCCCAGTCCCCTCCAGCCAAAGCTGCCCTCATTTCTTTGTAATTACCCTTATTTAAATTTAGCACAGTTGCTTCTGACCCAAGTTTCTCACTCTCAAACTGAATGCCAAATTCTACCATATTATGCTCACTCTTTCCTCGGGTATCTTTCATTCTGAGATCATTTATTAAACCTGCCTCATTACAAATTACCAGGCCCAAAATAGCCTAATCCCTGGTTGGATCCATAACATATTTTTCTAGGGAACGGTCGCCAATACACTCTATGAACTCTTCTTGTGGTGACCTCTGCCAATTTGATTTTCCCAATCTACATGAAGATTAAAGTCACTCATGATTAATGTACTGCCTTTTTTACATGCCCTCATTATCTTCTGATACATTCTCTGTCCTACAGTTTAGCTACTGTTCGGGGGCCTATAGACTACTCCCACCATTGCCTTCTTCCCCTTGCTATTTCTTACCCCCCCCCCCCTTATGGATTCTACATCTCCTGTCCAAGATCCTTTCTTGCTATCATACTTATTCCATCTTGTACTAACAAAGCTGCCCCACCACCCTTTCCTTCCTGCCTGTCCTTTCGAAAAGTGACATACTCCTGAATATTTAGTTCCCAGCTTTGATCTCCTTGTAACCACATTTCCGTAACCCACATCTCCTGCTCCTATTTCATATATTCGCATGTTATCTTCTTATAAGATCAGATCCATTAAGCTCTATTGGTGCCATTAATTCATTTATTTTGTTCCAAATGCTACATGCACTTAATTAATCCTTTAAAGTTTCAACAGCTGAAACTGCAAGCACTTGAAACCTCTTAACCTTGTGTAAATAAACATTGTCAAATTCACAGCTGTGATCAGAGGCAGAGCTGTCAATCAAACAATGTTTTCCCTGGGGCTCAGGTTTTTCAAAAGGCTAATGGATTTCTGGGCTTGCAGCCAAGAATACAAAATGACATTGCACAGCTAGAATTCCTGCCCTTATTTCCAACCTCCCTGAACATCTGAGGTCTCAGAACTGGTCTGCACCCATTATCACAGCAATTAAAATCATCAGGTGTTTATTAAAAGCCCATCTTTAAAACTTTTCCAATATTCGCAGAGGGGCTTGGTGTTTACCAACTGTCTGTGTCAGAGCAGTTGCATGGAGGCAAGCAACATCTTGAGGCCAAGTCATGGAGATGGGAAGAGTTTAAAAAGGAAAGTAAACATGCTGTTCAAAGTTTAAAGGGCTTAACCATTTAAAGATAAATTTGCAGCAGCCCATCACAGGCCAAGGAAGGAATTAGCATTAAGAACTTCACCAGTTCAGGGGATTATCACCCTCATGGCATTGTCAGAGTATTGTCTGGGCATAGGAGCAGTGGGCACAGTGTTTGGACTCCGCCTGAGCATCAGGAAGGGTGCAGCTGAAAATGGGTGCTGCACCCTCAGATATTGAAGCCATTGGAAATGAAAAGCATCAGCCTTCACAGGATGGGCAGAGCAATGAGCATCAGGAGGCCAGAGGAGAGAAATGAGGAGTACAAAGAAACAATACCCTAAGCACAGAATCAATAGGCAAAGGTGAAGAGACCTGGAGATGACTGAAAGCCAGTGACAAAGGAAACTGTGCATCTCTAGGTGGGCTGTCACTGACATCTGTGCCCTCATCAGTGCAACCTCTTCAGTATCTCCAAGGTAGCTGCATACCAATGCATTAACCAGGTGGCAGGTGTCTCCTTTACTGATGCTGGATAACACACCAGATTTATAACTGATGGGGCATCAGAGATTCAGAGAGTACTGGGTCCAGTGCCTGGACCAGTCAGGTGGTGTTTTGCAATAACCTCTTGCAAGAGTCTCAGCCATTGTGGCCATCTGCTGAGCTCTCCATAACATGGCCCTCCTGAGAGGTGCAGATCTTGAGGATGGTGAGGCCCTGTAAGGAAACATATCTTCAGGAGGAGGAGCAGGTCAGAAGGCGAGAGAGGAGGAGGAATTGGAGGCAGAAGAAGAATAGGGTGATAGGAAGGAGTAACAAGCTCAGACAACCATGGATGACCAGAGATATTCAGGATACGATGAGAAGGAAAAGAAAGGCTTTTAGTAGGTACAAGGGGAGCAAAACGGCGGAGGCATTAGTGGAGTACAGAAAGTGCAGGATGGAGCTTAAGAAAGCAATTAGGAGAGCAAAGAGGCGATATGAGAAAGCTCTGGCTGGTAAAAGTAGGGAAAATCCCAAGATTTTCTTGTAAGTATATCAATGGGAAGAGGATAACCAAGAGTAGGGACCAAGGGGGCAATCTATGGGTGGAGCCAGAGGACATCAATAGAGTGTTGAACGAATACTTCACATCCGTCTTCACCCAAGAGAATGAGGATGAAGGTATGGAACTCAGGGAGAGAGACTGTGAGCTTCTTGAGCAAATTGATATAGGGAATGACAAGGTATTGGAGGTGTTGGCAGGCTTAAAAGTGGACAAATCTCCAGGTCTGGATGATTTGTGTCCCAGACTACTGAGGGAGGCAAGGGAAGAGATCGCAGGGGCTCTGATCCAAATTTTTAATTCCTCTCTGGCCACGGGGGAGGTGCCAGATGACAGTGGAACAGCTAATGTGGTTCTGCTATTTAAGAAGGGTTGTAGAGATAAGCCAGGGAACTACAGGCCGGTGAGTCTCACGTCAGTGGTAGGGAAAATATTGGAGAAAATTCTGAAGGAGAGAATCTATCTTCATTTGGAGAGGCAAGGTTTGATCAGTGATAGTCAGCATGGCTTTGTCAGAGAATGGTCATAGAACCATAGAACACTACAGCACAGAAAACAGGCCATTCAGCCCTTCTAATCTGTGCCGAAATATTATTCCACTAATCCCATTGACCAGCACTCAGTCCATAACCCTCCAGACCTCTCCCATCCATCCACCTATCCAATTTATTCTTAAAACCTAAGAGTGAGCCCGCATTTACCACGTCATATTGCAACTCGTTCCACACTCTCTCTGAGTGAAGAAGTTCCCCCTAATGTTCCCCCTAAACCTTTCTCCTTTCACCCTAAAGCCATGTCCTCTCGTGTTTATCGCTCCTAATCTCAGTGGAAAGAGCCTATTCACATTTACTCTGTCTATACCCCTCATAATTTTGTAATCTTCTATCAAATGTCCCCTCATCCTTCTACGCTTCAAGGCATAAAGTCCTGTTTAATCTTTCCTTGTAACTCAACTCCTTAAGACCCGGCAACATCCTAGTAAATCTTCTCTGCACTCTCTCAATCTTACTGATATCCTTCCTGTAGTTAGGCGACCAGAACTGCACACAATACTCCAAAGTTGGCCTCACCAATGTCTTATACAACCTCACCATAACATCCCAACTCCTATACTCAATACTTTGATTTATGAAGGCCAGTATGCCAAAAGCTTTCTTTACAACCCTGTCTACCTGTGACGCTACTTTCAGGGAATTATGTATCTGAACTCCCAGATCCCTTTGTTCCTCCGCACTCCTCAGTGCCCTACCATTTATTATGTATGTCTTACCTTGGTTTGTCCTTCCAAAATGCAACACCTCACACTTTTCTGCATTAAATTCCACCTGCCATTTTCTGGCCCATTTTTCCAGTTGATCCAGATCCCTCTGCAAGCTTTGACTTAGTCATGCCTGACAAATTTGATTGAATTTTTTGAGGAGGTGACCAGGTGTGTAGATGTGGGTAGTGTAGTTGATGTAGTTTATATGGATTTCAGCAAAGCCTTTGACAAGGTCCCATATGGGAGACTTATAAATAAAACAAATGCACATGGGATACAGGATAATTTGATAAGGTGAATTCAAAATTAGCTTAGTTGTAGGAGACAGAGGGTGATGACTGAAGGATGTTTTAGTGACTGGAAGCTAGCATCCAGTGGCATATCACAGTGATCTGTGCTGGTTCCCCTATTATTCGTCATTTATATAAACGACATGGATGACTATGTGGGGGGTAGGATTAGTAAGTTTGCGGATGACACAAAGATTGGCCGGGTGGCTAACAGTGAGGTTGAGTGTCTTGGGCTACAGGAAGATATAGTTGGATGGTCAAATGGGCAGATTAGTGGCAGATGGAATTTAACCCTGAAAAGTGTTTGGAAGGAGTAATTTAACAAGGAAGTATTCAATGAATGGCATGACACTAGGAAGCTCTGAAGAAGAGCTTATGGCGTGTGTCCATAAATCTCTGAGTTGGAGGGGCATGTTAGGGGGGTGGTGACAAAGGCATATGGGACACTTGCCTTCATCAATCGAGGCATGGATTACAAAAGTAGGGAGATCATGTTGGAGTTGTATAGAACCTTGGTGAGGCCACAGCTGGAGTACTGTGTGCAGTTCTGGTCGCCACATTATAGGAAGGATGTGATTGCACTGGAGGTGGTCCAGAGGAGATTCAGCAGGATGTTGCCTGGGATGAAATATTTAAGTTATGAAGAGAAGTTGGATAGACTTGGGTTGTTTTTACTGGAGCAGAGAAGACTGAGGGGCGACCTGATCGAAGTGTACAAGATTATGAGGGACACGGACAGGGTGGATGTGGAGCAGCTGTTCCCCATCTGTCACATGGGGACATAAGTTCAAGGTGAGGGGCAGGAGGTTTAGGGGCGATGTGAGGAAAAACATTTTTACCCAGAGGGTGATGACAGCCTGGAATGCACTACCTGGGAGGGTGGTAGAGGCAGGTTGCCTCACATCCTTTAAAAAGTACCTGGATGAGCACTTGACACGTCGTAACATTCAAGGCTATAGGCCAAGTGCTGGTAAATGGGATTAGGTAGGTAGGTCAGGTGTTTCTCACGTGTCAGTGCAGACTCGATGGGCCAAAGGGCCTTTTCTGCACTCTGTGATTCTGTGATTAGGCTGAACTGAGAAGTGCCCCTGCTGCATGATGAAGTGGTTTCCTTCTGTCATTCTCCAGGAAGAGGACCTCCCTCCTGTCCCTTATGGGTGCCAGCCACCTGGCTCCTCTGTGCCATCTCTTCTCCCTGTGGTGTAGTGGTAGGCTTTGACCCTCTCTTTTAGGACAACCAGCAGCCTCAGTGATGGCTGCCTTGGGTGTCTGAAACTATTCCTGTCCCTAGTAGCTTTAATTGCACAGGAAACCGGTCTCCCTATCAATTAAGGATTTGTCCCTGGGAAAACCCAAAACTCAGTCAGTTTCCCACTGGAGGGAGGTAACTGACACAAAAACAGACACAGCATACCAGAAATAGAGGGTTAGGGGTAAAATGAGTGATGAAATTAAGGTAATTAATATTGTTACAAAAGTATAAACATTTTCAAAATATTTTTTCTGTTTATTGTAAAGTAGGTTTATGGGTGTGAGTATAATTGGTCCTGTCTGTGAGAGTTAATTACATTTGGAGTCAGGTAGACTACAAGTTTGGGATTATCAAAAGAAGCTCAGTGTAGAAATGTGCTTGAAATGCTAATGAGTAAACATGGATACTGGTTTAGCAGGTAAATTGTGAAGGGAATTTGCATTTTTAGATAAGTGAAGGGATTGTTCAGATTCTAATGGGATGCTAGCCTGTTTATAACTAGCCAGATAAGCAAGGCTAGGGAGTATGTTTATTTTTCCCAAAGGTTACTGCCAATATTGGCAACATGAAAGTTTTTATATTATGGGAAAAATACAGTTTCAAAGACATATGGAATAATAAAATATACGTATTAAAGAAAGAGAAACATATATAAAGGAAAATGAAAGGCTACGTGAAGAGAGGGCCATGTAAGATCTAACAGGAATGTGGAAGACAGCCTTGAAGTAGCCTCCAGCCGTTTGTGCATAAGTCTATTATGTCCAGTAACTTAAGTTTGGGAAGCCCATTCAGAATTCCATTGTCAAGTGGGTACTGTGTTAACTTGCTGGTTTTATTTTAAAATCTAAAATCTATTTTGGACTGTTGCTTAAAGCAGGCTGGGAGCCAGGTTAATTAGGAATTTTAGGAGTTGTTATAGCATTAAGTACTTGTAGTCTTATGTATATGTTTGAAATCTTTTATATTTAAATATTTTAATTTAATTTTTAATATCTCTAAAGATCTTGATGGACTCATTGCTTTTGAATTCAGTGCACACAACTTCTCATAATAAATACAAATTGTAAAACCGTATTTTCCTTGTGGATCTGGTCCGCCTGGCACACATCACCTGCCACATCATAACAATATCAACAGAGAAAAAGTGTTGGAGAAACTTAAAGGACTAAAATCCAACAAATTCCCTGGGACTTGAAAGCCTACATCCTAATGTTCTAATAGAGATAGCTGTAGACATAGTTGGTGTGCTAACAATGATTTTCCAAAATTCCTTAGTTTCGGGAATGGTCACATTTTTATTGCAAGCTGGAAAATGTAACACTGCTTTTCAAGAAAGAGGGGGAGAGAAAACAGGGAACTAAATGCCAATTAATCTAACATTAGTTGTCTGGAAAGTGCTGGAATTTATTAACAATGCACTTAGAAAAGCATATTATGATTAGAACAAAGCAAGATAGTTTTATAAAAGGGAAATCCTTTTTGGAAAATTTATACAAAAGTTTAATAGGCAAGATGAGGACTCATGGAGTTGGGGACAATATATTAGCGTGAATTGAGGATTGGTTAATGGATGAGAAGCAAAGAGTTGGCATAAATGGGACATTTTCAAGTTGGCAGGCAGCAACTTGAGGAGTGCTGGGCCTCAGCAATGACGTTAATACATACTTTAAATGTGGAGGCCTAATCTTTAAAGACTAAATGAGGGTAACACATGAAACATGAGATTGTTCTCTGTTTTTAAACAGAGGTCTGCCTACAGAATATAGCTCTATGTTCATCAATAGAAAAAGAAAACAAGCCCTGGGCTTTCTTGTTCTAGAACTTGCTCACCACTCAACGACACTGCCAGCACTCCCAGTCTTCTAATCAGTTCTATAATGTACACATGGGGGATTACTTTGGGGCAGAGCTGGAAGTGAAGAGAACAAATGGCATTTAACAACAGAGGAGAGGCATTGAAGGATGATGATGTGGCTGACTGCGTCAAAGGCTATGGTGTCATTGGGGAGGATGAAACGGGATAGTGCACCACCACCACAGTCACAGAGGATCACATTTGTGGTTTTGGTTAGGACTGTTTTGGTCCTGTGGCTAGGCAGAAAAACAATTGGAGAGGTTCAAATATTGGGCTGGATTTTAATGTGGGGGAGAGGGGTGAGGGTGCCTACTGCTCTCTAACCTCAACTAAAAAGTCGGTCAGAAACCAGCCAGCAAAGAAAAGTCTGCCCCACAGCAATAACACACCTTGGGCAGCAACAACAGGGAAAGTGTTGGACTTCTTCCCCTTACTGGGAGGAAGCTCTGCTTTCACAAGCTGATGGCCAAGCTGATTGGCCGGCAGCTCTTGAACTTCTGGCAGTACCAGAGCTCAGTCATGGGTGCTGCCAGGACTGCAAGCAGGCTAGGATGAAGGTCCCAATGGATCCCAAACTCAGGTAAAGCCGAGAGTATTGAACGGGGAGGGATCAGGCACCTTAAAGGTGGGGGAGTGTGTGGGCAAGGGTTTTGCAGTGCTGGCAGGGAGGAAGGAATTGGGGTTACTATTTTCAGGATAGGGTGCCCCTTGCGCATCAGGGCACCCCCCCCACCCCCCCCTCCAAAGCCAGTACACTCCCTTCCTTCCTGCCCTTTTAAAAACTTTTTTGAAAGAGCGAGCTGCCCATTCCCACCTGCCTGACCACGCCATGTGTGTTATAGCATGGGCAGCATAATATGGTGTCAATTACCTTGTGAGCAAGCTATTTAGTTATCTATTTACATACGGCAGGTGGGCTACTAATTTGGACACCTGCCCACCCCACGGATTATGGGGGACAGCTCCGGGGGCAGAAGGTGGTGGACTAGCCACCCCTTGTATGTTACATCCCTCAACCCCACCAAAAACGTACCAGTGGGAGAGGGGGGCCATAAAATCCAGCCCAATGTGTTGTATTGAACAATTAACATGGATTAGGGAGGCGAAAATACTTTTGAGGGCTTTGGAAGGGAATGGAAGCTTGGAGGTAGGTCAAGCGTGAAGGCTTTTTTATAGCATAGTGTGAAGGCAGCAGTTTCAAAAGGTAGTTCAGGGAGGAGAGGGAGCTCTTTACAATGTCAGCTGGCATGGGGGTCCAGGAAGGGAAGTTGGGTGGTCAGCAGCTTCATTGGAGGTAGAGACAGCAACTGGGTGGATAAGTCTTGGTAATGCATCAGGGGCAGCTGAACAGATAGTCTCATTCTTCGTGACCCTGAAGTCATGAGCTCCTTGTAATTGTTGTTGAGGTGAGTGTCGGGTGTGAGGCTGGAAGGGGAGGTGGGCTTGAGTTATCACAAAAAGGGAAACAAGACAAAAAAAACACTCAATGATGATATAATTGAAAGTAAAAGATCACTAATAGATAAACTTAGGTGGAACCCAAACTGTTTATTTGAACATATGGTGTAAAAAGAAGAAAATTTTGTCAGTTCTAATGGATAACTGTTCCAGATGGAAAATAAGAAACGTGTTCAGGGACTCACTCTTCATACTGATGATGCGATGATGACCTTCCTGTCTAAATGAGAAACAAGTTGTTCTGTTTTATTGATGATTAAACCTATTAAGGCCCCTATTCACAGAGCTCTGCTGATCTGCTCAAATGCATTTTGCTGTAAATAATCGGTTGTAGAATTTGTGTTGGAAACAAAAACATAAAATAGCATCATTTGCAAATTAACATAGGCATCAGTCAATAAACAGCCTGGAGTAGTCAATGGCACACCTATGGTCTACAATCCATCTAAACCATTGCTTTGCCTGCATCTAGAGCAGGGCTAGTGTTAGACTGCGAAAACTGATAAAGATTTCAGAGCAGTCTTACTTAACTTTTTTTTATTCATTCATAGGATGTGGACATCGCTGGCTGGGCCAGCATTTATTGCCCATCTCTAAATGCCCTCTGACTGAGTCAACCACTTGGTGTGAGTCTGGCATCACATGTAGGACAGCAGATTTCCTTCCCTAAAGGACATTAGTGGACCAGATGGGTTTTTAGGGACAATCAGCAATGGTTTCATGGTCATTAGACTTTTAATTCCAGACTTTTTATTGAATTCAAATTTCATCATCTGCCGTAGTGGGATTTGAACCCAGGTCCCCAAAGCATTACCCTAGGCCTCTGGATTACTAGTTTTTTTTCATTCACGGGATGTGGGCTTTGCTGGCTGGGCCAGCATTTATTGCCCATCCTTAGTTGCCCTTGAGGAGGTGATGGTGAGCTGCCTTCTTGAACCGCTGAAGTCCATGTGGTGTATATACACCCACAGTGCTGTTAGGAAGGGAGTCGCAGGATTTTGACCCAGTGACAGTGAAGAAACGGTGATATATTTCCAATTCAGGATGGTGAGTGACTTGGAGGGGAACTTGCAGGTGGTGGTTTTCTCATCTATCTGCTGCCCCTGTCCTTCTAGATGGTAGTGTCGTGGGTTTGGAAGGAGCTGTCTAAGGAGTCTGAGTGAATTCCTAGTCCAATGACAAGACTACTACACGTCCGCTCTACTTGCAAAACTGCTGAAAAGTAGAGCTTTTCAAGCTATAAATATGGGTTTTATGAGGACGTTAGGAAATGAAAATATTTAATTGCTTTATCTGCCACCCAGCTTCATGGGAGCCCTCAGCCATGAACTTTGTGACCTCTGAATGTTCGAAAGTGAAAAGTAACCATGAACAAAATAACTCAAAAATTGAAAATCACCCATTAATGGTGATTTGAGGCTACAGATTGTTTACTTAAGAACTTGCCCAATTTCCATAGTACTGTCTAGAAGTAGGCACCAGCAGCTGTCAGTACTTCATTTCAGTACCTGTTTTTCATGTGTGATCTTAGATAGTTCATATCTGTAGACTATTCTGGTGACAGAATACAGCTTAATTATGTTCTTATGTAGAGAGCATCACATAAAGTCTGATCCTGTTCTCATCCAATACCTACATGTGTACTTTCCAATAGAAGCCATTGGACAATGGTATAGGAGCAACAGCCCTACTTTTGAGTTGTTGTCTTCCTAATCCAAATTTGCTGAGTGATCCCTAGGCGCAGCAAAATGGGACATCTCCCCTATGTTGTCTGATATACCTGACATGTACTGCACTTGCACATTGTTAACTTAATGCCAATTGGCCCCTGATGGAAGAAAGCGCTTGTACCATTACCTTCAATATATTTCCAGGCACTACTTCACTATCCTTCATTATACCATCTCATTCAGTAATGTCCTTTAGGGAAGGAAATCTGACATTCTTACCTGGTCTGGCTCCAGGCCCACAGCAATGTGGTTGCCTCTTAACTGCCCTTTGCAATGGCCAAACAAGCCAAGGCCAATTAGAGAATGGCAACAAATGCTGGCCTGCCAGCGAGGCCCATATCCCATGAACGAATAAAAAAATAAGTAATTAGTTGTTTTCACACCAATGTATGTATTTATTTGGACATAACAGTGGTGGCCATACATTGCTTAAAGAAAGGTTTGAAAAGTAGAGCTCTTCATTGCTTAGTTAATAGCCTGCTTTGAGCACCTGCATCCAAAAAGTTACAAACAGAACATATGATGGATAGCAAATGACCAATCTCTTTACATTGACCTTGGGTTCCCAGAGCTTGTCCTGAGGATGGGGCTGAGTTTGCGTGGATGGTAATAAGGCAGGAAGGGATGTTTTCATGTACAGGGACTTGCCAAGGAGCTAGCAAAGAGCCTTGTTCTTTGGCAACTTCCTCTGCCCTCAGATGGCATGATGTGAAGGGGCCTACCAATAAACCAGGCAGAAGACCTTGAAAGTATGTTCCAACTCTTTGCTAGTGACTGACTGAACCTTCAAGACTTGGGGCAAAATGGTTTATGCTCTCCAACAATAACATGAAGATCCCAAAGTTGGCAGCAAGGCCTGCAGCTGTAGTCCAATTTTCCAAGGCTAGATCCTGGCAGAGAACAGGCCTGCAGGCCAGGTTCACCACTAATGTTGGACACAGCATCAAGCAGTTTTTTACACTTCAGACATGCCTACTGCACCTGTTCCAAGCACCAGGGCAGAGAAGAAAATAGAAATTGGGCGTCACATGTAAAAACAAAAAAAAATCTTGACCTACCCCATTAACGCCAGTAGTGTAATCAAGTAGCTCCAACTGATCTGCACTAGAGCTCAATAATAGTGCCAAACTGCCATCTAAATAAAACAACCCTGTCCTGTGCTGCTTGTAGCTACTCCTTCCAAGAGATCTGCTGTCATGTTGTCATGCTCTGACTTTTCATGACTAACTATAGGAATTAAGGTCCCAGACTCTGGCCACTTACCTACTAAGTGCCATAACTTTGTCCATGTGTCACACACCTTGCCAGTCTCTGATTTCTGAGTCATTGTCCTACTAACATTTTAGGATCTTCTGCCTCATTCCCAGCCTTTGTGCATTAGAAGGGGAGATGACCCCACATTACACCAGCCGAAACCGATGGGCCTCTCATTTAGTTTTTGCACAACTGCCAAGCTGTGATCCCAGGATATGGCTGCTGGTGTACACAACTAGCTACTTGGAGTCTTAAGTGAGAGTTGGAGAGTTGTGGGATATTGTTTTCCCTTACCCACACCCCTTTTGACTTGAGTATGTAGCTTGTCAAGGGTTTAAGGGTAAAAGCCATCACACACTTCTCCCATATCCCCATTACAATGATAAACAATAATGGTCTGATTTAACCTTTCTTGATCTTCCTGAAATTTTCATTTTTTCCAATGGGAATTAATCATTTTCTCTGCTTTGGACAGAAAGCTAGGTCACTTATAATTTGGATCAAGACAAACTGTACATTTTCCTCTATGATCTTGTTAGAATGATATGGAAAGCTGCTGGATGTGATGCAATTTTCCAAAAGTGTCTGCTGTGGGGTGTATGGATAAGGCAGTGTAGAGAGTTAATCTCCAGTGTCCTCTATCGATGTCAAAGTTGTTTTGTTGCAAAAATAAAAAAAAACAGTTTAAAATTGAATTTGTTTCAGCAAAAAAATTAAGCAAACAGATTGCTCTATATATACAACAACATTTCCACTGGAGAAAAAAAGCTCTGTTAAATGAAATTTAAATCTGCTTCTTCCTTGATTTTGTCGAGCACCTGTAAAATAATGCTGCTGCAGCACAAAGCGGGAAAACAATGGAGAGCTATGACAGGTGATTAATAAAAATATAATATAGTTTTCAGATATTTTTCAGGACTGTACTTGGCAAAGAATAACCAATGCAAGGCTGGTGATACTGCCTTTATGAATGTCCACGGAAACTGGTGATTCTGGGAATATAAACTGCAAATAAGGTTCTCGTACATATCTCTCAAGAACACTCCGAATATACTTAGATAAACCCCAAATGTTACGGATACTGGCTTGAACTGCTTACCCATGCATCCGTACAGCATGAATAATGAGAACACTGATGTATTGCATGGTGCGACACAATATCCTAATCTTACAAAATAATTTCCTTGTCTTCTTCTGCACTTTTGAGCTGCCTTCATGTTTATGATAATTATTTTCTCTAATGTAAAACATATTTAATCATTTGGGAGTGAATATTAGTATCATAGTCCAAACAAGTGATAATTCACTGGAGTGCAAAGGAATAAACATTGCACCAACGCTTTCTCACAGGCAATTAGGGGTGGGCCACAAATTCTGGCCTAGCCAGCGATGTCCACATCATGTGAAAGAGAATAAACAATGCGAATTACTGCATCAATTTATTGTAGATAGGCACCAGCTTAATGTGTTTTATGCAAGCTTGTCCCAGGGCAGTAGAACGACCCTTTGCAAATGTAACTCACATTGGAGAAATTTTAACACCGACCACTCGGTAGGAACTGGGCAGGTGGACATTTAAAATGTCCAGGTTACTGTTTGTTAGAAAGTCAGCAGATTCCCCCATCTTGGATTTTAACTGATTCTCTGGAACAGGCAGCATAGACACCCACCTAAAAGCTAATGGCATCACTCTTTACAAAGCAGAATGTTCAGCACCATTCATGACTCCTCAGATACTGAAGCAGTCCATGTTCATATGCAGCGAGACCTGGGCAACATTCAGGCTTGGGTTGATAAGTGGCAAAAAACATGCATGCCAGCAATGATCATCTTCAACAAGAGAGAATCTAACCATCTCCCCCTACCATTCAATTGTATTATCATCACTAAATCCCCCAATATCAATGGGGGTTCCTATTGACCAAAAGCTGAACTGGACTAGTCATATAAATACTGTGGCTCCCAGAGAAGCTCAGAGGTTAGGAATTCTGCAGCGAGTAACTCACCTCCTGACTCCCCAAAGCCTCTTCACCAGCTACAAGGCTAAAGTCAGAAGTGGATGAGTGCAGCTCCAACAACACTCACGAAGCTCAACAACATCCATCACAAAGTAGCCTGCCTGATTGACACCCCATTTATCACCTTCAACATTCACTCTCTCCATCACCGACGCACAGTGTCAGCAGTATGTACTATCTACAAGATGCACTGCAGCAATTCACCAAGGCTTCTTCAACAGCACCTTTCAAACCGGCAAATTCTACCACCTAGAAGCACACAGGCAGCAGACACATGGGAACACCAACACCTGGAAGTTCCCCTTCAAGCCACCCACCGTCCTGAGTTGGAACTTTATTGCCGTTCCTTCGTTACCGCTGGGTCAAAATCCTGGAACTCCCTAAGGTGGCAGCAGTTGGAACATGACACTAGTGCACAGAGAGGGAAGGAAAATGAGAGGGAGAACCCCAATGGACCACCCTCTTGTGAACATTCCAGTACAGTGCAACACAGTGGAGTTGTCAGAAGTCTGATAGGAGGTCATGCCTGCCCTTTCTGTGGTAGTATGATCTCCAGTTAGGGTAGTCACCTATTAAGGGGCAGAGGAATCTTTTATTAGAGGTAGGAAGGGAATGGGAAATGGAAATATCTGCAGTTGTAATCTGACACTTTTAAATTAAAATTCCAATTTTGAAAAGAAAATGACTTTCAATTGATGTTTTATTTTAAGTAACCCATAGAGTAAATAGACTTGCTCATTGTTTCTTATAAATACAGGTGTTATTTTACTCATATGAAAGACCCACATAACTCACTTGCACCTGCAGTGAGTAATGGGCCTTTCATGTATTGCAGAAGAACACCCTTGCTTGGCTGGCATAAGTGAATTAGATTGGGAAAGAGAAAAAGAGGAACAAAACAAAAATGAGTCAGTGACTCTTTCCGTTCCATTATTTATTTATTTATTGCACCATTACTTAATTAAGTAAAAAAAATGACATGTTTACATGGAAATGCTGTGATTTCCACTCAGAGGTCCAAGTCTGAGGCAGGGAGATCATAAAATATGAATAATGCAAACAAGCTATTTAAATATGGGCATCCTTATATTTTGAAATGAAATGATGAGATGTTCAACAAGTCCAAGATCTGTCTGGCAAAAGACACAAATGCCATAGTATACAAAATGTAAATCTTTTGACATAGAAAAAAATGTTATATCATTCCTGCATTAAATAAGTATGATACCCTTAATGAGGGAAAAAATCTAAAATATTATCATTAAGAAGAAAGCAAAAGCTGCTATTCAAGTAATTTTACATATCATGCTATGCTTTTTCATGCCACATTAACTGTATAGATTTATCAGCAATTTACCTGGTTTGTATTGGGATCATAGTGGGAATTGGAAGCATTGACCTATGGCCCAACTGTTGACTAAACAATAAATCTAGCCTAATCCTTGAATTAAAATCACTGGAGTATATCTTTTAAAGCAGTCTCTTTATTCTGCTTCCTAATTTCAAAACAATGAAACCAAGAAGTCATTCTTTTAACTTGTCACCTGCCTTAACTCCACAAAGGTTTATTCTGCACTTCAATTTATATCAGCCTATACTTCTATATAACTTGGAATTCTGTTTAGTTTTTGTTTGGAATTGTTGTCAATTTTCTTTCCACCAATTGTACTGTGATCTGGATATACAGGCTCCAGCAGTCTACCAGTAACTCACTTATTTTTCATATATCACAAAGGCAGTTAGGGATGGGCACTATATGATGGCCTTGCCAGTGACACTACCCCATGAACAAATAAAAATAAGGCTAGGTAGTTGGTATGGGTAGATTATTTCAACATATGGTGCACCAAGCTGGATCCTGCCTTCCTCTAACATCCAGACCCAGGTTAACAGCAGAAAGAGGCCATTCAGCCCATGAAGCCTTTGATAGAGCAATCTAAACCTATCCCACCATTCTGCCCTCATCTCTCGCTTATAATAAACTGCCTTTCTCTTACAAGATGCAGCAACTTCTGCTTCAAACTCTTCCTAGGGCAATACATTCCATGAGGAAATGATCAGGTGATTTGATAAAGAAAAGAAAGGGCCGGCATTTATATAGTGGCCTCAGAACATCCCAAAATGCTTTATAGCCAATGAAGCACATTAAAACTATCATCATGTTGTAATGTTGGAAGTGTAGTGGGCACGTTAACTGCCAAGCGTTGTTTGAAATTTAAACCAGGCAGCTTGATCCTGATTGTCAAAGCATTGCCCAATTGGTGCTTTCACCATGGAAATACCTCTATCAATCACAGTCCACTTGCCAGCCAATCAGCACTCTTCTCATACAGTATAAATTGTTGTTTTGTAACAACATATACAAGTAAAAATAGGAGAGGGGTGATATTTGTTGAAGGGTCATGAGGACTCGAAACATCAATTGTACTCTTCTCCGCCGATGCTGCCAGACCTGCTGAGTTTTTCCAGGTATTTCTATTTCTGTTTTTGTTTTGGATTTCCAGCATCTGCAGTTTTTTGTTTTTATCTCTGAGGGAAGTTCTGACTCATGTGAACATTTAAGATCAGGTTGGTAGGTTGTAGAAGGAGAGGAGAATAAAGAAATTTGGAAACAGGGCAGGAATCTGGGGTTAAGACTACTGCTAATGTGGAGGGTTAACCCCAACTCTGACTGTTCCACGGGTTCCCCAGCAGGGCTAGCGAACCATTGAAACATCCATTCGCATTGGCACTAAGTGCGGTGGCGGGCGTGAAAAACAACGTTTTACATGCAGGCTGCAATGGCTGGTTTTCATTCCATGTCGTCTGCTTCCTCCTGCATTAATTATGCATGCTTGGGAAACATGCTGTGTCGTGGGCAGGCAGCCTCTAATTCACCACTTCCTCACTCCAGGCACCATATTTAAACAGTAGCCGCGCACAGTGTTCTCAATACATAGGGCCTAGGACTACTCCGCTGAAGACATGTTCCCAAAAGTCAAGAAGACGGCAGCCCCTAACTTTAGTGGCGTCTCACTGGAATGCCTGCTGGATGCCGTGGAGGCCTGCCACGATGTCCTCTACCCCTATGGCTGGAAGAGGTCCACCTAAATCACCACTCCAGCTTGGGAGGCGGTGGCAGCAGTGGTCAGTGGTCAGTGCTAATGCTGCACAGAGGAGATCAGCCATCTAATGCAGAAAGAGGATGAATGATCCCATCCTTCCATCAGGGTAAGTCAACCACTCTCAACTCACACACTCACAAGCCCATCACACATTCACAGGGAAATCACACACTGGCAGTTCAAGGGACATCACCACTCACTTTCACATACACATCTTCACATCTCCATCTGGGCTCTCCTCCTCTGGAGCTTCACTCACCACCCACACATGCCAGGCATCCTTATCATTTGCCCTGGCATGCGTCCTGTTCACACTCTCCATCTGTCTTTAGCAGGACAAGCTTACACACAATCGCAGGGAGTAGTCCCAGACTTGGGGGGTGGAATGCTGGAACTCACTGCCTTCGAGAACAGAGCCATCGAGCTGGCTGGAGAGGACGTGGACATGGACATGGACCATGCCTGCAGCATGGTGAGGTCAGCAGTAAACACACATGTGAGGCCTTTGCTCCAGCTCATCCTTCAGACAACTATACAGTAAGTGCATTGTCCTGTTTTACAGCTGCCTGCCAAGCACCAAATATCTCTACTTTCTTTCATAGGCATTTCTTCGAAGCGCCCGACATCCTCAACCATCCAGGCTCTTAACTCGAGCCCCTATGACACCTCAGATGAGGAACCTGAGGACAGCACTGTTGAAGCCCTGTCACAGCATTCACCCACATCCTCCACCACCGCAGAGACACACACCTTGGTTGGACCTGGTTCTAGAGCAGCTTCAGAGTAACAATCTGATGAGCATAGCACACAATCTGGTCTACAGCAGGTGGAGGCAGGGATATCCAAGGTTACCGGGACTTTGAGGACTGCTGGAGGCCACAATTCTGCTGAGTCTGAGTCAGATGACGAACCTCCGGACTTGGTCCTAAATCAATTGGTGGAGCTGCAGCAACAATCCTGGGAGCATCAGAAAGGAATGTCAGCTGTATTTCTCAGATTGCAATGGATGGTGGAGGAGTTTGTTTGCATTCAGTCTGAGGTAATAGCGTTGGCATGCCAACGCACCAAGGTTAACACTGGTGGAATGGCAGCTGCCATCCCTTCTCCTCAAGGAGTCAGCCAAGGGTCCTCGAGCACCCATAGGGAAGAGGACAAACAGTTGGACACATGGGGAGCACCCAACCCGGTGACTCCGGTATTGTCCCAATCCCGTCTTCCTGTGGCCCCATCACCTCCAGCTCCAAAGGGCAGGGTGGGTGCACCTGGCCCCCAGAAGAACACCCATAGCAGGCCCGGGCTCTCTAGGTCTGGGTCCTCCAAAGGACACCTGCCAAAGTCATCACAGACAACAGGGCGGAGCAGTCAGCAGGCTGCATTCACCTCTGCTATGGATGTCAGGGATGCACTCAGACATAGCAATAGGATTAGGAAAGTTAAAAAAAGGAACACAGTGGTGACATGAGTGTTCACAATGTGTATATAATGTTCACAATTTTTTTATTCATTCATGGGATGTGGGCGTCACTGGCTAGGCCAGCATTTATTGCCCATCTCTGATTGCCCTTGTTCAGAGGGCATTTTTTTTAAAGAGTCAGCCACATTGCTGTGGGTATGGAGTCACATGTCAGCCAGACCAGGTAAGGATGGCAGATTTCCTTCCCTAGAGTGAACCAGATGGGTTTTTATGACAATCAACAATGGTTTCATGGTCATTATTAGACTTTTAATTCCAGATTTTCATTGAATTCAAATTCCACCATCTGCCGTGGTGGGATTCAAACCTGGATCCCCAGAGCATTACCCTGGGCCTCTGGATTACCAGTCCAGTGACAATACCACTATGTCACTGCCTCCCCCTTTATATAGGAATTTTAAATAGAAATCTTTAAATAGAATCACACTCATTTTGTCTATGCCTCCTTGTTATGATAAGCTGTGCTGCAGTCACTCAGGTGACACACCATGCTCCCTACACTGACTTGTCCCACATGTCGCTATCATTGCCCTCTCGGCTATGTCGTGTGCTTCCATATCACCACAGCGTATGCCCTTTTTTCAGATCATTCTTGACATCAGTGATACCTCAACTTTGATGTTAAGCGTGCTTGTGGAATGGATCTCGTTCACATGCTTTGCAGGGTCATGTCATGTTTATTCTTGGCTGTATAAGATTGAGGCAGAGTTGTTCTCCTATCTCATCTGCATGCTTGAAAGGTGAAGCTGTAGTGTACAAAGGGAGATGTGTTAATGGATGGAGAGCAACTCTGTGTGCTCTCTGTAATCCTGCAGGGTTTTCACGCTATGAGCCCATACTCAGAGCACATGTGCGCTGCTGTCTGCCAACCACGTTTTTGACTTTCTGAGTGTGCATGCACTGTGCATCCCATCGACTCACCGAGACATGTGATGGTAATTGCAAATAGTAATTTTTTTCTGGTCAACTAAACCTTTGAACATGTTTTGGAAGGGCACATTGTAGGTTTAGACAATGTTTAGGAGAGCAATGGGATAGGAGCAAGGATGTACTGAAGTTGAAGTCTACTCTTTATTAGCATTGACTCGTCACTTTGAGGACCTGATGTTGTCTGAGGATTTTGGAGTTCGCAAGGGCTGGGGCTAGCAATGAGGCACAATGGGTGTCTTAAAGAGAAGGCATTTTAAAGTTTGGCAGGCAAGTATTTGAATGGCATCACCTTCAGGTGGTCCACAGGGATAGTAAGTTGAGGATAACAGCAGGCCAGCTTTCCTAATTGAGAGTGCTGGATGTCAATGTGATAGTGAAGAAGGTAACACAGAGTATTGAGTCACCTCTGATTAGATGCACACCTGTGGAACGTCCTCAGCTGCTTTGGCCCAAGTGTCACCTATCAGTTTCATCATTGAAGTTACACAGAATACATTGTTCCATTGCTGGAGATGGATCTCCTCAGATTGAAGGCATACAGCTATGAGCCCACTAAGGATAGTAGAACAGCTCCTGGCTCTTGTAGGCTGCTGTGCGACCAGGATGTTGGAGAGATGCTTGAAGAGGCAGCACCTTCTGATGTCTGATGCCAGGACACCCTCCTCCAGTTAACATCTCATCTCAGCAAGGACACATATTCCTGAGGCTTCATCATCCTTCAAAGGATCAGGACAATGTGAGCCTGATGTGTAACTATTCACTCTTATATTGAAGTGCATGGTTGAAATGAGGGGAATTGTAATGGTGGTGTTAATGTAGGCCCATGATGGAATACACTTGTCCAATAGGGTACTCACTGCAACTTGTCATCCTCCTCGTGGAATCTGGTGGCTATGAAGGTCTCACGTGAACATCTACCTTGACTGGCCTGTGCTATGACCTCTTCCCTGCAGTCTTGGCTTCCTCGAACTCATCCCCTTCAATGTCTCCCTCACTGGAGAAGATGTGCATGCCCTCATGTTGTCATCTGGAAAGTCCTCCCCCCTTTGCAATGCCAGGTTGTGCAGCGCATAGCAAGCTACAATGATCAGTGAGACCCTCTTGGGACTGTACTACAATACTTCTCCAGATCTGTCCAGGCAATAGAATCGCATCTTTAAGATGCTTATGCTGTGCTCCACCATGCCAATGTCGCTTGCCATTTCAACACACCACCCTGCTCTCACTCCCACATGTCTGTCCTTGGCCTGCTGCAATGTTCCAGTGAAGCTCAATGCATCTTCCGATTAGGCACTTTACAACCTTCTGGACTTAACATTGAGTTCAACAACTCATCATGAACTCTCTCCTCTAAATTGCCAAATATTTATTTTAAAATTTTTATTTATATTTTTCCCACCTATTTCTATTATTATTATTTTTAATATTTCCATTCACTGTTTTATTCCCACCTTTTAGCCAATTTTGATCTTTTCTTCCACACCGTCCCCTCCCCACTGCCTCACCCCACTGGGGCCATCTGTCACTTGCTCATCCTGCTTTCTACTCTTAATGTCACCATTTGCACCTCTTTTAGCCAGTACCACCACCATCAACAACCCTTTGACCTTTTGTTTATGACATCTTTCGCAATCTCTCCTTTGCCTCCACCTATTGCTGGCCTTCTATCCAGCTTCACCTGTTCCGCTCCCCTTAAACAGTATATATTTCACCACATTTCTACTTCTCTTTAGTTCTGAAGAAGATTCATACGGTCTCGAAATGTTAACTCTGTCTTTCTCTCCACAGATACTGTCAGACCTGCTGAGTTTTTCCAGCGATTTTTGTTTTTGTTTCAGATTTCCAGCATCCACAGTATTTTGCTTTTATCTTATGTATTGAACTGCCTGTTGCCAAGGATATTTTATAGTCACATGAGCTCAGTCGATGGCATCCTACACCTGTGAGAATCCAGAAATCTCAGCAAAGCCCAGCGCTCTGGCATCTTGGCTTTCTTGATCTTTGTCAAAGTTGATGTTATTGTGGGCATGGGCAAAAGGGCATTCATGACCTCATGAATGCATTTGTGCGTGGATGTTTGGGAGAACACGCAGAGGCCCCCAGTGGAGCCCAGGAAGGAGCCACTGGCATAGAAGATCGGAGCAGCTGTTACTTTCACAGCCACTGGCGATGGATGCCCTCCCAGTCCCCGTGGCACCAATTCCTGGAGAATGTGGCAAATTTGAGTCACCAGCTCCCTGGACATGCGGAACTGTTGGCAACACAAGTTCTTGCTCATCTGCAGATAAGGCATGTGAGTTCTGTACACCCTGGGTCTTACGAGTCATCTGCACACAATGTATCTGTGAGACTCATTCTCTGTGGCTGGAGGGGGACCTGCTGCCCCTTGGTCTTGAGGGTTTAGCTCATCCCTTTGGTGAGCCTGACGCCTCCGCCACAATCTTCTTCTATAAGTGATAATGCAGGTAGCAATAAATCCAGCCTCCATTTTCCTGATAGTCTCCTCTCTGCAGAATCAATGAGAAACAGACATAAGTCAGCATCAACCTGCAAAGGTCTTGTTTCTGTCAATGCCTCGTCAGTGAATGTGGGTTCAAAGGCTTTGTTCCAGCGTTGGAAATTTATCACCCCAGAAAATCCAGGCCAGCACAGGGTTCATTTCAAGGTGTGCTTCCACTCTCCCCCCTACCCACCCCACCCCCCCAACCTTTTATATGACTGACAGCTAAAAGATTGCTTTGGACAAGCATTTGATGTGTTCCTTTCAGCTAGGCACTGGGATCCTCATTCACTGCACTCGAATACCACACCCTTTGGAATACTCATGAGGGAAAATATTTAGCCAGGAACTGAGACCATTTGAGGGGGGCCTGAGGCTTCTCTTCTGTGAAGCTGCCAGTGCCACGAGTGTAACACACATCTGGAGCTTGTCCAAACACCCAATTGCTCTGGAGTGCGTTACCACGCTGGGGAATCTCCACACTGTAATACAAAGAAATCGATTAGTGCCACTTTGCAGGATTAGATTGCATGAAAGCACATCATAGCTTCACTTTGCTGATTCCTTGCAGTGTCTCAGCTGTGCATCTCTCCTCATTTGAGAATGCACAGTTCAGTGGGGTGCCCCTTTAATTGGTAACCCAAATGCATGCACCTGCCCCCCAGTTGGCCCGCAGAGCCCTCACCAGCAGAGTATCTCCTCATTTTACTTTTATGCTGCTCCATGGCTGCAGGTTGGAAAATGGTAGTACCAAACCAACTTGGATCTCCCTCTGTGAGTGCAGAAATCCCTTCTATCATCCTGCAGGAGCTTAATGTTCAGGTTTCACTCCCTCCAAGAATCTCTCAATCCTATTACTTGATCCCATTGTAATTATGGTGCATATCCCTTTGCTACATCGGAACATTGTGAGGTAGATATGCCTATGCCCTGTATGGACTTCACTCCTTCCCATCTTAAGGACAATTGCACAGTGTGCCATATACCACCCCCAATCTGACACCCTCGAATGCCCCCCCAATACCTTTTCCCCATCTGAAGGCTGAATATGCCTCCCTTCCATTTATAGGATGTAGTGTCACTGGCTAGACCAGCATTTATTGTCCATCCATAACTACCTTGAGAAGGTGGAGATGAACGGCGTTCTTGAACCGCTGCAGTCCATGTGGTGTAGGGTAACAGTGCTGTTAGGAAACGAGTTCCAGGATTTTGACCCAGTGACAGTGAAGGAACGGCAATATATTTCCAAGTCAGGATGGTGAGTGACTTGGAGGGGAACTTCCAGGTGGTGGTTATCTGCTGCCCTTGTTCTTCTAGATGGTAGTGGTTGTGGTTTGGAAGGTGCAGTGTAAGGAGGCTTGGTGAGTTTCTATATTAGAAATAATTGAAATATTAAATGAGATTGTGAACTGTTGCCCAGCAGCAGACTACTTACCTATGCTGGTCGTAGGAACCTATTTGCAGACTTTGCCCATGTTTCACTTGGTGAATGGCCTACCTAATGGCCTTTAAAGAGATGGCTCCAGAACATGCCCAGATATCTTTTGGAGCATATTTTGGTGTAGCTAAGAGGAGCAGGAATGACTGTCTGCATTATGCTGATGAGGTCCAAACCTGCAAATGATTCAGGCTCCTGACGCTCGCTCTGGCTGGCTGATGTGGTCACTCTGCGGACTTCACACCTTTTTTTGGAACAGATGCACAAAATGCCTGGAGCCAGCTGGGCAATCGAGGCAAAACATTGAAAGAGGATGGTGCTGTCAATTCTGTCAGTGACTGTAGTGAGGTGAGGAAAAATGAGGCAGAATAGTGCACCACCGTAACTGTGATGTTGAATATAATTTGCGACTTTGATTAAGGCTGTTTTAGTGCTGTGTCTGTGGTGGCAACCTGACCTGAGAGGTTCAAATACGGAGTTGCGATGTGCACAAGTTTAGGAGGCAATAATAAATTCACAGACTTTGGAAAAGAAAGGGAGCTTGAAGATGGGGCAGTTGTTTGCAAGGACAGAGGGATCAAGGGTGGCTTCTTTTGAGGAGGAAGGGGTGATGATAGCAGATTTGAAAGGGAAAGGGACAGTACCTGAGGAGAGGGGACTGTTTATAATGTGAACTAGCACAGGGATCCAGGAAGGAAAGTTGGGCGGTTACTAGCTTAGTGGGAGCAAAGGAAGTAGTTCTCATGTCCAAAATGAGTTCGGAGAGGCATGAGGGGAGTTGGGGGAGAAATGCCAGAAAGATGAGAGTTCAGAGCTAGGGGAGGGGTGCCTTGGGGGAAACTTGGCTTGGTCAGCAAAGGGAAGGGAGGGATGGGATAGAGGTATCTGAATGTTCTCAACATTGGTGGCCAAGAAGTCATTGAATGTGCACTTTTTGCTGGTGGCGTGGGTGGAGACAGAAGGGGAGAGGGGTTTAAGGAGATGGTTAGTAGAGGAGAAAAAAGTCTGGATGAACTTGGGGGTAATGAGCAGTTTTAGCAGATGACAGAAGGGCATGATAGTGCTTAATTCAGTCCAGTCAGAATGGGTAATGACTGGCTAAACAAGTGTCACATGCATCCAAGTCTGCACCCATAGGACTTAAGTGAACAGAAATGGGGGTTGCACCAGGGGGAACAACCAGTGTGGGTGAGAATAAGCATTTCACTGGGAACAAGGGCACCAAATGTGAAGGTGAAAGTGCGATGAAGCAGATAAGTGGATCGCAAATGTCTTGTGACAAACGAAAGACCAAAAACCAAAGAGTTGGAAGTTTGAAAACACCATTGTAGGTGACTTGGTGTTGGGCTTTATCTAGGGAGTGGTGCAGAAGAAAATAGAGTTGAAAGGGGAAATGAGCTAACTCACCACTTTGCCAATCTGTATGGCTTAGCATAACTGGCAGTTAATATTTACTTTAATTGTTATGATATTATTTTTCCAAATATGTACAACACATTTCAGAAATTGGTTTCCACTCCATCAATATTAAGTTAGGGGCCACACAAGATCTTCCTATGCATCCACTTCCAATGCTACTTGAATTGGTTAGTGGATGGAAGAGCAGCACTTAATCCTTTACTCACACTTACGCACATTTACTGGTGTGGTCAGCTATCCCTGGCCTTGCAGATGTACCTCTATGTGGATCATGGAATGGGATCCTTGGCCTGAGACTAGAGTGGGTGTGGGTAAGATATTCATAAAATGAAATTTTAATTTTGATTACATAAAAAATGTTGACTTCTGTCAGCTTAAACAAATTTTAACCTCACAAGTAATAGATTTTTAGTCTTATTTAAATAAGTGTTGAATGGGTTCACCCATGATTAACTGACCGAAGCAAACTATCGCTTCCCCAAAAGATGACATACAGGAAGGCAAATTATTATATGAATGGCTATAAACTGAGAGAGGGGAATGCGCAACGATACATGGGTGTCCTCGTACACCAGTCGCTGAAGGTAAGCATGCAGGTGCAGCAGGAGGTAAAGAAGGCAAATGGTATGTTGGCCTTCATTCCAGTACAGGAACAGGGATGTCTTGCTACTATTATACAGGGCCTTGGTGAGACCATACCTAGAATATTGTGTGCAATTTTGGTCTCCTTATCTGAGGAAGGATGTTCTTGCTATAGAGGGAGAGCAGCAAAGGTTTACCCGACTGATTCCTTGGATGGTGGGACTGACATATGAGGAGAGATTGAGTCGGTTAGGATTATATTCGCTGGAGTTCAGAAGAATGAGGGGGGATCTCATAGAAACCTATAAAATTCTAACAGGCCGAGACAGGGTAGATGCAGGAAGGATGTTTCTGATGGTGGGGGAGTCCAGAACCAGGGGTCACAGTCTGAGGATACGGTGTAGACCATTTAGGACTGAGATTAGGAGAAATTTCTTCACCCAGAGAGTGAACCTGTGGAATTCACAACCATAGAAAGTAGTTGAGGCCAAAACAGTGTATGTTTTCAAGAAGAAGTTAGATATAGCTCTTGGGGGGAAAAGGGATCAAAGGATATGAGGAGAAATTGGGAGCAGGCTATTTTCGATGATCAGCCATAGTCATAATGAATGGCGGAGCAGGCTCAAAGGGCCGAATGGCCTACTCTTCTATGTTTCTATGTTTCTATCCCTCTAAGCACCATGGTGCAGAGACACTCTACTGCCTCTAACATCCTCTTCCCAGCTCACTGATGTAATCCACCTCTCCTAAACCTTCTCCCCATTACACACAAATACTCTTTCTACTTGTTGATCAGGTAAAAGCTACAGATGGGATACTGCACCAGCACCTCTCACCACGCACCCCTCCACCACCACCCCCCACCAACTCCCCCTCACTACTTCCTTGGAAAGATTGCTGGGAGCAGCCTAAGGAATCTAGATGCTAAACATCTGGGGCACCAAGTTCCATAAAATAGTCGCACACTACTTAACTGAGTTTGGTCTGTTGTCATATCAGTAAGTTTAGCCCTTAGTTATGCTGTAGTTTTTGTTCCCATGCAGATGGAAAACTGCATCGTATCAAAGCAAACACTGCCATGGAACAGGGCCATTAGTATACAAAAAGCACTTTTGTGACAGTGCATAACAAAAGATGGCCAGTTAGCTCAGATGGTTAGTGTATGCTTCATAATAACACCAACAGTGTGGGTTCAATTCCCTTTCTAGTTAAGGTAGGCTTGGGACCTGCCTCCTCACCCTGTCCCTGAGAGTGGAAGGCAATGGTAAATCACCACTGACAAAAGCTGCCAAGAAAACAGTTCAGGATGAAACATCAGCAGACGATGAGCCAAGGGCCTGCCTTTGGGCAGAATTGAACCCACACTGTTGGTGTTATTATGAAGCATACACTAACCATCTGAGCTAACTGGCCATCTTTTATTATGCACTGTCACAAAAGTACGTTTTGTATACTAATGGCCCTGTTCCATGGCAGTGTTTGCATTGATACAATGCAGTTTTCCAGCTACATGGGAACAAAAACTACAGCATAACTAAGGGCTAAAATAACTGATGTGACAACACATCAAGCTCAGATGAGTAGTGTGCGACTATTTCATGGAACTTGGTGCCCCAGATGTTTAGCCAGGGGTATGCATCTAGACTTGTTAGGCTACTCCCAGCAATCTTTCCAAGGAAGTGGCGAGGGGGAGTTGGTTGGGGAGGGGGTGGGGGGCAGGGGGGTGAGTGGTTGATGTGGGGTGCAGTGGGAGGTGTGCTGGTGCAGCGTGAATGAATGAATGAACATAATGAAATGGAAATAGTGCGTATACATGTTGAATGCTGGGTACATAAACTTCCACCATGTCATGAATTAACTAATGCTATCACCAAAAAATGAGTTTTTTCAGCAACAGCTGTAAGAAAAGGTTTCTTACCATGGTAATTAAAATACATAACACAGGGTTATTACTGCTGCAAGTAGTTTCCACCACTGTATCAATTCTATAGTCAAACAGATGGGTCAACTCAAATCCCCAGTCAAGGAAATTAATTTTGTTATATAGCATTTGTAAAATGAATTTATGCTCAATGCAACTTGCATTGGAATGCACTTTTTCGTAACGGTGTGATTTATTTTAAAATAATGTTTCAGTTTGCCTTTGTTGGCTGCAGCGACGGTATTTGCATTCCTGTTAAGTACGAGTTTAAATGAACTGCAAAAAGGATGTTACATCAGAATTCAGTTAATTCTTCATCCACTGGAGTGGAACACAACAGATGTAGATCCACTATGTAATTGCTTGTCTGCTTTCTCTGGATCTGATTAACTTGCATTGCTCTTTTGTCAAAATGCACGAATAAGCAGCGTCCCATAGTGCACAGCATGGGACTAATCACTTTTACAGCCAAGCAGTTTTCTGCACCCTTACTCCTTACTTCAGTGCTAACGCCACAGCTGATAACACTACTGGGTTTTTACCCTCAGAAAGTATACCCTCTTTATTTTCCCCAAGGTCATCTCAGTTCTTCAAGGATGACATTTTTGTCATTTATGTTCTGGTACCCGTGATCATCAAGTTGAGTGATGACAGTGTCACGAATGGAATATCCTGCTCACAGTGACAGCATCCAGCACTCCAAAGTCAGGTATGGCACACATCACATGCAATTAAGAGCATCACTTTGACATTCCCATTTCCCACACTCTCTGTCCTTATGGCTTCTCTGGGGAAGTTTGTCGAATTAGTGCCAATTAGTGCCAAATTTAAGGACACCGGGAGTTGGATGGAGACTGCCTAAACTCATTTCACTTAAGACCCTCAACATCCATCAGGCAAAGATCTTCATCCAGTCTGTCTGGACTGAATTTAAACCCAAGTCCCAGAGGTGTTTTAACACACAGTGCCACTCAGTCTTGTTTTAATTAATTATTTTTTTAAACTCATTAATGTGTGCACTGGTGAATAAACAGATTTATAAACTATATCTTGTGACAGCACTTGGCACACCCTGGCCAAGTGTATAGGAGCCAATATCAGTATAGTCTGCCCTCAAGTTGCCTAAAAAGTTCGATTCTTGGTGTGTCACTCCAAGTGCTAGTAAAACAACTCCTTTTCCCCAATTGTATAGCTCTTTATAATTAAAATGGATATAGAATATATCTTGAATGTGACTGGTGCACCTACATATCAATTCTCGTGGGAATATTTGTAGAGTGGGTGTATGATTGCACACATTCAATCGTGCTTTGTGGTGAACTATGCTCAAAGCAGTTTGCGGCATTACCCCAGATGTACAATACTGTATTGGACATTAACTGTTACAGCGACGACCTGCAGATGCTATAAAACAAAAAGCAATCCAAGGATCTAAAACTGGAAATTCAACTCATACCGCGAGCATCCTGGAGCTATGAAGAATTCGTATTCCATTTACTGATATTTATTGACTGGTGATCTATATTGCTATTCTGCTCTGTATAGCGCTCTCAAGTTAACTGGTGTGTATACACTGCTGATCTGTGGTCCAGAAGTACAGAGGCAAGAAAACTCACCTCTCAAGAGAGTTTGTATTCGTATAACATTTGAGGTCCGTGAAAACAGGCAGTTGCTTTGAAGCTGAGATCAGTACCAGCACAGAACCCTCACAATATGTGCTTGTGCATATGCTGCACTTTCTCAATGGCACATACAAACATACAAAGATACGAGCTAGAAGAAACAGTAGGCCATTCTGCCCCTTCAGCATGCTCTGCCAATCAATTGTGGCCTCAAGTCCACATTCTGCTTACCCCTGATAACCTTTGACTCCCTTGTTAATCAAGAATCTATCTATCTCTGCCTTAAAAATATTTGTTGGGTGGAATTTTATGCCAGTGGGATATTACGGTCCCACTGAAATCAATAGACTTTTGAATGGCTTGCCGCTTTTTAAGCCCTTCCAACCCACCCACCGCTGCAATGGGGCAGTACAATTCTGCCCATTGAGCCTGCCTCCACCGCTCTCTGAGAAAGAGAGTTCTAAAGATTCTCTACCCTTTGAGAGACAAAAATTCTTCTTGTCTCCATCTGAAATGGGAGACCATTTATTTTTAAACTGTGTCTCCTAGGCCTATTCTCTCCCACAAGGGGAAACATCCTTTCAGCATCCACCCTGTCAAGTCCCCTGGTGCCACTGTGAGATGAAATGTAAAGAGAAAATTAGATATCATTTTCATCACTATTTCCTCAAATTAAATTTGAACTTTAGTGATTAGGGATTTGTCTCTTTGCCAGCTGTACCATGTAGCCACACAGACAATGTAGAACTCCTTAAGATTGCTGCCAAGAAATTCATGTTCCAAATCCATTACTCCATATAGCTACATAAGAGCATTAAGTATATTTTCTCCATGAAAAGCGCATACTTTTTGTCTGTGATAATACTCAGTTTAACAACATCTCCTCAATTGGAATTTTGTTTATTTTTTAAATTCTTGTAAAATGGATCTGTAATATTTTTCTCTCTCATGGTTTCTTTCTTAGCTGGTATTGCATGTCTTAGTCGCTAGATTTGTTCACTAAGTGGCCACTCTCTGGATAAATTCTTCCCGATTCCAATGAATGGCTATCAAGACCAGAACTGTGCTGCAGAATCCACTTGGTAAACCTGTTAGACAGTTTCCAAAGGGGAGTTTATTGAGAAATCCTAATACATGTATTTCGTTCCTCACTAATGGGAGTCCTGTGTCCTAATTAAACAACTGATAGAAATGATTATATCATTATTATTTCTTTTGGCATTTATCATTTCTTCTCCTGAAGATGTTGTCTTTGAGTTAGTTATGGTCAAATTGGGCCACCAACTCTTTGGTACTTCACTCAAATGCGGTTCTTCATATGTGAACATTGGCAGACTATTTGATAACAGGAGATGTGGCAGCTGAGCCAGTGTGTGTCTTTACCTGATGTCCACCTGCAGAGATTTTGTAACAGGGTCATGGAATTGTGATCTGGTGTGGGAATTATGGATTATTTTCCCCCTCTTTAGCTTTGGGCAACAGAAACAATAGTGAACACTCAACTGCTGCCCTACTGACATTATCTAACTCAAGGATCAAACCTAGGACCTTTTCATTTGTTTAATTCAGTGATTCATGTCCCTTTGTAATGGAGTATGGTTGCTATCTTCTTTCATTCAATGGCCTGTTTGTGTGTCTGCCCAGCTGAAAAAATACTCTTTATGAGAATTAGTGAACGTGAGTGAAGAGAGCTATGTGGGAACTATAGGGAGAAAAAAATAATGAATAGGAAATTAGATTTAGTCCTATATGGAAAATTATGTTTGCCTTTTGAGTTGTGTTAAAAGCTCTGCCTGTTCCCTGTTTAAATAATCCCAATGCTCCATGAGCTGCCACGGCATTGTTAAACACTGGTATACCCACTGGTGGTGGTGCTTGCTCGTGGGCTTCATGTATCTGGGGATCTGTACCTCAAGATGAGTTAACACCTGAAGATGAGGATGGCTGAAGACTGACAAAGAATATACTTATTTGGCTGTTCATACATGTTCAGCTTGTGCCACAGCAACTGGTATTCCATTATTTGTCATTTTTGCTCTGAAATTCAAACTTTGTTGCGGATTACAGTGTATGTAGCCTTATTGCATTGAAGTATCAATATGCAAGCAAAACAAGATAAGCTTCTGTGTGTATTAATTGAATGTGCTAGATTTGATGATCACTGAATGAGCAATAATGAAGGGTATTATAATTGCCACCAGTATTCCTGGATTAGAGAAAATGGAAATCAGACAGGTTGTAGCTCCTGATCAATGAGGATGCATTTGTACATGTGCGTATGGATGTCAAACAAAGACAGGATTGTTTCTAGCAGTGCCACTCCTCCCATGAAAAATAGCCTGCTGGTATTGTTTGGGGGATATGGCAGCATAGTGATAATGTCACTGCACTAGTAGAGTCCAGTAGGCCCAGGTTAATGTGTTAGGGACATGAGTTCAAATCCCACCATGGCAGCTTGTGGAATTTAAATTTGATTAATAAATCTGGAATATAAAAAGCTAGTCTCAGTAATCATAACTATGAAACTATTGATTGGCATAAGGACTTATCTGGTTCACTAATGTCCTTAAGAAAAGGAAATCTGCTATCCTTACCTCAGTCTGGCCTACATGTGACTCCAGACTCTCAACAATGTGGTTGATTCTTAACTTTACTCTGAAATGTTCAGTTCAAGGGTAATTAGGGATGGACAACAAATGCTGGCTTTGCCAGTGATGCCCACATCCCATGAAAGATTAAAGAAGAAAGACACCTGCTTCAGAAGAGGAGGAAACAGAATGGTAAAATATGTTTTTGTTCCTCTAAATCCCTACATGGGTGAGTACCTAATATCCCAGGGGGTTTTAACACCAAGCAAACGTGATATTTCCCTATCAGGAAAGAGGGAAAACCCAAGAACAAGTCACTCTGGCCACAGTTACAGGAGGCTAGGAGAATGTCAGCAGTCCTCTCTCAGCCAGGAATGGTGTGCAATGAAGACTGAAAGAGGAAAATGAAGAGGAATACATAATAAGATAAGTGGTTAAAAGTAAATAAAATGTGCTATTTTTAATTGACAAACTGAGGTCAAGAGCCACCTTGTAAGACAATAGCAAGACGGAAAACTATATCAGAAAAGCAAAGTAGATCATTTAGTAGTGGTTGGATGAAAGCAAATAATTAACCAACCTGTATAACCATTGGATTATTAGCTGTTTTTAAGCTAAGGATGATATTTACAAATATTTAATGCTGATTTTAAAAGAAAAGGAAACTGTCGAGTCTAATAATAATTATTAAGCAACATTGACAAAGAAGGATTGTATTATCATTGAATAATACTCTTTAGGATTAGTGTTGTTATGGCAACAAGAATAGTGCCCAAATCTAACTCTGAAGGGGCATTATTAACCAACAAAGCACACATTCCAATTGATTATGGCTATTACGTAACACTTCCGTTAAGAATTTTTTTATGTGTGTGTGCGCCTGTTTCCTGATGGGTTCTCTGTTTTCCAATAACTTGCACTTCTCAGGCAATCACATTTCAGTAAATTGACCATGGCACTGCATGATTTTCCCCTTTGTGTTACTTCAGGTCTATCTGACCCCTCTGATTAAATGTCAAAGCTTGTCTGTGCCTGAGAAGAACTAACTCCATAGAAAGCAGCTAACAGAAAGGTTCCTCCTTGACTCCATAAAAAAAAGACGAAATAAATTCCACTGGCATCTTGTAAATTTTTATTTTGCACAATGATTGCAGGTCCCATCTGCAACCCAGCTGTTATAGAAGGGAATGCTGGCCTCCTGCATTACAAATAGCATTCTGCAGTAATTGCTGGTGGTGGAAGGGATTAAATGTAGTCGATGAAAATGTGTACTAGCGATGAATATGCATTACAGTGAGTATGAAATGGCACTAGAAGATTAAAAACAAGGGGTTTTGTTTACAAGGATGAAGGAAGCAGAATGTCGGCTGGCCCAGAGCCTAAAGTGGGGAAGAAAAAACCTTTGGGCAAGGCATTAGGGAGAAAAAAACAGATGGTTTGTGAACCTTTTATTAAGCAGAAAATCATTAATCAAACCCAGGCTGAAAACAGCAGGGATTTTTTTTTGTGGCACCACATATTTTATTTATTTTTTTTTCAAGGCTTCTGTAAGAAGTAATATTTCAGATGATTAAAATCAAATTTTTAAAAATTTTCCTCCACATTTTAGATCCAGCTAATCAATATTTATTTTTAAAAAAGAATCCAACATAACAATGGCATTGAGTACTGAATACGGCAGAGTTGTTGTAATACTTAAAATGCACACATTTCTAATCCATATGTTTAACACATTTCATGTCCTGGACTTTTTCAAAGGAACCAGATTTCATGTGCCCAAGCCGATAACCATTTGCAGTTGAACCTAATAAATGTACATCTAGTTTGCCAAAAACTTGAGGGCAATTGACGGCTGACTAGGGAATTCTATATAATGGTGGTGAATTGGAATGCTACATTGAGTTTTAAACTTGTACTTGAGTTATGCTTGCATCAGGTATGTGCTTATATGGACTTGACAACAGTAAAAAAAAATATTTCCTCAGTGAGTTTGCGTGCGGGTGTACGTGTGTGTGTGTGTGTGTGAGTGGGTGTGAGTGTATGGGTGTGAGTGTGTGGGTGCACACAGATATGTGTGTTGTCCCCACTAAAAGATCTTTTACACACAGAAATAATTCTAACTAATTGGGAAGACGCTGTTGGGTCTGAGCAAAAGAGGCTGCAGAAAGCACTGCATCTCATAGTACTGAATTTTACACTGCTGTGACGCTAGTATTAAATTATTAAGACATGATTCAAATGCTGGGGATGCAAAAATATGATTTTGTTTTCTCTGCCCACCCTATCTAGCAGTTTCCCTTCTTTGTCTCATTTGCAGCATTTAATCCGCCAACTCCCACTGGCCTCTACGGTGCTTTTCTAAGATGGCTATTAGGAGGTAATGAGAGAAGCTACAGTATAATTATTTTTGGATACCTTTGTTTCTTTCTGTGGTTAGGTACTTAGCCTAGCATTAGCATCTAATATACTGTATTGGCTGAGATTAGAAACATGATAGTATGGAGAACTGAACCTGTATCCTTCTATGTACTATTGCCCTAACATTTGTTAATTCCCTAACATTTGTTTCAGGTTTCTACACTTCTCTCCAGAAAATGCTCACTCATGTTGGAAATGGACACCAGGAAACCTCTGAAGCCTTTCTATGCATGGACCAAACAGCGTCATCAGCTATTTGAATGTTGAATTACAACTGAGCCCTGTTCCTACAACAGGGATCACTGGATGTGAGCAAAGAGTAGGAGCCCAAGTTGATTTTTCCTCTCCATAACCTGAGACACATGCTAATTATAGCATCTCTACTGCAGCCTAGCTATCATCAGTTAACTTAGAATAGACCATGGATCAAACCCAGGGCTTACCATAGTGAGCCATGCACACATGATAAAGAACTGGGGGGTGGAGGTGGGATATAAATAATAAGGAACCAGTGGAGCAAACAGGAAGAATTTACATTGAATGGACTGACTAGTGGCAGATTTTGTTTCATGTGGGCAGGCTCAAGGTAGCAAGACCAAGGAGATGGAATAGCAGAGGGAATATATATGAAAAACAGTGATAGATTATTGAATACAGCACCAGAGAGTGGTCTCTGATGATGGCTCATTTAAATGTTAGTGCAGTTTGCAACAGCAGTAAATAATCAAATGCATTCATAGGCTATATAACCAATTTCAATCAAGCATAAATCCTAATGGTTAAGATCGATCTTGTGAACTTGTTGGGTCCATTTGGAATACTATGTACAATGTAATTGTGGTCAACATACTCCATTTGGGATATTTTGTTCTTGAAGAGTGTATTGAGGAGGGCAACTCAACTAATACTGAATGTTAATTACCTAAAAAAAGAAAGAAAATTATTTGCATTTATGCCGGACTTTTCAAATCCTCAAGACAACTCAATCTATTCATTGCTGCTGAGTAGTTAAATAATTTCTGCCCACAAACATTAAATAAATATGAAAACAAAAATTTAGTGTTTGGTGATGTTGTTTGAGGGAAGAATGTCAGCCAGGACAACTTGATACTCTTATTCAAACAGTGCCTTGGGATCTTTTACAAGCACCTGAATGGATATGGATGGATGGGGCCTCGCGTTAACATCTCATTCTAAAGACAGCAGTTGAGAAATGGAATTCATGACGATTTCCAAAGTGAAATGGGTAGCATGATCGCAAAGCATGCCCAAAGATGCTGGCAAAAGGTTTGAACAAATTCAGCTCTGGGCCTCACTTGAATCAAGCTAGCAAACTACAGACAAGATTCAGGCAGATCAACAGGTATGGAAGTAGGATGTTCTGCGCTCCAGCGCTGAGCGGACTCAGAGGTAAGGCTGGAAAGGGGGAAGGTAAAGTGGATATGGATGAACCCAGGTCTGCGGTGACACACAGTATTCTTCTGGAACGAGAAAGTGCAATCCTGTCGAGATAATCTGCATAAATCCTGAAAATGGATCATGAGCTAATGAATTTTGACTCAGAGATGAGTGTGCTGACACATGAACATAAAGACTAAGAAGCTATGAATGTTTATATTGCAGAAAGCAATATTGGCAACATTTTCAGGATTCTAAGGAAGCCTAGATTTTGTGGTAAATTGTTAGATGTATGTAATAATTATAAATTAAACCATTTCTTACTGTTATGGGGGTCAAGTGACTGTGTAGATGAATCAGTCCTAAGGGGTGGAGCTTTTTAGCCTTGGTCTTGAAACAAGAATGTAGCCTCATCTGGAGCCTGTAAATAAAGTTTACTGTTTCTTACAAGAAAGTAATCCTGCATTCCAAGCTTATTACAATTGGCGACCAGGATAAATAGCGCTAACGCAGCACATCACCTTGCGACTGTGAGTATTCTGACATTTTAAGGGAAGAAAGAAATTAGATATATTCACCAACAATGCCTATCTTTGGTAGAGTTGACCCGTACGACTCATCCATCGAGGACTGGAGTCAATACATTGATTAGGGTTATTCACTGTTTGAATTAGTTAATAAAATAGCGACGGAGCAGAAACAGAAGGCAATTCTCCTAAGCGTCTGCAGGAGCAAAACTAATATGTAGCTTGCTAACTCTGAATGTGCCAAATTCCAGAATCTTCACCAAGCTAGTAGACCTCGTGAAGGGACATTTTCAGCCTAGACCCTTGGTGATCATACAAAAATCCAAGTTAAACTCTCAAGTAAGGGCCACCGATGAGTCAATCGCAATGTACACCATGAAGTTAAAACAGTTAACGGAGCACTGTGACTTCGATGATACTCTAAATGACATGTTGCAAGATCCTTTGGTTTGCGGAATAAACAACAACGCCATTCAGCGCTGTTTGCTTGCAGAAGTTGATATCTGAAACGCGCTATGGAGATAGCACTAGCAATGGTGAGTGTTGAGAGGGACTCACAGGCTCTGCAGAGTGTGCAACATGGCACCTTTTGCAGCTAGGGCGGGAACCTGCCGCCAGGCATAGTGCAAACATTAGGGAGGTTACTGCAAAGCAGGACACAGTCCCTACTGCTAGAAAAACAAAAAGAAACACTGGAAGCAACTCACCAGTAACCCAGGAGTTAAAGTGTTATCATTGTGGGGCAAGTCATAACATGAAGCCTGTAGATTTAAAGAGGCAGAATGCCACTACTACCTCAAAAAGAGGCATGTTGTTAAACAATGCAGAACTCAATCAAGGCAGTCATTCAGACAGCAAGTCAAGTTAAACGAAATGCTCAATATAGATGAGCCAGAGGGTTACTGAGGCTGATGTTTATTCTCCATACAATCTGAAGGCCAGGAAAATTGAACCAATCACTGTGACACTTCTAGTAAATGGAAAGCCTCTGCTCATGGAGGTTGACACAGAAACATCGACCACAGTGGTGGGATAACACATCTTTAAATATTTCAGAGAAGGTACCCAGCCATTGAGTTTGGAGAAAACTGCTACTCAGTTAAAAACATACACAGGAAAAGCAATACAGGTGAAAGGCATCACCTTAGTACCTGTATCGTACAGGCAACAGACAGCTCAGCTGCCAATAATTGTTGTAACAGGAGAAGGATCTAGCCTTCTGAGCCATGATTGGTTGAAAGGGGCCAGAATTTTTGGGTCTGTGAGCAGGGGCAGGCCCCGCTCGACAACGCGTAAAATGAGAAACGGTGATGTCGGGGTTGGGTCCAGGTGTCACTGCGCATTGTACAGATTTTCAGTTTGGCGGGCGAACACCCAAGTTGGCTGCAGACCCACAAAGGCCTATTAAGGCCAGTGAACTATCAATTAAAACAATAAACTGAGCTGCCCATCCAAACTTAAGGTTGGCGAGCAGGCGAAGAGCCCAGGCAGCCTTTGCATTGATCATGGAACCTCATCCACACGCGGGATGAGGTTTCATGAAGATATTTAAAGTTTCATAAAAAATTTTCATAACATCTACAGACATATCCCGGCTCATGTGAAACTTTCACATGAGGGGACATGTCTTACATTTTTTTTTCTTTATTAAGATTTTCAGAACTTAAGCTAATCTCCCTGAGGCAGTTCTGTGCTGCCCGACTCAGACATCACCCCCCCCACTCCCCCACCCGCAACGGTAGCGCTCAGCACTTCCGGGTGCGCGTCATACTGGGTGGGCCTAAATTTGCTTGCCCACGTAAAATGGCAGCACCCAGCTGATTGTGAGCGGCAATCGGCTGCATGCCCACCCATGCCTGCTCCTGCCCAACCATCTCAATGGGGAGAAAATTCTCCACAGAAATTTTTTAAGTCCTAGTAGGAAGAAACCCTGAGTTGACAAGGGAATATGATGGTGTCTTATGGAATGAGATAGAAGAACCGAGGGACCTTTGCAGGAAGCAAGGATCCCTCAGGTCAGAGATGGTTCCAGGGGTAAATCACGAAAAGAGGCTAAACAAATTCAGTGCCACTCTGAACCAACTGAAGAAACAATTGGAAGAAAAAAATACCCAACAGTGTTCAATGTTCCAGGAGGAAGACAAAAGATACCAACAAGAGACAGAATAGCTGAAGAATCAGTTGATGGAGACAAAAGAGACATCAGAAGGAAAAGCCATGGAACATTCCAAGATGTGAATGGAAAACTTAACCCCTGAATTGAAGCAAGTTAAGATTTCACCAGAAAGAAATTTGGCCAACTGAGATCAAAATGAAAGGTGAGGCAAAACCCTGTGGCAAACACAAGAAGAAAAAACAGACATCAAATCTGAAAAACCAATAGGATATGTTTCCAGAACCCTTCCTGCAGTCAAGAAAGGTTGCTCATCATTTGAAAAAGAGGGCTTATCTATCATATTTGGAGTAAAAAGGTTCCATCAATATTTGCACAGTTGACACTTCACCATAGTGTTAGATCACAAACCACTTTTAGGGTTGCTAATTGAAGATAAGACAATCCTACCAATAGCCTCTGCTGGATTCCAAAGATGGGCTTTAATTTTATTGGCATGAGAGCACACTTTTATGCACCATCTGGGTGTGTATATAGCAAATGCAGAAGCCCTCAGCCATCTCCCTTTGCCAGATAGTATTATATGTGAACCAATACGTCAAGAGGTAGTACTTTTGTTGAATTTCCTGGGCTCTTCACCAGTCCACGTGAGACAGATAAAGAATTGAACAAATCAGGAGCCAATTTTAACAAGAGTCCATGAACAAGTGTTACAAGGATGGTCAAATGCAAAAGTCCCAGAAGAATTAAAACCTTTCTTTGTAAGTAGATCTGAACTGTGTTGTCAAGACAGTATCTTGTTATGGAGAGCAAGAGTTTTTATCCCTGTGCAAGCAAGAGAACCATTATTGGAAGAACTTCATAGTGCACATCCTGGTATTTCAAAAATGAAGATGCTTGCATGAAGTTATATCTGTTGGCCGGTTATAGACAGTGATATAGAAAAAATGGTGAAACACTGTCTCCAGTGTCAGCAACTGCAGAAGTTGTCTGTTTCAGCCCCACTGCATCTGTCGGAGTGGCCTGGTCCCCCTTGTCTAGACTGCATATCGACTATGTAGGCCCATTTCTAGTGATGTTTCTTGTGATTATTGATGCACAATCAAAGTAGATGGATGTGTTTGAAGTGAGATCACCTACTTCATCATTGAAGAACTATTGAAAAACTGCACCAGAGTTTCAGTGTTCATAGTTTTCCTGAAGTTATTGTGTCAGATAATGGTACTGCTTTCATTAGTACTGAATTCCAAAGATTCATGAACCTAAATGGGATTAAACATATCAGAATAGCACCGTATCATCCCTTGTCCAATGGGTTAGCAGAAGGAGCAGTACAAACCTTTAAAACAGGCATGAAGAAATGAACAGAGGGAACACTGTAAACACAAGTTTCAAGATTTCTGTTCTGCTATCGCACAACTGCTCATGCGATCACTGGTTTAACACCTTCAGGATTGTTAATGAAGTGCCTACTTTGTACAAGATTGTCTCTTGTATTACTTAATTTGGAGGGGAAGGTGTGTTATGGCACGGCTGATGGTAAATGCCAAGGTGCCCAAATCCCAGAGGGTAACTTGAAACAGTTGCCAAAATGGTTTTTGCAATTTGTGTAGTAGGAGGAGGGGTTCTGAAATCAGGAAATGATGTCCCCGACTACTTGTGATGATTTTATAGTAAAGACACAATTACACTTAAACACAAGAATGATTTACACAGAAAACAGTACTTTAAAATAGTTCACAAGAACTTAATTTAACAGCCTTCAGAACTAACCTTCCCTTTTTATGTTTAGCAACTATCCTTATAGATTTTAAAATCTATAGAATTACAGTAATTTTTACCTCACAGTGCCTTTTCTCTTTGGGGTCTGCTCTGTGGCTGACAGCAACTGTGTCTTCAAGTCTGGCCTTGTGCACACTGTCTTCTAGGAGACGTGACCCTCTCACATAGGCTTCAGTATTTCCTTAAATGCATTCCTTCTCTTTGATCTCTCTATTGTTTCCAACCATTTGTCTTCTGAAATGCTTTCTTCCCAGCATTGATTAAATTGTGCTTTGCTTTAGCTCTTAGACTTATAAAAACAAACTTACCCTATCTTTACCTCACTTCCTTACACCTTCTTACAACTTCTTTACACCTTTGAACTATAACAGCTCAATTCAAACTATCCCTGTTATTGCTTTATGTAGAGCTCTGATTGAAGTTCCTCTTGGTTCATTAACATATCAAAACCACTTCTTACCATTGACTTTAGATGCTTGCTGTCACTTTAGCTCTTAATCCAATTACAGCCTGACTTCCAGTACATTAGGAAACATGCCAGGGTTATTACCACAAGAAAATATTACAATTTATTGCTTTCTTGTCAGTTGGAGAGAAACCAGGGTAGTCAGAAAGTGAATTATGACATTCACAGTAAAGGTCTAGAGTGGGAGAGACAGTTTTTGTGCGACATTTTCCATTGGACCCAGATGGGCTCCTAGTACAATCGTCTCTTAAACAAAACCATTATCTTATATGAAGTGGAAAACAGGATTGTTAGGAAACACATGGATCATCTTAGGAGACAAGAAACCCTCCAACAGCCAGTTAAACCACCTGAAATCGAAATCAAATCCTCGATCCCTGAGGTGCTAGATCGACAAAGAATAGACATACCTAATGTCTCTGTTGAAGTAAGTAATTCTGAACTGCCATTCAATCCAATAGAAGAACCTTCAGTTGTAGAGTTACGTCGTTCTGCCCAAAAACCAAAACCTCCTCAAAGACTAAAAACAAAATTAAAGGGAGAGGAATGTGGTAATTGTAAGTTAAACCATTTCTTACTGTTATGGGGATCATGTGACTGTGTAGATGAATCAGCCCTAAGCATGGAGAATCTTAGGGGTGAGGCTTTTTACCCTTGGTTTTGGAATAAGCATGTCGCCTCATCTGGGGTCTGTAAAAAAAGTTTACTATTTCTAACAAGAAACTAGCCTTGCATTCCAAGTTTATTACAATGTAGCCATAAATTCAGTATCTGGGGGCATAGATTCAAATTTAGTGAGCGAAGCTGAGCATGGGGTGTAATAGAAAACAATGCCAGAGAAGATAACAGCAACTAATTGCGCAGGGAGGTGGGTTGGTTTCTTGGTGAAAGAGTAACTGAGAGGTGTAAGTTACAGATGAATATAGTTTTTAATGTATCATTCCAGGTAGAGCATGTGGTGTGCTCAATTTTCAGCCTATTGACTAAAGGACAAACTTGTTTGGGCTGCAATGCTGGGGTGAATTTTACGGCCCTCACTGGCATATTTGAAGGCAGGGGTGCGCATAAAATAAAGCGGTGGGCAACTGGATTTCATGTCGGTGAGGTACCGGCCAGACTTTTAAGTTGGGGGCTGCAGGTGGAGCAGGTAATCCATCCCCCACCCCTGTAAAATCCACCTTACTGTTGCAATAATCCCCACAGCCAAAATACAACATTTACCCCATCAAGGAAAGGTCTGCACAGTCCTTAAAAAAGTCCTTAAATTTACATAAAAATACATGTTAATATTTTTTAAATTTTGGGTCTTCCCAGGTTCGAGAGCAGTAGTTTATCCTGGTTTTGTACATCTGTACGTTCCTTTGTATAGTGGGTGACAGGCTTCTTCTAGTGTTACCCTGACCCAACCACTAGGAGGTTGGAATAACTCCCGCTCTCACCCCTTTGTATGTCATTTCCCTTTCTCCACTCATCTTGGGAATGGGAATCGCCTCCATGTGGTCCCTCTCCACTTGTGAATTGGGAAATTAGTGGAGGATGCTGTTGTTTTTAATTATGCGGCATGTGAATTTTTAATTTCTGAGGTGCTCAATAATGTGATTAGTAAATGCCTTTCTTGCCTTTAATAACATCACAGAGCTAAAATAAAAACAGCTAGCAGCAGCTAGCTAACACACCAACTCTATCCCTAACTGTAATTGTGAGTTATCTCCTTCTTGAAGCAGAGATGACTCTGAAGGATTGATTGAGACTATACATACAGGTGTAGTAATGTATTGGTTATGTTGCTGGACTGGTAATCCGGAGGTCTGAACTAATATTCCAGACAATAGAAGCTGAATTTTCCCAGTTCTGCAGAGGCAGCTTTGGAGGTGGGGTTCAAGAAAATTTGGAAATACCCACATCAGGTTGACTCCAGAATGTGTCCCAACCTGAGGGTTTTTCCCGGAAGTGGACCAGCGGGTTTGAAAGCAACCTGCCCAGCAGCAGTGGGAATCAAAATATGAAAGTAATGAGCCACTTACCTTTAATTTTACAGGCTACAAATTATTTTCCCAGTGGTGTAAGGGCCCTTTCTGTGTCAGGTGTGTGGCAAGTGATCTATCACCAGGCATCAGCCACTTCTTTGAAACTAATGTCTATGCTCATACTTGCCCTGCTGCAATAATGGCAACCATCTCCCTCCCACTGAAGGTGCTTCATGGCACTGCTGTCACTCCTGCTAATGGCCTGCCATGCCCATACAGGCGGCTCAGGACCATACTCATGGGCCGCACTGATTGGACCTCTCAATGCTGGAAACCGGCTGTCGTCCCAAGTTAATTCTTAATTAGCTGGCTCTGGGGAGGTCGTATCCCCTGTCCCACCAAGGCCACTTCTGGGGTCCCGACCCTGGATTCATCCTGATGTCAAGGTCATGACCCATCTGGGAAAATTTTATTAATTGTGAATTTAATTTCAGTTTTTCAAAACTGTTACTTAGTCTGGCCCATGTGTGACTCCAGTTCCACTCCAATATGGTTGCCTCCTACCTGCTCTCTGAGTAAGCCACTTTGTTGCATTAAGGCACTTTCATGTTGTGGTGGGGTGTTAGGTTCATCATTCAAGTCATCACCATTGGGTTCCCCAATGCAGATTTGGAATATACTTGCTATAGATTTGCTACAGCTTTAGTAACAATTGTAATAGCTCTCACATTGTGTCATGACTGCTTTCTAGCTCCACCCAGTAAATTTGTGGGCATCAGTAAGTTCACTATGTTTAAATGTATGCAGCAGACCACAGATATATAGATCTGCTTCAGTAAAAACCAGCATTGGTAAGGGGTAGGTACAGCAGTTGTACAGTATTGCTGGGAGCCAAGATCTGGGAGCCATTGGCTCTACATAAGAGTTTTATGCTTTTTCATTGAATGATTTTCTTATTGCAACATGAAAAGGATATAATTCAATAAAGATACAGGTAGTTCTTGATGCTAAAAATCTAATTACCCATGGGTTGGTTGAATAGTCAGGATCTTTGCTTTTTTTCTAATAACTGGTTCTTGGGCGACGTTCCCTGTAAAATGCTGGGCTGCCCTGCAACCTGAAAATTCCCACGCAGGTCATGCAGGAGTCCTTCAAGTTACCACATTTTTATGTTATATTTGTTCATAGGATGTGGACATCGCTGACATGGCCAACATTTATTGTCCATCCCTAATTGCCATTGAGAAGGTGGTGGTGAGCTGACTTCTTGAACCGCTGTAGTTCATATGGTGTAGGTACACCCACAGTGCTGTTAGGGAGGGAGTTCCAGGATTTTGACGTATGCACAGTCATGCACAAAAAAATTGGACTACACTTGTTATAGACTTGCTATAGCTATAGTAACAATGAAATTAAAGGGGCCACTCAGTTAAATAAAGGGGCACCACAAGGATCAGTACTGGGGCCACAGCTGTTCACAATCTATATAAATGGTTTGGATGTGGGGACCAATTGTAATATTTCCAAATTTGCTGATGACACAAAACTAGGTCGGAGGACTTGGATTGCCTAAGTAATGGACAAGAAAATGACAGATGGAATATAATGTGAATGAGTGTGAAGTTAACCACTTTTGTAGAAAAAATGAAAGGCAGAGTATTTCTTACATGGGGAGAGGTTGGGAAGTATTGATGTTTAAAGGGACCTGGGTACCCTAGTTCATGAGTCATGAAAAGCTAGCATGCAGATACAGCAATGAGGAAGGTGAATGTGTATTTTGGCCTTCATTGCAAGGGGATTTGAGCACAGGAGTAAAGATGTCTTGCTGCAGTTGTATAGAGCCTTGGTGAGACCACACCTGGAGTATTTGGTACAATTTTGGACTCCTTACCTAAGGAAGGATGTACTTTCCAGGGAGGGAGTGCAATGGAGGTTCACCAGAGTTAATGCTGGGAAGGTGTGATTGTCTTATGAGGAGGGATTGAGGAAAATGGGACTGTATTCTCTCGAGTTTCAATGAGAATGAGAAGTGATCTCTTTGAAACTTACAAAATTCTTACAGGGTGTGACAGAGTGGATGTAGATAGGATGGTTCCCTGGCTGCTGAGTCTAGAACCAGGGGACACAGTCTCAGAATAAGGGGCTGGCCATTTAAGAGTTGAAGAGGAATTTTTTCATAGTCATAGTCATAGAGTCATAGATTCAGAGAGGTCTATAGCAAAGCAAAAGGCCCTTCGGCCCATCGAGTCTACGCCGGTCAAACAAGTACCTAACTATTCTAATCCCGTTTTCGAGCACTAGGCCCATAGCCTTGTATGCCAGGCATCACAAGTGCACATCCAAATACTTCTTAAATGTTATGAGGGTTTCTGTCTCTACTACCCTTTCAGGCAGTGAGTTCTAGGTTCCCACCACCCTCTGGGGAAAAAATTCTTCCTCTCATCCCCTTTAAACCTCCTGCCCTTTACTTTAAATCTATGCCCACTGGTTATTGATCCCTCCACCAAGGGGAAAAGTTCCTTCCTGTCTATCCTATCATAATTTTGTTTACCTCAACCATGTCCCCTCTCAATCTCCTCTGCTCCAAGGAAAATAACCCCAGTCTATCCAATCTCTCCTCATTACTAAAACTCTCCAGCCCAGGCAATACCCTGGTAAATCTCCCCTGCACGCTCTCTAGTGCAATCACATCCTTCCTATAATGCAGAGTCCAGAACTGCATGTAATACACCAGCTGTGGCCTAAGCAGTGTTTTACACAGTTCCAGCATAACCTCCTTGCTCTTATATTCTATGCCTCGGCTAATAAAGGCAAGTATCTCATTTGCATTCTTAACCACCTTATCTACCTGTCCCACCACCTTAAGGGACTGGTGGACATGCACGCCAAAGTCCCCCGATCCTCGATACTACCCAGGTTCCTACCATTCATCGTTTATTCTCGTGCCTTGTTTGTCCTGCCCAAGTGCATCACCTCACACTTATCCGGATTAAATTCCATTTGCCACTGATCAGCCCATCTGACCAGCCCATCTATATCCTCCCGTAATCTAAGGCTATCCTCCTCACTATTTACCACCCCACCAATTTTCGTGTCATCCGCGAACTTACTGATCAACCCTCTTATACTCAAGTCTAAATCATTTATATATACCACAAACAGCAAGAGACCCAACACTGATCCCTGTGGAACCCCACTGGACACAGGCATCCAGTCACAAACACCCCTTGACCATCACCCTCTGCTTCAGTCAATTTTGGATCTAATTTGCCAAATTGCCTTGGATCCCATGGGCTCTTACCTTCATTATCAGTCTCCCTCGTGGGACCTTATCAAAAGCCTTGCTGAAGTCCAAGTAGACTACGTCAAAAGCATTGCCCTCATCTACATGCCGGGTCACCTCTTCAAAAAATTCAAGCAAATTGGTCAGACATGACCTCCCCTTAATAAAACCATGTTGACTGTCCTTGAGTAATCTCTGCCCCTCCAAGTGTAGACTAATTCTGTCCCTCAGAATTGCGTCCAATAGGTTCCCTACCACTGAGGTTAGACTGACTGGCCTGTAGTTCCCTAGTTTATCCCTTCCTCCCTTCTTGAATAACGGTACCACATTGGCTGTCCTCCAGCCCTCTGGCACCTCTGCTGTCGCAAGAGAGGTATTGAAAATTATTGCCAGCGCCCTGCTATCCCCTCCCTTGCCTCACTCAACAACCTAGGATACATTTAATCTGGGCCTGGAGATTTATCTACCTTTAAGTCTGCCAGACCACTTAGAATCTCCTCCCTTTCTATGCTAATTTCTTTGATCATATCACAGTCCTTCTGCCTGATTTCCATACCCACGTAGTCCCTCTCACTTGTGAACACTGACATAAAGTATTCATTCAGAATCCTACCTATGTCTTCTGGCTCCACACACAAATTACCACTATGGTCCTTAATGGGCCCTACTCTTTCCCTAGTTATCCTCTTACTCTTAATGTACTTGTAAAATAACATTGGATTTTCCTTTATTTTACCTGCCAATGTTTTTTCATGCCCCCTTTTTGCTCTCCTAATTTCCTTTGTAAGTTGCCCCCTACACATTCTATACTCCCCTAGGGCTTCCGCTGTTTTGAGCCCTCGGTATCTGCCATAAGCTTCCCTTTTTCTCATTATCCTATTTTGTATATCCCTCGACATCCAGGGTTCCCTGGATTTGTTGGTCCCACCCTTTGTCTTTACTGGAATATGTTGGCCCTGTTCTCTCCCTAGTTCCTTATTGAATGAGTCCCAATGCTCTGATGCAGATTTACCTAAAAGTAGCTGCTCCCAGCCCATTCTGGCCAAATCATATCTGATCTTGTTAAAATCGACCTTCCCCCAGTTTAGAACTCTGATTTCTGGCCCATCCTTGTCCTTTTCCATAACAACCTTGAATCCAACAGAGTTATGATCATTATCTGCAAAATGTTCCCCCATTGATACCTCTACCACTTGCCCGGCTTCATTCCCTAAAATTAAGTCCAGGACGGCCCCCTCTCTTGTAGAACCTTCTATGTACTGGCATAAAAAGCTCTCCTGGATGCATTTTAAGAATTCCGCTCCCTCTAAACCTAGATTTCACTTAGAGTGTGGTGAATCTTTGGAATGCTGTACCTCAGAGGGGTGTGGAAGCTCAATCATTGAGCATGTTCAAGGCAAAAATGGATAGGTTTCTAGTTATCAATGATATCAAGGTATAAAGGAATAGCACAGGAAAGTGTCATTGAGGTAGACGATCAGCCATGAACTAATTGAATTGCAGAGCAGGCTTGATGGGCCAAATGGCCTATGCCTGCTTCTACGTTCCTATCTTCCTAAATCACTCACACCCCCCAAAAAATTGAACTTTGCTTTTTTGATGTGGGTAATACCAGCAAGACACAATTTATTACACGCCTCAAGCTGCCTGAAGGTATAACTAGAGACTGGAGCCACAGTCAGGCCAGAGTAGGTAAGGCTTTCCTTGATTGGCCTTTGGTGAATTAATTGTGGTTTTATCAGATTTGATCATTTTCATAATCATTTTCTTATACTGATCCATAACTTCCCAGGTTTATAGAGTTAAATTTTTGAGCATGACCGGCATAGTCACTGTCTGTGCTGGCCTTATGGCGAATGTCAATAGGAAGGGAATGAATTGCCTGTAACAAAGCTTTGCATTTATCTACTAACTCAGATTCTGTGAAGACAGTATCCAATGGTTCATGCCAGTTATGTATGTAAAGTATGTAATGTGGAAGAAAACAAAACAGATGCAATAACGTGGGATAAAAGTCCTCACCGGGAATCATGTCTGTCAATGTACACAAGAAGCAAATCCAGCTGGACCACTGGAGTCAGTGGAAGGGCATCTAACTTGCATGGTTTGGCAGTCAATTGCACCATTGCGGGTGGAGCTCCTTCATACACGTGCCTCATGCAGCTGGAAAATTGGAGGGTACAGTAGCAGCACTCATCGTGACTGGGGGCTGAAAGGTCAGAGCGGCACGATGCTGTCAAGGGAGCTGACAGACCATCTCCAGGACTAATTGTTTTATCCTACATTTTAGGCACTTTGGAAGGCTCAAGTGTAAATTCCAAAGGAGCTCTCGGGAAGTGAACTGGTCAGAATTTCCTAAGGAATAACAATTCTCCTAAGCACAATCTTTTGATGAGCGAGGGTTTGACAGAAAATCCACACATGCCCCGCCCACCCACCAACATTTTTGGCCCATTCTGAATCCCAGAGGAACCAGGCTCTGTCCAACTTCCTGAGCCCCCTCTTTCGGCGCTCTCACACCAGAGCTATGTCAGGGGCTAGATTGGATTTGTGGTCCTATTGTGCTTTGTAGTGAGGAGATAGCAGCAAAGATCTATACTATCATCACATCAGAAATATATACTAGTGCTGTGTATGATTAAATCTTGACAGCTTTTACACACAGTCTCTGCAGGTTAACAAGCTGCCCTTTTCAGTCCTTCTAATAATAGATGAAACAGGAATGAATTACTTTTTTTGTTGTTGGAGATTCCATAATTCCTGAGTTTTACACCAGTGTTTCCAACTGGTCTGCTGATTTTAAAAACAGGTGCACCTGTAACACACAAGGGAATGTTGGAATGTAGCTCTCTGCACACACTTTATAAAACAGTGGGAGTTCTGTTTCCCCCAAACAGATGTATGTAACACACTGTTGGAATTGTGAGTTCCTGGGAATAAATGTCCATATGTTTATGCTCAAACAGGTGGGCCATTAGAAATTTACTAAATATGAATCATTAAATTCATTGATTGAATAATAATTAGACTAATAAAGGGAAAGGTTATGTCAAAGTTAAAGGCATTTTTTATTATTGAGCACAAGTGTACTAATGTTGAAAAAAGACATTTCTTAAAATATATAACATTGTGCTGAACTCATTTGTGAGCTCTGATTTTATTTTATTTTTATTTTACTCCACGCTTTTTAGGTCTCTCTGGACCATGCATTATACAGAGGTTAAAAGGGACATGTAGCATTCTTTTAAGCCTTTGCTTATTTTGTTTCTCTTGTTTCCTCTCCCCTGCATATTTGAGGTAATGGGTGTTGGAGAAATAGTGCAATTTGGTTTCAGAAAAATGGACTGCTGGGGTTTTTTTCTGATTTTATATATCCCAGTGTGCTGATTTATGCTGGGGTATGAGGACCAACTCTCCCATTCCTTGCAAAAATGGTCCTGGAATCACCATATGCATGGGGAATAATATGCAACAGGAATTAGGAGATGCCCTTTTCAAATTCAGCAAGATGAGCTCATTTTAATAATTATCACAGGCTTCCTACATATTTTCTGCGAGTACAGGGTATAGTTTGGTCAAAATAGCTTTTAAACGGGTGCTGCTGAAAATTGGTATTTGTTGTAGCTGAATGGTGCAATAGGAATGGACTCTTGCACAGGACAAGGTAGTGGAAATCTTATCGCAATGAGTTTTTAGATGTTCTTCTGATATACAGAGAGCAATGATATTTTGGGCAGGAGGTCTTATGGTGCAGTGGGCAGCACCCTTATCTATGAGCCAGAAGCCCTGGGTTCAAGTTCTACCCCAGGGCTTGATGGCCACTGGGGTACATTCATGGTATGACCAAGCAGGTTGATTGTCAGCCTGTGGATCCTTTTGATTATTCCTATGGCGGCAGTAAGAATGCTAGTGTTTCCTGGTCAGCCAGAATAACGTGGCAGCTGTAGTGCACCAACCTCTCCATATGTGGGTTTTGGCAGCTACCTCCTTGTTTCAAGGGATTTCGAGAGAGAAATATTTTGGGCAGTGGGATACCCTCCTCTGTGACCAAAAGTGCAACACTTTTTCCCCTCCATCATGGCAAAATGAACACATGGGAACAAAATATAAGAGGTTGCTAAAAGAGCAAATGCGGTTTGCCGTATTCATAGGTGTGAAGAAGAATACCAAGGTAAGATGCAGCTTTAACAATGGTGTATGGGAATCACTGATATAACCCCCACATATTACATGCCAAACATCAATGGTTATAATTCACAGCTTGAAGTTTGAGGTTGCACAGAGAAAGGTTTCTAATATCACAAAGAACTGTTGAATGCTACATGTCCTCATGCTATGTTGTCCTGCATTCACACAAAGTGGAATATTGACTGGTCACTGTTAGATTCAAATGGGTTGAAAATCCATGTTGGTTTTGATGAGTTAGCCACATCACAACAAAAGGATTTTGAGGATGAGATATCTGGGCTAGAGCTGTTTCCACCAAGGTTATTGTCATTTTTATTCAGCTGTAATTTTTGGCAATATGTGTTTGGCGAGGATGTGTGATTCCTCTTTCACCGTTGCAAATGAACAAGTCAGATGGTGACAGGCCTCTGAGTTCTCAACAATTCTGCTCACATTGTAATTAAAATGAACATAGAAACATAAGGAAAAACTTCCCCACTGTTGTGGGGGTTGTGCAGGGGTGGACGGAGGCGGGCGCGAACCCGATCGGTGCACCCGATCAGGGATGTGCTGCCATTTTATGTGGGTGGGCCTGTGCGGGCGGGGGATTCCCTGAGTAGTTCCCTGCACTCTTTTGCGCATGCGCGCGAAAGAGCACAGAGATCTTCCTGAGGCACCTCTGTGTCTCAGGGAGATCCGTTTGACATGTGTAAGTTTAAATAAAGGAAGAAAAGAACTTTTGAAACATGTCCCATTTTAAAACACTCCATGAAACATCAGTCTGTCCGTGGATGAGGTTTCATGAAAAATGCAAAGGCCGCCTGGGCTCTTTGCCTGCCCGCTAACCTTAAGGTTGGGTGGGCAGCTCATTTAATTGAGTTAATGACTATTTAAATGGCCTTAATAGGCCTTTGACAGTTCGGCGGGTGCATAACCAAGTCGGCTGAACTGACAATCTAAATGACGTATGGTGACGTCAGGATGCATGCCTGATGTCATCGTGCGTCCTTTAACGTGTCGGCGAGCAGGCCCTGCCCCCACTCACAGATCGGAGAATTCTGCCCACAAAAAAATAGAAGCAGAGGAGGTCATTCAGCCCTTCAAGCCTGCTCCACCATTCAATATGGTCATGGCTGATCCTCTATCTCAACGTTATACTCTCGCTCTCTCCCCATACCCTTTGACACTTTTAGAGTCTAGAAATCTATCCATTTCCTTCTTAAACATATTCAGTGACTTGGCCTCCACAGCCTTTGGTGGTAGAGAATTCCACAGGTTCACCACCCTCTGAGTGAAGACGTTTCTCCTCATCTCAGTCCTAAATGGCCTATTCTGTGTCCTGAGACTGTGACCCCTTGTTCTAGACCACCCCCAGCCAGAGGAAATATCATTCCTGCTCCAGTCTGTCCAGCCCTGTCAGAATTTTATACGTTTCAATGAGATCCCCTCTCATTCTTCTAAGCTCCAATGAATAGAGGCCTAGTCAACCCAACCTCTATTCATACGATAACCCTGCCATCCCAGGTATCAGTCTGGTGAACCTATGCTTCACTCCCCCTATGACAAGCAAATCCTTTCTTAGGTAAGGAGACCAAAACTGCACACAATACTCCAGGTGTGGTCTCAACAAGGCCTTGTACAGCTGCAGTAAGACATCCATGCTCCTGTACTCAAGTCCTTTCGCAATGAAGGCCAACATACCAGTTGCTTTCTTAACTGTTTGCTGCACCTGCATGCTTGCTTTCAGTGTTTGGTGTACAAGGACACCCAGGTCCCTTTTCCCAATCTATCACCATTTAAATAATACTCTGCCATTTTGTTTTTCCTACCAAAGTGGATGACTTCACACTTATCAATGTTATATGGCATCTGCCATGTATTTGCCAACTAACTCAACTTGTCTAAATCACCTTTAAGCCTCTTGACATCCTCCTCATCACTCACATTCCCACCAAGTTTCTTGTCGTCAGCAAACTTGGAAATATTACATATCCCCCATCCAACTCATTGATATATATTGTGAGCAGCTGGGGCCCAAGCACTGATCCCTGCAGTACCCCACTAGTCACCGCCTGCCACTCTGAAAAAGATTCGTTTATTCCTACGATAAAAGCAAAATACTACAGATGCTGGAAATCTGAAACAAAACCAGAATATGCTGGAAAAACTCAGCAGGTCTGGCAGCATCTGTGGAGAGAGAAACAGTTGACATTTCGAGTCTGTATGACTCTTGGATCATACGGACTCGAAACGTTAACTTTGTTTCTCTCTCCACGGATGCTGCTGGACCTGCTGAGTTTTTCCAGCATTTTCCATTTATTCCTACTCTTTGTTTCCTGTCTGCAAAACCAATTCTCAAACCATGCCAATATATTACCACGAATTCCATGTGCTTTAATTTTGCACACTAACCTGTTATGTGGGACTTTAGCTTCCTGAAAGCTTTCTGAAAATCCAAATATGCCATATCCACTGGTTCTCCCTTAGCTATTCTGCTAGTTATATCCTCAAAAAACTCCAGTAGGTTTGTCAAACATGATTTCCTTTTCATAAATCCATGCTGACTTTGTCTAATCCCATGATATTTTCCAAGTGTAACTTATGACTAGTGTCCTTCCACCTGCGAGGGATGATGGGAATACAGCCTCAGAACTTTGGTGAGGTCAGATGAGATCATCATCATGGCTGAACAAGCTGATCATGGAAAGGCAAAATCTGCTACAAGTGCCACACATGAAGTTGTCCCTTACCGGTGCTGTGGGATGATCTCTGCTGACACCTTGTTTGCAGGGCTGACATCTGTTTTGGAGCTTCTGAAACCACGTGTCTTGGTGGTGGCAAATTCCTGCCCAAAGCTCCTGTCATCATTTGCATCACTCATCAGCCAGAGTTTCCTACTTGTGATTGACGTTGAGGGCTTTCATGTCCCTTTTCCCAGCAGCCATGAATCGGAGTTTTGGGGGCCTTGCAGGTCTCTTGGCATGGGCTACCCTCCCACATAGCATGTCCTGGGGGATGTAGCCATCTTCTTTCCTGTGCACATGCCCAAGCCAGCGAAGCTTTCTTTGCTTGATTAGTGTTAGCATGCTTCATATATTTCCCTAGAAATGATTGCTTCATTGGTGACTTGGTCTTTTCATGTGATGCCAAGGATGTGTCATAACTTATACAACAAGGTTATTAAAGATGTGATAACTGCACATTTGGAAAATCATAATATTTTTGAGCAGTCAGCATGGTTTTATGAAAGGGAATTTTTAGGGGGTGTAGGAGGAATCAGTGGATGGAGTATATTTGAATTTTTAGAAAGCATTCGATAAGGTGCCACACAGGATTAAGGCGAATGGAATTGAGGTAATACATTAGCTTGGTTTAATAATTGTGTAGTGGATGCATCTATTAATAGAGAGAAAAAATAACAAGTTCCTTTTTGTGATGACAGGGTGCAACTAATGGAATTCTGCAAGAATCAGTGCTTGGGCCTCAGTTACTTACAATCTATTTTGATGATTTAGATGAGAGGACAGAGTGTAGTGTGTCCAAGTTTGCAGCCAATCTGGGTGGAATCTTCCTGGTCCCATGGAGATGGGTCTTGAGGTGGGACTGAGGGCAAAATTAGAAAATCTTGCATTGGGGAGCTGTCCCATCATGGTTCTGCCTTCATGTGATCGTACCAGGGGTGCAGTTAGGCCAGCATTTGCTACACGTCCAACAGCGGGTATCCAATTGGTAGTTATTAAGTACCCAATTGGGAGCAAACTGGTGATGCCGCCGGTAACCTGGCATCAGGCTGGGGGCCTTCGACGCCTCCTTTAAATTGCCCCCCCCCCAGTTTGGAGCCGCAGGAATCAGACATCTAATGGCACAGCCAAAGGCCTCATAGCCACGACTAAACTTTATTTTTAAGGCTTCGGAAGCTTTCAGAGGCTGCTCAATCAATGGCCGGAATTTTCCGGACCCACTGGCATTGGGTGTCATGGGGGGCTGGGGGGGCGGGGGATGGGTGGGGAGGGAATAAGATAGCAAGAAGGCCAAAAATTGGTTTCACGTCGTCATGAAACCAATTTGTGATCATCTGCTCCACCCATCAATGGTGGGCCCTGTTTCCTGACATCACACATCGGGAACCTAATTTAAATACTTTAGCCCTGCTCCCTGGAATCATCCCCTACACTTGGTCATCTGGGCACTCAACATGATTGCATGCCAACGCGTTTTTCAACTGTACGTAAGTGGCGTGCATTTGGTGAGCTGCACTTCATTCAGGACCTTGAGGTTTGTTTGCTTATCTTGCTTCAGGAAGCACTCAGTCATCAGCGCCAGGCCTCACAGGCAACACATCACTTTTAGGGGGAGCTCACAGGCAGGTCTCTACCTACCAGACCCACTGTAAGGCAAGGGCGGCTTTTCAATTGCTGCAGGGCTAGGTCTCGCTTGGGGAAGGGGCAGAAGTGGCCGCAGGCAAGAGAAGAGTCTGCAGGGCGAGGGCTGGGGAAGGTAGGTATCCCAGGGGTGTGTGCAGCAATTGATTGTGTAAGTGGCCTCAAGATGGTGAGAGCTGAGGAGGCAGTCTCCAGAGGAGTTGAGGCCAGATGGAGATGTGAGGGTGTGTGAGTGCGAGTGGTGATATCCCTTGAATTGGCAGTGAGTGAGATGCCAGTGAATCTGTAAGTGTGTGAGTTTAGAGTGATAAGATGGTTGCCTCACGCTGGCAGCATGGGTGAAACCATTCATTCTCATTCTGCACTGGATGGCCGACCTCTTGTGTGCAGCATTGGCACTGTCACCACCTCCCAAGCCGGAATGGCAAGACTGATGGGACTCCTGTGGCCAGAGCTGGGGTAGAGGACATCACAGCGGGTCTCCACGGTGTCCAGACAGCGTCCCAGGGGTGCATCACTGAAACAGGGGGCAGAACACTTCTTGGCTTTTGGGGACATGTCTTCACCGGAGTATCCCTGGGCTCCAAGCAAGTGCGCGCGTGGCTGCAGTTTAAATATGACACGCCGCATGAGGAGGCGGTGAGGTGACGGCGTGTCAGGCAAATCGGAGGCTGCCTGCCAGTGAGATGCCATGTTTCCTGTGGCTGCATAATTAATGAGGCGGGAAGGGGACGATATGGCGTGAAAATTTGCCATTGCAGCCAGTGGGTAAAACATCTTATTTTCATGCCCATTACTGCACTTGGTGCAAATCTGGGATGATTCAGCCCAATGTGTATATTGAAGATATATAATTTTGTGCACTAAGAAAATCTAGTGATAATGGGATAGACCAGGAAAGAGGAGTTGATGTAAACATTCAGCTGTGATCTTATTGAATGGTGGAGCAGGTTCGATGGGCTGTATGGCCTACTCCTGCTTTTATTTCTAATGTTCTTGTGTGCAGCCTGATCATAAGCAATTTGATTGCCAAAAGCAATTCACGTAAATTGCTGACTGCCTGGCAAGCGTTTGTCCAGTTCACATGTGTACTTTCTGATTTAGCTGCACTTCCAACTGCTACAGTGAGATCACCAACACATATTTGACCCTAATCCCATAGAAAAAATACAACTGAGTCATCTAGGTTTCCCAATGGGAATTCCATTTTTTTCTGTCCTGATGAAGGAAAAGGGGGAGAAGAACAGATGAGAGTAAAAGAATGAGAAAGCAACAAGATGATCCAGTGGATTCTGCCAGTGGATCATTTATCACCGCCACTCTCTGCATCTCCTTCCACGATGTCCATTCAAATCCCTCCATGGTCTCACTGCTCCCTATCTCTGTAACATCTTTCAGCTTTATACGCTCCAGAAATCCCTGAGTTCCTCTAACTTCAGCATCTTGAACATCGCCTATTTTAATCTCTCCACCATCGACAGTTGCTTAGGCCCTAAGTTGCTGGATCTAGTGTGATCACATGCTTCATGTAATGAGGTGACCTGACCAGAACTGTACACTGTACTCTAGCTGTGGCCTAACTAGTGTTGTACACAGTTCTAGCATAACCTTCCTGCCCTTATGTTCTATGCCTCGGCTGATAAAAGGAAAGTATTTCATATGCCTTCCTAACCACCATATCTTCCTCTTCCACTAGCCTCGGGTTTGTGTGGACATGTATTCTAAGATCCCTCTGTTCCTTTACACTTTTCTGTATCCTACCACTTACTGTGTTTTGTTTGTGCTCATGTATCATTGATAAAGAAACCAATTAACACAAGCAAGTTTGTTTCAAAGCCCTACTCAAGCTGGTGAGTAAAATTGTGAAATTGTCTTGGGACCAATTTACATATGATTGCCAATACTTAGGAAGTATAATAAGACCAATGAACATTTTATGTTTAGCCTTAAAAATCTGCAAATGTGTTCCACTGTCAAACTGGGTTCTCAGGTCTATTTGCCTGATTCAGCGAAGTAAGCTCACGGAATGCATATTCTCTAACTGCATCATCTGGGAATTGGTTGCTGGCAGGTGTCTGGTATCTCAAGTGGTCATCCCTCCTGTGTTAGCATGAGTGCCTAGACAGTGAGCTGCTGCAGGCTATTTAATTGTAGACACCATCACTGAGCCCTATGGTCATACTTGACATTTATGTATATACAAGTTTCAGCACATTCCTTGCTGCTTGATCAAGACTGTGATGTTCTTTGTTTGAAGGTGCCTACTTCATTAGCCTTTCACACCAGGCACATGCTCTGCACCTCCTCCTTCTGAAAGCACAGAAGGGATCAGGAACTTGTTGTACAATGAATGGGTAAAATAACTACAAACTCTATCTATAGTTAGGGTAAAGCACAACTACAGTATCTTACAGTTGCAGCATGGTATTTTGAAGCATTCATTTTACTGTGTACCACATCCCATCTGATTTCAGTAGCTCTGCTGTTAGACCATTGAACTCCTACTTATGGAGGCCAAGCAGTTGTCTCATCTGGACTCATCACTGGCCCCATCAGAGCTACTAGATAAAGCATTTATTGATGGCAGATTTTGACATCTCAGGGAGGCGCACAAATTTGCAGGGAGGAGTCCTTTGCCTCGAAGCATGACTTTCCTTAACCACTACAGAGAAGCAACCTTGATAGCCTTAGTGATGACTTCAGCTGAGACTGGGCAATCCATCCTGCTGGCATGGAGGTGGGAAGAAGGACAGAAGCGAGAGGCACAAATATATAGCAAAAAAAAATCTCATAAGAAGGAAGACACAATTCATATTTCACCAAGCTACTGAAGTAGAGTGATTGACATAGACTGTTACGATCATTAAAAACAGAGTGAGCATATTGTAATGGCAAACTTTGGAGACACTAAAAAGAAATGTAAAGAAAAACAGTGAAGAAGTATTTAGTATGCTGCCACCAATGGGCAAGAGATGGTTCTCCACATACGTCATGATAATTAGAGCAAAAAAACACTCCTTGGCAATAAAAAATAGACTGGAGGAGGAGCTCATTAGATTACTGAAAACATTTTAACAATCATTTGGGAATGTCTGGTCAACTATCCAGAATTATGGATTCTTCAGCAGATGGTGGATAGCTTCATAAAATGTCCTTCTGAAGAGGTGATGGATGGATTTAAATATTTTTATGATTGAATCAAAAGGTGCTTTAATGGTAGTCATCTGAGAAATAAATATATTTTAATTGGATTAATAGAACTTTATTTCAAGACTCCTGCACTTTGGATAGAAGTGTCTTCTGAACACTCTTGAATGATTTAAATGGAGAAGACCAAACTCTTGAACACAGCTGTCTTTGAGAGGGTTAGTTTATCCTGTTTTGCTTTCCACAACATCTTCAGCTATATATCAGCAGTTTGGTCCAACGAAGAAGCATTTTATGGTCAGGTTTATCACTTGCAGCCAACTGTGTATTGATGCATAGCAAATGACAGATGCCTTGTTTGCCAGGGCTAAATCATTCATGCGTTCTCCTTTCTATGTAAAGGAGGCAGCAGCACCATACTTTCTGATATCACAGATTTCCCTGGTGTAGATATTATATATGAATAAAAGCAAAATATTGCAGACGCTGGAAATCTGAAATAAAAACAGAAAATGTTGGAAAAGCTCAGCAGGTCTGGCAGCATCTGTGGAGAGAGAAACAGAGTTAATGTTTCAAGTCCGCATGAGTCTTCTTGATGGCCATATGGACCTTACCTCTCCATCCTACAGAGAAAGCTAGTGGAAAACAATATGGGATAAAATAGATGTCTGGTTCAGTATCCACCCGTTTCACACTACACCCATTGACCAATTTCACTATGAAGTACCTGCCCGAGCACTTACCACTGTTGAAGTGAATGAGGAATGTTTCAATAGCTGCTGGAGGTAAGGTTTGAAATGGCCGCTGGGTCTCCTCCTCTGCAGTATTACTATAATATCAGAAGCAAAGCATATGTTAGAATGCTGTCAACGAGCTTCAAACTGAGCTTACATGCCAAGGATATTGGGGTTGAATTCAATGCACCCTTTGAGCTTCATGGCAACCTGAAAATTCCAGCACAGGAGTCAGCCCTTTGAATTTACGTGCGTGCATAGCCGCACAACCAATTTTCAAGGGCCCACACACTTAAACAAATTGAATGGGTACTCCAAGAAATAGAAGATGCTCTGGTTGAATTCCTGCAAGGCCCATAATGCCTTATTTTCTGCTGGAAACCCTGGAGAAACTGTGCAAGTTGTGAACTAAAAATAGAAAATACTGGAAAAACTCAGCAGGTCTGGCAGCATCTGCAGAGAGAGAAAGAGAGTTAATGTTTCAAGTCCGAATGACTCTTCTTCAAAAGTTGCGAACTGTTTTCTGGGCTGTCCTTTTCACTTGCACTTCTCCTACTCACCTCTGCTCAATGAATTATCCAATTCACTATCTACTGCAGCTGACTGCTGCCCTGGTGATTGGTTCAGAGTAAATGACCTTCAGGAAGGTTCTCCCCTTGAGTCTTTACGTTGTTACATGAAAGTCATCTAAAGACAGGGGAGAAGTGTTAACAAATGTAGCAGATTTTCATTGAATACAAATTTCACCACCTGCCATGGTGGGATTTGAACCTAGGTCCCCAGAGTATTACCCTGGGTGTCTGGAATAGTAGTCCATTGACAGTACCACTATCCCACTACCTCCCCAGAAATATCCATACTGATAGAGGATACGATTTATGATTTGGATTACTTCTGTTATGAGTATGTACATCACAATGTCAACTAGTATTAAATTAATTCTAACTACAGAACAGCTATAATTAAACAGAGCTTTAATGAGATTTTATTGACCCTCTCATGATCCGGAGAATCATCTCTCTCATTGATTGATATTGCTATCACCTTAACCTTGACTGCAATAACTTGGGGCACTTATAAAACTTTTTGAGATCCAAAAGAATGTATATACTTTTATTTAAAACAAAAGGTGCAATAATTTGGCAGTATAAAATTTTTGGAAACCGATAAAACAAACTTTTATTGACTAAGCAGAGCTAACAACAAGCAGTTCCATTTTCTTTTGACACTGTTTAATTGAGATGTGTACAACTGGCAACATTACAAGAACACTTTCATCTCCTTCCAATATTTTCAGTCTAAATGGAGAAAGAAAATGCAATCAGATCGCACATATTGGTTTCACTACTTTCATATTTTCTCATCCGCTCCATAAATATGGGAATGTTTAAGTGCACACTGAAATAACCCCCCAATTGACTTTGAAACGCCCACACGACCAGTTAACTCATGTTTTCCAGATTGCCACTGTCAATTATACTAATAACAGAATTGACGTCAAATCCTTTCACAAAGACAAACATGTGTGGGCACATTTTTTTGTAAGAAAAATTATTTTTGGAAAGTTTTGTGGATCTCACCTGAAGATAAAAGTTGTGAAAACGCTTGCTGAAAAGCGGTGCAGGATTTTTTTCTAGTTTTGTAGGGAGCATTACAGGACAGTGAAAACACACAGCCTGTGATTTTTCCTTTGCTGCAATCATAATTGGGCAAAACTCACAGGATGTGCATCCTGGTGCTCTTCCTGTAAACTCTGTTCCCCACTGTGAGGGCAGAATTTTAGAATTAGGCTTTATTTTTCTCCCTTAGACTGTAGAAATGAGCAATCATCGCTCAGGGATAGGGAGGAAAGAAATGGAACCAGGCTCTTACTCCCGATCACTACCTAGTTATCCTTATTGAAAAATGCCTGTGTGTAAGCAACTGGTAAGAACAGGTTCACCTTCAGCTGTGATGCTTACAAAGTTGAATAGATTGCCAACATTCAAAACTGGACTTTTTTTTTACAGATGTGATCTCTTAGGGGTATTTAGCAACGTGGAATGTTCACCCACCGGCTCACTGTAGTGCTGACCCTGCTGAACTTGATGAGTTCAATTTAATTACGATTTTGAGGATGAATGTTTGGCATTGAAATTGCCATGCATTGGGAGCCTGTGGGTAATAATGTGTTGCTGCAGGAGTTGTAGGCCTGCAGCAGCTTAAAAGACCAGGCAGGCTGAAATCAGGTTTAGCAACAGAGGCTGAAATTTGTGTAGTTGAGAAATGCCCGTTAGTTCTGATGAAGGGCAATGGACTCCCAGGATCTCTAAGGCAACAGGAGAGGTGCAGCAGGACCAAGTGAGACAGAGGACAGAGGGGTGCAAGTCACAAAGGATACCTCTTTGCCTCAGTGGAAGGAAGAGGTCAGAATAGTGAGTGCCAACTCTGTGACACTATGCAAAACAACTCAATGATGCAAAATTTTTAATGGCCTTACCAGGTCAGGAAAGGTATAGGAGCAAACCACACTTCCCAAGAATGGGCTAGGCATGCTTGCGATTTAGAACAACATCTGCGCAATGCTACAATGCTCTAGGAATTTAAGCATCAATGTCCAGGAGACAGTATGAGGGAGATGGTGGTGTTGTGGCAATGTTATTGGATTAGTAATCCAAAGGCCTAGAATAATACTTGGGGACATGGGTTCAATTTCCCCCTGCGCAGCTGCTGGAATTTGAGTTCAATTAATAAGTCTGTACCATCAAGCTAGCCTCAGTAATAAAAACAAAAATTGCTGGAAAAACTCAGCAGGTCTGACAGCATCTGTGGAGAGGTAGGAGAGTTAACGTTTTGAGTCCTTATGACTCTTCAGAACTAAAGAGAAGTAAAAATGTGGTGAAATATATACTGTTTAAGGGGGGATGGGACAGATGAACTGGATAGAAGGCCAGTGATAGGTGCAGGCAAAGGAGAGATTGCAAAAGATGTCATAAACGAAAGGTCGAAGGGGTGTTGATGGTGGTGATACTGGCTAAAGGAGGAGCTAATGGTGACATAAAGAGTCGAAAGCAGGATGAGCAAGTGACAGATGGCCCTAGTGGGGGTGGGGGGAGGGGACGGTGTGGGAAAAATGATTGAAATAGACTAAAAGGTGGGGATAAAACAATGAATGGGAATAAATTGCTAAAAATAATATTAATAGAAATAGGTCGGATTAAAAAGGGTGTGGATGGAGGAGAGAGTTCATGATCTGAAGTTGTTGAACTCAATGTTAAGCCTGGAAGGCTGTAAAGTGCCTAGTCGGAAGATGAGCTGCTGTTCCTCCAGTCTGCGTCGAGCTTCACTGGAACATTGCAGCAGGCCAAGGACAGACATGTGGGCATGAGAACAGGGTGGCGTGTTGAATTGGCAAGTGACAGGAAGGTCTGGGTCATGCTTGTGGACAGACTGAAGGTGTTCCACAAAGCAGTCACCCAGTCTACGTTTGGTCTCTCCAATGTAGAGGAGACCGCACTGGGAGCTGCGAATACAGACCAAATTGAGGGAAGTGCAAGTGAAACGCTGCTTCACTTGAAAGGAGTGTTTGGGCCCTTGGACGGTGAGGAGGGGGGAGGTAAAGGGGCAGGTGTTGCACCTTCTGCGATCGCATGGGAAGGAGTTGAGGACCTGGAAAAATGTATTAATTTTGCTTCCAATTTCCACCCCTCCAACATTTTCACATGGTCATAAAAACAAAAAAACTGCGGATGCTGGAAATCCAAAAAAAAACAAAAACAGAATTACCTGGAAAAACTCAGCAGGTCTGGCAGCATCGGCGGAGAAGAAAAGAGTTGACGTTTCGAGTCCTCATGGGTCATGAGGACTCGAAACGTCAACTCTTTTCTTCTCCGCCGATGCTGCCAGACCTGCTGAGTTTTTCCAGGTAATTCTGTTTTTGTTATTTTCAAATGGTCCATCACTGACACTTCCCTTCCCTCCCTTGACCTCTCTGTCTCAATTTCTGGTGATAAACTGCCCATCAATATTTATTACAAGCCCATCGACTCCCACAGCTACCTCGACTATAACTCCTCACACCCTCCAATGCGGTCTCCTTTGCATTGGAGAGACTAAATGCAGACTCAGTGACTGCTTTGCGGAATACTTTCGGTCTGTCCATAAGTACGATCCAGAGCTTCTGTCGCTTGCCATCCTGCTGTCATGCCCACATGTCTGTCCTTGGCCTGCTGCAATACTCCAGTGAAGCTCAATGCAAACTGGAGGAACAGCACCTCATCTTCCGATTAGGCACTTTACAACCTTCCGGACTTAACATTGAGTTCAACAACTTCAGATCATGAACTCTCCTCCATCCCCACCCCTTTTTGATCCCCTTTTTTCAAATTTTTATTTTTAAAATTTTTATATATATATATATATATCCCCACCTATTTTTATTATTATTATTTTTTAAAATTTATTTCCATTCATTGTTTTATCCCCATCCTATTTCACTATATTTTTACTTCTCTTTAATTCTGAAGAAGAGTCATAAGGACGTGAAACGTTAACCCTGTCTTTCTCCCCACAGATGCCGTCAGACCTGCTGAGTTTTTCCAGCAATTTTTGTTTTTGTTTCAGATTTTCAGCATCTGCGGTATTTTGCTTTTAGCCTCATTAATAGTTACCACAACTGTCATTAATTGTTGTAAAAGCCCATCTGGTTCACTAACGCCCTTCAGAGAAGGCAACCTTCTGTCCTTATCTGGTCTGGCCTACATGTGACTCCAGAGCCACAGCAATGTGGTTGACGCTTAACTGCCCTCAGGTCAAAAGCAATTAAAGATGGGCCAAAAATCGCCAGGCCTTGACAGTGATGCCCACATCCCATGAAAGAATAAAGAGAAAAAAACAGTATGAGGTCTTTAATAACCCCAGTTGTCATCAGGAAGTGTTCCTCCACTCACAGTCTCTCATTCATGCTCCCCATTAGAAGTCTCACGCCAGGTGTATTTACTTGGTACATGTTTCAATCGTCACACCGAATATGGTTATCAAGCTGCTGCCTGGGTTGGGCTGCATTCAGGCTAACAAGAGGTCTTCATCACTTTTTGTATTAATATTGAGGAAAACAATACCCAATATCAACAGAGACAGATTAGCAACAGATGATTGAACTCTCAGCACCCACCCTCTCTCATCGTATAAGGAGAGAGCTTTGAAGCTCCTGTGGAGACAGGTAATAGATGCAGCAGGGAATGGAGACAGTAGGAGGGGAGAATGGGAGCCCCACAGAACTCACAAAGCTAACATGTAAAACAGTCATATACACCAAAAAGGCAAAAGCAAGTGATGGATAAAGGCTGAAAAATAGACTTGCCCCTTATACTTAACAGTTAGAGGACATTTCAAAGCAAAATGCTTCATGTTTGCAGCAGAAATACTTCATAACTCTTGCGGCAGAACGTTGGTGGAAATCTCAAAGGCAATCGTCAACAAGCTTTAACATTTTTCTGGGGGGGAGGGTCTTTGGGGGCTGTGGCAGAAGCCTGGTGGAAACCCCCATAGAATCTAAAGGCTGTTGGCTTATCATGACTCAAAAACATCTCAAAATGCTTCATATACAAGGAATTACTTTGAAGCGCAGTGACAGTTTTGGACACTGCAGGGATAATTTTGACTTTCTGCAATCGTGTGAAATGAGCCGTTTATTGATGCCAACTCTTGTGCTTAATTTAATGGAGCTAAAAATTGGGAGAGATGTAAAATAGATGGCTGCTTCATTACCACCCAAATATACTACCACACAAAGTCAAAATTAACCTCAGGAATTTCTCACTGACAGCACGAAGATGAGTGACAGCTTTACCTGTTTTGGTAATGGTTGAAGAAAGAACATTGGCTGAGACATGAGAAAACCTCACTGCCATTCCTTGAATGGCACCATGGAATTTTTAGCATCCATGTGAATGACCAGAACAGCCAGGTGTTCTCAGTTGGTTCAATTATATGAAATTTTGGGCTGTCTGTCTCATGGGTAGTGGCCTTCAGGCACTGTCAGGGTGGAGCGGGAGTGGTGTGGAAGGGTAGTGGAAGTAAACATGGTTGATAGATGCTGTCTGCTGCACTGAAGAGCCAGGTTTCTGTAGAAATTTAAAATGCCTTTAAGGTCATTAAACAGGAGTTAGGCCCCACATGATGCCTCTATTTTTAGGCAACAATTTTGAGTCAAACATTTCTTGGGTCTTCTTAGAGCACAAAGCATTGCGCCCTGGAATCGGTGCTTTTGGTACCTGTTTCACACTTGTGCGCGCTAATACTGGAGTGGGACTTGAATCCAGATTAAGCAATCTGCACGTTAATATCAGAGATAAAAACCGAAAATGCTTCAAGTACTCAGCACGACTGGCAACACCTGTGGAGAAACAAACGGAGTTAAGAGTGCTGGATTTAATCGGCCCGCTGTGGCGGGAACCATGGTGGCCATGCCGACTTAACCATGGGAGAGGCCGTGTCAGTCTCCCAGTAATGGCAAAACCTCTCCCGGTTAAGTCAAAGGACGGAAGGTGCTGATGTGGGATTCCCAGCTGCCAGTGGCAGAATGTCGATGATGAGCCAATTGACACCCATTATCCCCAAGTCCATTACAATTCAGTGGTGGCTCAGGGATTAAATGAGGGATGCATTGTTTTCCAGGCTTCCCTGTCAGGTTCGCCAGCAGCATCCCGGGGTGGGGGTGGTGTCGGGTGGAAGGGTTCCTCGCAATCAGGCACACTGTGCCTGATCGAGGGGCCAGTCGCTGGGAAGGTGTGTGCTGAAATTCACCGCCTTTTCTCTCACCCCTGTCCCCCAACCCTTCCTGTGGCCCCAATCCCATGATCCCTGTTCCACCTTCAGTCACCTATGGTCTGGGTCCCAATGATAATCCTGGGTCTCTGGTGGGTACATTGCAGACACCTGCCACCACTCCCGCTTGTAGCTCTTGGCGGACGGGACTTAAATGTCAAGCTCCTCAATCGCAGGGACTTAAATGCCAAGGACCTCAATCGACAGTGGCCACTTAAATGCCTGAAGGGCACTTGATTCTGTCGGGCCTCCCCCAAAGAACAGCTGGGACCGACCAGAGGGTGAGACTCCCGTTGGTCCAACAGAATCCTGGCCAATGTTTCAGGACGTGCCGGTGCAGACTTGATGGGCCAAAGGGCCTCTTCTGCACTGTGTGATTCTGTGATTTTGTGATTCTGTGACTCTTCTTCAGAGCTAAAGAAAGGTAGAAATGTGATGGAATTTATACTGTTTATACTTGTCCTTAGACCCCGACTATCGTTGATCTTCTATCCTGCTTTACTTGCTCCACCTGCCCCTACACAGTATAAATTCCATCACATTTTTACTTCTCTTTAGCTCTTGAAACGGACTTGAAACATTAACTCCACAGACGCTGTCAAACCTGCTGAGTTTTTCCAGCATTTTCTGTTTTTCTTATGGGGAGATTGCACACTGGGCTGAATTTTACCAGCTCTTTGGCGATGAGCTGGGAGGGTCTTCCCGCTGCTATACCATTTTGTCAGCAGCAGGAAAGGTAGCAGATGCCTGCCCACTCGGAGCCCAGTTGAACCTCTTAACTGGCTAATCAAGGGCCGCCTTCCACCTCCAGTGGTATTTTACCAGTGGTGGGGACCCTCGGCTGCACGTAGAGACCACCAGATAATCCCTGATGATGTCCCAGTGGGCTTTGGGAGTGGGGACAGCCTCCTTTTCGGGTACTCTTTTGGCACACAGAGGAGCCCCCTGCTGGCAACGGCTGTCCCTGCAGCAACTTCAGCGCCTACCCTCAGCGACTGCTCCTTCCCCAAACTCGCCAGGACCTGCCTGGCTTGCTGCACACCCCAGACTCCACTTAGGGATTTGAGAGCGCATGTACATTGATGCATCCTCATTCTCAAGTGCATTTCCAGGTGTGGCCACCACTAATGGTGGAACTGCTAAGGATGCTGAGTTGCTGACCTTCTGACTGGGCCAGTAGCTTTTCGGCGGGCGGGGTGGGGGGGGTGGTCGGAGGATGGTGGTGGAGGGCTGCTGTCTTTAATAGGCTTGATAGGCTTGGCAGCAGTTACTTAATTGGCTGCTGCCGGCAAAGTGCGGCCCTAGGTCCTGCTGGCTGCTGAAGCGGGGTTGTCCACCTTGTTTTCAGCCCTGGTGGCTGGTCCCCTGCCACGTACGTGAAATTCAGCCGACCGTTTTGTATCTGTTTTTGTTCATTTTCGTGAACATTATTGTTGAATTAATTATTTTTTGTTAGCATCATTGCGTCACTACTTTGGAGCAATTTTTTACAGGCAAGGCAGTGTTACTCATGCTTTAAAGAGACCAGAAACCTCGACCAATGTCTTACTCGAGGACCACGCTCTGGAATGCAGCATATGGCACCATGCAGTGATGGGAAACAGATTGGTGCCTGCAACTCAGGGTGCTCCTGATTTTAATCACACCACTGTAGGAGGTTGTTAAACACACTGAGCATGCAGGCCAAGCATTACTCTGCGAGAGGAGGAAAAACATAAACGTCTCAGACCAACAGTTCTATGAACTGTCCCTTTTTTCATAAGGAGCCTCTTACTTCCAGTCTGGAAGTTGGTTATAGCCCTGCCTTGCCTTGTTTTCTTTCTGGTAGAGGGCAAGAAAAACAGAGAATTGAAGACATAGGCGTCAACATGAATAAAATCAAATGGAGCAGAAAATTTGCCAAGGCCTTCATTACAAGTGCCAATGATGTAAGTGAACATCAATACACAACACCATTAACCCAGACGGTACATCAGCTGTGTATATGTTAATTGAGTTTCTTTCATTTCATAGTGCTCTGTAACTCTTCCAAATTATTCTTCCATGATTCACTCACTATTTAAATAAAAATAATACGTTTCTTTTTTTAAAAAAAGCAGAACTGGCAGGGAAGGAAATTAAGAAAATTAAAATCAAAGGTGATCCTTATTCAATTTAACAGCTTTTTTTTGTAGAGAGGTCCTGATGATAAGATGCCCTCTTCAAATACGAACCCTATTAATTGTGCTGTTTAATTTCAAAGCGGTTTTATAAACAGGATACATTAATGGTTTCAGTAGCTGACAACAATTTTAATGTCTATGTCTCTTCTGTAGTGGTTAAGGAGAGACAAAAGCAAGCTACATGGGATACCTTTGAACTGTTTTTGAGAAGTGAGCGAAAATCCTTTTCAGACAAGCACTCAATTGAAATACATTGTTTTTTTCTCAAAAAAATTAACCCTTTCATCCCCAGTGACAAGATATGGACATGCAACAGAGAAGGGATATGAAGTATTGTGGAATATATCTCTGTGAAAATTTGGTAAAGTAATGGGGGAACCAGAAACCAGCTAATGGACTCAATGTGTCAGGAACTCAGATGCTTCATCATTGTTACTCTAAATGGCAAATGAGACATGATGTTCCGGAGAAGGCCAAATGATGGAACAAGGTGGCCTATACACCTTTTTCTGGAAGGGCCTTCCAGGAGAGGAATGACGCCTCCATTGGGTGGGCTTTGCCATCAAAAATGAGCTTGTCTGGCACCTCACTGACTCCCTCTGTGGAATAAGCGAGTGCCTCATGACTGCCTGGCTCACCTTAATGAGGAATCAGCATGCCGCTGTCATCAGCGCATATGCTCCTATAGACGCAACAGAAGAAGCCAAGGAGGAATTCTACACTGACCTTGAGCAATCCTTAGCCTGAATCCCAACAGGCGACAAACCAATTCTCCTTAGAGATTTCAATGCTCCAACAACACTCTAGCTCAAGGTCGGTGTATCTATCCACAGTGGCAGCAGTGTATGCCATCTGCAAGATAGAACACAGCAAATAGCCAAGCCTCCTTCAACAGCACCTTCCAAACCCGTGACCTCTACCACCGAGAAGGACAAGGGCAGCAGACTCATGGGAACATCTCCACCTGCAAGTTCCCCTCCAAGCCACACCCCATCCTGACTTATATATATATATATATATATACAGAGAGAGAGAGAGAGAGAGGCAGTGAAGAGCCTGTTTTTAGATATTATGTGCTTTACGTTCATGCGGCGGAGGTGCTGGTAAGGTATTGAGTTTTGGGCTTTTTTTTGAAGCTGTTGTCTTCCTCCAGGACATGCAGTCAGGTGTATTCTCTGTATGGAAATCTGTATATCTCTTTTATCCCCTGGGTAACATATCACCAAGTTTATGATGCAGTGTATGACTCCTTGTCCTAATGGACCTATCTGTAAAATTGCTTCAGTTTCTCTCACCCCTGAGAGAGGTGATCTCTCAGCCCAGGCCCTGGCTGCAGCTCATAGTTGTTGCTTTGTCCTGGAATTGGATTCTGTCCCAGGGGCAGACTGTGGGCATTTCTGGTTTCATCTTCCTTTACAAATTCCCACCCATGGCATTGAACCTGTTCTGAGAGCAAAGCACTGTCTAGGGCTGGCATTGGGAGGACCATCAAATAGGTAGAATTGGGGTCATGAAGAATACATATTTGAACTAGAGAAAGTATGGGAAAAGATTTGATAAAGCCTATTTTGGGACACATGGATTGTGATACTTCCTGCTGCTGTCCATCAGCGTGATTATAGTGAAACATGCTGCTGAGTGGCTGCACTCTTAGCAGGGGGCCCAACAGCGTGCGTGACTAACATGAGCTTGTACTTCTTAAAGACAGCCTTTCCCATAAAGAGAAAAGTACTCAGGCTATTGCAGCCGCTGGAACAGTTTCAAGAAGGCTTTGATGAAAGGAAGGAGTGACAGGCAAGAGAGAGGGCTCCAGGGTCTTGGATGCAGTGCTAGAAGCCTTAGTGATGGAGGTGGAAAAGAGGTGAAGGTGGTGTTTCTGCATGGAACAAGGAAGTGCATCCTGCATATCCTCAGCACCCATAGAAGAGGTGGTGCTTGTCATCATGGGAATGGCCATGATCGAGGCTCTGGCTAGTGGTGTCACTGAAACCATCAATGATAACAGTACGCTCATACTTAATCCTCCTTCTCACATCCCACTTCTCCTCATCCCTCACCGGTTTCTGATTTACAAGCTGCAGATGCTGTAAATGTGTACCTCATTCTTTCCCCCCACCCTCCCCACAGCTCTATCCTTGTGCTTTTCTTATTTCAGATGTTCAAGAACTGCAACCTGGTCAGACGCTGCTGGAAGAACATGAAGACAGTGTTAAAAGAAGAAACCCTATTGCTTGTTCTCACACTTGCAGCATCAACTCAGATATTGACACCGTGCACACTTTAGAGGATATCTTAGAGGCAGGATACACATGAGGGCCCACTGGGCATGAGTGGGCTGCAGTCAGGGCAGGAGACAAGGATAGTGCAGGTACCAGCTACATGCAATGAGAGATCCCACATGTATTCTGCTCTGGACGACTCAAATGAGGACTTCAATGAAACAGCCAACATGCTTAGTACATTGGAAGTGCCGCTAGAAAGCCAGTGGCCACTGTCAAAGAGCATTGGGGAGCCTGGTTCCAACTAGGCACAAGGCTTTGTGTAAAGCTTGGAGCCCATCTATTCGAGCATGGAAATGGAGGCCAGCTGCATTAGCATATTTGCTGAGCCAACCATGACGCAATGTCTGATGGCTGATGGCTCAGCTTTTATTGCAGCTCAAACAGAAGACGCCCAATGGGCTAAATTTTACCAGCCGCCAGGAGGCAGGCTGGGAGGTCTGGAGGCCATTTCAGATCGGCACTCCAACGTGGTCCCATTTTATTGACAGAGGAACCAGATGTAGAGAGGCTGCCTAGGGAGGCTCCAATTCACATTATTAAAGGCTCTATTAAGCATCAGCATAAGGGTAGGGGAGGGGGAGGGGGAAGACCTCTCAATGGGACAAAGGAAGTGCCACAAGCCTTTTGGATTTAATTTTTTTTTACTTATCTGTTTACCTGCCAAAGTTTCCTGCTTTTCTCACCAATGACCACCTGTCCCAATGGATCTGCTGAGGCTTCAGAGCTGGAGGCCCTGTGACTAGGCCGGCAGCATGGAGAGCCCACCTGCTGTCCTTAATTGGATAGCAGGCCCACAGGGGGCCAATTAGAAGGTTGTCTATGGTAAATTGTCAAGCAGGTCCAAGCTGGCAAGTGCAGACTCGAGATCCGCTTCTTAACCCAACGATGGAGTCCCGATGCCCCTTGTAAAATTCAGTCCAACGTTTGGGTACTGCAAAGGAAGTTCAGAATGCTTCCATCATAACTGTGGATTCCAGTGTGCAATGGGGCTTGCAGGACTCCTGCATGCCCCGAGACAGCACTGCAGCAGGCATTCTGCGGGCCTGTCCAATGCACCATACATTTCAGCACATACGCACATCAGCCTTTTTCTGTTCACCACCCCCATTGAGGTCCTCGTTTGCCCTTCAACATATTGCTCCGATTGCTGAGGCAAGCTGCCATGGGGGTGTGGCAGCAGGTCCATAGAATCTGCTATCCTCTCTCCGGACGACTGTGTTTTCCCGTCCATCACTCCAGCAGTGTTCGTGTTGTCCCCTGTCAGCCAGTCAGCTCCCAGGCTGCTGCCACCCATGGCGAGATGGCGCAGTATGAAGCCGGGCTCTCAAGGCCTGGAGCTGCTCAAGGTCGTCCTGCAAGACCATCTGCAGTCTCCTCCACAGAAAATCAGCAGCCTTCCACTAGCCATGCTGCACCCATTGGAGTAGCACTGTGTAGGAGCACCAGGACAGGCAATGACACTGCAAAACAGGGACTAAGAAAAAGCACAAGGGTGAATCATTTTGTTTTGTATGCATTGCCAGAAGTGTTGTAGAGTTAAGTTTATATCTCTGCTACCTGTGATCTATGTCCAGGTCAGGCCAAGATAAACTGCAATCACAGCCAGAATGCAGGCTTTCTCCTTACAGGCCTTATAATTTTTCTGACCTTCTTGTAACACCCCAACACCATTCCCTTCTGAATCCAAAATCTTTTCCAAACTCCTCCAAAAGCACTCAGCATAGCTCTTTGACTCACTCTGGGGCAGGAGAAGATAGTCAAAGCAACTCTCCTGGAGGTCACATGGTGAGCCCTTTAAACAGAGCTAGTGGAGGATCTATTGTGCAACTGAATTCAAGTTGACATCAGAATGGATAAGAACGGGCGGTAGCACAATTTGCAAGGCCCAGAATGGCCAAGTCGGAGTTAGACACAGTTTTATGTCACAGTCACTCATAGCACATGCATGGCGCACCCATAATAGCACCCATATGATCAGGGCACATGGTGTAGCCTGTGTCAGAGTAGTCTGGCCAACATTTTGGAAGTTTCTGGCTTCTTTAGCATTGTTGCCAGGAGTGCTCTGGAGCTGAATTTTGGGGCCTATAAGTGCTAGAGAGAGGAAAGACTTGCATTTATATAGCACTTTTCACGAGCACCGGAGGTCTCAAAGTGCTTTACAGCCAATGAAGTTCTTTTAAAGTGTAGTCAATGTTGTAATCTAGGAAATACAATTTTGTGCATAGCAAGGTGCCAGAAACAAGAATGTAATAATGACTGGATAATCTGTTTTTAGTTTTGTTGATTGAGGGATAATTTTTGGACACTGGGGATAACTCCCTGCTCTCCCTCAAAATAGTGACACTGGATCTTTTACATCCACCCGAGCAGGCAAATTGGGCTGTGGTTTGACGTCTCATTCAAAAGGTGTCACCTGCAGCGGTGCAGCGCTCCCTCAGGGAGCTGCCTCAGGTAGATTGAAGCGCTGTGTTAAAAAAACAAAGAGAATAAAAATTTAATAAAACATGTCCCCTCATGTCACAAGAGCTGGGACCTGTTTTTCATTCAAAAATAAAGTTTTTAACTAATATTTATTTACTTTAGGAAACCTCACCCTACTTGTGGGTGAGGTTTCCTGAAAAATGCAAAGGCCACTTGGCCTTTTCGCCTGCCCGCCAACCATTAGGTTGGACGGGCAGCATAAATTTTAATTTAATTAGGTTGTTAGTGGCTTTAATAGGTCTTTAATTACCCCAGTGCGCACCTGCCAAACTATGTATTGTGAGATTGCGTGTTGACATTGGGACGCACGCATGCCTGTCATCGTGCGTCATTTTTTATGCTCAGGTATGTCAGGCGCGTGCCCACATGCCCAGCATAATATTCTGCCCCTTGAGTGGGACTTACCCGGAACCTTCTGATTCAGAAGTGAGAGGACAAATAACTGAGTCACAGCTGACGCTTAATGTGCCGAGTTGAATTGGGAGGGTTAAGGGTGGCTCTGCAGCAGGAGAAGAGAGTCAAGGCAACTCTCCTGGAGGTCACATAGTGAGCCCTTTAAACAGAGCTAGTGGCTCTCTGAGCTGTGGATAATATAAAGTTTGAGTGTCGATGTGAACTGGACATACTGTTGGAGAGTTAGAGTGTCTATTTCAATGCTGATAGGTAGAGAAAGTAGCTTGCTCTGTGGGTTAATGATAATCCAGTTGGACTATTGTGGACAAATGATAATCCAGTTGGACAAATACCAATGCAATGCATTTTCTCTTTATTTCAGAGTGAAATATGGGCAGAATTTTGCCGTTGAGGAGCAGGGGGTGGGGCCCGCTTGCCGACGAGTAAAATGATGCGGGAAGACGTCTGGCAGAACCCCCGATGACACCCCGCCCCATTTAAATTTTCAGGAAGGCGGGGACGCAGCAAAATCAGCTGCAGGCCCACCGACCTGTCAATGGCGAACTGAGGCCATTGACAGGATCAATTATACAATTAAAGGACCTGCCCGTCCAAGCTTAAGGTTGGTGGGCAGGCCAGGAGACCCGGCGGGAATTAGAAAAAACATGAAACCTCATCCAGCAGCGGGATGAGGTTTCATGGAGGGATTTGAAAACTGTAATAAAGTTATTCTGTAAATTATGAACATGGGCAGAACTTTTAGGCCAGTGGGTGGGCGCGATCGACGGGTCCGGGATCGACCGGGGAACAGACCCGAACATATACATGATAAAACTGCTGTCCATAGGTTTTTATTTTTTAAAATTTAATAATGGAAACCTCATCCTCCCCTTGGGTGAGGTTTCACGAAAAATGCAAAGTCCGCCTGGCTGATTCGCCCGTCCGCCAGCCATCAGGTTGACATTTACAGATTTAATGATCTTAATAGACCTTTTAATTGCCAGCGGGCACGCCTCCAGCTTTTGCATGCGCCCGCTGACCGAAGTATTGCGTGGAACGCGGGATAATGTCGGGATGCTAGCCCGGCATCATCCTGTGTGATTTTGTGTCTGATTGGGTGGGTGCATGCCCGCACGCCAACCTAAAATTCTGCCAAGTTAGTTGTAGACTGGAACTACCTGTCTTCGAATTATAGAATAGTTATAGTGCAGAAGGAGGCCATTTGGCCCATCGTGTATGTGCTGGCTCTCTGCAAGATCAATTCACCTCATCCCACTTCCCTGCCTTATCCCCATAGCCCTGTAAATATTTCCTTTTCAGATAATGCTCCAATTCCCTTTTGAATGCCTCAATTAACCCTGCCTCAGGCAGTGCATTCCAGGTCCTAATCACTCGCTGCGTGAAAAAGTTTTTCATCATGTCACCATTGCTTCTTTTGCCAATCACCTTAAATTTGTGGTGCTCGATCCTTCCATCAATGGGAACAGTTTCTCCCTGTCTCCTCTGCCCAGGCCCCTTATGATTTTGAATACCTTTGCTTCAGCTCTTCCAACTCTTTTTTGTATCTAAGCTAAAAGCAAAATATCGCGGGTGCTGGAAATCTGAAATGAAAACAGGTAATGCTGGAAAAGTTCTGCAGGTCTGACATCATCTGTGGAGAGAGAAAAACAGTTAACGTTTCAAGTCTGTATGACCCTTCTTCAGAGCTAAAGAGGAGTAGAAATAAGCTCTTTAGCTCTGAAGAAGGGTCATACAGACTCGAAATGTCAACTGTTTCTCTCTCCACAGATGCTGTCAGATCTGCTGTGTTTTTCCGGCATATTCTGTTTTCGTTTCTTCTTTGTATTTGTTTGCTGCCCAGAAAATTGAGCAGGTTTTCTTTTTCCTTTCGGAGGTTGCTTGCCTCGTCTCGAACTCTGTCATCAAACATGGTCTCTTTGAGTTCCTTTTGCTGTTCTACCATGTTTCGACTTAAAATATCTTGTGTTTCTTCAGGTTGTTGAACTCTTACACACTCCTTTCCCAAAATAGGAACGTTTCCTGCTTCCTTTTGTAATCACAGTGGCCTGTTAAGGGTGATTTCCCTCAGCCAGTTTTCCGCTAGGAGACTTGGTCCTCTGCCTCTCAATACCAACACTGGTAGCTCTGCTGATTGGCTTCCATAATGGACAGTAACTCTGCTTATGCCTTTGACTTGGATATCTTCACCAGAGTAAGCTTTTAATTTAGCATCAGCTTGTTACAAATTTAATTTACGTTCATCATAATTCAGATATTTGAAGGTGTGTTCACCAATCGCTGTAGTAGAAGCTCCAGTGTCCACTTCCATCCTAACAGATTTGACATTTACTTTCACTGTTACATATCATGGTTCTGTCTTTCCAACCTTCAAACAAAATAACGAATAAATATCTGAATTTGTTGCTTCGGGCTCTTCTACATCGTGGATCTCCCGGGGGGGGCGGGGGGGGGGGTTTTCTTTCGTTTGAAAGTTGGCCTGATCCTTTCCTTGCACTGTCTCATTATGTGTCCATCTCAATGGCAATAAAAACACTCGATTTTTTTAAGCTGCCAACCGTTATAAGATTGCTTGTTTCGCTGCTAAGTCATTTCTTTTTTATTTTTTAATATTTTTATTGTGGCTGGTTTCCACTTCTCGACAGAGTCTTGCATTTGCGCGCCCTTTTTGGCCAGGGCTTCCCCGCCCAATGAGAAGGATGGCACCGCTTTGTGCTCCCTGTGTGGCCTTTGAATCCCTTACTGCACTTTCCATGGCCAGTGCTATCTCAAGTGCCGTCTTAAAATCCCAATTTGTTTCAGACAGTGATCTCTTCTGAAACGTGTCCTCATGCACACCGCACACACTAAACGATCTCTGAGCAGGTCATTTAAAGATGTACCAAACTCGCAATGCTATGTTAACTGTTTCAAACTTGCCACATACCATGCAACGGTCTCCCCCGGGGCTCTATTTCTCGAGTTAAACTTGAACCGTTGCATCGTTACTGGGGGCTTTGGCTGGCAATGACCCTTCACGAGGTCCACCCGTTCATCAAAACTTTTCGAATCTGGGGCACTGGGTGCCGTCAAATTTCGAATCAAGCCATAAGCAGAAATTTTTGCTCGGCGGGCGGGCACGCGCCCAACCTGCTCGAGATTGAACTGATGCGTGTTGACGCCGGCCGAGCGTGCCGATGTCAACGTGCAGCCGCGCAATAGTTTGGTCGGCAGGGGCGCACCGGAGTCAGCAGCGCGCCCGCCAACATTTAAAAGGCCTGTTAAGGCCATTAAGTAATCAATTGACTTAAAATTTTTGCTGCCCATCCAGCCTTAGGGTTGGCGGGCAGGTGCAAAGGCCAAGCAGCCTTTGCATTTTTTTGGAAAGCTCATCCACGGGCTGGATGAGGTTTCCAAAAGCAAAATGAAGATAAAATAAAAGTTTTAAAATTGAATTAATAACATGTCCCTGCTCACGTGACAGAGTCACACGAGGGGACGTGTTTTTGTACATTTTTATTTTCTTTAATTTCTTTCTTTAACAACGCTTAATCTCCCTCTGTGCTTCAGGGAGATTATGGGCAGAATTTTTTGGGCGACTTGGGGGGGCGGGCCCCACCCACACGTTAGCATGTAAAATAACATGTGGTGATGTTGGGCAAGAGTCCCGATGTAACCACACGCCATCGCGATATTTCGATGTGTGCCCGCCATTAATTAATGGGCTAGTTAAGGCCCTTAAATTGTCAATCGATGGCGATTTTCAGGCACCCGTGCGATTTTCGGCTCGGCGCATGGGTGCAACGGGCAGGCGGGTAAGAGACTTTTTAATAAAACTCATCCACAGGTGGGATAAGAGAGCTCAGTGGAGTTGTCAATCTGGTCTGTGAGTATTTATTGCAGAAAGTTTTTTAAACTTGCCTGTGTGATCTGTAGCAGTTCAGAACGAGTTCCAGCAGCTTTCTGTGTACTTTGAAGCTTCAGCTCAGCACTCTTCAGTCAGGAAGCTTTAATCGGGCATGCAGCTTTCTGGAGGCCTCCCTTTAACCTGGGTATGGGTTCTGACATCTCCACTGGAGGCAGCTCCTCTGAAGAGGAAGGGAGGGCTAGAATAAGGAGGAGGCCAAGAGTGCACAATCAGCTTCCAGGGGTGCCACCTTTGGGAGGACAAGCGCAGGCACAAGGGGTGCAGGGCCAAGAGGTAGTCCAAGCTGGAAGGGGCCACAGAAGATGCCATTATCCTGCTGCCAGGATATACAGGCGGCAAAGCAGCTACCTCAATATGACTGAGGTGCAGTGTCACAGGAGGCAGTACACTACAGCTGTCAGATGATTGGCCCTGAGATCTCCCCTAACTGTGTGGGCGGACACACCATGCCAGCAGCTCTGAGGGTCACAGTTGCCCTCAGCTTCTATGCCTCTGGCTCCTTCCAGGACTCGGTTGGTGAGCTTTGTGGTGTCTCCCAATCAGCTGTCCACACTTGTGTCAAGTAGGTCACAGATGCTCTGTTCCAACGTGCATTGACCTTCATCCACTTCCGTTGGGACCAGGCAAACCAGGCACAGCGAGCCAGAGGCTTCGGGGCCATTGCTGGCTTCCCCCGCATCCAGGGTGCAATAGACTGCACAGATGTGGCCATCAAGGCGCCAGCAGGTGAGCCCTGTGCCTTCGTCAACAGGAAGGGATTCCACACCATGAACGTGTAGATAGTGTGCGACCACAGGATGCTGATTTTACAAGTCTGTGCAAGGTACCCAGGCAGCTCCCACGACGCCTACATCCTCAGACACTCCCAGGTGCCGGGGCTCTTCAGTGGTCCGGGTCGGCTGGATGGTTGGCTGGTAGGTGACAAGGGCTATCCCCTCAGAAGGTGGCTCATGACGCCTCTCCACCATCCAAGTACGGAAGCTGAGCAGTGGTACAATAGGAGCCACAAGTGCTGCAGTGGAGAGAGCCATCGGTCCTCTCAAGATGCGCTTCCGATGTCTGGACTGCTCAGGGGGTGCACTCCAGTACCCCCCAGATCATGTCTCTGTGATAGTGGTATTATGCTGCGCTCTTCATAATCTTGCATTAGAAAGGGGGAACACAGTGGACGATAAACACCTTGACACAATGGATGCGGGGGTACGTGATGAGTCCAGCACTGATTTGGAGTATGAGGAAGCACAGGGCAATGATGAGGGGCTGAACGCTAACCCGGCACTACACCAAGGAGGCAGGGACACCTGGGAGACTTTAATCCAATGAACCTTCAGCTAGCTTAATACAAGTAGATCAGGAGGACCAGCCTTGCCTGGCACTTCCATACTCGGCACTTAAGTGCTACATCTGCCACTTCATCAGCTGCAACTAAGGGCTTTGGACATAATCCTCAATGTCCTCTCAAACTCTCATGACATGACTGTAAAACTTACAAATGCAGCACAAAGGAGCCGCCCTCAGCCATGATAACACATCTGGTTTTAATTTTATCTGTCATATGGTCCAACAAAATGAAACAAAACATTTTTACAACAGCAATAAATAATAATTCCCTAATCTAGGGCCAGCACAAATGCACCAGTGAGAAACCCGCGGCGTGCCTAAGGTGCCTTATGCTTATGTTTTCGGGTGCTACATCTTGGTGCCACCCCAACACCCAAAGTGGCTTGTGAGACAGCCTGCTGACTCTGCTGTCCTGTTGGCCTCGATGACCTTGGTGGCCGTCCTCTGGCCCATGGAGCCTGTGCTTGCTGTGCCTGGGAGGGATCGGCCAGTTCCACAGCTGGTATCTCCTCATTCGCTGAAGTCTCAACAGATGCAATGGTCACTGGTAGAGGGGCAGAGGAGCTGCTGCCCTCACCTGCAGCATGCTGAGAGGAGCCCGCAGAGACGACAGGCAGCTGCTGCGCCGATGTGAGGTTGCTTCAGACCTCCCTGCTCACCATCGATGAATGGGCACCGAGCTGGGAAACCTGGTGCCCAGACCATCTCCCACATTGGCAATGACCAGCTGTGGCACTGTGAGGGCTTGCAGGTCCGAGCGTAACCCCAGGAGAAGCTGTTTGTTCTCCTGGAAGCCCCTCTCCAGGAGAGTTGCCAATCTCTCCATGGAGGAAGCATGACACTCTGACATGAGGCTCATGGCATCACTCATGCTGCACGTGGATGACTCCACCACGGACACCAAGCATGGCATAGTCTCATGCAACACTCCCAGGTACTCCCGCACAACTGGCCGCATTTCCTGCAGCTGCTGTGTCGCGGACAACTCCAGAGATACATCATCACACATCGACTGAGCGTGTGCCTGGTCCCCTGCAGTCCTCCGGCTGCTGACGCCATCGGCACTCTCTGTCTCTGCCAACTCCTTCAGCAATTGTGAAGTGCCCTCTCCACTGTGCCCCGGGACACTAGCCGATGTTGCAATTCCTACCGATGTGCTGGTATCTGCGCTGGTGCCTGCCTGGCAGAAATGGTGTGATGCAGGTGACAGTTCAAGGCCCTCAGGTGTGAGAGGGGACATCTGTAATGGAGCCTGATCGCCAGGCTCTGATGATGCTGAAAATAACAACAAGGACAGTGGATCAGTTAGCGTCCACACAATGATACACTTCATCTCTTTCCCCTGGCTCATTATGCACTCAACCTTCCAGAACCTAAGGTGACGAACATTGGTGGGGTGGAAAATAGTCAGGAGGAGGCCCAAACATTACAGGCAGATACAGATGAGCTGGTCACATGGCCTAAGGAATGCCAAATGGAATGTTATGTGGATAAGTGTGAGGTGATGCACTTGGGCAGGACAAACAAGGTACAGGAATACAAAGGAATGGTAGGACCGTGGAAAGTAAGAAGGATCAGAGGGACCCTTGCTGGACATGTCAACAGGCCCATTAAGGTAGTGGGACATGTACATAAGGCGTTTAGGAAGGTAAGTGCCATACTTGCCTTTATTAGCCGAGGAATAGAATGAAGGAACAGGGAGGTCATGTTGCAAGTAATGAAAATGCTGCCAAGGCCACAGCTATACTGCTGCATGGAGCAGTGATCAGCACTTCACAGGAGGGATGCGATTGTAGTGGAGGGAGTGCATTGGTCGCTGACCAGGATGCATGCTGGGCTGGACGGTTGGAGTTATGAGGACACTTGGCATAGACTGGGGATATTTGCCCTGGAGCAGAGGAGATTGAGGGATGACATTATTGAGCTTCATAAAATTATGAGGGGCATAGATAAGGTTGACAGAAAGGAACTTATCCCCTTGGTGGAAGGATGAGTAACCTGGTGGCATTGATTTAATGTAAGGGGCATGAGGTCGACAGATGAAGTGATGAGAAACTTTTGCACAGTGCTGGGAACTTGGGATGCACTGCCTGAAAGGGTGGTGGACGCGGAAACCCTCCTAACAAGTATTAAGTATTTGGATGTGCAGTTGCGCTGCCATTGCATACATGGCCATGGGGATAGTGGTCAGAAATGGGATAAGGCGACTTTGGAAGGTGCTTGACACGTGCATCTTCGAAGGGCTGAGGGACCTTTGTCTATGATCCACATGTCTGACTCTATCAGTCTGTGAATGAGCAGTGTTGCTATAATAACGATTCCAACAATCATCAGTGCTTTGGATGGTAGGAAGACAGAACAGATGTCACTGTGGACCTCAAATACCTGGCCGCTCCACCCCAGCGTCACTGACACCTGTGGACCTGTGCTCATGGTGCCTTTCAAGCTCCAGGGCCTCCTGCTTGAAACTGGCTGCCTCCAGTCCACAAACACTCAGAGGCATTGTGTGCATTTTTCTCCAGCAAAATAGAGAAGACCATTCATTGCAGCTAATCGCACATGTACTCTACATGCGCACACCGCACACCAACCACAGTGGCCCATCTGAGGCCTCCAGTGCCTCCTCTCCATGCCACTGCTGATCAGTCACAAAAAATATAGTACAACCGCTCCCAACCACCCCATCCCCCCATCCCGCACCCCCCACCCCAACGACTATCTTGGACACATTCTGCGTCCATCACTTTCAGAAACACACGATCTTAGCTCCAATAGGAGGCGCAACTAGGTGTGGTGCCGAGGGCAGCATTTGATTCTTGGCCACGAGACCTTGAGGCTCCCCTTCCACAATCTCATCACTGTGAATAAGACATGTGTTGGAATTCTGAGAATGCGCCTAGCTACATCTCCTGCAGGTTGCCCCCAGGCTAAAAATGTGCGACTAAGACCAACACATGGTGCAGGGAGAACCCATTTCCTCATGAGCCACTGAGGCTAATGTAAGCATGGTCACTATCTGCTTGATCACCCAGCATACGAGAAATACCCATCATGATTCACGACAGTAAGACTTGGCAGGGGGGGGGCCTCAAAGGCTAAGGCTACCTGCTGGGTTAAATGCCTAATGCTAACATGGTACTCACCCTTCCAGAGCGCAACAAATCATTGAAGCACTTATGGCACTGGATCCAGGTGCACCGCACCACGCCGGGTGAGCTCACCACCTCTGCTACCTCCTCCCAAGCACGCTTCATCACGTGAGGGGGCATCCTACTCTCATCTTGGGGAGCCAGCACCTCCTGCTGTGCTGCCACCTCCTCAAGAAGGGCAGCAAGGCAATCGGATCACAAAAGCGAGGGGCACATTGGCCCCCCGCTGGCCTACCCTGCAGCCTGCCCTGATCCTGGGACAGACCCTGCAGCCTGCCCTGCTCCTCTGCCCTCCCCTCAACATTGACCTGCTGCGTAGACCCCCTGTGGTTGGATCTTCATGTGGCCATAGCGAACAGCCTACAGGAGGCTGCCAGGCATTTTTTAAACAGACTGCCGGGTTACCGTTTGACCTGGCGGTCTGTACACTCCCGCTGCAAATTTCACACTCCCGCTCTCCTTGGGAGTCAGAAATGCGCTGGGCATTGACCCGCCCGTGCAAAATGGTGGTGTGGCCCTGATCACGGGTGGCGATCGGGTCAGCGCCTGCCTGCATCATCACCTGCTCCGCCCACCCGCCAAACGGAAATTATTTCCTATGAAGCATTCACTCGCTCGCATATGCAAAGTTCACGCCCGAAACCCCCCTGCCCGCATAGGCAGCGCTGAGCATTGCCACTCGTGTTTCTTGTGGGTGGGCCTTAATTGGCCCGCCCAGCATGAAATTGCAGTCCGGTTTCGATCGTGGGTGATGGTCGGCTTCCTGACTGCCCCAACTGAGCCCGCCCACCAAGGGCAAAATTCTGCCCATAGTTTTTATTCCCATATTTAGATAAAAGAATCGCTCGCCTCCTCTCTTCCCCTGTAATCTCGATCGTTTGGAAAAAGAATGCTCAATATAATGAGACCAATCGTCCGTGGCTGGATCAAAAGGATCAATTCTTTTAAATTGCGGCATTCTGTGAGGGGATTGCTTCTACGATTCGGAAGGAAATTCTGCTTACTTCTGTGCAAGGTCATGTGATATTGTTTCTCTTGATTTTTCCCGTTATTTACTCTCGATACCAGCTTGTTGTACCTTCGCTTCATCTTTGCTTGATCCTCACTTTTCCTCGTCAACAGTTTGTTGGGACTTGTAGATCCCAGTTGCATGCTTGTTGAGGGATGACCGAATTGGTACTATAGATAGAGTTGATCAGCAGACACTTCTTAGGTGGAAAACATTGTGTCTATTTACAAAGGTACACAGCAGCTACTCATGTGTGCTTTCACATCAAACTCCATACTACTGACTACTAACTATGGACTACTGATCACAGAGGTAGCCCGCGCTACTCCTCTATTGGTTACACAAGGTCATGTGATCTTCCTTTATAACATTCTTCTTAAAGGTACGCTACTCATTAGATAAAACCATAATTACTACAGAGTCAGGAGATGTTTCCATGTGTAGAACCTTTTTGCAGTGTGACTGCTGCTGAGGGGCTAGCAGCAGGACTGGCAGCCATTTCTTGGAGGGAGCTTCAGTAGGAGGGGAGCAGCTGTCATTGCTTCAAGGGCAACATTAGTGCAGACGTCAGTCTCCATGAACTGCCTTCTGCTTGGGGATAGATGGGCATTGAAAATTACTGCCAGCAATTGATTAAAAGGCTCCAATTATCACACAGCTTGGACCATCCATTATGAAGCTGCCTCCAATGCAGTGTCAGGCTTCTGACAGAGCAGTTGGCCCATGTGATTCTGGAAAATTCTCCTCCCTCTTTGAAAATGGCTCTTAATTGACTTAATTGACTGCCCACCTCCTGCAGGCAGACAAACTATTCCACTCACAGTTTACCCCAGGGAAACTTGCCTGGATGTGGGAACACATCAGGAAACTGACCCAATGCCCTGCATTCTAAATTTCCCTGACCCAACAACACGCCGCTGTCCCTGCCCAACACCCCCCCTCACCCCCCACCACCACCCCCCAACCCATCACCTCCTGTCCCAAAGCTGCTGGGAAGATTCTGGCCTTACTATGCTGTTAAAGGGGGTATGGTGGCATAGTGGTTATGCTACTGGACTAGTAATCTAGAGGCTAGGAGACATGAGTCAAAATCCAACCATGGCAGGTGCAGAATTTAAATTGAGTTGACTGACTAAATCTGAAATAAAGAACTAGTATTAGTCGTGGTGGACTGGTATAACCACCAAATTGTCATTAAAACCCATCTGATTCACTGGTGTCCCTCAGTGTAGGAAATCTGCCATCTTTAACCATTCTGGCCCATATGTGACTCTAGACTTACAACAATGTGATTGTGAATCTTAAATGCCCTCTTAAATGGCTTATAAAGCCATTTAGTTGTGTTCAAGAAGGCAGTTCCACAAAACCATCTCAAGGGCAATTAGGGATAGTCAATAAATGCTGGCCTTGCCAGTGAAGCCCATATCTTGTCCGCCGATGCTGCCAGACCTGCTGAGTTTTTCCAGGTAATTCTGTTTTTGTTTTGTGAAGTAAAAAAGGTAGTCCAGCAACTACTCAATTGTGTAAACAATCACTGCAAACTCAGAGAGCTACCAAAACCTTCTCCTTAGAAGATCTTGCCAGCATTGTTTTTTTTATTCATTGGATGTGGACGTCGCTGAGACAGCATTTATTGCCCACCCCTAATTGCTCCTGTTCAGAGGGCATTTAAGAGTCAACCACATTGTTGTGGCTCTGGAGTCACACGTAGGCCAGATCTGGTAAGGATGGCACATTTCCCTCCCTAAAGGGGAGTGAACCAGATGTTTTTTACAAGAATCATTTCATGGACATCATCAGAATTTTCCAGCTAGTTATTGTATTCAAATTCCACCATTGCCATGGTGAGATTCAAACTCAGGTCCCCAGAATACTGCTCTGAGTCTTTGGTTCAGTGACAATATCACTATGTCACTGCCTCCCCTCCTTTTCTTGTGGATGAATAAAATATTGTCAAATAAAATAGTCTAGAAATTCCAGGAGGGTGCAATTGGAGCTGGAACCTGCGTCCACTAAGTATCAGTCCTTTCTAGTAGGCAATATAAAATCAGAGAGTTGTATATCCTTTCTAAATTATTAAAAGTTAAACGGCCACCCTCAAGATATGAAGAGCAATAACTGGGTTAATAGAATGTGCCTTCAGTAAGTTTAATGAATATATTCCTACAGAAACAGATTCAAACCACAAAATGACTCATGAAGACATATGTTTTCATGCAGAAATACAGACAAAATCAATAAAGTGTCATTTCTGCTTGGGCTCCACTTAAAAGGAAATTTCTGCCTCTTTTAAATGTATATTTTCATTAACACCAGTTATAGTTTAACGTTCAACAACTTTATTTCCAGTAACATGAGAGAGGTGAGAGGCAACTAGGTTAACCCTTCCAGTCCTGGGTTGAGGATTTTTAACATTTTAAGTCATACCTTATAATTGTCTCCTGATTAGTTATCATCATTAGTAACATAGGCTGCAGGGGTTCAAGAAGGCAGCTCACCACTGCCTTCTCAAGGGCAACTAGGGATGGGCAATAAATGCTAGCCCAGCCAGCGAAGCCCACATCCTGTGAATTATTTTTTTAAAATCACCACAGTGTTTACATAATGACCACCTCTGATAGTGGAGGCTAGACCTTCACCTAAGTGTGCCAATTTTATATTCAGCTGTGGTAAACTTTTATTGGCCTTCAGAAAAGTATAACTGAAATGAAGTTACTGCTAATATATTCAGGAGTATAAGTACTGCATCATACTAACCATCTTTACACATATCACAGCACAGAATTATAAGTGCCTCCTAATTAGTTAGCATCACTGCAGTGTTTATATAATGACTTTGTATTTTAAGTAAATTCCCATTTTGCACATATGCAGGCATTTTGTTTTTCATTTTCTGTAAACCATCTACAGAAATGTGTTATTAATTCATTTAAATTAATTACTTTTATAATTTATACATTAGTTCATATCAGATGAATATACGCACAGATGTTTTCCCAGTGCCTAGTTCCATTCACATACCTGCAAAACTTAAATAATTATACAGCCCTAATATTGCATTTAGTATCTACACAAAAGGTCCCGCTATGGACACACAGGTGTAAGTGCTGATTCCCAGTTCCATTCCCCTTCCCTGAAGCTGCAAGCTGTTTCATAAGAAGTACAGAGAAAGTAAATTCAGGAGCAAGTCAAATGAGGAAAAAATACTTTAAAATAGCAAAAGCAGGATGGAGGAGAACAAAAATATAAAAATTAGGATGGGGGTGGGATATGAGAGAAAGAGATCAGAAGGAGAGAGAAAACGTGAGGTGAAAACAGAAGATAAGATGAGAGAAGGAGAAAGAGAGAGAGAAGGGCAATGAGGGATAGGATATCAGTGTGAAAGTTGAAGAATAAAGGATGAGTAGGAGATTAATGTTGGATGTAGTGGCATACTGGAGAAATTATGGGAAGTATTAGACTAAATGCAAAGCCTTATAATGCTGCACGGAATAGGGGTAAGACTGAAGATTAGGAAAGTTTTAGAAACCAGCAAAGGGTGACCAAAAGACTCACAAAAAGGGCATAAAAGTAGAATATGAAGGTAAACCAGCTAGGAATATACGTTTGATTGTAAGATCATTTGCAAGTATATAAAAAGGAGAGTAGCTAAAGTAAACAGTGGTCCCTTTGACGCAGACAGGAGAAATTATCATGTGGAATGAGGAAATGTCAGCAACATTAAACAAATATTTAGCATCTGCCTTGAAAGACAAAAATTGCATAGAAGAAATAGAAGATAACCATGGGGCTAATATGAGTGAGGAACTTAAAGTAATTAATATCAGCAGGAAAAAAATGTATTTAAGAAACGTAAGGGACTAAAAGCCAACAAATCCCAGGATCTGATGGCCTACATCCTAGTGTTCTAAAAAAGGTAACTGCATAGATTAATGGATGTACTGGCTATCATTTTCCAAACTTCCTTAGGTTCAAAACAATCCCAGCAGATTGTACATCAGCAAATACAACACCATTATTCAAGAAAAGAGAGAGAGGGAAAAAAGGGAAATGCAGGCCAGCTGACCTGACATCACTTGTTTGGGAAAATGCTGGAATCTATTATTGAGAAAATCTTAACAATGTGCTTAGAAAATCATAGTATGATCAGGGACAGTCAACCTGGTTTTACAAAAAGGAAATTGTGCTTGGCAAATTTATCAGAGTTTTTTGAGGATATGACTCGGAGGGTAGATAAAAAGAAACTAGTAGATGTTTTATATCTGGATTTCCAAAAGGCATCCGATAAGTTGCCACATAAAAGCTTAATACACAAGATAAGGGCTTATTCAGTTTTGGGTAATATATTTAGCATGGACAGAGGATTAGCTTATGGATAAGAAGCAGAGAGTGGTCATACATGGGACATTTTCAAGTTGGCAGGCTCTAGCTACTGGAATGCTGTAAGGATCAGTGCTGGGGCCTTAGCTTTTATCACGTATATTAATGATTTAGACAAAGTGAACTAGAGTAATATATTGAGGTTTGTTTATTACACAAAGCTATGTGGGAATATAAACTGTGAAGAGGACACAAAGAGGTTGCAAAGATATATAGTTAGGTAAATAGGTAGACGATAAGGTAACAGATGGAGTTCAATGTAGGGAAGTGTGAGGTTATTCAGTTTTGTAGTAAGAATAGAAAAGCAGAAAACGTTTTTAAAAGGCTTCAAATTTTTAAATCTTGATGTTCAGAAAGACTTGGCTGTACTTGTACAGGAAATATAATGGCCAAGATTTTCACAGCTCCATCTGTGCCAGAACAGAGGCAGGGAACATTTAAAATGGCTGGTGGGACATGATTTTGGGATTCTCATCCCTATTCCCACTGTGGGATTTTTATGGCACTGGGATAAGGGTATGGTAGCGAGCTCTAATGCAGCAATCCTCCCCTTGTCTACTCCATTGTGGGGGTGGGCACCTTTGATCCCTCTGCTTCTCCCATGGACTTGCATCTGTTTTGTCAGGAAGCATGATTCACAGCACCTCAGAGGAGTTGTGAACCAATGGAGAAAACAGTTATGGAGTCAGGAGCCTTTTGACAGGTAATTTTATAAGGTATTCAAATGTCATAATTAGATGCTGTATGATAAGTTAAGTATATGTTTAATGCAGTGATTTGACATAGGGTTCTGTCCTTAAAAGGAGATTGACCATTAAATTGACTAGCATTTTGTAAATATTCATATTCATTAGTCTACATTATCTAGTGGATAACGTGCTCTTCTGCATTCAACAGTATTGCAAATTTGATTTAAATGTGTCATCTGCACACTGTGCTTTCATCGTTATATTGATTTAAATGTTTCATCTGGGCACTGTGCTTTTGTCTTTACATTGATTTAAAATTCATAAATCTGTTGAGTTTTGAAGTACTCTTGCAGTATGTACTATGAGTAGAACTCACGAGCCCTCTAATAAAAATAGAACGTCTTTGAAATGCTAGTGAAACAGTCAAAATAAGCAAACATCCATTTAAAGACACCTTGAGAAAAAAGGCTTGATCCTATTAGGTGTTCATAAAATTGTTAAAATAAATAAATAGGCATTTAAAACCACTCCTAAGAAACATGATCCTCTCAGCAGTTCATCAAGCTGTCAACCAAACAAAGCTCAACATCCGTTTGACAGCTGTATGACATCCCTACAGAGCTGAATCCATGAATGGGGTTTGGAGCTCAGTCATGCATTCATAACAGGCTTCCATTGTTCAATTGTCTCAACTAAGGCATTAAAGCTAATAAATTGAAACCTGTGAAACATACTGAGCAAATGGCCAAAGAGGTAAGTTTTAAGGAATGTCTTAAAGGAAGAAGGTGAGGTTGAGAGGGAGAGTATTCTCGACCTTGGGGCTTAAGCAACTGAAGACATGGCCACCAATGGGGGAGAAATTATATTTGGGAACCATAAGAAGCTAGAATTAGAGAACTGCAGATAGCTGGAAGCGTTGTGGACTGGAGATGATTACAGAGATAGGGAAGGGAAAGGCCATGGAAGGATTTGGAAATAAGAAAGAGAACTTTAAAATGAAGATATTGCCGAACCTGGAGCCAATGCAGGTCAGCGAGAATAGGTGAGTTGGACTTGGCGTGAATTCAGAGATGGGCAGCAGAGCTTGGCACAGACATGATGGGCTGAATTGCCTCATTCTGCACTGCAGCTTTTCTCTGGTTCTCTGGTTCAAGTTTACAGAGGGTAGAATGTGGGAGACCAGCCAGGAGCAGTGGAACTGTCAAGCCTGGAGGTAATAAAGGTATGAATGAGGGTTTCTGCAGCAGATGAGCTGAGGCAGGGGTGAAGTCAGGTGATGTTATGGAGATGGTTTTAGCAATGGCACAAATATGAGGTCAGAAGTTCATCATAAGTGAGAGTTGGAGGATGGAAGGCAAACAAGGAGCAGAAATTAATACAATTACATCAACAAGCATTTTCAATTGTATTATTTTGTTATGGCTGGGGAGGGAGGAGGTAGCTTCTAATTTTTAAACAACTTAAAACAAAAATCAAACAAGTGAAACCAGCTGAGTCAATGTGTTTGACATCTGATTCTGCATTGTAAATGAGACTCTCAAGGACTGTTTTACTAGCTCTGTTTCAGAAAGTATGATACCTCAGCGAATACCAAAGTTTAAAGGTGTAATTTTTATAGACCTATATTTCCCCAGAATTACACTCAGGAGGGTGATCTACCAACTACAAAATTAGATTGTTGGATTGTGGCTAAAAGTTTCAACTTTAGATCCCAGTCTAGACTGTGATTCACTCCTGGGATTCTCCCAAGGATTGCAGGAGTGTACCTTCACCAATTTTGACCATATTGTCTGTATAAGCAAAGGCTAAAGTTTGACACAAAGTTTGCAATCAAGCTGTATTATTTTCAAGGCCTCCACTGGTTGCGATCAGGGAAATAGCATTCCAAAACCTGTTGAAGGCGACAGCAGGGATCTGTTTCAGGTGGAGGCTACTTTTAATCCTATGCTACTTGTAGGGCACCAATGTAAATTTCTGCTCTCAGGTATTGAGGAAGCCTAACCAGCACAGAAAACATGGCCAGATATGCAACGGCACTGATTTTATTGTGCGGCCACATGAACACTCTCTCTCTGAGCCCACAAACATCTTATAAACCGACAGTGGGCCAATCCATCATCCCAGCCACTTTTTCCCTCTGCATTTATCCTATTACTTCTGGCTCAGACTGTGGAGGTGCGGATGGATTTCTCAACTGCCCTACTGGACATGCTGCCTTGTGAACGCTGGTTTAGCTCTAGTAGCTCGCCAATCAAATAGAAATGAGGCCCAGTTCTCAAATGGTTCAGATACATTGCAAAGTATATTGTTGGGTCTGACCACATGATGTATGCAGTAAGTGAAAATCACCCCTCCTGACTCCTCCAAGGCCAATCGGGCATCAATCAGGTATTAATGGCATCCTTGGAGAGGTCAATAGTGACTTTTCAGACAGTATTATGTGAAAAACATCAGTGAAAAATGCACTAAAACAAAAATCAACCTCATGTTTATTTGTTAGGGCATGACGTGTGCCCCTTCCCAAATCTCACACTCCCATCCCTTCTGTCCTCACCACTTTCCTTTGACTTCATGTCTCTCACTTAGGATTGATTATAAGATTCTCATCCTCAGGTTCAAATCCATCCATAAAAGTCAGCTTGGCTCCTTTCCGTTACATCCTTGTGTCAGAAGGTTCTGGGTTCTAGCTTCATTCCAAGGTTTGAGCATATAACCTACTGTTGTGCAACACTGTGGGAGTGCAGTATTGACAGAAGAAACATGGGCGAGGTGGTAAACTCTGCCCCACTTGTTCCATTAGATTGAAAAGATTCTGTAATGCTAGTTGAAGAAAATTAATGTATTTTCCTTGTGTCTGGCTAACAATCATCCTTCAAGCAATACCAACAAAACAGATTCCTGTGCCATTTGGAGGACCTTGTTGTGCTCAAAATGTCAGCTGCATGTTCTTATGTAGAATTGAACTTCAAAAATAATTCATTGGCTCTGAAACACTTTGGGGTTTTGGCTGTTTCCTAACTCTTGTTAATTCACATGCACCACAAGTTGAAATTTCCATAAAACACATTCCCTCTGATATGAAACTTATCCCTTATGCGTATCATAATAAGGAATAGGGTGCAACGGACTACCAATTGCACTGTTAACAATTTGTTTTGCACTGGCCTGCCAACCTTGTGGCCCACATCACTCATTCAAACTGGTGCAGGCAACAGCTCAGGTGCACCCCTCCCTGGGGCTTTTTAGCAAATCAGGGTCCACTGGGTGAAGCTCTGAGTATGAGTAAGCTGGAACAAAGGGAAGTGGCAGCAGCAAAAATATCTGGCAGAGGGACAGATTGAGCCTTTGCTTAGATGCTGATCCTAGGATTGGTACTTCACAAGGCCTGCATATAGAACAAAGCTGCCATCTAAGCATCAGATCTTCATGCATTTGACAATGTGTAAAAAAAACCCTGCCAATTCTGGTGGCAATTGTAGGAGGTCCTACTATGGTGGTGTTTACAGAATGCAGACAACTTTGGTATTTATGCTAATCCCTTTGTCACCTGCACTTGAAACCCAAGTGACAAGAGGTTATAAACTCAGTTACAATTTATTTTTGAATTTTCTGACTGGTATTATGATGTTGCTATTACTTATTTTCTTAGCAACTTTTGTGAACTAAATTTGCTCAATAAGCTTAAGCGTTAAACAAGGGGCTGAATTTTCTCTTCAGCATGCTGGGGCGGCTCCTGCATGCCGGCGCGTAAAATGACGGGCGGTGATGTCGGGTATGCATCCCAATGTCACCGTGCATCATTCCGATCTTTTGTTCAGCGGGCGCGCACCGGAGTAGCCTCTGCGCCCCACCGAAATGTGAAAGGCCTGTTAAGGCCATTACTAAAACACTAACCAAATTGATAGGGCTGCCCGTCCAATCTTAAGGTCAACGGTCTATTAAGGCTATTAAGAATTAACTAAAGCAGTTGAGAATGCTGACCATCCAATATTAAGGTTGGCTGGCAGGCGAAAAGCCCAAGCGGCCTTTGTGTTTTTCAGGAAACCTCATCCACGGGCAGGGTGAGATTTCCTGAAGCTTTTATAAAATAAATAAATAAATTTCCCACCTTTACAAACACGTCCTGACTCATGTGACACAGTCACATTAGGGGACATGTTTAAATAAATTTTTACATCATTTATTAAACAGTTTTATTAACCATTAAATCTCCCCGAGGCAGCTCCGTGCCTTAGGGGGGCTGCTGCGCTCTTTCACGCCATGCGCGAAAGAGCGCTGGCCCCAACTGTCCCTCCTCCCCCTGCCCACACAGGTAGCGCTGAGCGCTACCAACAGCGTGTTACGCTGGGTGGGCCTTAATTGGCCCACCCACATAAAATGGTGGAGCGCAGCTGATCGCGGGCGGTGGTTGGCTCTGTGCCCGCCCCTGCCCACTCCCGCCCAGCCCGCCCGCCAAAGGAAACATCCTGACCACGTCTATCTCTACAATGACTGCTGAGGTAGCCCGCACTACTCTCCTTTGGGTTACTACAGATCATGTGATCTTCCTTAACAAGTATTATTCTTAAAGGTATATTGCACACTCAATAAAATCATAATTACTAATTGCCCCCATCTGCGGGAGGAAATTCTGCCTTAGAGAGTTGCTGGCCAATCTGATTGAGTGGCAGCTCTGTGGTCCCAGCAGCTCCAGGTTCGAGTGGTGGCCACTGCTGGGATTAGGCAGACCTCAAACAAGGGGAGGCATGGAGCCAGACTTCAAGGTAAGCCGAGGGTATTGGTAGGGCCTGGCTGGCAGACCCCAGCATGCAGGGGGTGGTGATGGTGTGGAGAGCTGTATTTAAGAGGCTAGGTGCTATAGGAAGGGGAGTTAGGTAACAACTTTGTGGGGGGCGGCTAAGTGCCTCCTATGGGCACAGGGGTCTCCAAAGGAGGGCCTCCCTCTTTGGCCCAATACAAGCCCACACAGTAAAAGCTGCCGGGCTACCACGTTGAATGGGCATCCCCCTGTTGTGGGCAAAACAGTGGCAGAGGTAGCATGAGGCACTTCAGTGGCCATTAATTGGCCATTTAAGGATCTCAAAAGTCTGCCTAATGCTTCCCCAGCCCACCCTAAAATAGGAGACAGGTGTAATGATGCCATACTCTATAATTTTATGTTGTTCATTTCCTGGTTATATTGCCAGATGCTTATGAAGATTCAAGAAATAAATTACGTTAATGCAGCATCTTGTCAGCTCTAGTTCAGATGGTAGCACACACACCTCTGTGTCACAAGGTTGTGATTTCATGTCCCTCTCTAGAGGTTTGAGTGCAAAGTTCTCGGCTATTACTCCAGCGCAGCATGGAGGGAATGCTGCATTGTTGGAGGTGGTGTCTATCATAGCCCTCGATGGTTGGTGTAAATGATCGCATGACACTATTTCATTGAAGAGCAGGGGAGTAATTCCTGGTGTCACAGCCAATATTTATCTCTCAATCGACATCATAAAAATAGATTGCCTGGTCATTATCTCATTGCTGTTCATAGGAGCTTGCTCTATTCAAATTGTCACTGCAATTCCTGCATTACAACAGTAACCACACTTTAAAAAGTACATAATTGATTGTAAAGCGTTTTTGAATGTCTTAAGCTCTAGAAAGGTGTTTCTTTTAATTTGTTCATGGGATGTGGGCTTGGCTGGCTGGGCCAGCATTTATTGCCCATCCCTAGTTGCCCTTAAGATGGTGATGGTGAGCTGCCTTCTTGAACTGCTGCAGTCCATGTGGTGTAGGTACACCCACAGGGTTGTTAGGAAGGGAGTTCCAGGATTTTGACCCAGTGATAGTGAAGGAACGGCAATATATTTCCAAGTCAGGATGGCAAGTAGTTTGGAGGGGAACTTCCAAGTTGTGGTGTTCCCATTTATCTGCTGCCCTTGTCCTTCTAGATGGTAGTGGTCAGGGGTTTGGAAGGTGCTGCCTATGAAGGCTTAGTAAGTTTATATAAATTGACATCTTTTTCTTTTCTTACTTTATATGATCTCAGGATGTCTCAAACACCACAATCATCTTTTCAATTGTCGTCACAATTGTTATCTGAGGAAAAATGGCAGCAAGACATCATAAAAATGACCAGTTAATAATTTTTTAACAATCATTTTCATGATATGGGTGTTGGTGTCAAGATCAGAATTTATTGTCCATCCCTAGTTCCACTTATCTTTTTCTTTGCTAAATCTCTGATCTGTATTCTGTGTTTCAATGACCAGGGCTAATAAAAATATCCTTAAAGGCATAACAAGTTGAACTTCACTAACAAGAGTAAAATATGAAGGCTGAAAATCTAGAGTAGGAATGATGGAAAAGGACCAAACATTTTCCAAGCTTATGCAGAGATGCAAGTGCCCAAACTTTCATTCCATCATTTGTGTGTCTATACACAAGTGAACATGAATCATGCAGTTAAGCTTTGTTGGAGAACTTTTTTAGGGCACATCTTTAATAATGTAAGGATGACTTCCAGTTGTAATATGGAGGTGGCATAGGCATGCATGATAAGCAATGAAGGAGCTGCACCGTTTTTTGAATGGTCTACATGCAGATTGAGTAGAAACTCTTTCAGCATGCTTATTTTACCCATCTGTGTAGCGTAGAAAAATGCTGGGTAACCTTCCCTTAGTAAGTATTATCCATTGCACAGTGCTGCTAGTATTCACAATTGTTGCCAACCCCTCCCAAGCACTTATCTCCTGTGCTGGAGATGCCCTGGAGTGCTGAACAAGACAACCTTGTTTAGTGCACCTCTTGCAACAGTAGCTCCAGTTTTAAATCTGTAAACTGCACACCTTTTATATAAAAATTACATTACAGAAACAGGCTACATGGTAAGTGATCCATACCGGTACTTATGATCCACACATACCTCCTCCCATTCCACTTTATCCATTAACAGTTCCTTCTATTCCTTTCACCATCATGTACTTAAATGCATCCATTTCCCTTAAATGCACCTATGCTACTTGCCTCAACAACTCAATGGACTCTATTTTATGACTCCCTGCCAGCATGTGTGAAGGCAGGGGGCTTATAAAATAAAACCGGTGTCATTCCCTCCGCCTTCCCACCTCTCTCTCCCCACCCCCCCACCGACCTGTCTCCCATATTACAGTAGGTGGGTAAGGCATTAGGCAGCCCATCCATCCTTGGGCTACTTAAGGGCCTCATACCACCTCCTCCGCTATAATACTTGCAACAGGGGAAGGCGCAAGCAAGGCGGGCAGCCTGGCAGCTTTCACTGCCCGGTCTGCTGTTGAGCAGAAAAGGGGGAGGTACCTCCTTTGGTGGGACACCTTTGACCATCAGAGGGACCACCTCCCCCCCCCCACCCCGCCAAGATCATTCATCTCCCTTTAAGCCTCTCCTCCTGATATTTAAAACATGGCCGGCCACCCCCCTCCCCACCACACTGGGGTCTGCCAGGCAGGCTGGTCCAAAATCCCGGGCTTAATTGAAGTCCCCCAGGATCCATCAGTCTTCTTCAAGCATTGCTTGTAATTCCAGCAGTGGCCAGTATTCGATCCTGGTGCCGCTGGGCACTGGGACTACAGAACTGCCAGCCAGTGTAGTATTACATTTCAGGTGGATGTGCTGACCAGGGGGCTTTGTGTCGGTGGGGGGGAGGAGGGTGGTGGCGGGGGGCGGGGTGCAGTACACCTCCCCGTAAAATGTACCTATGTACCTCCATGTTGTAGTGAGTTCCACATGCTAATCACTCTCTGGTTAGAGAAGTTTCTCCTGAATTCTTCACTGGCTTTATTACCTTTTATCATGTGACTCAGTGTCAAACTTTGTTTGATAATGCTCCTGTCAAGATCCCTGATTTTACTATATTAAAGATGCTATGTAAATGCAAGTTGTTGTGTCATTGTGCTTTGGGCTCCCTCACAAGTGGAAACATGTTCTCTATGTCAACCCTCTTGACCCCCTTCACAATTTCAAAGCTCTCTATTAGGTGATCTCTCAGAATGCTCTTTTTTTGGAAAACAAAACACTAGCTGCTCCATCTTATGTCATAGTCATACCCTTTCAGTTCCCACATCATATTTATCAATTTGCTTGGCACCTTCTCCAGTGTCCCTGTATTCTTCTTGTAATATAGAGGCCAGAACTGTGCACACTATTCCAAGTGTGGTGCATTTTCTCAATGTTTCACAGCTCCATGTTAAAAGTTGCTGTCTCTATCTCCTTTAGTCCTGCAGCATGTGTCACAAGTGTGCCCAACACCCTTTACGTCATTGTAACTGCACAGGAAATTCTGGCCTCCAACTGTAAGAGTTCCAAGTGGGAAGCTTAACCCATGCTGGGGGTGACTATACATCTGTCATCTGGCATGGCCCAAGGGTGGGGTTCAATGGGATGTGTTTATTTGGACGAGTGCAAATCACGTACTGCACTGTTTCTGTCAGTGACCATAATAGAAATTCATCCCAATATTTTCATCATACAAATAAAGGTATTAAGCCCTTATACAATTTGTACACCTAATAGTCAAGGGAAGCATTTTCTTGAAGGAAGCTGAGACTATAAATGGTTTCAAACAGAAGTTGGATGGTTACTTGAGGGAAAATAAATTTACAGGGATAGAGCAGGGGAATGGGACTGATAGAATTAAGCTACAGAGAGTTGGCATGGACTCAATGGGCCAAATGCCTCCTGCTATGTCCTTATGACACTGTGATGCCATGACTGAAGAAAAGTACTTTGTAGTTTGGCAGATAAATTGAGGGTTTATATTCTAAAGGAGATAATTCACCACAATGACATAAAAAATCCCATTAATGTGGAAATAAGTCACCAAATGCCATAAATACTTGACAACTGACACATCTATTACAGAATTGGCTACTTGATTTTTATATTTTTTTTCTGAGTCCAGAAAGGCCCTAAAAATTGGAAGAGAAAACAACCACCACACAACAAAATGTTATTAAATTTGCTTTTCAAGTGCTCGGAAAGCATACAAAGCTCAATATTTGTGATCCAGCCTCAGCTTCAGCTGTCACTCCTATCCTGCTTTATCCTGCTTTATCCTGACCCAGTTTCCTGTGGAACATAGCTTTTTAGATGTTCTCTGATCTGAAATGTGCATTTTGTTGACTTTGCCCCATTCCAATCTAACACCAGCAACTCATTCCTTAATGCAAACTAAAGGCAACAACTTATTCCTTCCGAAATAGTACATGCATGATTCATGGTAAAAATTTCAAAAACTACTGAAAGATATAGGTTTCACATATTTAAACTTTACTTTCATCTTATAAATCTTGCTTGGGATGTGAGGCACTTTGCTTTTCCCTTCCATAGGCATATTATACTCAATTAGTTGCAATGTTGCTTTAAGACTTCATTTTTTTTTTCGTTTTCCCTTCCTCTCTCTTTATAATCCATCCCTTTTTCAGATTTAATTACATGACTGGAAAAGATATAACGTAGAAATTCAATGGAGCACAGCTGTTTTCAGCTGCTGAACTGGTGCCTAAGCCTTTAGTATGGTGGGTAGAAGTGCCTGCTTATTACCAGCCAACAGTGTGCCTTCCGCCGCCATATTGGTTTGAGAAAAAAATAGTCGTCCAGTGGCTAGGCCTGAAACCGATATTTGTTTATTCAAATAAGAAAGCTGTTGTCTGTTTACGGTCCAGTCTATAATATTGGGTTGGCCTGAGCACATCTGTTAACATGTCAGGTTTTGACAAAAATGGTTACTGGAAAGTGCTGGAAATTCAAAATGCTTTTGTCGTTCAAAAGAGAAGAAAATTTTCAGGTGTAGACCTGTCCGTTTTGATAAAGCAATACAAGAATCGCTGGAATCGTTGGAATTTTATAAAATATCAGTCCACAATCGACAGTTATTCTTGAGTCTGTGATCTAGATCGTTATATTCCCGCGGCTTCAGTGTTTCTCCTGGTGCTTTGAATTCTGTGCCCCAATGTAAACAGGGCAAATGCAAAGCATCACCAGCTATAAAACACAGTGGAACAGCTGCCAGAGGAAGTGGCCCTTTAATATAGGCATGATGCATTCACTGTCTCTGCAGGACCTGGGATATACAATGGTTTCTAAGCATTCAGCACCCAGAAGGAGCTACACCATGCTCTTGTTGAGCAGGAAGGATGCCCAACCAACAGTGACGAGCGACTGGGAGCATTTCTGAGGAGTGCTTGGCAGCGTCCCTTCTGAATTGCTCAGACATCTCAGACGCATTCTTAACATCCCGAAGACTTTCTTGCTGATGTTATGTGTGGACAGGAGCACCTGACTGTATAATTATTCAGCAGGTGAACTGGGATTTGGGAGAGGAGGTGATCAATCAAGCCTTTATGTCATAATAGTTGTCATCCAACAGCTTCCCATGTAGATTTACTTCTGCCTCAGCTAAATAGGGTAGGCTTGATTGTGACAGAACAAAGGAACCATGGCAAAAACTTGGGTAACTGCCAAGCGCATACGGAACGATATTTGGAACATCACAAGCTAGCTGTACGTTCAGAGAATAGTGATTTTTTGCCTTGGTTGATGAAAATGCACAGATTATCTGCAGGAACAAATAATTCCACATAGACTGTGGCACCTGGAACCCTGAGAAGGCTACATTTACCATAGTGTTTCAGTTGTATGTCCCCTTGCTGCTGATGGACTCGAGTGGTCTGACATGCTGACCAACATACTAGTCACCTGGTTGATACAATTGCACATTGCCAACTGACTCATTCTGACTGTATTACTCACAGCAACTGGAACATGCCCATGTCACAGAAGGTGAGGGCACTGTTCATCTTCACTGTAAATTTATGCTGTGAGCCTCTCTGCAATTCAGCTTGGAAAACCTGGCAGAGATCCACTATTGTCTGCTTACATATAGACAGCGCTGCCTGTCTGCTAGAGCTCGGTAAAAAATGCTTTTCAAGCTTTATAGTGTTTACTTCCCATTGTCCTAGTGTTGCCAGTTGTCTGATTATGGATCAAGCAACCTGTTTTTTTGAGTGGGCTGTCTGAACATTTCTAAACTGTAAGTTACCATGCGTCTGATGGGGAAACTTCCTGATATACATCTTTCTGGTGTGAGTGCTTAAGGCAATTGCAACAAATTCCTGCCAGCATTATTTTAAGGGGGGCCTTAATATAACACTGCTGAGAATTTGGCATGAATGCCTTAACTGCATCACATCAAAAGACATTTTTTTCTCTTACTTTTGTGGCTTGTGATGTGGGCGCAATAGTTTTTTATGCACTAATGTATTCAAGGAGTTTTCATTAGGAGCAAGGGAAACATCAGAATTCAAATCATGATCCTACTCCCCGTTGTGCCAGTGTTCTGTTGTCTGTCTGACTCGGATATAGGAAGTAATGACACAAATAGCATCTCCTTATTTTCACACTGAGTATAGGTGAAGACCACACATCACACGCACCCATATTCACCCATATTCATCACTTTGCCATCTCAGGTGGCCTCTCTATTCCCATTGTCTTAATCACAGGCAAAGTGCTGATCACCTTTTTTGATTCCTCTCCGCTCATATTCTCCATTCCCCCTTTCAGTCCAATTTCCTTCTGTGCTCCCTGCTGGAAAAAATCTCCTCCAAAATGCTAACAACAGCACTTTAACCCTCTGTTCACCTTTGGTACATAGCTTGTTTTTCTGGTAGAAATCATAGTGAAGTCAACAGCACTGATCATTATTAGTGGGTAAATCAGAAAGCAACATCCAGTGACCGCACCTGTGCAGTTAAATGTGTAAATTAGGTAGTTGCTGTTTGAGATGCAATGGCCTCTACCATCCCTCCTTTAAGACCATGGGGTGCTGACTTGAACATCTCCAGTGACCAATTAGTTCAGTCATTCATCACTGGATCTGGCTGGCCACATCAAGCACTTTTGGGCTTTGATTTCCTCAGCCAAAACTGCTCACTTCTCCAGCACCAGCCTGAAATATAACCCAGGATAAAGATAACCCCAGGCTTCTTTTCTCCATTATCAACCATCTCCTTAAACTCCTGCCCCATGGCCCCTCCATCCTCATCTCCAGGAAATGCAAGGAGCTTGTGGACCTCTTTGTAACTAAGCTTAAGACAATTCATTTAGCTGCTTTGGCAACATCACTGCCCTCCCTTTGACTATCAAGCCAAGTACCCCCCAAGATCCCCCATTGCATAGCCCTGAACATACATCTTTCTCTAGTTTCTCATTTTCTCTCATGTCCTCTCCAAGTTCATCTTGTCAGACAGATCCACCTTTGCTTATTTCAATCCTACTCCCATTGAATTGCTGAACAGCCATCTTTCATTTCTGGCCCCTATGTTAGATAATATTGGCAATAGTTTTGCTCTTCCGGTACTGTCTGCTCCTCTCAAAACTTCCGCCAGCGTCCACGGACCGGGCACTAGTTTGAAAACCTAGGGTAACCGAAGATCTCCCTGGACAGATCCCTAAAACAGTCTTTTGATGTGGGCCACAGGTGGAAGACCGTTTTTCTCCTTTTCTCCTTGCTAAGTTTATAGATAAGGTAGGTAAAAAAAAAGTGGAAGAGTTTTGGGCTCATTAATTCCATAAAAGTCAGAATGCCTCATAAAGGAAAAATAGCTAAGTCAAAACATGATATTTGCAGGTCCCCTGCTGACCGGGTGGTATAGGTATCTATTGTGGAACTAAGCTGAACTGAGCTCAACAAAGGTCTGGGCTTATACGCCCAGTCATTGTTGCATTAGTTAATCATAGCTGGGGTGGAGCAGGTGTACTATAGTTAGCCGCAGGGTTTTCTTTTAATTTGTTCTTGGGATGTGAGCTCCACTATCATTGCCAGCAAGTATTCCCTATCCCTAATTGTCTATGAGAAGATGGTGGTGAGTGATCTTCTAGAACCATTCTACTCTGTGTAATGTTAATGCAGCTACAGTGCTGTTAGGAAGGAAGTTCCAGGATTTTGAGCCCACAGTAGTGAGGCAATGTGATATAGTCCTGAGTCAGGATGGTGTGTTGCTTGGAAGGGAACTTGCAGGTGGTGGTGTTTCCATGTCTCTGCTACCCTTGTCCTTGTAGGTGGTAGAGGTCATCGTTTTGGAAGATTTGGAAGCATTGCTGGGCTGGGAGGGAAAAACCAACTAGGTCCCCTGAGTGCCATCAGGTGACCATTGCTTGCAAGTGTTTGCATGTGGATGTTTAATCACAACAGAATCTACCTTGGCAGTGATGGCATCCACAGTCAAAAAGCTTGCCCATGCCAACTCTCAAAGTCTCCAAATGAAGGTGGACACATGGGACCAGCGAAAGGCAGTCAGCATCTGTGGGATGTTACGCCAGCAGGTGAAGATAGAACCACATTGGGAGGCAAAAGTTGGGGGACAAAATTACATCTGGTTTGAATATGCTTTATTCATGTTTTACTTCTCCTTCTGACAAGTTCTACTGAATAGAAGTCAGCAGTAGCAAGAAACAAAGTAACAGAAAAAAACAATCGAGTTCTCACTTCCTTTATGTGGGAATGGTTTCTGAGGCTTACCTTACTGTGTGGTCCCTGTTTTAAAAATCTGGAATTTGTGTCATGTTAATAAACTAGAAATGAAACAGTGCAGAACACAAGTCACCTTTTGTTTCGTTACATGCTTATGCTATAATGTAAATTAAGGGCCTGCAAGAAACAAAGTGAAGGAAGTGATACTGAAACTTAAGCTTTGTCAGCTTTGGCCATTGTAATTATGAAATGGATGTAGATAGAAAAGAATTCAAAGGGAGATAACCCAGAGTTAATTACTGGGATGTGAGAATCACTAGAAAGTCCAGAAATGTATTGTCTACCCCTAATTGCCCTAAAGAAGGTGATGGTGAGCCACCTTCTTGATCTGCTGCAGTCTATATGGTGCAGGTACGCCCATAGTGCTGTTAGGGAGGGAGTTCCAGTGTTCTGGCCTAGCAACAGTGAAGAAACAGTGATATGGTTCCAAGTCAGGATAGTGTGTGACTTGGAGGGGAGATTGTATGTGGTGGTGTTCCGATGTGTCTGCTGCCCTTGTCCTTCTTGGTGGTAAGTTTTCAGGATTGGAAGGTGCTCTCAAAGGATCCTTAGTGAATTGCTGCAGTGCTTCTTGTAGATGGTACACACTGCTGCCACTGTGCACCAGGCGTGGAGGGAGTGTATGTTCAAGGTTGCGGATGGGGTGCCAATCAAGTGGGCTGCTTTGCCCTAGATAGCGTTGAACTTCTTGGGCATTGTGGGAGCTGCACTCATCCAAGCAAATGCAGAATATTCCATCACACTCTTGACTTGTCCCTTTTAGATGGTGGACAGGTTTTGGGTAGTCAGGATGTGAGTTACTCTCCTTGGAATTCCCAGCCTCTGACCTGCTCTTATAGCCACAGTATTTATATGCTGGTCCAGTTCAGTTTCTGGCCAGTGGTAACCCCAGGATGTTAATAGTGGGGTATTCAGCAATGGTAATGCCCTTGAATATCAAGGGGTGATGATGAAAGCAAAATGAGCAAGGATTTGATTCTCTCTTGTTGGAGATGGTCATTGTCTGCTACTTGTGTAGATTGTCTGTTACTTGTGTGGATTGTCTGTTACTTGTGTGGATTGTCTGTTACTTGAAATTAATAAGCCCAAGCTGAATGCTGTCCAGGTCTTATGCATATGGCCATGGACTGCTTCAATATCTGAGGGGTTGCAAAAGGTACCGAACACCACACAATCATTCGTGAACACCCCCACTTCTGACCTTATTTTGGAGGGAAAGTCATTGATGAAGCAGCTAAAGATAGTTGGACCTAGGACACAAAGGAACTCCTGCAGCAATGTGCTGGAACTGAGATGATTAACCTCACACAACTGCAACTATCTCATTTTGTGTTATGTTTGACTCCTACTATTGGAGGGTTTACCCCTGAGTCCCATTGACTTTAATTTGCAAGGGCTCTTTGATGCTACATCCTGTTAAATACTACCTTGATGTCAAGTGCAGTCACTAAATTTCAAAGGTTAAATCATTGAGCAGTTAGATCACTGCCCTAGGAAAAGAAGTTGAAGGACCTAAACTTGTTGCCTTCCAGAGATTTAATCAGGGTACTTTTATCCTTTCAAGTTTTCTCCCTTCCTTTGTTGAAGGTGATGATGTGTTGTGGTATGCACCTCACCCAAATGACTTCTTCATACATGATTTTATGCAATGCATGAAGATATCACAATCAAGCCTTATCCTATCCTTAACTGATTCCATGCATGTTGCAGCAGAGAGTGATCAAGAATGTGCAGCTTGTCTGATTTCCCCCTCTTCCCCATGACTTTGGTTCCTATTCTGTGCTGATTTAACTCATGCCAGCAGATGAGTTACAGGGGCAATCAATATCCATCAGTTAAGAAGAGATCATAATTCTGTGATGATTGCTGCAGAGTGTGTTCATTGCATGAGGAGAGGATTAAGTTTGACTATGGCTGCTTTTATATTGCATTAAGACATGTGCTAGTAGCACTGACTTCTGGCACACAGATGGTGCATCACAACCGCAACCCAAATGTATACTTGCCAGGAGTCGCAATGGCAATTCGCTGCTGAGAAGTTCTAATGTTAACGAACTTCCTGGCCCTCAGCCTTAGTGAATCATAGCAAGCTTATTCCTAGATTGGAGTCTGCGATGTGAGACCTGTGACTTGTGAGCCAGCCTCATAAGCCCGGGTCTTAGTGCAATATAACAGAAACCTATTGTGACCATTGAATTGATTGTCAATAACTAGACTCACACATGAAGGATGGTCATTTGGGTGAGGTACTAGAGAGCAACTGGTATATGTGGAACTGTGCCTCAGCATGGCATGAGTTTGTGGTTTCAGATCAAGAGGAAAGGAAAATGAATGGCAAGAGAAAAACATTTCTGTTGAAGAGAGATTTTCTGCTTGTGGTCTCTCCATCCTGCATTCAGCGTCACTGCCCACCTCTCTGAATCACCCCCTCCCAGAAATTAATTTCAACGGACAGGTGAATCATGGGCTCACCGGACAATGGAAAACCGCAGTTAGACATTCTCTATTTTTCTTCTTTTTAACTGCAGTCTAAAGTGGTTTTCCTTACCTGGGAGTGGAAGAGAGGGTCAAATATATAGGGGGCTTCTCCTGCAACTTCAGTCGTGCTCCCGGTTTGACCAGTCATGATGTTGCTGCGGTGCTAAAGATGTACATACTAAATGCCAAGTTCTGTGCTGCACCTGACAATTCAGCCAAGATTGCCAACTTACCAAGCAGTTGAATGCCTGAGTGCCATTTGTTATAATTATGCTGGTTGTGAATGTCACTCTCAGTTGTGTCCATTACAAGTTGCTAGAAGTACTACCTCAATAACCCGATAGTTGATTGCTTCTGGTGTTGTTGAGTAATGAAGAAACCATAGGGGTGTAATTATCTCATGATCTTAAAATAAGCTTGTGCTATGAATAACCCATAAGCTTCAGCACTCGCCATTCATGCATGATGCACTGACTGAGGTTAATGCTGTGTAGTCGGTACTGTCGGCAGGGAGAGAAGATGGAATAACATAGAAGAGGAAATCATTAGCAATTCTCCAACAAGTGATTGAGCTGACCCATGAATAACAGTTTAAATAAATGTTTCTCTTTTGCTGTCTAAATACTTTATTGCAGCACTGATGCACAACTATTATGAAATCTGATGCATGGCTTTGAACACCGGCGCCTTACAAAACATTCTCTGGTAAGCAGAAGTAAGTACAAATATAAAATTTACTCATTCCAACCAAAGCACAACAATAATGTCAGAATAGAGAACTTGCATTACCGCAGGGACAGAGTACAAATCAAGTGAGGTTAGACTTTTGCTAGATAAAATATTGATTGCACTACATCTGGAATGCTGTCTGCAGTTCGAATCAGCCACTCATGGAAAGGATAGCTTCGCCCTTGAGAAGCAAGCAAAGAAGGATGATTCGCAGAAAGGTTAATGGAGTTGAATTTGTTTCCTGTGGAAAAGATACATCACAATAACCTAATTTTAAATATTATGAAAAGAAATTGACAAAATTAATCCAGGAAAATTGCTTACAATGGTGATGGATTCAAATAGCAGAGAACAGCAGTTGGAACTGAAAAGATTAGAGCCGGGATGTTCCTGCTGACGAAGCAAGCCACGGGGGTTGCAGCAGCCCTGCCAAAAGCCCATTGAGTTTCGGCAGCACCGGACGATTCCGGCAGTGGGTAGGGCCAGAAAATCGTACCCAAAGAGTAAGAAGGGGATAAAAACAGAAAATGCTGGAAAAACTCGGCAGATCTAACAGCATCTGTGGGAGAGAAAGAAAATAGAGTTAACGTTTTGAGTTCTTATAGCTCTTCTTCAGAGCTAAAGAGAAGGAAAAATGTAATGAAATTTATACTGTTTAAGAGGGGTGTGGAGCAGGTGAAGCTGGTAGATAGGTGGAGGTAAAGGAGAGCTTGCCAGAGATGACATGGACAAAAGGACAAAGGGGTGTTAATGATAGTGATACTGGCTAAAGGAGGTGCTGATGGTGGCATTAAGGTCAGAAAGCAGAATGTGATAATAGCAGGACAAGGCTAAGCACTCTGGAAAGAACAACACAAACAAGTGACAGATGGTCCTTGTGGGGGTGGGGTTGGAGGGGGGAGAGGACAAAGCCGATTAGGGGGAGGTGAAGGGAAGATGTGTTTGGTGGTATATTTTATCCACTTATTTTTATTGTTATTTATTTGTTTTCATTTTTATTCATCATTTTATCCCCACCTTTTATCCTATTATCAATCTTTTTTCCCACCACAGTGCTCCCCCTCCCACCCCCACTAGGGCCATCTGTCACCTGTTCATGTTGTTCTTTCCAGAGTGCCCACCCTTGCCCTGCTATTACCACATTCTGCTTTCTGACATTAATGCCATCATCAGCACCTCTTCTTGCAGTATTACTGTCATTAACATTCCTTTGTCCTTTTGTCCATGACATCTCTGGCAATCTGTCCTTTGCCTCCACCTATCACTGGCCTTCTATCCAGCTCCACCTGCTCCACCCCCCTCAAACAGTACAAATTTCATTACATTTTTACTTCTTTTTAGCTCTGAAGAAGAGTCATACCGACTCAAAACGTTAACTTTTTTTCTCTCCACAGATGCTGTTAGGCCTGCTGAGTTTTTCCAGCATTTTCTGTTTTTGTTTCAGATTTCCAGCATCCACAGTATTTTGCTTTCTTCTGAGTAAGAAGGGAAGTTCAATGAAGGTTTTTCCCAAGTGTTCTTAAGAGTAATTGAACAAGTTACTGGCAAGGATCAATACCGGGGCTACTTTTACTTTCCATTTAGGTGCATTTTGAATTCTTCCACATGGTATACATTTCCTAATCCTAAATTTTGCTCTTAGCCCCACAATTTTCAAACATGCTTTTTGTGTCATGACATTCAACATTGAAACTGTTTATGTAAACATGGGAAAACCCTGGCATGATAATTTTAACATTCCACAATTGTGACCTGTCCATGAACCAACAGAATGACTCAACATGTTTTTTGTGAAAGATTTGGTTTGCCATTTATTTCTCAGTCATTTAAATTTCCAAGGTTGAATTTTCCTCTGCCATTGAAGTGGGATAATAACAACAACAGCTTATATTTATACGGCACCTTTTACATAAAAAAAGTTCCAAAGCACTTCACAAGGAGCAATACAGAATAAAATATGACACTGAACCACAGGGGATATTGATCAGATGATCAAAAGCTTGGCCAAAATGGTAGTAGATGTTGAGAAATATGTTAAAGGAGAAAAACAAAGTAGAAAGGTGGAGAGTTGTAGGGGAAATTCCAGAGCTTGGGGTCTAGGCAACTGAAAGCAAGGCCACCCAATGATGGCACAATTAAATTCATTGATGCTTAAGAGAACAGAATTAGATGAGCGTAGATATTTTGGAGGTTTGTGTGGCTGGGAAAAATTACAGAAATAAGGAGGGGCGAGGCCATAGAGAGATTGGAAAACAAGGATGAGAACTTTAAAATCGAGACATTGCTTGGCTGGAAGTCAATGCTTAATGAGCACAGAGGCAAAAGGGGAATGGGACTTGCTGTGAGTTAAGACACAGGCAGCAGTGTTTTGGAGGGTAGGATGTGGGAGACCAGCCAGGAGTTCATTGGAATAGCCAAGTCTAGAGGTAACAAAAGCATGAATGAAAATTTCAACAGCAAATGAACTGAGGAGCGAAGTCGGGGGATGTTACAGAAATAGAAACAGGCGGTCTTAGTGACGGCACCAAGGTTTCAAACAAACAGATTTAGCCTTAGACTGGCCAGAAAGTGAATGGAGCTGGGAGCTAGGGAACGGAGATTGTAGTGGGGACCAAAAATCATGGTGTCTGTCTTCATAATATTTAATTAGAAGATGTTTCTGTTCATCTAGCACTTGATATCAGATAAGCAGTGTGATAATTTAGCTACAGTGTAAGAATCAAGAGAGATGATGGTGAGATACAGCTTGGTGTCATCAGTGTAAATATGAAAGCTAACACTGTGCTTTCAGATGATATCGCCAAGGGGCAGCATATAGATGAGAAATAGGAGGGGATAAAAACATAGAAACCAGGAGCAAGAGTAGGCCATTCGGCCCTTTGAGCCTGCTCCGCCATTCATTATGATCATGGCTGATCATCCAACTCAATAGCCCCAAGAGCTATATCTAACTCCTTCTTGAAAGCATACAATGTTTTGGTCTCAACTACTTTCTGTGGTAATGAATTCCACAGGCTCACCCCTCTCTCTGGGTGAAGAAATTTCTCCTCATCTCAGTCCTAAATGGTCTACCCCATATCCTCAGACTGTGACCCCTGGTTCTGGACTCCCCCACCATCGGGAACATCCTTCCTGCATCTACCCTGTCTAGCTCTGTTAGAATTTTATAGGTTTCTATGAGATCCCGCCTCATTCTCCTGAACTCCAGCAAATATAATCCTAATCGACTCAATCTCTCCTCATATGTCAGCCTTGCCTTCCCAGGAATCAGTCAGGTAAACCTTCGCTGCACTCCCTCTATAGCAAGTACATCCTTCCTCAGATAAGGAGACCAAAACTGCACACAATATTATAGGTGTGGTCTCACCAAAGCTCTGTACAATTGCAGCAAGACATCCCTGTTCCTGTACTGGAATCCTCTGGCTATGAAGGCCAACATACCATTTGCCTTCTTTACCGCCTGCTGCACCTGCATGCTTACCTTCAGCACAAAGACACCAAGGTCTCGTTGCACATTCCCCTCTCTCAATTTTTAGCCATTCATATAATAATCTGCCTTCCTGTTTTTGCTACCAAAATGGATAACCTCTCATTTACCTACATTATACTGCATCTGCCATGCATTTGCCCACTCACTCAGCTTGTCCAAATCACACTGAGGCATCTCTGCATCCTCTTCACAGCTCACCCTCCCACCCAGCTTATGTCATCTGCAAATTTGGAGATATTACATTTAATTCCCTCATCTAAATCATTAATATATATTGTGAATAACTGGGATCCCAGCAGCAATCCCTGCAGTACCCCACTAGTCACTGCTTGCCATTTGGAAAAAGGCCCGTTTATTCCTACTCTTTGCTTCCTGTCTGCCAACCAGTTTTCTATCCATCTCAATACACTAACCCCAATCCCATGCACTTTAATTTTACATGCTAATCTCTTATGTGGGACTTTGTCGAAAGCCTTCTGAAAGTCCAAATAAACCACATCCACTGGCTCCCCCTCATCAACTCTACTCGTTACATCCTCGGAAAAATCCAGTAGATTTGTCAAGCATGGTTTCCCTTTCATAAATCTATGCTGACTCTGTCCGATTCTGCCACTGTTTTCCATGTGTTCAGCTATTAAAACTTTTATAATAGACTCCAGAATTTTCCCCACTACTGACGTCAGGCTGACTGGTCTATAATTCCCTGTTTTCTCTCTGCCTCCATTTTTAAGTAGTGGTGTTACATTAGCTACCTTCCAATCTGTAGGAACTGTTCCAGAGTCTATAGAATCTCGGAAAATGACCACCAATGCATCTACTATTTCTAGGGCCACTTCCTTAAGTACTCTGGGATGTAGATTATCAGGCTCCAGGGATTTATCGGCCTTCAATCCCATCAAATTCCCCAACACCATTTCCCTACTAATACTGATTTCTTTCAGTTTCTCCCTCTCACTAAACCCTGTGTTCCCCAACATTTCTGGTATGTTATTAGTGTCCTCATTTGTGAAGACAGAACCAAAGTATGTATTTAGTTGGTCAGCCATTTCTTTGTTTCCCATTATAAATTCCCCTGTTTCTGACTGTAAGGGACCTACATTTGTCTTCACTAATCTTTTTCTCTTCACATACCTACAGAAACTTTTACAGTCAGTTGCAGCATTGTTGAGGTGGATAAATCCTTGTGGGACATCGAAATTAGTGGTGCAGCAGGAAGAGAAGCCATTGCGTGTGATTCTCTGTCTATGATTAGATAGATAAAAATGGAACCATGATAGAGCATTCCCAGCAAGCTGGGTGTCAATGGACAAGCATTGGAGGAGGATATGATGCTCAACCATGTCAAAAGCTGCAGACAGGTTGAGAAGGATGAACAGGGATAGCTTACCTTTGCCAAAGCCACATAGGAAGTCATTTGTGAATTTGATAAGAGCCATTTCGGTACTGTAGCATGGGCCAAAGAATTATTGTAGGGATTCAAACATAGAGTTCCAGTTAAGATGGGCACAGACCTGGCAAGTGAAAACATGTTCAAGGACATTGGAGAGGAAAAGAAGGTTGGAGATAGGGTGAAAGCTTGCAAGAATGATGAAATCAAAGGTTTATAATGGGAATTTTAGGAAAATGGTGCACCAAGGCCTGCTACTGTCACCCCACCCAGCCTGTGAAACCTCTTCCCAACTTTTCATATGTAATATGAGTAAGGGAGCACAGCCTGACTACCCGCCCCAATTGCCTCTTGTTCACTCTTCTTACCACTGCTAACCTGTCATGTTCTTTCTGTCGGGTTGCTTTGCTCAGCGAACACGGTTACACGCCTATCTACTGGTAAGTGAGTTGGTAGTCAAGGTGATACCGATGAAGAGACCAGTGTAAGGTGAAACGTGCTGTTTATTGACATAGTAATGGAGCACTAACCTTTGTATGCTTCTCAAAACCACACCTATTTTACAACTACTGATTAACAATGTAGCCCATGCGACACAGCAATTGGGTAATACAATCATATGGTCAATCTGCTCACATTCTCTTAAACTTCTATTGCACCTCAGATTACCACATTACCTTAGGACTGTTAATGGAGGGAATGGGTCAAGAGTTGAAGTTCAGGGAAGCCTCAATACTATCAGACACAGGCCTACAACTGCTTTAAAATTGTATCAAACCCATACCTTCCATCTTCAATTCCAGATCTGCCTTCAGTGCCCATTAACACCTAGAATACATTCGCAGTACTCTTTGATCCCTGAACCATTCCTAATGCTCACACAACCTGTGAGGTCCTTCCGCTGCTTTCTCATAGCATTCCTTTTCCAGTAATTCCAGAATGCAGAACCTGCTCTGCTTTTTTCTTTTGTTGTTTTAGGGTGTGGGTCACACTTGCAAGCCAGTGTTCATTGTTGATTCCTATTTGCCCTGAGCATACTAGGAATCAACCATGTAGCATGGGACTGAAGTCACATGTAAATCAGATTGGGAAGGAGTGCCAGGCTCCCTTCTTTGAAGCGCACTAGTGAACCAGTTAGCCTTTTACAACAATCTAACAGCTTTTCATGGTCACTTTTTACAGTGTTAGCCCGCAAGTTATCAGATTTATTGAATTCAGATTTACATCTTCCATAGTAGGATTATCTACCTGACTCTTGTCCCTGAGTTTAGAATCCTGGCTGTCAGATATATTTAAGCATATCAATTTGGAAATGATTTGAGGTGATTATTTTTCAAATGCTCTTTCAAAAAATTTATCATTCCCTGAGATGTCTCATGACCTTACAGCTGGGCATTTAGCTCTCAAGTGGCTAGGTCAAACACATTCTTAATATTATTTAGATTTCATGTTGTAGAAGGTTCTGTTCCTGACAGCTTGTCACTAAAACCTATGCCTTCATTACATTCTATCTGCAGAGCTGCCTTTTGGCACATGTACAGCTGTAGTTTTCTAACAATTTGGCTGATGTGAATATCTTTTGTTTGCATCATGCAAGGTACTTTGTAGTCATCATATGTTAACAGCTCCAGGGAATTCCAGGTTTTCAGTGCAGCCACGGTGTTACTGAAGCAAACCTTCATATTGTGTAAATAGTTAGATGTCAGAAGTCACTTAATTTCTATAACATATATGCATTCAAAATGAGCACTTAAAATATATTTAAAAGTAGAGTTCATTTCACAGTCATGGAACATGATCGCTGCACACTAGCAAGTATCCAACCGATTCAGTTTGGTAACTACCATACACTGACTGTTCATTTTCCACAAGTACAAGGAACACTGTGATCAGAGGTAGGTGAGGAATGGTACTATGTTGAAACTTTACCGTTGACATGGCTAAGGATCAGTATTAGGAGAATTATTGGTTCTAATTTACATCAACAGCATAGACTCAGAAGAAATTCAAATTGGTCAAACTTCAGATGATTTGAAATTGGTGGAATTGAAGGAAGTTACAGAATGAAATGGACAAAATATAGAAGTAGGCAGAATAATAGCAGATGAAATTTAATACAGACAAGTGTTGGGCATTCCACATTGGAAGGAAAATGAGTAGCGCATGGGATCCATGAATGGTGTTGAGACTCAAAACTTAACAATTCTGATAATCAAATATCCAAACAATAGAGAGCAGCAATCCACATGGTCAATACAATGTCAGAATGCATAGTCAAGACAAGTCAGAAGAAGTCATGGTCCAGCTCTCCTCAGGCCCCACTGTGAATTCTGCGTCCAGCTCTGGTCACCATTGGATAGTGGAGACATTGAAGGTTTGGAAGCTGTGCAGAGAAGATCCATAGAGGTAGAAATCTGAGTAATAAGGATATATTGGAGAAACTTTAGTTTTTCAACCTTGAAAGGGGGAATTTGAGTGTTGATTTTTGTTGAGGTAAATGAGTTTGTAAGCAATTTCGAAGTGATAAATCATGAATGTAACTTGAGATAAAATTGTTTGTGCAACACAACAATTGACCTTAAGAAGTTCTTCTTCGCACAGAAAGTTATCAATGCATGGAACTGACTCCCAGATAGAGTATTGGAGGGGAAAGCAATCATTTTGAATCTATGAACTATGAAGGGCTGAATGGAATTTGCTCTCTATTGTTGTCTTATGAATGTTTTGCTGCTGAGTACTACTGCAACATGGAATCTTGCCAAGGGCCAAAACTGCTCCTTTCATTGAGGAAACTTGAGGCTATGGAGGATTCATCTCAGAGGAAGCAGAAAGAGAGGACAAGGAAAGCAATCCTGGGGAAATGCATAGCACACTGAGACGGCAACAGAACAGCAGCAACAAGGTGAAGGGAAGACATACACAAACAGTTTTCAATTGCTAGGCTCATAGGATCATTGTTCATTATGTCAAAACCTAGAAGTACAACACTGAAATCTGTACAGTCAAACCAGTGGTCTTAGAAAGCCTGTGATCCAACATGGGATGGAATTGTCCAGGCCCATTGGCGTCATGGTCAGTGGGAACAGATAATATGATGAGAAGGCCAAAAATTGGTTTCACACTGTCCTGAAACCAGTCTGCAATTTTTTTTTTTATTCATTCATGGGATGTGGGCATCACTGGCTAGGCCAGCATTTATTGCCCATTCCTAATTGCCCTTGTTCAGAGGGCAGCTAAGAGTCAACCACGTTGCTGTGGGTCTGGAGTCACATGTAGGCATCTTAAAAATGAGGTACCGGTGCCTTGATAGGTCCGGTGGATTCCTGCAATACAGTCCATCGAGGGTGTCGTAACCTGCTGCGTGCTATACAACTGGCATTGTAATGGGGGGAGGACCTGGCTGAGGATGAGATGGAAGAGCTGCACATCTCCTTCATCTTTGAGGAGATGATGGTGATGAGGTCCTCGTAGGCGAGGATGCCGGTGATGAGGCCATCTCACAGGCGGAAGAGGCAGGAGCACTCAGGAGGCTCTCATAGCCGCAGGATTCATGGAAGATAATGACATGATGCAGCGAGGACAGTCCTGACATCCTTACCTTGCGTCTGTGAACATTTCGCTCCTGTGTGGCTGATGGCAGCGCACATACCCTCAGTTCATGTCATGGAGATGCAGAGAAGGCCGTAATAGTTGCCAGATTCCAGGAGAATGATGACAATGTGCAGTGAGGACACTCCATAGATCTTCACATAGCCGCAGTGAATGTCCGACTCCTATCTGGCAGAGGGCAGCTCAATCACGGAGACACAGCCGTGAAACTTTAAATGCACCTGATCCTTTGTCAGCATTCAGCACCGGTCCCCTTCAGGAGCACAGTATCCCTGGTCACAGATGCTGAAGAGATGGGGGACCAGCCCCGCCTCAAAGGTGTTGAGAGCACACAGACAGAATGACAGAACTCTGTGATACCTGCCCACGACATTCTGGCAGCAATGACAAACACCATCGAGGTGCAGGCATCAGTAATGTGTCCAGTGAGTGTGAAGCCGGACCATCACTTTGGTCTGTAGGTTACACACTGCACAGGAAAGAGGCCCTGGACTGTGCAGGAACCAAGGTTTCATATCTGAGTGACACAAACACTGCTCATCAGAACAAGGAACCGCAGGCAAAGAGACATTCTTAGGAGTTTATTTACAATAGTGCACATTATGTACAAGTGATTAATAACCGTGCCCACGCTGTGGTTATGGTACTGGGTTTGTAACCCCAAGATCAAGAGTTCAAATCTCACAATGGCAAACTATGAAACAATGTAACTTCATCTCAATAGGCACAGATGGAAACGTGTTTGTACTCAAAAGAGTTACATCTTCTTAACCTTTCTAATCCTGCGGCTATTTTTTGATGCTCCCCTGACATCCACAGCGAAAGTGGAGGCAACCTGCTGAGTGTTACACCCTGTCTGTGATACATTAGTGGGTGTTGTCTGGGGGGCCGAGACCTGAAAGATCCCGACCTGCTTTGGTTATCCTTCTGTGGGCCAGCTGCACCCTCCTCAGCCTGTGGAGCTGAAAGCGTTGGGGTCACAGGAAGAGAGGATTTGGATCAGCCAGATATCCCCGGAGTCAGCTAGATGCATGGACCCAGGGTATGCAGCCGCTGATCTTCCTCCCTAGTGCCCCTGGCTGAGTCCTTGAGGAGAAGGGGAAGCCGGAGTGAGACTGAGCTGCCCTGCACCCCTCTCGCGTTGACACTGTTGGAGGCCAAATATGGCATCAGTGATGGAGTTCAGTCCATGTAGCAGTGCAGGACCAATGTCCTGGACCAGGGTCTTCATGACAGCCACCATTCTGCCAATGCTGACCTCGATGGGTCAACATGCCGATGCCATCACCTCACACTGAAGGCGGACAGACTCCTCCATCATCCTTTGCAACCTGAGGAGTGCACCACACATCCCTTCTCAATGTTTTTTTTTATTCATTCACAGGATGTGGGCTTCACTGGCTGGGCCAACATTTATTGCCCACCCCTAGTTGCCCTTGAGAAGGTGGTGGTGTGCTGCCTTCTTGAACCGCTGCAGTCCACGTGGTGTAGGTACACCCACAGTGCTGTTAGGAAGGGAGTTCAAAGATTTGGACCCAGTGGCAGTGAAGGAACGGAGATATATTTCCAAGTCAGGATAGTGAGTGACTTGGAAGGGAACTTCCAGGTGGTGGTGTTCCCATCTATCTGCTGCCCTTGTCCTAGATGGTAGTGGTCATGGGTTTGGAAGGTGCTGTCTAAGGAGACTTGGTGAATTCCTGCAGTGCATCTTGTGGATGGTACACACTGCTGCTATTGTGCGTTGGTGGTGGAGGGAGTGAAAGTTTGTGAATGTGGTGCCAATCAAGCGGACTGGTTTGCCCTGGACTGCGTACAGCTTCTTGAGTGTTATAGGAGCTGCACTCATCCAGGCAAGTGGGGAGTATTCCATCACACTCCTGACTTGTACCTAGTAGATGGTGGACAGGCTTTAGGGAGTCAGGAGTTGCTCGTCGCACGATTCCTAACCTTTGACCTGCTCTTGTAGCCACAGTATTTAAATGGCTAGTCCAGTTCAGTTTCTGGTCAATGGTAATCCTCAGGATGTTGATAGTAGGGGATTCAGTGATGGTAATACCATTGAACATCAAGCGATGTTCCCGTGATTGTCTTTGCAGCTCCACCAACTGATTGAGGACCGAGTCCAGTGGCTCATCATCTGACTCAGACTCAGCTGATTCTTTGCCTCCAGCAACCCTCTGAGTGCCGGTGACTTTGGATGTCCCTGCAACTGCCTGCTGTGGAACAGATTGCATGGTGTGCTCACCAGATTGTGACCCCAAGGCTACTCTGCATCCAGGACCCACTGAAGTGTGTGTCGCTGCACTGGTGGAGGTTATGGGTGAGTGCTGTGACAAGTCTTCAATGGTGCTGCCCTCAGGATCCTCATCCGAGGTGTTCTCGGTGCTGGGGTCAGGGTCAAGGCTGCCTGAGGGCGACATGGTAGATCTGCCTAGGAGAGAAAGCAGAGATTATTAGTGCTTGGCAGCTGTGTTGAACACAGAACAGTGGACTCAGAATAGCGGTGAGAAGGGATGCATGGTGCAGGATCCTCATGTAGATGTTTGCCATGGACCTCACTGTCATCTTAGGAATAGTCCACGTCCTCTCCGGCCAGCTCCAATGTACGACTCTCGAACGGAGTGAGGATCTTGATGTCCGCCCTCCACCCCCAGCCTAGAACCTCTCCCATTGATTGTACGCAATCTTGTCCAGCATAAAGACAAATGGAGAGAGTGTGAACAAGGCGCATTTCAGGCCAAATGAGAAGGATGCCAGACATGAGTGTGTGTTGAGTGGAGCCCTGGATGGGATGAAGAGGTGAACTCCAGAAGAGATGAGGCCAGATGGATATGTAAGTGTGTGTGTGAGAGAGTGAGTGGTGATGTCCCTTGAGCTGGCAATGAGTGAGATGCCAGTGAATGTGTGATGGGCTTGTGAGTGGGTGAGTTGAGATTGATGAGATGGTTGATTTACCCTGGAAGTACAGGTGAGATCATTCATCCGTTTTCTGCACTGTATGGCCGACCTCTTGTGTGCAGCATTGGCACTGATTATGTCTGCTACTGCCTCCCAAGCTGGAGTGGTGAGACTGATGGGTCTCCTGTGGCCAGAGCCAGAGTACAGGACTTCCCAGCAGGCTTCCATGGCGTCCAAAATGTGTCCCAGGGATGCAGCACTGAATTGGGGGGCTGCATTCTTCTTGGCTTTAGGAGCCACGTCTTCACACTTAGCTTGGGCTGCAAATCTTAAGAAGTGTGCGTACAGCTGTAGTTTAAATATGTCGCCTGGTTTGAGGAAGTGACGAGGTAATGGTGTGGTGGGCCAATAGGAGGCCAGCTGCTAGTGATCTGCTGATTTTCCCAAGACCATATAATTTATGAGGCTTGAAGGGGACAATGAAGGGGAAAACCCGCCATTGTGGCTGACGGGTAAAAAGTCCTTTTTCACTCCAGCTGCTGCAAATCTGGAATGATTCTGCCCGCGGAGTGAATGATATTACACTGCCATCTGCAGAGGACAGAGATCCAAAGTGCACTCACAACTTGCCTTGTGAACACTGTACTGGCTATTGAGATGACTCCAGTTTATAAAAGGTGCTTACTTCTGGATTGGATTTGCTGGAAAATTAATAGGTTTTACAATTGTAATTGGTGGTCAAGGCAGTTTGCACTCAAATTGCTTTTCACAAGTGATATTCAATGTCCAGTCATTCAGAAGGGGACACTGACAAAACACATACATCTTGTGCCTTGGATGCCAGGCATCAAAACTGCAAGCAGACTTGTCTTTGTTCCTTCTGCTTGTACTGCATCCATCACTGCCATTGGACGCCCCAGTTCTGAGAACTATATTCATTGCTGAAGATGTCCACTGCTGTCAACAAAATACTTTTCTTTTCAAAAGGAATCTTAAAATGCCAAAATGGAGCAACAAACAGCAGCAGATAGAAATGCTGCAAAGGGTGTTACAGATATTGCTTTATGAAAAGTCCAAAAGATTGATGAAACAATCCTACCTGCCAGTCACATCTTTAAGAATCCAAGATTGTTGACAATCACTTAATTCAACAATAATACCCTCAACTCTGAGTGAAAAGATTATGGGTTTAAGTCCATTCCAGGAACTTGAGTACACAATTGAGACTAACACTTAAGGAGTGCTGCATTGTTGTAGCAGTTGTCTTTTTGGATGACATGGTAAAACTGAGGCTCCTTACTGCCTGCTAAATGGAGTGTTTTCTATTCTTTCATAGGATGTGGGTCTCACTGGCTAGGCCAACATTTGTTGTCCATCCCTAATTGCCCTTGAGAAGCTGGTGGTAAGCCATCTTTTTGAACCGCTGCAGTCCATCTGATGCGGGTGCTCTGACAATGCTGCTAGGAAAGGAGTTCCAGGCTATTGATCCAGTGACAGTGAAGGAACAGCGATATATTTCCAAGTCAGGATGTTGTGTGGCTTGGAGAGGAACTTGCAGGTAGTGGTGTTCTCTTATATCTGCCACCCTTGTCCTTCTGGGTGGTAGAATTTGTTAGTTTGTAAGCCTTGATGAGTTCCTGCACTGCACTTTGTATATTGTACACACTGCTGCTACTGTGCATCAGTGGCAGAGGTAGTAAATGTTGAAGGTAGTGGATGGTCTGCCTATCAAGCACACTATTTTGTCCTGGGATGACTTTGAGTGTTTTTGGAACTGCACTCATCCAGGAAAGTGGATTTATGCCTCGTAGATGGTGAACAGGCTTTGGGGAGTCAAGAGGTGAGTTACTCGTCACAGAATTCCTAGCCTCTGACCTGCAGTTTTAACCACAGTATTTATATGGCTTGTCCAGTTCAGTTTCTGGTCAATAGTAACCCCCAGGATGTTGGTTTTAGGGGATTCAATGATGGTAATGCCATTCACTGTCAAGGGGAGGTGATTAATTTCCCTCTTTTTGGAGATGGTCATTGCCTGGCACTTCTGAGGCGTGAATGTTACTTGCCACTTGTGTGCGATGGTGGTCTCGTGGGCTATCAATCTGGTCAGGAGGAAACGATTCCCATCTTTCCAGCATGAGTGTTCTGCTGTGGGGGAGCAGCTTCACCATCTCGAAGTTAGGAGGTGGTAAGTGGTCACCTCCTCATAGCAGACGTAATGTACAAAAATGCTCTGTTCCGATTAATCAAAGTATATGCCCCAGCTCAAATCAGCAATTGGCTGACTATCCTCTGGCAGCTCCCACTGTTGCTGGTGACATCCAGGCCAGTGATTTTAAGTACAAAACAAAAACAGAATTACCTGGAAAAACTCAGCAGGTCTGGCAGCATTGGCGGAGAAGAAAAGAGTTGACGTTTCGAGTCCTCATGACCCTTCGACAGAACTAAGTAGAAATAGGAAAGGGGTGAAATGTAAGCTGGTTTAAGGTATGTGTGTATGTGGGGGGATAGGTTGGGTGGGGGGAGAGAAGTGGGGGGTGGTGGTTGTAGGGACAAGTATGCAGTGATAGAAGCAGATCATCAAAAGATGTCACAGACAACAGAACAAAAGAACACATAGGTGTTGAAGTTGGTGATATATATCTAAATGAATGTGCTAATTATGAATAGATGGTAGGGCACTCAAGGTATAGCTCTAGTGGGGGTGGGGGGAGCATAAAAGATTTAAAAATATTTAAAAATAATGGAAATAGGTGGGAAAAAGAAAAATCTATATAATTTATTGGAAAAAAACATAAGGAATGGGGAAGAAACATAAGGGGGGGTGGGGATGGAGGAGGGAGGTCAAGACCTAAAGTTGTTGAATTCAATATTCAGTCTGGAAGGCTGTAAAGTGCCTAGTCGGAAGATGAGGTGTTGTTCCTCCAGTTTGCGTTGGGCTTCACTGGAACAATGCAGCAAGCCAAGGACAGACATGTGGGCAAGAGAGTAGGGTGAAGTGTTGAAATGGCAAGCGACAGGGAGGTTTAGGTCATTCTTGCGGACAGACCGGTCTGGAGATGTGGGTTCAAATCTTACCACAGCAAATAGTGGAATTTGAGTTCAATAAAAATCTGGAATTAAAAGTCTAATCTTAAAATCATTGTTGTAAAAACCCATCTGGTTCACTAACATCTTTTAGAGAAGGAAATCTACTGTCTTAAATGTCCTCTAAGCAAGGGCAATAGCCAATGACGCCCACATCTCATGAATGAATAAGAAAAAAGGTGAGACAGAGAAAGAGAGAAATGTCCCAACTCTGGGAAAGCATGCAGAATCTGGTCATGCTGCAGCCGATGAGGGTCGATGTCAAACTGGGTTTCTAAGAGGTGAAGAGCCTGTAGGCCTCACTCCTTGCTGCGGAGGCCTCCAAAATCATCTTCCAGTCCAAAGTCTATACTGTGCTCGCATTTTTTCTTCCAAAAGGTACACAAAAGAGAGTTCTGTGATCAGCAGCCTGAAGGAAGAAGCTAGCTTAGCAATGTCATTGCTACCTGACATGCTAAGGATCAGCAAATCCTTTAATGCTGGGCTGTATGACATGAGGGCCACTGACAGCACAGCCTCCAAGCCCTTAACTGCCCTCTATAATGGAGGTCTTAGATGACAGGACGCAGGAGAGTCTGGACAAACCACTAACTCTGGACAAGCTGACAAAAGCTGTCAGGTCCTTCAAGATGAGTACAACACCCAGAAGGGAGGGTTACCGGCCGAGTTGCGCTTGGCTCTGTGGGACTGGATCTGCCCAGACCTGATGGAAGTGTGTGAGGAAGGGCATCATCACCCTCATCATAAGAGGAAAGTGGTGATGAGCAAATCAAAAATTGGTTACTCATCTTACTGCTTAACGCGGACTAAAAAAATTCTATTCAAGGTCTTTCAAGGCCAATTGGGTCAAGTCTACTCTAACTTTTGTCATCCAACCCGATTAGACTTACACTATACCTGGCAGGAATATCTCTGATAGCCTGTCTCATTGGCAATGTGAGGGATAGGGAGGGGTGGACACCTGCCTCATCAGCTTGGACAGAAGAAGGCCTTTGACAGAATATCACAGTCCTATGTGATGGATTAGGGTTTGGGGAGCAAGTCCACAATTGGATCCAACTACACATCAGTAATGCAACTTCAGTCAATGGGTGTGAATTGGAAAGTTTTCTGATCAAATCTGGAGTCAAGCAGGTCCGTCATCTCTCCCCTGTCTTGGTGTGTATTATATTGAACCTTTTGTTGAGTCTCTCAGGAAGGATGCAGACATAAGAAGGTAGACAATCTCAGGCAGCAGGTGCACTCAAGTCAAAGCCTCCCTGTACATGGATGACATTGCCAGCTTCTGTTCGGATCCGCTGTCACTGCGCTGACTGATGAACATCTGCAACTAGCTCGGACTGGCCTTGGGAGCCAAAATAAATGATGGCAAGAATGAGGCCTTGTTCTGTGAGAACTGGGCTGACCGATCCTTTGTACCCTTCACCATCAGGTCAAACTATCTGAAAGTGCTGGGAATATGGTTTGGAGGGGCCATGGCATGTGCCAAATACAGGAAGGAATGCGTAACCATGGTGAAGCAAAAACTGGGCATACGGGAGCGATGCTGCCTCTCCTTTGCAGCTAAGAACCTGACCATCAGGTGCAAGGTGCTTTCAAAGCTGCCGTACGTGGCACAGACCATAAGACCAAAAGACCATAAGACATAGGAGCAGAAATTAAGCCATTCAGCCCATCGAGTCTGCTCCACCATTCATCATGGCTGATAGGTTTCTCAACCCCATTCTCCTGCCTTCTCCCCGTAACCTTTGATCCCCTTACCAATCAAGAACCTATCTATCTCGTCTTAAATACAGTCAATGACTTGGCCTCCACAGCATTCTGTGGCAATGAATTCCATAGATTCACCACTCTCTGACTAAAGAAGTTTCTCCTCATCTCTGTCCTAAGAGGTCATCCCTTTACCCTGAGGCTGTGCCCTCGGGTCCTAGTCTCTCCTACTAATGGAAACATCTTCCCCACGTCCACTCTATCCAGGCCTTTCAGTATTCTGTAAGTTTCACTCAGATCCCCCCTCATCCTTCTAAACTCTATCGAGTATAGACCCAGAGTCCTCAAACGTTCCTCATATGTTAAGCCCTTCATTCCTGGGATCATTCTCGTGAACCTTCTCTGGACCCTCTCCAGGGCCAGCACATCCTTCCTGAGATACGGGGCCCAAAATCGCTCACAATATTCTAAAATTGGTCTGACCAGAGCCTTATAAAGCCTCAGCAGCACATCCCAGCTTTTATATTCTAGTCTTCTCAAAATAAATGCCAACATTGCATTTGCCTTCCTAACTACCAACTCAACCTGCAAGTTAACCTTTAGAGAATCCTGGACTAGGACTCCCAAGTCCCTTTGCACTCCAAATTTCTGAATTCTCTCCCCATTTAGAAAATAGTCTATGCCTCTATTCTTCCTACCAAAGTGCATGACCTCACACTTCCCCACGTTGTATTCCATCTGCCACTTCTTTGCCCATTCTCCGAACCTGTCCAAATCCTTCTGCAGCCTCCCTGCCTCCTCAATACTACCTGTCCCTCCACCTATCTTTGTATCATCTGCAAACTTAGCCAGGATGCCCCCAGTTCCTTCATCTAGATCATTAATGTATAAAGTGAAAAGTTGTGGTCCCAACACTGACCCCTGCGGAACTCCACTAGTCACCGGCTGCCATCCTGAGAAGGACCCCCTTATCCCCACTCTCTGCCTCCTGCCAGACAGCCAATCTTCTATTCATGCTAGTACCTTGCCTCTAACACCATGGGCTCTTATCTTTCTGAGCAGCCTCCTGTGCGGCACCTTGTCAAAGGCCTTCCGGAAGTCCAAGTAGATAACATCCATTGGATCTCCTTTGTCTAACCTACTCATTACCTCCTCAAAGAATTCTAACAGATTTGTCAGGCATGACCTCCCTTTGATGAAACCATGCTGACTTTGCCCTATTTTACCATGCACTTCCAAGTATTCTGAAATCTCATCCTTAATAATGGACTCTAAAATCTTACCAATGACCAAGGTCAGGCTAATCAGCCTGTAATTTCCTGTCTTTTGCCTCACTCTCTTCTTAAACAGGGGGGTTACATTAGCAATTTTCCAGTCCTCTGGGACCCTCCCTGACTGCAGTGATTCCTGAAAGATCACCACTAACACCTCCACTATCTCTTCAACTATCTCCTTCAGAACTCTGGGGTGTAATCCATTTGGTCCAGTTGATTTATCCACCTTCAGACCTTTCAGTTTTCCTAGCATCTTCTCTTTGGTAATGGCCACCATACTCACCTCTGCCCCCCGACTCTCTTGATCTTCGGGGATGTTACTCATGTCTTCCACTGTGAAGACTGACACAAAGTACCTATTCAGTTCCTCCTCCATTTCTTTGTCCCCCACTAGGTCTAGGTTGGGGCTGTACCCATTGGAGTTTAGAAGAGTGAGAGGTGATCTTATTGAAACACATAAGATCCTGAGGGAAATTGATAGGATGGATACTGGGAGGATGTTTCCACTTGTGGAGGAGACTAGAACTAGGGAGCACAGATTATGAATAAGAGATATCTCTTCTAAGATGGAGATGGGGATACCTTTTTTCTCTCAGAGGGTCATCAGCCTGTGGAATTCTCTTTCCCAAAGAGCAGTGGAGGCTGGGTTATTGAATTTACTCGAGGCTGAGTTAGATAGATTTTTGATAGACAAGGGAGTCAACGGTTATGGGGGACAGGCAGAAAAGTGGAGTTGAGACCATAATCAGATCAACCATGATCTTATCAAATAACAAAGCAGACTTGATGGGCCAAATGGCCTACTCCTTATCCTAAGTTCTATGTTCCGAGGTCTGTCCCATATCCCAACCCTGTGTCGTGGTGGTCACCTGAGGCCCCTGCTTTATCTGCAGATTGAAAGTAGACGGGGTCCGCAGGGACACAATTTACAAACCTCCAGGTAAAGCAGAATAAAGCATATGCAACATCGCCATTGTCCTGAAGGCCATTTTTGTGTGCAGTTGCTGACAGTCAAAGGCCAGAACTTTCAAAAAAGCACCAAGACTGTAGCTTGGCTGGCAGTGAGAAAGGCCCTCTCTGTCTGATTCTTCCTGCACCCTTTGAATCTCACCCCCTCTGCACATTGCCTTTTAGGTGGTTGCAGTGGGGAAGAGGCCATTGCCCACTTCCTTCTGCAAGGTACCTTTGCAAAGAAGGTCTGGGAAGAGATGCAGTGGTGTTCGTTGAGGTTCATCCTGAGCAGCTCTGCAATGCAGGACATTGTGCTCTATGGGCTGTTCCCAGGGATGCGCACTGAGATAAGCAACAATTGCAGAGTGGCACAACCCAACGTCCAGAGCTATTTGCTGAGGAATGCACTCCAGCTTGGGTTAGCTGTCACAAAATGCAATGGGGAAAGGCCACAGTCTAAGGCCCTCTCACTATGGTACACTGAACTTTGAATAGTGAGGTAATGTGTCTTTAGAAATTTTTATGAATAAAGTATATTTTTGGGAGGAAAATAAGAAATGCAGGAGATGCGTGAGAAAACCCTCTCCCTGACTCTGATAGCAGGGGACATTTTTGAGTTCAGTTCACTCGCAGCTGTGCAGATTGGCTGCCACAATCTCTCTGGGTTCAGACCCTCCATTTCAACTGAGCCTTCAGCACTGGGCTATGCTAGTAATCCACTACTGTGCTCAGCGATGTTCAATATGATGCCTTTGACATCAAGGCAGCATTTGACCAAGTGTGGCATCAAGGAGTCCTAGCAAAACTGGAGTCAATGGAAATCAGGGGGAAAACTCCCCATTGGTTGGAGTTATACCTAGCCCAAAGGAAGATGGGTGTGGTTGTTGGAGGTCAGTCATCTCAGCTCCAGGACATCACTGCAGGAGTTCCTCAGGGTAGTGTCCTAGGCCCAACCATCTTCAGCTGCTTCATCAATGACCTTCCTTCCATCATAAAGTCAGAAGTGGGAATATTTGCTGATCATTGCATGATATTCAGCACCATTTGCGACTCCTCAGATACTGATCATTAAATCCCCCATTATCAACATCCTGGGGGTTACCATTGAGCAAAAACTGAACTGGACTAGCCATATAAGTACTGTGGCTACAAGAGCAGGTCAGAGGCTAGGAATACTGTGACAACTAACCCACCTCCTGACTCCCTGTCCACCATCGACAAGGCACAAGTCAGGAGTGTGATGGAATACTCCCCACTTGCCTAGATGAGTGCGGATCCAACAACACTCAAGAAGCTTAACACCATTCAGAACAAAGCAGCCCGCTTGATTGGCACCACATGCACTACTATTCACTCCTTCCACCATCAACACAATATCAGCAGTGTGTGCCATCTATAAGAGGCACTGCAGGGATTCACCAAGGCTCCTTAGACAGCACCTTTCAAACCCATGACCACAACCATCTAGAAGGACAAGGCCAGCAGATAGATGGGAACACCACCACCTGGAAGTTCCCCTCCAAGTCACTTACCATCCTAACTTGGAAATATATCGCCGTTCCTTCACTGTCGCTGGGTTAAAATCCTGATACTCTCTCACTAACTGCACAGTGGGTCTACCTGCACCACATGGACTGCAGTGGTTCAAGAAGACAGCTCACCATCACCTTCTCAAGGGCAAATAGGGATGGACAATAAATGCTGGCCCAGCCAATGAAGCCCACATCCTGTGAATGATTTTTTTTAAAGTTCCACTTAGATCAACTGTAAGCAATTCGGAATAATCTGTTGCCACTTTGTATCAACATACCGCCACTCTTTACCCATGTCAAGCTCCTCTCTAAAATTAGCAACCAGAAAATAATACATCTCCTGGCTGGAACAAAAGCATGAGCACAAAATATTATGACCAGGACAGCTGAGAAATATTCAGAGCAAGTTAGGAGATGAGTAAGTAATGTGATGAAAGAAATTTGTCACTGAAGCTTAAACCCCTTCAGTATTTTTGTAGCTTCAAGTCTGCTGCTGGAATCTTTATTTTTATAGTAATTGGTAATTAGCATTCCAGTCTTGACAGTATTATTTCCTGGCATTAAGGTCAGTAATTATTACAAGCTGCTATTAAAAATAGAAACTTTTGCTAGCCTATGTGGCAAGAGCATTAAAATATTTCAGGGTAAGTTCTTTCATTTGCAAACAATACATTTTCAGGCCTCAGAAATATTTGCATTCTGAGCTAAAAGGAAAATAAAAGTGAATACTATATTTTTAGTACATTCAGGTAATATTGCCTGGATTAATGTAGAACACAATGATGTAATAGCAAACACAGAAAATGCTGGAAACGTCAGTGTGGTAACTGAAGGTATAGCCTCTCCTGCTGTCTATCAGGGGTCATGTGATGTTCTTGGAGGCTCCGACCAATGAGCCCTAAGCGCGGGCAATCCGGGGGTGGGGGTAGGGCTTCCTGTTGAGAGTCCTGATCGAGCATGTAGCACCTGAAGAAAATTCTCTGTAATAAAGTTTATCTGTTTCTTGTTGAAACCTGTCCGCTCTGTCAAGTCATTACAGTCAACAGGTCAGTTAGCATTGGAGAGAAAAGTTGAGTTAATGTTCCAGTGTGGATCTTTCAACACAGTTGGAAAATGTTCATGACGAACAATATATAAAAAAAAGGAGCCAAGGAGACAAAAGTATACCTGGAAAGGAAATAGGATGATGTGTAAATGCTTGAGTGGAAAAGAGAAAATGGTTAAATGGCTGAAATTATATTAACATGAAACAATTGGTGGTATAATTAGAGAGCTGTTTTGAGACACAGGGCTAAACATTCGACTGCACCTGTTTTTGGATGCAGGTGCCCTGATTTACGATCCGCTCGTGCCTGTCCCATTCAGGGCGGGTAACATGCCAACTTTGTGCTGCTCTCTCACCTGCAGCCTTGCACAACCCAAACTGCTGGTTGACTGCACATTCAACAGAGAGAATAATACCTTTTGAGGCTAGCCTCCAGTTCTTAAAGACAGACTGTCCCTCTTAAAGGGTGCTGCACCGACGGAAAGGAAGCTGCCAGTACCACAAAAGACTGCAATTGGAAACAAAGTAAATGGAGTACCAGGGCAGAGACAGCCCCCAGGTTTTTGGATGCAGCTCTGTCCCTAGTTATGGGAGTCAGCAGGAGGAAAGATTCTATGTCCTCACCGGAGGCTGTACAGTCATTAAGGAACGCTTTCACAAGGAAAAGGGGGCAGGTTACCACGGAGGTCAGTGCAAGGAGCCTGGCTCTGAAACTCTGCCAGCAGTGCCAGATTATAGTTCAAGGCCTCACAGGTGATCAAGGCCAATTTATTCGTCTGCTTCTGGAGTTCCCTCTTTGACTGTTCCTCTGCTGCTGCTGGAGTTCCCTCTGTGACTATCCCTCTGCTGCTGCTGGAGTTCCCTCTGTGACTGTTCCTCTGCTTCCGGAGTTCCCTCTGTGACTGTTCTGCTGCTGCTGCTGGAGCTCCCTCTTTGATTGTTCCTCTGCTGCTGTTGGAATCCCCTTTGTAACTGTCCCTCTGCTGCTGGAGTTCCCTCTGTGACTGTCCCTCTGCTGCTGGAGTCCCGTCTATGACTGTCCCTCTGCTGCTGGAGTTCCCTCTGAAACTGTCCCTCTGCTGCTGGAATCCCCTATGTGACTGTCCCTCTGCTGCTGGAATCCCCTTTGTAACTGTCCCTCTGTGGCTGGAGTTCCCTCTGTGACTGTCCCTCTGTTGCTGGAGTTCTCTCTGTGACTATTCCTCTGCTGCTGGAGCTCCATCTGTGATTGTCTCTCTACTGCAGGAATCCCCTCTGTGACTGTCCCTCTGTTACTGGAGTCCCGTCTATGGCTGTCCCTCCGCTGCTGGAGTTCTCTCTGTGACTGTCCCTCTGCTGCTGGAGCTCCCTCTGTGACTGTCCCTCTGCTGCTGGAATCCCCTTTGTAACTGTCCCTCTGCTGTTGGAGTTCCCTCTGTGACTGTCCCTCTGCTGCTGGAGTTTCCTCTGTGACTGTCCCTCTGTTGCTGGAGTTCCCTCTGTGACTGTGCCTCTGCTTCTGCAGTGTAGTATAAAGGGTTAACGGATTGAATATGCGAATGTATGATGTAGATGATGTATCACTGACACTAGTCAGTGATGTGTTAGACTCTCAAGACAGAGGTTGGAATCATGCCTAGGAGCTACCTGACCACCCTGTAACCTGTTCAGATGTAGTACTAATACAGAAGTGTTAAGCAGATACCAGAGTATATCTACAGTCTCTAAGAACAAGACCCAAACCCAGAGTTCAAGATAGAAGGACACAATCTCACAACATGATGGCAGCCGTGAAGACATTGATGTAAAATGGCACCTTGGTGCTATTGAAGGAACCCTACAGTGAAGAAACCTTTTAAAGCAGCTGGAGAAATTTTGGTAGAAGGAGGAGGCACACTGGAGAGAAATGACGATGGTTATACCTAGTGAGCAGGTCCCTTCCCTTGCATCACCAGTTTGTCTGCCTGCAGAGAGGCCAGCAGTGGGAGTTATGGAAACACAATTTTTTCCAGTACTGAGTTGTGTCAACTCTTCATGGGAAAGAGCCAAAGATTCAAGTTAATTTCTTTCTTTATTCAGTAGGTCCAGTAGCATACAACATTCTCTTCACTGTAGGTTTCCTTCAATAACACCAATGTGTCATTTTACATCAATATCCCCATGGGTGTATAGGAGTCCACTGCAGACTTTGCTTCCATTATTAAAGCCTTTGACATCTATTTTAGCTATTATTACCTGTTATGACTGAATAAGCATGTTTTGGCCTGCACTCATAACAACCTAGGGAATTGCACATGTTAAAAAGTTTACAGCATGGAAATTTGGCCGTGTTAAAAGGTGTATATTTAAATGCAAGGAGAATAGAAAATAAAACTGATGAGCTGAGGGCACAGATAGGTACATGGCAGCATGATATCATCACTATAATGGAAACTTGGCTTAAAGAGCAGTAAAAATGGCAGCTCAACATTCCTGGATATAGAGTTTTCAGACAGGATAGGGAGGGGGATAGGAAAGGGGGTGTAGAATTATTGGTGAAAGAAATAATTGCAGCTGTGAGGAGGGATGATATATTAAATGAAGCATCAAATGAGGCCATATGGGTTGGGATTGGAAATAAAAAAGGGGCAGTCACATTGCTAGGAGTGTACTATAGACCTCTAAATAGTGGAAGGGAGTTAGAAGAGCAAATATGTAGGCAGATTTCTGAGTGCAAAAACAATAGGGCAGTAATAGTTGGAGACTTCAACTACCCTAATATCAATTGGGATAGTAACAGTGGAGAGAACTTTCCCCCTGTGAGCCCCTATGAGAGGCTTTAATTAAAGCATTTGGGGTAATATATTGGCATGGATTGAGAATTGGTTAGCAGACAAGAAAAAAATAGTAGAAATAAATCGGTCTTTTTTGGAGTGGCAGGCAGTGACTCTGAGGCACCACAGGGATCAGTGCTTGGGCCCCAGCTATTCATGATATATATCAATGATTTGGATGAGGGGACCAAACATAATATTTCCAACTTTGCTGATGACATGAAGCTTGGTGGGGATGTGAGTGATGAGGAGGCTGTTAAGAGGCTTCAAGGCAATTTAGACAGGTTGAGTAAGTGGCCAGATACATGGCAGATGCAATATAATGTAGATAAATGTGAATTTATACACTTTGGTGGGAAAAATAGAATGACAGAGTATTATTTAAAAGGTGCTAGATTGGGAAATGTTGATGTACAAAGGGACCTGGGTGTCCTTGTACACCAATAACTGAAAGCAAGCATGCAGGTGCAGCAAACAGTTAAGAAGGCAAATGATATGTTGGCCTTCATTGCCAGAGGACTTGAATACAGGAGCAAGGATGTCTTACTACAGCTGTACAGGGCCTTGGTGAGACCACACCTGGAGTGCTGTGTGCAGTTTTAGTCTCCTTATCTAAGAAAGGATATACTTGCCATAGAGGGAGTGCAGTGAAAGTTCACCAGACTGATTCCTGGGTTGGCAGGATTGTTGTCTGAGGAGAGATTGGGCCGACTAGGCCTGTATTCACTGGAGTTTAGAAGAATGAGAGGAGGTCGCATTGAAACATAAAATCCTGACAGGGATGGACAGACTGGATGCAGGGATGAAGTTTCCTCTGGTTGGGGGGGTCTAGAACAAGGGGTCACAGTCTCAGGATACGAGGTATACAATTTAGGACTGAGATGAGGAGAAACGTCTTCACTCAGAGGGTGGTGAACCTGTGGAATGCTCTGCCACAGAAGGTTGTGTAGACCAAGATTGAATCTATTTAAGAAGGAAATAGACAGATTTCTGGACTGTTAAGGTGTCAAGGGGTGTGGGGAGAGCGGGAGTATGACTTTGAAACAGGGGATCAGACATGATCATATTGAATGACAGAGCAGGCTCAAAGGACCAAATGACCTACTCATGCTCCTATTTTCTATATTTCTGTGTTTCTATGTTTCAAGTAGTCCAGTATGTGAGACAGGTTGAGTCTTGAGCTTTTAATTGGTCTATAATTTGTGGCGATTCCGAGGCTTCACACGATTCCATAGATTGGGTAGGTCCACAGGCAGTGGCCCCGCCCATGTGAAATCCAGCCAAACAAACTGAAAGGGCGGGAAACTCCATGCTGGCAGCCATTTTGAGATGCTTGGGTTGTGGTGTGAAAACCCAGCACAGACACCAAGGCTACCCAGCAGGTGGTGTGGAATGCTTCCAGTGAGGCAAAGCTGGATATTCCAAGAATTGCTGCAAATCCAGCAATTTTAATCAAAGTCGCAGACCAGAAAATATTTATGAAATGCATTCCTTCCAAGAAATGGAAAGGCAAGAAATAGATAAAACTACAGAGTTCCTCAGGGCATTTGATAGTCTTAATCCAGGCTATTGGTCAGTAACAATCCAAGTTCAAGGCTTCAATACTTCTTTAAAATTGATACAGGAACTGCTGTTAACTTATTAATAAATGACCATGACTGGCTTCAGAGAATGACCCTTCATCCATCAGACATGAAGTTACAAGGTTCAGGTGGCATAGACCTTCCAACCAAAGGCAGGATTATTGCTCCTCTCAGCTACAGGGGGTGACAGATCGTTGATTCTCTCTATGTTCTTCACTTTAATGTACGTCCTTATTGAGTGGCGATGTTGGCTTACTTATAGGATTCTTAGAAAAAACAGATGATGATCACCATTTGAACTGTCTTTCATGCAACAATCTTCATCCTTTTACTTAGAGGCTGTGGAAATTCAGCCTTCAGAAGTTGATGAAATTTATACACTCGGCAGTAAGTTTCTCTCTCTTGCGAGACACCTTCTGCTAGAGCCCAGGCAGAGACTGAAGTTATGAATCTTTCAGTTCTTTGAGAGGTAAGGCCAGAGATGGAGGATACAGAAGGCACTGAGGCAGATGGTGACCATTCCCAGGAAGACCTGCTGGGCCTGAATTGTCTCTTCCTAGACAGTGATGAGGAAGAATCCCTTGCAGTACTGAGTGATCTGTTAGAGGTTGAGGTCCAAGAGGATGATTCATGTTTGCCGTTGATGGATGCACCTTGTGGAGTCTCTGGCGTCTTTTTAGATGAATCAGCTGTGGTTTTAGTGGCTGAGCAACATTCAAAGCCTAGATCCACTGAATCTACCAATGTATCACTTACTTTATCTTCTGTTGTTCATGAAGAGTCTTCCCCTGCGAATGCCTTACATGAGTCCAGGTTAGAGTCCATAGAGGATCACACCACTGGGGTGAAAGTCAATTTCTACCCATACTTCAGTCCCAGCTGAAATTCCTCTTCCCTCCAGAGCTGGAGGTCAGCATAGAAGCTGCGAAAGAATCTTCAGCACTTCTGAGGCTGCAGAATCCTGTAGATCAATCTTGTCCCCAACTTCATTGTCTACAGGAAATTCCTTTCATTACATTGTCTCCATATTCTCAGCATATTCCCATTTCCCATAGTGGAGCAACCTGAGAGAAGTGTCGATCTCTTACCACTGCCTACAGAAAGTAGACTGTCCTCCTGAAAAATTATTGGGAAATCATCTCTTCTTCTTTTCCTGACAATCTTACTGTTCCTTTACTTCTGTTGCCTCTTCTGTGACTATTCCTCTGCTTCTACTGGAGTCTCCCTGTGCCTACTAAAGCAGGACCACATCAGTTCCAAGCTACAGACCAGGAGGCAATCCGTTGGGCTTTGTTAACTCTGGTTCTCAGCAGCACTACTGCCCAGGTCTTTCACTGGTCAACCTCTTGCAGGTGTGTACCCGGAGACCCATGGAAATGTTTACTGGAAATCTTCATTGAGTAATATTGGTGATACGACTATTCTCTCTGAATTCCCACCTGCCACAGTTGATGGTTGATGCTGGTACTGTAAGGGTAGGTGGTGGTATAGGGGTATTGTCACTAGACTGGTATTCCAGAGACCCAGGGTAATGTTCTGGGGGCCCAGGTTCAAACCCCACCATAGCAGAATTCAATAAAATCTGGAATTAAAAGTCTGATGATAACCATAAAGCCATTGCTGATGGTCATAAAAGCCCATCTGATATCCTTACCTGCTCTGGCCTACATGTGACTCCAGACCCAAAGCAATGTGGTTGATTCTTAAGTACTCTCTGAACAAGGGCAATTAGGGATTGGCAATAAATGCTGGCCTAGCAAAAGATGCCCACATCCATAAGTTAATTAAAAAAAAATCTATTTGCTGACTGTCCCTTTCATTTCATGTTGGTACTTTTCTTACTGACTTCCCTCTCACGACCAGCTGTAGCTGCTACTCTAAGAGATTGAAAAATTGTTACAAGCTGTGGACATGAATTTCTGATCTCTTGAAACAATTCTGTTTGAAGCAGAATTTTCATACCCTCAGAGCAGCAGCTTCAGACAGAGGTGAGGGGCTGAGTGATATTGAATAATTGTCCACCAATGCAGACAAGTAGAAGTAAGTCTAAAACTTTGACTATCCACATGCCTCTGAGAAACAGCTGGTGTTTGACACAGAATGAGCTAAATTGCTGAACAAAATGGCATAAGTAGGGAGAGGTATGGTAAATTGCTACATCCCCAGTTGCAGTCCCTTCCCTGGAAACAAGAGTTCAGACAGTTTGTATCATCTCCTCTTGAAACAAATGCGTTTAGTTTGCTTCTTTGGTTTTCAAGTCTGATTTAGATCATATGTGAATGTTTACAAGTTGAGTTATTGTGCATCGTCAGTAATTCCTTGTTCTGGAGACATGACTAATGGCCTAAGGTTATTGTTGGACAGATTTGCAGACAAACTGACAGTCTCCACAGGAACAATGACAAACAGAGACTGAATTTGGAAAATGTTGATCTTTTACAAATAATTGTCAGACTATAAGCTAAAGGTCTTTGATCGCTCTCCAATTAATTATGGGATTTGTTGAAATGGGTGATAATTTCTGTGGTTTTAAGATGTGGTCACGTATCTTATGTCATGAATAGGGCATGTTTGAGATCTATGTTAATAAATGGTGTAAAATCAGAGATGATAAACATTATTTAATTTGGCCATGTTGATTAATCAATTAATTTTCCTAGCAAATAAAATTAATCAAACATAAAGGTGAAAGCATACATTTACTGGTTAGTAATTGTATTTCAAAACTGTTCAAAAATCATTATTTTTTTCATCTATGTTTAGTGTTGAGTTATGACTCCAAGTGACCATTATCCATGCATGGGCCTCGTGAGCAGGTAGCAGGTTGTCCAACTATGTGATTCCATCCTAGTGTATCTAAGTTCTGATTTGCTAATAAGACCACTGGGGATAAATAAAGAGTGGAACGAAAATAGAAAATGCTGGAAATACTCAGCAAGTCTGTCAGCATCTCTGAAGAGAGAAATAGGCCTGGATTTTCACGAGTCATGGAGACTCCGCAGCATTTCCAAAATGGTGGATGGACCCCAGATCCAGAAGTCCTGCCCCCCCCATTCGGCAGAAACCATTTTTGCCAGGTGCCGGGGACTGGGGTAGGGTGGCAGTGTGGCAATTGAAGGGAGGAAGTGATTCACACATGTGGGAAACTCAAAATGAGGAGGGTCATTTAAACTCAGTGCTGAGTTCAAACAGACCATACTTACACTGGAGCAAGGACCTTATCCCACAGTGTGGGAGTTACAAATTTTTGGAATAGATGTAAATGCTTTCATGTATGAATCATAAAAAGCTAGCAGACATGTTCAGCAGGTAGTAAGTAAGGCAAATGGAATATTGGCCTTTATTTTAAAGGGAGGCAGTCCAGAGAATGTTCAGTAGGGTGATCCCGGGTATGGAGGGATTTTCTCATGAGGAGAGGTTGAGTAAGTTGGGCCTGTACTCATTGGAGTTTAGAAGAATAAGAGGCAGCCTTATTTAAATGTATAACATTCTTAGGGGGCTTGACAGGGTAGATGCTGAGAGATAAAAACAAAAAAACTGCGGATGCTGGAAATCCAAAACAAAAAAGAATTACCTGGAAAAACTCAGCAGGTCTGGCAGCATCGGCGGAGAAGAAAAGAGTTGACGTTTCGAGTCCTCATGACCCTTCGACAGAACTTGAGTTCGAGTCCAAGAAAGATTTGAAATATAAGCTGGTTTAAGGGGTGTGTGTGGGGGGCGGAGAGATAGAGAGACAGAGAGGTGGAGGGGGGGGTGGTGTGGTTGTAAGGACAGACAAGCAACTGCTTGTTATTCCCCTCATGTGACATGTCCATCACTTTAAATCATACATTAACTAAAATTTTAAAAATCCTCATGAAACCCCATCCTGCCTGTGGATGAGGTTTCATGCTTTTTCTGAGGCCCGCCAGAGCTCCTGGCCTGCCCGCCAACCTTATGGTTGGACGGGCAGGTCCATTAATTATCTCAATTACTTTTTAAATGGCCTCAATTGGTCGTCGACAGGTCGGCGGATGCACAGCTGATTCGGCTGCGTCACCGCCGACCTGAAAATTGAAATGGAGCGGGGTGACGTTGGGAGTTCTGCCCGACGTCATCCCGCGTCATTTTACGTGTCAACGAGTGGGCCCCGCCCCTGCTCGCCAACCTAAAGATCCTGGCCATGAGTTGGGACATATTTGTAAAGGTGGGAAATTTTATTTATTTATTTAATAAAAATTTCAGGAAACCTCAACCCGCCCGTGGATGAGGTTTCCTGAAAAATGCGAAGGCCGCTGGGCTTTTCACCTGCCCGCCAACCTTAAGGTTGGATGGACAGCGTTCCTAACTACTTCAATTAACTACTTAATGGCCTTAATAGGCTGTTGACATTTCGGCGGGTGCGCAGCCGACTCTGGCGTGCACCCGCCGAATGAAATATCGCGATGATGTGTGATGTCAGGACGCATGCCCGACATCATTGTGAGTCACTTTAAATGTCGGCGTGTTGGGCCTGCCCCCGCATGCCCACTGGAAAATTCAGCCCTATATCTCCAGCCCTTTAAAAATGGAAAGAAAATACTGCTTGGCAGCGATTGTAAGAGTAAAAAAGATGCATGGGTTGGAATGGTGGAAGGGGTGAGGGGGTGCGAGGGTTTTTTATTTAAGAAAACAACTCAAGCAAAGTCCCAGAGAAACAAGGCAGGCCTTTTAAACAGTGTGCCTCGGCACCGTTTCCACCTCCAATCTGTGCCTGGGAGGACCGGACCCGACTCCATTCTGCACCCTCCCCCCAACCTCCCGAGGATCGAAGATCCCATTATTCGGGTAATTTTTTTGCAATGTGTGTGCAATGAGCCAGGAGATTTTCTGACTCTGTACACTGGCGTCAGGAATGAAAATCCAGGATGTAGAGTCAGTGTTACAGGCTTGTGAGTTTTCAAATACCTTTGGTCCTCCGCTGTTTCTAGTTTTTCACCTTTAAACAAAGTGGCTTGTTCTGTCCTTTTCAGGCCCAAATTGGATGATCTCACATTTGCCTAAATTGCACCCAATTACCTTAATCTATTAATATTCCTTTGTAATTTAATGCTTCCATCTGCATTGCTTGCAATACTGCCTTATAGTTGTGTCATTGACAAATGTGGATATCTGGCTCTCTGTCCCATTATCCAAGACATTAATAAATACAATAAATAGTTGAGGCATCAACACTGATCTTTATGCGATGTCACTTGTCACATTCTGCCAATTAGAGTACCTGCCCATTATCCCAACTCTGAGTCTCTTCAAACAACAAATTTCCTAGCCAGGTCAGCTTCAGTTTTAACTAACAGTCTCTTAAATTCCTTTTGAAAGCCCATATAAATAACATCTATGGACTTTCCCTGTCCACTACTTCAGTCACTTCTTCAAAAAATTTAATCAGGTTCGTCAGGCATGACCTGCCCTTTACTAATCTGCTGGTTCTCTCTGATCAGCTGAAAATTTTCAAGGTGTTCAGTCAGCCTGTCCTTAATTATAAACTCTAGTAATTCACCAACAACAGATGTTAGGTTACCTGGTCTATAATTTCCTCGTTTTCCTCTCTGACCTTTCTTAAATAGCGGAGTGACAAGTGCAATTTTCCAATCTAGTGTTGAAAAATGACCCCTTGATCTTGTTTGGTTGGTTGTTACTCTGCCGCTAAAATGCTATTAGAGCAATCAGGGCCTACTCAGTAAAACAATTTGTAAGATCGCACCATTTTATAAAGTATCCGCAGCCAGCATTTCCTGTCATTTATATCAGTTAAATAGTCAGAATGCTGATGGTGAAGTGCTAAACGATTATTAGAGCCATGTTTCCATGTACTTCCTCTTGCGTTTCCTAGAGGATTCTAGGGTTTATCACATTTAGCTTTCTGTTGACATTTATTTACGTTTCTTCAAAATGCTTGCTTCACTGATGTTTGTTTGTGTCATGAATCTAGATATAAAATGGAAACCTCTATTTGTCCTCAATTTCTCAGTCTTCACTTACACAACTTGTATGAACAGAGGTTGCAAAGTGTTAATTAAGTTCCTTGCTTTGCTGATTGAAAATTCTAAGATATATCCTTCCCAGTACAAATAACTCAATGGCCTGAATTTTCCAGAAGGCGGGGTCTCGCTAATTCCCGCCAACTCCGAGTGTTCCGTGGTCATTTCATGCTTGAGTGGATGTTAAGTGGCTGCAGGGGGATCTTCCGGCCCTCACTTGGGAGGAAGTCCTGCCGGCCAATCAGTTTGTCCGGCAGCTCTCCAGTCCCTGCAACAACAGAATTGTAGTTGGCCAGAAGAAGAAATGCAGGAGGACATTGGAGCCTAAGTCCATGATGCGAAGGCCCAGATAAATTCAAGGTGTCCCATTGTGGGGAGGGTAGAGAAGGCTGAGGGAGGAGTGGGGGGGGGGTGTGGGGGGGCGCAAAAGGGGTAATTGGGGTCTCGGGGGAGAGGTTGGGAGTGTGGGGGGGGGGATGTCCGGATGCCACTGGACCTTAAGTTGGGGGGGGGTCCCAACTTCAGAAGGAGGCTTCCAATGGGAGTTCCCCCCACTTTGCCCTTCATACCCGAGGCGTAACTCTGTTGATTTTCGGCCTTGCTCTGTGCAATTTCAATCCTCCTACCAACCTAAAAATTCAGGCTGGGTGCCATTTAAGGGCATCGTTGGGGAAAGGGCAGGCTTCCTGTCCGAGGCCTTGCCCGCCCCAGCGAAAATCGCTGTGTTGACAGGACGGCCGGGAACCTGTAGGGAATCTGTACAATCCCTTCAATTTCAAACTCCCCCACCATCTGAAAACCCACCAGTGGAGGAGCCTGAAATTCTGGCCATGGATGAATTCTTCATTTAAATTAACATACATTTGACACTCCTGATTCAGTCTGATGGGGGGAATAAACTTAATGCAACTGCCATTCCCAGATAGCCAATAATATCATTACATTTGAATTCAACTTGTAAATATCTGTCTGATCTCTAATACTGCTTTGTACAAAATGAAAGTGTATTTATAAAAGCAAAATGCTGCAGATGCTGGAAATCAAAAATAAAAACCGAAGTTGCAGGAAATGTTCAGTAGGTCTGGCAGCATCTGTGGAGAGAGAAAAACAGCATTAATATTTCAGTTTTGCGACCTTGCATCAGAACTCCAGCTCTGATGAAAGGCTATCGACCTGAAACAGTAAAAGTGTATTTAATTCATCTTGCTGGCTTTCAACAATTTACAATTCAATTTGCTTCTGACCATTCTGAAAACTCATCACATTCTCAACTGAGTCAGACCCATGAAGAGCTGTGTCGAGATTGCCAAAATTCATTCTACTTTGGACCCGTAGGAAGAACATAAAAACCACCCAGGACCGGATTTCCATGTCCCGAAAAGGATCGGGAATAGGTGTGGGTCAGACAAAAAAAATGAGTCGGCGGGATCGCAATTTTGAATTTCCCATGGGGGGGTGGCGGGGGGGGGAGGTGGTGGAGGTGGTGGAGCCCAAACAAACTTCACATCGGCCAGAATTTTCTTATTGGTGTGTGGGGACAGGCCCGCATGCCGACGCGTAAAATGATGCACGGTGGCGTCGGGCGAGCGTCCCGGCATGACCACGCGCCATCGCGATATTTAGGTCGGTGGGCACGCGATGTTCTCCGATGTGCACCCACCATTAATTAATCACCCAGTTAAGGCCATCGAGGCAGCAATTTTTCAGGGCCCGTGCGATCTTCAGGACGTCGCATGGACACAACGCGCAGGTAGGTAGGAGACATTTGTATAAAGCTCATCCACGGGGGGGATAAGAGGGGTGAGTGGGGTCGCAAGTAGTATTTGGCAGATACTTAATTATGAAAGTTACTGCTACTTGCCTGTGTGAGCAGGAATACTTCAAAACTCTTCACAGGCGTAACAGCTTTCAGGTCAGGACTCTACAGTAAACATCATTTCTGCGTCCTGCAGGTTTCGGGAAGACTTCCCTTACCCAGGGAATGAGAGTTGTGCTCTCCAATGGAGGCACCTCCTCTGAGGAGGAAGGGAGGGCCAGAAGGGGGAGGAGGTCAGAAATCCACATTCAGCCTCCAGGGGAGCCAGCTTTGGGAGGAGAGGTGCAAGCACAAGGGACACAGGGCCAACAGGAAGTGCAAGACGGAAGGGGCCACAGAAGATGCGACTATCCTACTGCCAGGGTTTACAGGCAGTGAAGCAGCTACCTCAATATGTCTGAGGTGCAGTGCTGAAGGAGGATACATCTCTCAAGGAAGAAAGTGACCTCCATCTGTCAGATGATAGGCCCTGAGACCTGTGCCAGCTGTGTGGTGGGCACGCCATGCCAGTGGCAGTGAAGGTCATGGCTGCCCTCAGCTTCTAGGCCTCTGGCTCTTCTCAGGGGTCGGTGGGTGATTTTTGCAGAATTTCCCAGTCAGCTGTCCACACCTGTGTTAAGCAGGTGACAGACGCTCTGTTCAGACGTGCATTGACTTTCATCTATTACCGCTGGGACGAGGCCAGCCAGACAGAGTGAGCCAGAGGTTTCGTGGCCATTGCTGGCTTCCCCTGCGTCTAGGGTGCAATACACTGTACACATGTGGCCATCAAGGTGCCAGCAGGTGAGCCCTGTGCCTTTGTCAACAGGAAGGGCTTCCACTCCATGAACGTGCAGATAGTGTGTGATCACAGGATGCAGGTTCTACAAGTCTGTGCAAGGTACCCAGGCAGCTCTCTTGATGCCTACATCCTCAGACACTCCCAGGTGCCGGGGCTTTTCAGTGCTCCAGCAGGTCTTGATGGATGGCTGCTGGGTGACAAGGGCTATCCCCTCAGAAGGTGGCTCATGATGCCTCTCTGCCATCCAAGAACAGAGGCTGAGCAGCGATATAATAGGAGCCACGCCTCCACAAGGGCTGTAGTAGAGAGAACCATACGTCTTTTCAAGATGCGCTTTTGATGCCTGGGCTGCTCAGGGGGCGCACTCCAGTATCCCCCGAATCATGTGTCGCTGATAGTGGTTGCATGTTGCGTTCTCCACAATCTTGCGCTGGAAAGGGGGGACACAGTGGACGAAGAAGATGTGGACGCTGCACATGATGAGTCCAGCAGTGAGTCCAAGGATGAGCATGCACAGGGAAATGCTGAGGCGCTAGACGCTGACCCGGGCATACTCCAGGGTGGCAGGGACACATGGGAGGCTTTAATCCAAAGAACCTTCAGCTAGCACACCACAGATGGACATCCAACACACGCCAGGGCTGCAGGCTCCATACTTGATACCTGAGTGCAAAATCCTCCTGGAGAGGAACATTAACTAAGGGCCTTGTCAATAAAGCTCAATGTCACACAACTCACTCATAACATCATGGGTAACTGTCCAGCTGCAGAAGAAAGGAGTCACCTTGAGCCATGCTTACATATCGAAATTTAATGATCTAACAGAATGAATTTCAGAAAAAAATCACAAAGGTGTTGCACATCACTCCAAGTGGTCGTGAACTAATAGCGGGGCAACATAAAAGCACCAGTGAGTAACCTGTGGTGTGCCTAAGGTGCCTCAAGCTTACACTTACGAGTGCTACATCTAGGTGCTGTCCCCTCACTGGCACTGGCATCAGAGACAGCTTGCTCACTCTGCTGTCCTGTTCACCTCGATGATGTTGGCGGGTGTCCTCTAGCCCGTGGAGCCTTTGATGGCCCCGTCTGGGAGGGATTGGCCAGTTCCACAGCTGGCATCTCCCCAGTCGCTGCAGCCTCATCGGATGCCACGGTCACTGGGAGAGGGGCGGAGGAGCTGCTGCCCTCATCTGGAGAATCCTGAGAGGAGTCCGTCGAGACAACAGGCGGCTGCTGCGCCGACGTGAGATCGCTCCGAACCTCCCTGCTCACCATAGAAGGATCGGCACTGAGCTGGGATACTTGGTGCCCAAACCATCTTCCACACTGGCACTGACCAGATGAAGTCAATGCGACTTTGAGGGCTCGCAGGTCAGAGCACAGCCCCAGGAGTCCCTGATTGGTCTCCTGGAAGATCCTCTCCACAAGAGTCACCAATCTCTCCATGGAGGAAACATGGCACTCAGCTATAAGGCTCATTGCATCGCTGATGCTCCATGTGGACTCCTCCAGCACGGGCACTATGCCACGCATTGCCTCATGTATCTCCGCCAGATCCTCCTGCATACCCTGCTGCACTTCCCGTGTTTGCTGCCTCACGGACAACTCCAGAGGCACATCATCAACCACCATCTGAGCATGTGCCTGGTCCCCTGCAGTTCTCTGACTGCCTGCGCCATTGGCACTCTCTGTCTCCGGCCAGGACACTAGCCAATGATCTAATTCCCACCGAGGTACTAGTATCTGAGCTGGTGCCTGCGGTGTGACGCTTGTGAGTAAAGATGTTCTAGGTCCTCAGGTGTCGGACGTGGCCCCTCTGCCTCTTCCTCCCGGCCCTGCTCCGGTGATGCTGAAAGGAAGAACAAAGACATTTGATTAGTTAAAGTGGAAACAATATCAATGTGCATCGCTGTCCCCCGGATCATTACGTGTTCATCCTTCCATAATCAATGTTCAACCCATGTTGCAAACTTCAATCACTGAGCATTCAACACTGCCATGGCTGCTGGGGCACACACGGTATAACCTCAGTTCTCAGCAAACAAAACTCCCTGTGGCAGCTCAGCCTCACCGCCCCCAGTGGACTTGGCGCATGGCACCTCTCTAGATCCATGGCCTCCAGCTCAAATGGAGTCACAATGACCAACTGGGCCTGGCCTCCGCCAGTCCAAATCCGCTCGGCAGAATTGTGTGCAGTCTTCCCCCGAAAAGAGTAGAAGAGCATTAATTAGTCCAGCCTATACCTGGATTCCCATCGCATCCCTGCCACCCCAGCCAGAGTGGGACATTGCAGGACTCCAGTGCTTCATCACCCCCCCCAGCTGCTGCACGCTCATGCAAAGAAACCAGGGCTGACCTCTCCCTTGCCCAAATGCTGCCTCCATCACATTTGGCACCACATGGCCTAACCTTGCAAAGCAAGGAGGCACAAGCACGCGGAGTGCAAAGACCAGCAGATGGATTGGTGCCCCACCACCTGGAAGCTCCCTTCCCAGCATGTTAGCATCCTGACTTTGCCATGCTTCGCAGTTCCAGCATTCTGGCTAGGTGCAGATCCTTGAGTTTGCATCAGAATCTATACTCTGGGTGTTAGCGTCACACATGCTGCGGTTGCAGAACCCATCTCAGTACTACCCTCTCAGGGTGAACTGGGCATGGGCAATATCTGCTGACCCACCTAGCGAGGGATACATGCTGTGAAGGATTCAATGCTGTAACTGCACTCAGAGTTATTGGGTTGGGGGGAGGGGCGCCTTAGGGGGAAAGGATGACAGCTGCATTAAGTGACCTCTGCCGACATGGAACTCACCCTTCCTGAGCGCAAGAGGTCATTGAATCTCTTGCGGCACTGGACCCGCGTGCGTTGCACCACATCATTGGAGCTCACTGTCTCCGCCACCTCCTTCCAGACACAATTGGTCAGGTTGGCGGGGGCCTCTACCTCCCCTCCCTCGACAGAAGGACCTCCCGCCATGCTCCCACCTCCTCCAGGGGGGCAGCTGGACACTCATCTGAAAACCGAGGGGCACACTGCCCCACTGCTCTACCCTCCGGCCTGGCCTGCTCCGCTGGCCTACCCTCCGGCCTGGCCTGCTCCGCTGGCCTACCCTCTGGCCTGGTCTTCTCCACTGCCCTCCCCTCCGGCCTGGCCTGCTCCACTGGCCTACCCTCTGGCCTGGCCTGCTCCGCTGGCCTACCCTTGGCCAGCTCTCCAGAAGCCCTCTAGTGAGCCCTTCTACTTGCCATTGTGAGCCTGCCAGTGCTTCATTTAAACAGGCCGCCGGGTCGCCATTGCATTCCCGTCCCCGCCCACCCACTCCCGCTATCCTTGGGAGTCACACATTACGCTGGGTGGACCTTAATTGGCTCACCAAAATGGCGGCGTGGATCTGATCACGGGCAGCAATCGGGTCCGTGCCTGCCCATGCCCACTCCCGCTTGGCCCGTTCGACATGGGAAAAATTCTCCCCATAGTCAGGAAGAGGTCGGGGTCAGGTTCAGGTTGCGACCCCGCACACACATCCTCTAACATCGGGGTTGCCATTGACAGCCCAAGGGTAAATTTGTTTTTCATGTCCCCCAAGGACTTTCACCAGTCAGCGGTTTTTGGAAGACTCCTGAAAACCTGTCTTGTTTCACAGTTCGTGAACCTTAGCGGCAGCCTGCCGCATCCTGGAAGCATCCTGACAGGTGAGTGTTATATGGTCTGACAGCTTCAAATATCATTAGCAGCTGCCGTATTATAAGTTAGATTGCTTTTACAGCAGTGAACAATTACAGAGGAAGTCCTGCGGCCAATCAGTTTGGTCAGCAGCTCTCCAGTCCCTGCAACAACAGAATTGCACAACTCTGAAGAAGGGTCATAGGGACAGATGCTGCTGGACCTGCTGAGTTTTTCCAGCATTTTCTGTTTTTGTTTCAGATTTCCAATATCCAGAGTATTTTGCTTTTATATTATATTGATCATAGGGCTCCGTCCTGTAAAGGTAAGTTGATCATTACATTCACCAGCATTAAAATACTTTTCTGATTGGTAAAGAGCGCTATTATGCATTCAAAACTAAAGAAAACAGTATTTAGAACTCCACTGCCATGATCTAAAGCGATTTAAATTTGGGGGAAAAATGGGTCTGTAGCTTTCACTTAGATAAAAGAAAACAGGGTGATCTGTTCTTCTAGTTTCATTAGGCCCATTGTTTGTATTTGTAAGTGCTTGTTTTGGCAACTAAGGTCATTATGAATGCTTAACTGAGTTTCAAAAGCTATGGAACCAGTTATCAAAGCAGGGGGATGTGGTCACAGTTTGGCTGACAGTTTTAGGAGGTTATTAAAGGATCATCTATATTTGATATGTCTCCTGAATAGATTATTTTCTTTTACAATTGAATGACCTATTGAGGGGATATATGTTTTTTTCATTGAGTCAGGATTTTTTTCAGTGTGAATGGTTGCATTTGTCAGTGATAACTCTATCAGATTGTTAGAGGGTACTTTTTTAATGTCCATTTGAAAGGATTTGCATTGCTATTACATGGTCCCTGAGGACTGTACATATTGGATACTGAAGGGGGCATGAGGATATGGGAGTCATGGGGAAAATGAGGGGGCATGGATGTGATGGTGTTTGAGGGGGCATGGATGTGATGGTGAGGGGCTATAAGGACAATGTCCCAGCGAACCAAGGCAGGCCCTCTAATGAGCCTGCCTCAGCACCTGCACTCCTCCTCTGACGCTGCCTCGGGAGTCAGGAAACCCAAACTCTGCTCGTCCACCTCCCCAGGAGACAAAAACATGGCGATATGGGCAGACTTGAAGGGCTTGGTTTTCCAGAAGTGAAAGGTCAATGCTTTAAGCCACTCTAATAGAATTGTCAGCAGTTTCCTCTTTTAAAACTGTCTGCAGAAAGCTTCTTCTCACATATTTAGTGAAAAGCAACTTAATTTTAGAAAGAGAACAATTGTTGTGAAGACTAATGATTTTTTTAAACCATATTTTATCACGTCTTTTGTCCTTCCTGCACCCTCAATATGCTAATATCAAGAACAGCTGTAAACATTTTTTCAACCCATTCTTTCCCAAGACCTCAAAGTTGTAACAATCCTTATCTTCTTTTGTTTACCCCCACAATTATCACCTAATAACAATCATGTTGGCTTATCTTGTCTTTTCCCTTCATCTTTTCAACATTGCTGATTTTTCTTGAGTAAAGACACATAGGTTCATATACTTTACAATTTTAAAAAATGACATTGAGTAAAAAGTGAAACTTCTGTGTATCTCACTATTTCCTCTTGGATCTTCTAATACCAATATTTGTGAGTGGCTGGGGAATGAAGTGTTTGCATTCCATGAAACTCACACTTTACTGCAACAAATGTTGAGGTGCCTGTGTCTGATGTGTTCCATTTTCCAGTAGCATCATTCTTCACCCTCTTAATTTTTGTGAGCTGAAAAGCAAAATAAAATAATGCTGGGATAAATGTCAAAGTGTAATGGACAAAATTGCTGAGAATTTTTAAAAATGACACTAACTTTGTTGCCATGGTCCCCATAAATAAAAGATAACAGATTTGCGGCTGTCTGACAATTAGTAATGTGAGAGAATCCTCACGCTTTAATATCATGGAAGCATTTATCATGACTGTACCTTTACCTTCTGCTGTAGATAGCACAATTCACATTTCATTCTCTCATGGTTTGTTGCTTTCATGCAACAGGAAACATGTGTTTGATGCAAATTAATAATATGAATAATTTAAATTCCTTTCGCCTTGCACTCATCAGGATAAGTGCAAGAATGCCAAATTTTAAAGAGAGCAACAATTTATACTGCATGAGAAAAGGGTGCTGATTGGTTGGCAAGTCAATTCTGCTTGATTGAGATGTTGCCTTGGAGAATGGTCCAGGAAGCTATTGTGCCCAATGCTTTTGTTTAATTCAGAAAAGCACAATGCCTGGCCATGTTCCTTTTACCTACAGAGGACAGGTTCCTGCTCATGAATATATTTACTTTCTAGCAAGCATAAATGAGCCACATTGCGAGCTCGACTGATAATCTTAAGTTGGTTGTTTGTGTAGTTCTTGGCACACTCAGGCTTGTTCAGCGAGTGTTGTCCAATCGCAGAATCATATCTAATGTTAGACATTATGGGCAGATTATTAAGCTCGGCAGTCGGGTGCACGTCTGACCTGGCCGAGGGTAAAATGATGTGCGATGACGTTGGGCAAGCACCCCAATGTCATCATGCAGCCCCGTGATATTTCGTTCGCCGGGTGCGTGCCAGGGCGGTCTTTGAACTTTTTAGGAAACCTCATCCACAGGTGGGATGAGGTTTCCTAAAAAAATAAAAATAAAATAAAAGTTTTGCACTTGAATTAAAATCATGCCCCTGCTCACGTGACAGATTCACATTAGGGGACATGTTTTATGACATTTTTATTTTCTTTTTTTTTTGAACAGCGCTTCATCCCCCTGAGGCAGCTCCATGTTCTGAGTTTTACAAGCACCGGCTGGTAGTCAACACTTTGCCTCTTGTGGACAGCCGAAGGGATGTTCTGTTTGATACTATCTGCCAGTCATTGAATCATATGGCCTACATACCTGTCACAAATGAGCAATATGGTATATGAATTTCAGTAGCATATGAAGCCACAAATAG